>NC_066346.1:8814131-9513942 GCF_024516045.1 Bombus affinis
AATCCCACGAATATTATGATCGCAACGAACCGCGCTTGCCTATTTTATATCGCAAGAGTTGCGAGCAATTTTTCACCATCCTTCCTCGTCCTACCGAACTTCCTCTTTAACCGTGTCGTTAGTGGAAATTTACTATTATTCTTGCCTCGAATATTATTCTCTCTTTTAACGCTCGGTGTAATTTGCATTTTTTGCAATTATCGCGTGCCTCTGGAAAGCCCCTTTACCCTGGCTAGCGATATTCAACATCTTATCGTAGTTAATTTATGTTCAATAGGTTAAATATTTACTAGAGCGTACACGGGAGCTTAGAAATTGCGCGTGTTATAGGAAACCTTCTGAAATTTCATTCGCACCATTACGAGACTTGGCTATCATGATCTTATTGGTAAAGTTTGGAACAAATTTGAAAATATTCGTATATGCAAATAAAAAGATGAATACGTGAATATGTGAACATGCTTCATACGATCTACCTATGAACATGATCTAGATGTAGATAAAAAATATTTGTAAAATTTGAAACAAGATTGAAAATACTCGTATACAAAGAAATTATAAGATATTTGGCACAGCAAAGGTAACAAAAGTATTTAAACAGTCAATAATTCATTATATTAATAAATTGCAATATTTTGTAGGATTATACCTAACACTTGTTACATGCAATCAGCTGGCTGTAATATGTACTTCCTGATTCTTTAATAAGTATTGCAATAAATTTTTGTAATGTCTAGAAATTATGAGATATCTGGTATAGCAAAGATAAGAAAAGTATTTAAACAGTCGATAATTCATTATATTAATAAATTGCAATATTTTGTAGGATCATACCTAACACTTGTTACATGCTTCAGCTGGCTGTAATATGTACTTCCTGATTCTTTAATAAGTATTGCAATAAATTTTTGTAATGTCTAGAAATTATGAGATATTTGGTATAGCAAAGATAAGAAAAGTATTTAAACAGTCGATAATTCATTATATTAATAAATTGCAATATTTTGTAGGATCATACCTAACACTTGTTACATGCTTCAGCTGGCTGTAATATGTACTTCCTGATTCTTTAATAAGTATTGCAATAAATATTTTTTAATATCTATATATATTTTTCAGATTGATTAGGGTTAGGGTTAGGTTTCAAATTTCATCAATATATCTTGCTACAGTGCTAATGAAATTTCTGAATGTTTTACATAACATGTAGAATATGAACGTAGAAGTTTTATATTGTAAGTGTTCAAACATCTTGTTGAGTGTATTTCTTTCAAATTAAGCTTTGATACAAAGGAATCCATTTTATGTGTTAAATGGTAGAAGGAATGGAATTAGTAGTACTGGAAAAGATTAAAATAGTAATTATGATATTATGTTAGTAACTCTATAGAAACAAAAATGTGAAATATGCAAATCTTCATAATTTACAGCTTTTACACGTCGACCAGCCTGTGCATCGACCAAACTAAAAAAAGCTTTAGAGGGAGAATTTTATTTTCTCCTTTTCTTTCCCCTGTTACTTTCACCACCTTCATAAATATGTAGAACCTTTTTCTACCACTCTCACTTGAAATCAACCTAAATAGAATTCCATTTACGTGATCGGAGAAAGAATTCATATGTCTGCAGTTCATATAATAGAAAATCACTGATTCTCCCAACAAGCTATGGCTTCTCGTTCAAATAATAGGAATTCGCGTTCAGTTAAGTGGATCGATCATCAGCGGTTCACTTAATTCGATGTTGATACAAATTTAGTTTCGATGCATGAAATTCGGATAATTTGAAGATCTCTTATCACGAGAATCTTTGATCGTTCTATAAACTACTCCAAGCAATCGATAAATAAAACAGGATCATATCGCGGTCTTCTTCGAAATTTTATCGCCTTTTGTTTACGAAAAGAAATTTTCATTGCAAACGTTCGACAATTTAGGAAACCGGGAGGAAGAATTTTTGACAGATTTTGCAACATATAAATATCATGCTATATCATATCACTTTTTGTAGTTTTATATTTTATATTTTTAAAGTTTCATATTTTATCTTTTATCATCTGTTTGGATTTGTACGTTATCGAAATTTAGGCGCTGCGGGAATATAAGTAGTAAAAGCATAGAGAATAAAACATATAAGAGGTATGTACATTCTTATGTCAAGTTTAAATGTTAAGTAAGGGAGATGATAAACTTGATTGTTGGAAAAGTAGACCGTAAGCGTAAACCAAAGAGAAATGTAATTGGAAGGCTATAGGAGGACCATGAAAGATAAATAGAGAATAAATCTTACATTTTATATTCAATACAATTCATATTTTTCGTGATTTTCTTCGAAATTCTATAGCCGATCGTAAAGAGGAGTTTTGTACCTGGAGAATTTGGCAAACGGCAGGAAACATTTCTATCGAGTGGAATTTTTGATAAATTTAACATATTCTATAGACATTTCCCATTCTTGTTTTTTGAATTCTGTCGTTGTGAAGAAAATATTGCATGTAAAAGGAAAATTTGATTTCGGAAAACAATACTATTTGAGGAAACAATAGGAGAGAAAGGATTTCTATTGAGTCGAATCTCTGGTAGATTCGATGTGTTCTACAACGATTGCGTGAATTCAATTCTAAATTCTATCGCTTTGTGTATGTGTGTATGTGAATGTAAAAAGAAATTTTGTATTTCGCAAGACAAGAGAACAATTTTCACGTATTTCTCGAGATACAAAGTGAATTAATTTGTCGCGGTTTGTTGTCACAGTTACGCGGCGTGCTGCGATTTTCTGCAAAACAACAACCTGCTCAGCATCATAAGGGCGCACGAGGCTCAGGATGCGGGCTATCGCATGTACCGCAAATCTCAGACGACGGGTTTCCCGTCGTTAATCACCATCTTCAGCGCGCCCAACTACCTCGACGTTTACAACAACAAGGTGAGACATCGACTACTTGAAAATTGTATAAAAATGAAGAAAATTGTACGATTGATCGTAGATCATTTCCGGGGGAATTTATTTTGTATAACGTTTAAAAATGAATCTTTCTTTTTTACAATTGCAGGCGGCTGTACTGAAATACGAGAACAACGTGATGAACATCAGGCAGTTCAATTGTTCACCGCATCCCTATTGGTTGCCCAATTTCATGGATGTCTTCACGTGGTCTTTGCCATTTGTAGGTGAAAAAGGTAAGTGAATGATTTTGCATATATATCAGAGAATTAAATAATTATCCATATCAAATGCCAATTATACTTGAGCAATGCTTATTATGCCTCATTATAGCTAATTCTTCACAGTGAGATTAATCTTCGTGCATATATTTAATAAAATTAAATAATAATCTAATATGATATATCAATAATTAAGAATATTAATTACGCAACTAATTTTCCGTAATTAAGATTAATTTTCTGGTATTCGTATCAAAAAATTAAATCCATATAATATATAATATTTGATTAATATGTCGTTTAATTATTATACGCAGTTTCATTCGCCTTGTAAAAAATGTTCATTTTCAAAGAAACTTTCCAAATTTTATATATAATTTTTTATAATATACTTTAGTATATAATTATCTTATAATTTAATCAGTTGAACTGTCGTAATTAATTATTCCGCGCTTTGTCTCTCAATTTCACAGTCACAGAGATGTTGGTGAACGTGTTGAGCATCTGCTCGGACGACGAGCTCATGAGCGACGGAGACGACGGGCTCGAAGAAGGTAATGTCCACTATCACATTGCTCGTCCCCGTTCTTCTTTTAATACGACCACATTTCTTGCAGAGATTCTTCTTTCTCTCTCTATCTATTTACCTTTACATATATATATAAATATTCTTCTTCTTATTTCTTTCAAATCGATATCCACTGGTCCCTCTTACATCGTGATCAGAGTGATCCCATTTGTGCGGCACGTTTGATGCTTGAACAATTAACCGATTGAGGGGAATGTTTATGTTTCCAATTCCCATTATTTTTTTTCCCCTCTTTTTGTTAAGAAAAATACGCAAAGGATATTATCTTTCTATTATAAAAGCAATAAGTGTTATCTTGAATATCATTATTATTTTTTTTTAATATCGTTATTACGAAACTAAAATTGTAGAAAAATATGCTTCTACGATTTTTATTTTTCTTTTCTTTTTCTTTTTTAATGTATTCTTAATCCTATTAGTTTTTGAGTTAATTCAAAGAAACAACAACTTGAAAGAAAGAATGATTTTAGCTTAGACTTTTAGTTCCGACTAATTATCGGTGAACTCTAACGTGCTCTAGACACGATTTAAGAGAGGCCATGTTGAACGCTCGGGAACGCGAGGATTCATCTCTTTACCATGCGTTAAAGTCTCAATAGCGAGATAACGAGAGTGACGCGTGGTTCCCTTGATCTTTTATTCCTTTTTTTCTCTTTTTTTTTTGAGAGGGAAATAGGGGAATCGTCGCGTTCAACCGAATGGAAGATCGATCGCGTGACCGCAAAGAATTTAAAAAAACAAGAGTTATCTTCACTTTTTTCGATCTATTTTATTCACACTTTTTTCGATCCAGCTTCGATCCGCACTTCGCTTACGAGGGATATTCTTCGAGTGCTGTTCACTTTTATTTCGCTTCTGACGAATGTTAAATTTTTTATCTATCTTAATTACAAATTTTTTTTATTATATGAAATAATATACAGTACCTTTAAGCGACAAAGAAAGGGTAAAGTTTTGTAATAAAAAATGTTCCTCGTTAATCGACGTGAGGAACAAAACTCTTTAAAAATTCGACACGTTTCTTATTATCGAATCATTTCCTTCTCGTCGTTGAGTTGTCTTAAAAACATACAAATAGTTTTTTAAAATATGAACCTCTCAGAAGACGAACTGATCAACTTAATTCTCGTTCTTTTTTTTTTATAATTTTCAATTTCGTTGCCTAGGTACATGATTGGTATTCAACATCAGTTTCAAAAATCAAATGATTTACTTCCATAAATTCGTTTAGCTCAAGCTGACAGTATACAGACTGCATTACAATTTCTGGAGTTGATCAGCAAGACTTCTGAATCATTCGTATAGTAGAAAATAAAATTTGAAAGTATATTATCGCGTCTCGATGTTTCTTTAAAAATAAACGAAAATAGATTTCGAACTTTTACAAGACAACTCAATGTAACAATTTTCTCTATTCTCTTCGAAAGCTTTTACTTCTCGTAGAAAGGCTATCTTGTGTCCGCGATTTACTCGTAAGATCGCCTCAGAATCTGAACGTTTTTTAATTAAGCTTTGCCGCCACGCCTCGATCCGCCAATCGCAGAAAAGGAAAAATGAATTGCAGACGAAAAAGCTGCACCCACTCCATACTATATATATGTGTAATACTTCCGAATTATTTCTTCTCGATTTTACTCGAATCACATCTTTCGTTCTACCGTAACCACTCAGCCACGGCCGCACCTATATTTTCTTACTCAAAAAATTTCATCTTTACTCGGCGTTGAAAAACAAAATGTGCTTCACGAAAAAAGAAAAAAACAAGTAACAATGAAAAGAAAGAAAAACGAGAACAAATAGTTTCAAGGAACGAACGATCGAAACAACGATCGAACGTAAGGAAAATCGCGCGCGGCAACATTACCACGACGAGATAAATCGTCAGGGCGAACTTCCATAGTCTGTTGTAGAAGTATTCCCCTTATGATCCCCCTTTTCACCCTTTCTACCACCCCCAAAAGATTAATTAACATGTTATATATATATATATATATAACATGTTAATTATCGTGAAATTAAGATATAAACACGAAAGAAAGATTTCATAGAGATAAGCAAGATTAAAAAAAGTCGAATATCGTAAAAACAAAAAGAACGTCCCATATCCTGCGAATCTCGACTTTCAAAGAAAGATTTTGAATTTTCTTTCTGTTTCCATTTTCACCCGCTGCACGGACAGATGGTAAGAAGCGCCATTCGACTCTTCTAATCGTCACATTATTAAGAGCTTCATTATATATTTGATCATTGATTTTTTTAGCTATATATATTGTTCTTTTTCCATTAGATAGTTTCGGTGTGTCGAAATTTATTTCTCTCTCTCTCTCTCTCTTTCTCACTCCTTATCTGTTTTCTTGTTACTATTGGATTCTATTTCTGTTCTACCTCTCACCATTTTCTTTTTTCGTCTTTTCTATTCTTCTTTTCCCTTACTTCGTATATATACGTATATACGTACATACATCATATAAATATACGTGTGTGTATATATATACGTATTTTCCTTTCGTGTTTGTACGTTCTTTCGGTTCCTCTTTTTCTCCTTTTATCGAGGAACAGAGAATAAAGGAGCAAGAAATATCACGCAGACGTGAAAAAGGAGCGAAAATTTCAGAGTAATCGAAGAAACGGAAAGAAGATTTAGAAACGAGAAATTTTTGTTTTTGGTTCTCTAGAAAAGTATACACGAAATTTACTGCGAGAAACGTATACTTTGCGATTTCTCATTTTTCATTTGTCTTTTTTTTTCCTTTTTTCGTATCTTTCTCCTTCGATCGAATCACAAATGCGCATTCTTTACGTACGAATTCTTCATTTTCAACTGTTACATCTTTCTCTATCCATGTTTCGCGGTTCGTAACACATCTTCTCGCATCAAGGTACGACAGATTTTTCTACATTTTTTCTAGCTCTCTTTTTTTGTATCTTCTTTCTAATCCTCTTTCTCTCTATATATATATATATCTTTCTTATTTCTCTTTATATATTTTTATCTATCCTTTATTTTCATTCCTTCGATTAAATATAAATATATTTTACGTTACTTCGATGGCACACAATCTAAATTATCGTCGTTGTCACCGGTAGAATTGACCATTTTTCTGCATCGTTACGATCATTTAGAAGATATTTTTCTGTCACCTTTGATTCGGTGCATCCATTCAAGATGGTGCTTCAGAAACGTTCTTTCATTTTTTTTGTATCAATCTACAACTGTTATCGTTTGGTCATAATAGTTGGCCGCAATAGTTTGTTGGTAAATTTTAATCTGTATTGTATCATCATATCTTGTATAACAAATGCTAATGACGATGTTTATCATATAAAACGCAAGATACAGGTTAAGTTGTGCCAAACTATTCTGCATCACCTGCGATACCAACGATACCAATTGAAGATGAAAATGTCATCAAAAATGGTAGATTATAGTCCGACTGGAATCTGCTGCACTAAATCAAGGTCACTCCACTCTATCTCTCTAGTTTGACTAGATACAGTGTTACTAAATACAAAGTATTTTTAAAACAGAAAATTCTAGCTAACCCCCTTTATTTATCCTTTATTTGATAATAACAAGGGTATCTATTTAGTATAGCGCGTTGACAAGGTTAAAAGCAAAAACGATGAAAAAGCTCCGAAACGACGACACAAGAATGTTTTGTTCAATAAGAACTGACAAGTCCATACTTGAGTGTCATAAAAAAATATTGAGCAGCAACGAACGCGAAACTCGACTGCGCCATCTTGAATGCTGCGTTCACGCATGCGTGAACCAACCGATCGTCGATTTTGCACGAAATCGACTTTCGAAAGTTCGCCACGTACCTATCGATGTGTTTTAATCTTCAGTCTCCACATATTTGCACTTCCTCTTTTCTCATTTTTTTTTTTTTTTTTTTTTTTTTTCATTACTATTTCTCCGATCTCTTAAGGCGAGGATCCACCGGAAAACTGAGCTAAGTTACACTATGATGAGTTGAAAAATATTTGCTTCGATGCGTAGTATACGCAGCCTTTTCCATTGAACTTGTGCTATCAGCTTAGATGGAAACGCTTGCGCGTATTATGTATTGGCGGAAAAATAATTTTTTCACTCAGCGTAGCTGTCGCTTAACTTTCCGGTGGTCCTTGGCTTTAAACGTCCACTCGATGCCACTTTACATATACCATCTTCTTAATCAAGTTCTCCGGAGCCGATTTATTCTTACTTTCACCCTCTTTCTCTCGTATCACTTCTCTGTTATCCCAAGAATTCACTTCTAACTTCCACGCGCACTCTCTGTTCTTTTTCTCATCTCCATCTCCGTTTCTCGGTTTCGTACGCGCCGCGTCCTAAAATTTCCTCGGTACACGTGCACCGATTGCTAAAAGACAACCCTTGGACTCTGGAGAATAGCTGTTTCCCGATCGATGATTTTAATTCAGATCGTTCACAATTTGCTACGTATTCGCGGCGTATCTCATTCGTCTCGATCAGAGATACGTATTACGTTTGATGAAAGTAATTTATTGAAGATTGGTAGGATATAGGTGTAGGTTTGAGGATAAATGGCGGGTTCTGGGTGGCTGATGAGTATGGATGAACCTGTCTCACGTGTTTGACAGGTTATTCTCAAATATGATACATCGGGATGATACATCAGATGTTTAGTTTATTGCGTTATTAGAGGGCCTGGATTTGTTGGGTTAATAGTTTAAGAGTTAGATAATCGATGTGCAGCGACCTTCCAGTTGTCCCGGACATGCTCGTCATTTGTTTCGCTCTGGTTGAATGTACAAGATTTCGGATGATGATTTTGCATCGTCCGCGATTTTCAAATTGCGCAAGGTTTCTAAAATTACTCTAAGTATGCTTGATCGACACTTAACTCCTTGCCTTATGGCAAACACTATTAGAAACTGGATTTTGCAAACAATCTGCTATTATGATCATCCGATTAGCTACATGTACATGAATTTACAAAATTTCATTTACGATATTAGAAGTCAGAAACTGTTCTGAAAAATGTCTGACAACCATAATCCTAAGTAGTGCGTATATGTACAGAGATCTTTGCGACGAACAACCATAACTGCGTCTAGCTACAAAACTTTTTCAAACAAGTCTACGACGCTTATCGACTACCAAACGAACGAATATGTATCAACCGAATACTCGAACCTGCTCCCAAAAACCACTTTAAGATCGGGAAACATCGATCTCGAAGAGTCCAGCCATCCAGAAGCAACCTAAACCATAGCTATTCCACGACCAATTAGGATTTCACTTAACGTGAATCGAGGAGAAACGAGATATTCGAGAGAGATTCGTATACCTTATCCGTATGGTTGATTTTACAAAATCGCCCTTCGACCATAGCTTACCCCATTTGGCCGTTCTGTCACCTGTTTAGGAAACCAACCTCCCCCACCCCCTATGCCCTGTTTTTTTAGCTCAGCCCAAGAATGCCCCGTTTTACGACCCTGATTTTGAACAAAGCCCGAACAAAGTTGCACTGACTATCTTTTATCGTACTCCTTCTCTATTATATTTGTCAATCAATCACACTGGCCTTGGACTCCTCCTATCTCGGCACGACACTATGCTACTACTACCTCTACTACTTCTACTACTACTACTTCTACTACTACTACTACTACTACTACTACTACTACTACTACTACTACTACTACTACTACTACTACTACTGCTACTACTACTACTACTACTACTACTACTACTACTACTACTACTACTCCACTCAAAACTCCGTTGTTCGGCATACGCAACCCCCGTAAAGTCGCAGCGAAAGTCGTTATCCAAAAAAAGAACGGTAAGTCCCCATTGAGAGAGCCGACGACTTACTTGAGACGCAAAGAGAGTTCTTTTCATTCTTCTTCTTCTTCTTCTTCTTTTTTCTACTTTTCGTTCCTCCTTTGTTTTTGGTTTTCTTTCAACTGGAACGAGCCAAGGATTTCCAACTTTAATTCTTTAATTCAGTGTACGAGACGATATAGATATACACGATGGTGTTTTGTACGTATCCTGTGTATTTCATATACGTTACAAACCACACATATGGTTTTCTTCTTTGTAAAGATGGTGTTTGCCTAATTCGTGCAGTTTAGAAATAGGAAGCTTGTATATGTATATCGGCGTACAGTTGTACAGGGTGAGGCTGAAATTTATCAGAGGATTTTGGCAAACTTCTGCTCTTGTTGGGGACGGATGATGTTTATGCAAATGAATGTTAGGATACTTGAAATATTCGACGCTTAAAAGTCTCTGGTTTACATTGCAGTTTTATGCAAGTCGTGCGTACGATTATTATAAACATTTTTTTCTGTTAGAGTTAAACAACGTGATAACAATTGCACGTAAATTTTGACAATTTGTGTTTTATCGATTATTAAAAGACGTATTATCAGTAACGAACACTGGAGTCTGGTTTTTTGGAGAATACGATGATAAAGTTGAAATACCTCGATAGAAAATGAGAAATATTTTGTAAAATCGTTGAGAATATTTTAATATTGGTAAATTGATAATAGACCAGTTACATGGTTTCTGCGCAATTCCATTTTTCGTACGTCTTTGAATTTTTAATCGCGGAAATATCTTAAAAATTTAATTCACTATAATATCATTGGTAACCGGAATACACTAAAAATGACAGACTTATTGTCATTATAAGAAGATTAGGAAAAGAGGAGGAACTTTCGAATGTTTTCTTTACAACTTTCCTGAATACGAAACGTGAAAATTTGTTTGCATCATAGGCGACAACCTCTCTTATTTTTAAAAGAAAAGGTATTATCTATCTGTCTAGAGGAAAAGTGTTTGTATAATCTTCTTTAATCCCTAGGAAGAGCAGAATGCGGTACCAAAGTTTGTCTATCTATTTCCACGTCACCCTGCATACATTTGAACGATTTAACTCGTTTTCTTTTTGCTCTTCTTCTCACACTTCTTTCTTCTTCTGTTTTTCTTATTGCCTTTATTTCTTTCTTCTCTTCTTCTTCTTTTTTTGCCAGTGTTTCTCCTGTTTGCGTGGCAGAGCGCGCGCGAACGCGTCACCGCGGCCAGTTCTGCTGGATCGGAAATACGCGCGTTCCCTCGATTATTTAATCGCCACCGGAAATTAATGGTATCACGCTCGTTGCAAGATTTATCTCAAGTTTCACGGAGAAACATCCTTGCGGATTTCCTTTTGTCAAAGACTAAACAAGCAATCTAACTGCGTTTCCTCGCGCTGCTTGTTCGAAAATAGAACAACGCTGCTTCAAAGGTATTAAATATTCCAGACAATTGCTCGTAATTCTAAGGAAACAAAAAATTCTATTAAATTCAACTTTAAAAGAAATTCTTTGGTCGAGTAATCTTAACTTCGATGTTTTAGATATGAAAAAAGAAAGAAGAGATATTTTCCACGCATTATACGCGTTATATAGATTTTTAAATTAATAAAGTACAGAGATTTCTGTTGAAAGTGTTGGATAAAGGTCCTCAGGCAAACCGGAAGCCAGCAGAGCGACCTAGCGACAAGCGTTCCGCGCAGGCCATAGTTTTCTCACTTGTTTTGTCTCTTTGTTCCCGAATTATTTAACAATCGACATTAATTCCACACCGTGATCCGCCTATTTGTTCACCTATTTCTTTTTCGTGCTCGTTTCGAGTCTTTTTTTTCAATTTTTAAATCGAAGCCTCTTAAACTATTCGCCATGTTTGTTTCCCGTTCTTCTTTCGTTCTTTTCGTTACGTTCTTTTCTCTTTTTTTCTTCCTTCTCCCCCTTTTTACGAAGTTTGGTTTCGTTTTCTGTCTCGTTTTTCGACCACACTTCCCCCAAAACCACCTGGTTTTTTCCTCAATCTATCGAACACGTTTAATCACCGATCGCTCGCTGGTCTCGCTATGTCGACCGTTCTACCCAGTTTCCCTGCTCCTCAACCAGCCTCGTTTATATTCTTTTGTTTCCCTTTTCGTTTTTTCTTCTTTCAATTTTTCGCTCGCGTCACACGAATCTCGGAGCAAAACGATCGGTGTTTCATCGCGCACGAAGAAAGCGTTTCTGCGAGCCTGTCCTGTGATCGACCACGAAACGCCACCATTTCAACACGTGCCAGGTTTTCGCCTGATTTTTCATGGCCCGTTCGTTCATGTCCGCATTTCGAAATGTTATTTTTAGCGAAATCTCGTCCAATGGAAAAGATTGTTCACACAATCGTTATTAGCAGTGGGCGTAGAATTCGAGAAATATTCAGCAGATTCGGCAGAAAGTCTTCCAGCACGGCGTTAGCGTAATTGCAATTCATAGCGTTTCACAGAAGTGTAGTAGGATTTTTCTGTGGATTTCTTGGCGATTGCT
The DNA here is from genome assembly GCF_024516045.1 of Bombus affinis. Lineage (NCBI taxonomy): Eukaryota > Metazoa > Arthropoda > Insecta > Hymenoptera > Apidae > Bombus > Bombus affinis. The sequence goes on from NC_066346.1 coordinate 8,826,231, forward strand.
CAGGCAACTTTGCTAATGTATCGTTGGCGAAAAATTTGGAATCGCTACAATTGTATTTCGTGGAATTTCAGGATTTGAAAACTTTTGGGTATAAGACACTGCTGTCAGAAAGAATTCTTTGATAAAAGATATTATCGAATTAAAGTTTGGAATATTTTGTAATTAATGATAGAATTGGCGAAAGATTCGATAGAGGCACGAAAGTGATTCCAAATTTTTGTATCATAGTGTGTTTGATTGAATAATTTTTCTATTAATTGGATATTTTATTTACTTCGCGTTTCTCTGTGTTTTATCATTGGAACTACCAAACTTAGAAAAATTCGGATTTTTGTGTTTGCGTTTACTAAAAACGTGGGACTGCTTCTATCAGAATTAATGTTTTATTAAAAAGGAAAAAGAACGATTTATTTCATGCCATAAAGTGTCTATAACTAATATACCGTATATCATATATCTTTGTATGTCATCTGTATTCTATACGACTTTGTACGTTTAAATTTCAACATTTTAATCATAAAGATATTTTTATTTAAAAAAAAAAAACTATACGGATCTTTTTGAATATTTAAATTAAATTAAATTTCTGAAAATCTACATATAGCATTTCTTTCTAAATATTAAAAGTTGGTAGTTCCGCTGTTAATAAAACAACGATACTAAAAATATGAAGTTGTTTCAAAGCATCGGTATATTTCATTGACATGTAGACTTTTATTTGTGGTTTACATTTCTCGTTGAACGCACCACGAATGTTGCAGATGCGTTTGACATCGGTGCAGCGTGATTTTTTCCACGAGAAATTTTCATACCAGCCGGAAATTTTCGTGTGCATTTGACGTCGACGTAGAGCATGGCTTTTCTACCCCTTCTTTTTTTAATCAATTTGATAGCTCTCGATTTTTCGTGCGCACGCTTCAACGTCGATGCTGTACAGTTTCTCCTTTTTCTTCTTTTTTTTTTTTCTTTTCCTTTTCGTTGCCAAATTTCCCCCACCGTTACGACATTTCCGCTCTGTTCAACCAGCTGCCGTGGTTTTTTTCTTGCGAATCGTTGATTAATCCACGAAAAACTTCCCCTACGAGAGCAATCACCGTGTTTTTTAACATATTCCAGTGTTTCGAATTGAAACGCACGACGTTTAATATTTTCAGTATCGAACGAAAAAACAGAACGTGTAAAGCCAGTGGGTCCGTGTGCGTGCTGGAGGGCTTAAAATATTCCGAGCGACAAGCGATGGAAAATTTCGCGATAATCTGGTTTCCAAACAAACGTAGCTTGATGAAACGATTAAGAGACGCATATCCTCGAAACGTCAGTAAGCGTCGCGTCTACTCGTCCACGTGACTTCCTCTTTAACATCACGTCCTCCCCTCCCCCTACAAGAACTATGCTACTAGTCAAAAATTTAGAATCGATTTTAAAGATTTTCAAAATTTTAAATAAAATATCGATTTGGATTTTTATTACGAAAGAAGGTGGTTTAGATAAAAATCTATCGGACAAAGAAAATTGTCATCGATATTTGAAGTATTTTTAATAACTAACTTTATATCAAACAATTTAATTAATTGATTAGAATTCTTTAGTTGAGAATAATTATAAAATTAACGAGAGATTCGTTAGAAAAGTGATTTGAAATGTTTGACTGGTAGTGTATACTAACATACGAAACTGATGTGAGACACCAACACGCTGTCGACAGAATTATCAGGTAATTTAGCTAGTAATTAACACGTCAACTGCTGTGTTCCTCGAAATCGGTACGTAAGATGGAGAATGAACCAAGAATTTTTCTGTTTCAATCACTTCGTGTGTACAGCATTTAGCAACAAATCCACCGCAACTGAGCCACTCAATAGTCAAACTGGTCAAATCCATTTTCTGCAAACTTGTACGTTTTTAATATCAGAGATAGTCGTATTTTTCGGAAATTAAACGATTTAGTTTGGCTTCTGTATGACTCAAATATTTGTCGACCCTCTTTCACCCGAATTTTATTCGCACGGGAAAAAGGTAGAAAGATTACGTTTGAAAAATAGAAGAGAATTTACATGAAAGTAAATTAGAAGATTAAAATAAAGTAAAGGATAAAGTGAAGTAAAAAATAAATCCGTTCGGATAAATAAATTAATTCGTTAAGAAGGAAATTGCAAATTAACTCTCCAAGATTCAGACTCTAAATTCGTATTTCTGTACTAAAGAATAAACCGTCAGTTTGATTTTTTAAGATAATTTTAAAATTACCAAAGATTTGAAACTACCAACTGTAAGTAAATTAGAAACACACGAGAAGCATGATAAATCCATTTTCCGTGATTTTCTAATATTCACGCTACTTGACAACTAAGAGAAAGTATTTTAACATCGTTTCGTTGAATCCGAAGCTAAAGCCTACTCGGAAATATCAAATATCAGAATCCACGAAATTCCATGGCGATCCAACGACATAATATAATATCTTTGAAATGCTCGAGAAACTTAAAAAAAAATTAAGAGAAACTTAAAAATGTATTAAGTTGTCCGGAAAGTGTCTTTCTTTCGCAAACGCGTTTTTTACAACAGTGCACCTTCATACAAACGTAAAACCAAGTCTGTGAAATGTCTCGGTGTTTATCTCAACAGAACCAAATTGAACGTATATAATTTAACAAAATAATATAAAACAAAAAACGTTGTGCGTCTATTATTTCCTCGTAAAACGAAAGAAACTTTTCGGACAATCTAATACATATTATATATATCTAATACCAAAGCCAAATTGAATTAAAAAAAAAAAAAATGAAATTGGCAACGTATCGAATCTAAAAGAATTGTTCGTCTCTAGAACTTCAAAAATGTGATTTATCGTGTTTTCCTACCGCGAAATTCAAATGTTAGAGATTCGAGAACGTATCTTACAATTAGAAGCGGACAGGGATGAAACGAAACGGCGGATGGTCAGAGATTTCCAGAAGCCGAAACGGTAATTGGTGCAGAGGTGCGCGATTAACGTCGGAGAGGGAGATTGTGAAATTTTCACGCAATCTTGCCATTAAGTTCGCTGGCAAATTCTACCTCTCCGTCTTTGTCTCGCATCCGTGGCAATTATAATCGGTATTATCAGCATAGAAAGGGGAAACAGCGCGTGTATAAAGCCAAGCGAATGAAAATTTAACGCGCGGCGTAAAACGAGACGCGCGGCCATGGATATAACGTGGAATTGCCTTTCGGTCGTTTTCCACGGGACTCCAAGGCTGAATTGAATTTTACTCGCGTTTGGTGCGAGGCAAGTTTATGATCGGCCGCGAGAATACCCTTGAAATATTGGCGTTGAACGTAAAATGCGTTTTCAAAGGGGAAACTTTTAAGAGAGGTCGATATTGCGTATTTTGTGACCGCCGTTTCGAGATCAACGACGAAACGAAGGATTTAGAGAAGAAGTAACAACAGTTTAACTTTCCTTTTAATGAAACAAGCATAGAGAATGACGTTATATAGCATTTGGTGCCAGGTATTTAAGGGAAAAATGATACAAACGTTGTTTTACGATTTGTTTGCCGACGGTTATGCATTTATGGGAAATTTATGACATAGTAGATTGTCTTCTTATTATCATTCCGGACGAAAATTGCAATCTGCGGTAGATAAGATCGCTAAAAAGAATCGTAAGATGAGGCTAAGATAGAAGATTGAATCCTAAAAATAACGAAGAGGTTGTTATATCGTTTTACAGTCGGTGGTTCGATGAAAAGAATCGATATACCAGCTAATAAAATAGATTGTTCCTTTCGTTTAAGTGGTCTTCTGCTTTTATTACTTTCATCATATTGAACAGATTCTTCGATCGTCAGTATACTTGTACAGTATTATATTTCACGCCAAACCGTCTGTTATATTTCGAAGACTAGCTCCGATCAATTAGATCGATTCTAAAGATCGTCACTGTAATTCCGATCGAAATAACCGTAAAAATTTTCAAATCTTTTCTTTTACGAAAGTTTCCCTTCTCAAAGTGTCTACAGAAAATTCGTGAAAAATTCGAAATTCCGTGTCTTGTAACGTTCGACGTGCAAATGGAAAATTCGCGTTCTCAAAATATTTTTCTCGCGTAATTTCCTTACTTTTCTCCTTTTTTTCTTTCTTTTTTTTTGCGTAAAACGAGAGAGCTGAAAAGGGGTCCAAAAGGCAGATGACAGGACGAGTTGCTTCGATCGATAGCCGAATGACAATACGTCCCTCTCTTAAACAATCAGCGGAAGCAAGCGTTGACTGATACACGGATAATCCGGATGAAACACGTTTAATCCGGAATCCTGCTATACCATCCGCCCGATCATTCTCTCCTCTCTCTCTCTCTCTTGTTTTTTCCTATGAAAACCACGGATCCATCCGTTTATCTTTCGGGCAAAGACGAACGTCGCTCGCCTTTCTCGTCCACTTTTTCCTTCTATTTTCTTCTCACTGTGTCTCGCCTGGGGAAAATGGCACGTCGATCGATCGAACGCATCGAGTTCCGTGAGATAAGGCGAGGAAGGCCACGGTGCATCGATCAACTTGCCGCCTTTGAACGTGTGCGCTTCCATCGTTGCCTTTTTTACCCTAGTTTTCAGCTGGAAACCTTATTTTATTGCCTCCGGCTCTTTACTCCTATCTCTCGCGTTAGAAGGTTTTCGATTTTAAGAAATCGCGGCTCGAGGATTCGCGTCTTTCGAATAATCTCGCGGCAAGCTGACAAACGAGCGTACTGGATAGATGAAAGAGATTTGAGATTATGGTTATAAAACTGATAGCACGGTTGTTTCTTTTCTTTTCTTTTTTTTTTATATGTTTTTATGTATGTTTCCGGAGTCGAGATAATTTGAACAATTTTGATTTCGAGAAGTCGAATCATAGCATCGCACTGACAAAAAGACGGACGTGCTGTTAGTGGAAGAAATTCGAAAACGAGCTTATGAAATTTGTGAAAGAACGTAGTTTATAGGTTGTAAGAGGCGAAACGATTGTTTCAAGAAATCGAACTTAATCTTTCATCTCTCGCGTTGATGAACAGAAACGTACACCGTCATTGAACGAATTAAAATGTGTGAATATCAAGCAACGAAGCGAACCGAAATAATAATTTGAAAGGAAAATTAGGTACTCGAGATTTTGTTCAGAATCGAACAACTCCGTGGAAAGTAGTTTTACTACCAAAGAAAATTTGCTAGATTTAGAAAGAACGTTTGGTTAAAACAGATAAGAACTAGCGAGCACTTGAGAACGTTCTTCTCGTGTCTGAGCATCCACGGGTTAATCTACTGTTCTCGGCATTTGCTGTATGTACAACGACACAACGCTGCTGTGTTAATTCTACGACAATGATAAGAACCGTCATTCTCGCTCGACAGATCATCCACACTGTATAGTCAGCAACACGAGTCCCCAACATCCGAAACAAATCCATTAAACTCGCCTCGAGTTCGTTATCTCTCGCGAACACCATATTTCCACTAATGAATCGTGAAATCGTATCGAATCGAATACATGACACGTCTTGATTTGATCGATTTCGTTAGAAAACTGTCTTTCCAATTCGATACTAGATCCTCCTTACTTTTAATCAAAAATCGACGAACCTGCACAATCACTCGGTAAAATCTTCCTATATCCTACGGAAAAGCGATTTTTAAATGTAATTTTGAAATAAAACTCCACGGAATTTCTTTGTAAAGTGAATGCGTTCCATGTCAAATCTGAAAGCTATTTCGTTATTGCTTTACGGTTAAATGTTAAACGCGGTAAAAATTCTATTTCGATCTATTAAATTGTATAATTTATATGCGGATAAAAATATTTATCCAAATATAATTATTTCATTTCGATAAAAATAGATTTTCCATATGGTGTACGAAGACTTTTCTAAGCGATTACAAGTACAGACGTGTAAAGAAAACAGCCGTCGTTCTTCCTCTTCGAGAACTCAAACATCACACACCTTTTGCCTCTTTACTACGTGTGTGCTTTTATTATTTCTGATTACTTTTGTTCGTTCGTTCCTCCAGCCCCATTTCGAACAAAAATAAATTACTAGACGACCGTGTTATTTCCAACACATCTCGAGATGTCAGCTTTCCGGAGTGCAGCTCCGCGAGAAGCCTCGAATCTTTGCACTTTTCGCCAGCCATTCTTCTATGTTGATCCTCTTTCGCGGAACTACGTGACGCATAGACAGAACGACGTTTCGACACGGTTCTAACACCGACTTTTCCCTCGTTCCTCCGCAACATCTCGCTGCACCAATCCTTTTCATTCTGTGCACGCTTCTACGATCTTCTCGTGGCTGCGTCCGCGTGAAAGGAGACGAGTCAAAGCAGAAAACATTTGGTTACACTTGAAACGATAACAAGTCCGTGCTAAAGCTCTCTTTTTGGCTTAATCGTTTTTTTTTTCTTTTTTTTTTTTTTTTTTTTTTTTTTTTTTTTTTGACAGTTCGTTTAATTGATGTTAGCATTTTAATGGGACACAGGATTTTCGTTCCAATTCTCCTTTTTATTTTTGTGTCGTTTTTTTTTTTTAGATTGATTTGTTTGTTCTGTGTAACTTGGAGTTTTGAGATGGATAGTTTTAATTGGCCTTTTTAGGTCGAGCACTTTTTACTTGATGCGTTGGATAAACTTTTCCTAAATTGATCGGTTCGAATAGATTTTTTTAATTGGTTCTGTCAGGTTGATTTCTTTCATTGTTCCGTGTAAATTGATTCCTTTATATCAATTCTTTCACATTCAATTCGTTAAATTCATCTCTTTCGAATTAGTCTTTTCGGATACGTCTATTAATTCGCCCTTTTACCTTCTTCTCTTTAAGTGGCATTTTTTACATTCGCTTTCTCCGATCAACCATTTTAATTCAATTCTTCGAATTGATTACTTTAACTCTGTATTTTTAGACGCGCTATATCAACTTTATTTTCTTATATTCGTCTCTGTTCGCGTTAAAACAAGATCCTCGATCCGATGATCGTTCAAAAAGATTCCTCCCTTGTGTCGATCTACTCGTTCGTATTACAAAACGGAGGGCACTTGATCGATTAACGGTGCAAGGAGATCTTTTCATAGTCTATCGGCAACATCACGCTCCGCTGTGAATATATCTTCAGCTACTAAAATAGAACAGAAGAAAACTCGAACAATCTGTCGAGGTAAACAGGAACAGGAAACTCGGAAGATATCTTTCGCTTAGTTTCTTCGATAAATTATTCACTCTCGTCTTCTTGAAACGCGAACGAGGTCCACAGTACGAACAATTTTCGTCGAGGAACCGCATCTAGCAAGCTCCACATCTCCCACAGGGGAGAATCAAAGCCACGAAATATCGTATTCTCTTTATTCTCGAGTGCCGTGACAACATCATTGCCTGACATCATCTCTTCTCTCTCTCTCTCTCTCTCTCTCTCTCTCTCTCTCTATTTCTCTTTCTCATTTTCTCACGCATCGACCCCTCTCGTTTTTCTCTATTCCTTAAATATCTCGCGACAGAAAAAAAAGACAAGAAAAGAAAAAGAACATTCCAACTCTCTCTGTCTATCTCTTATCTTCCGGTCCGTTTTCCCTTGGTTTACTAGTTTTTTCCTTATCCCTTTAATGATCGTTTTTACGTTCACCCTTACTTGTATTCCTTCGTTGATTCGCGTGTATTATTTTTGTAAATCGAGGATGTGCTCCACCCACTTGTACATTTCTCTATACGTTATTTTCGTACTTTTTTTTGTGTTTTTCTTCCTTGTCGATCTTCCGCAACCACCATTTTTCTTTTCCAGCGCATGCTAGCGTATAGTAGTTCTAGAATTAAATTAATCGAATAAACTTTTTTCTCATCGATTTAGATTTATTTAATTGATTCGACGATCGTCGAGGAATTCATTCTGATTAAATCGAATTCGGATTCTCGAAGAATTCGTGGTTACTTAAATTTGCATTTTCGAAAATTCTCTCAACGTGATTGTTTGATAACGAATTTTTGAATTGAAGTTCCAACGTAATGGAAGTTTATTTATTTCCTTTGTTCTATTCTTTTCTCTCTCTCTTTTTTCTCTTTTCTAAGATTTAATCGAGAGGCTAATAAAAATCATGAAGTAATCCTCGTACGATCGATAGACGAAGTATTAATCAATGGTTTTTCTTAATCAGTTTTTCCAGGTAGCTTCTATGTAGCGGTGTATTATTAACCACGCACAATTATTTCGAATACGTTCGAGCGAACGGTTTATTGTGTATCATGATCACTGTCGAGATTACTTTTCCTCTTTTGAAGCTGTATTTCAGATCCGGCAATACGCGTCGAGCGTGATTAGCTTTAAAGAAACAGACGAGAAGAGAGACATTGACAGTCACGTAGAAAGTAATCACGAAGTTGGATTCAGGGTGGTTTGCGTTTTCTTATTATTTAAATTGAAAGAAGCGCACACGTAATTTTCTCTATGCCATATCCGCAAAAAGATGAGCGTAACTAATTCAAAAGATAGAGTTATTTCAAATCAACGTTAATATATGATACGCAAGTTCATCTTTTACTTAATTTATTAATTTTCCTATTTGTTAAAATTATACGTATATGTTCTCTATAACGTAGAATCTGTTTTAATTCCATCTATAAGTGTCGTACGATAATTAATCATTTAAAACGGATATCTAGGACGTTTATGCTTATACCTTTTCTCATATTTAACGAGAACTACCTCAAACGATATATCAAATGTCAGTCAAATCTTATTTCTTCTTGCAAAATTTAATCTGCATTTTTATATTTCCACCTACGTAAGAAATTAACAAGTTTTCGTATATTCGGACAAACCTTATGAACGGAGTAGAAAATCTGAAAAGTAGACGAAGACCCTCAGCGGCAGCGAATAATCGAAAGTAATCAAACCTCGATCGACGTTCATTATCTAATACGTAATTAAATCTTTCAGGACGCATTAATTCAAAGGCGAATCCACAAAACGCAGACCGCCCACATTTCCCACTAACGAATTACCTTCTTACGCTTTCAGTATTCACCATTCGATATTAATTAAATAAATGATCGATCGCCTATTATTTTATCTTTATCGGGCCTGAATCGAGCACCTCCAATTAAATTAGCGTTGCAGAAATGTCTATGCTGCGATTTCTACAATTTTACTCATTACGTGGATCGCTGAAATGTTTCTCAGATCATCAGATTATGCTTCTTGATATTTCGATCTGTAATCTATAATTCGCTGACATAAATTTATAACAATTATATTCTGTATTTTTTTTATGGAATTAATTCTATCCGATTATTATACAATTAATATCGTTGATCTTTGGATGTACTCGATCGAGGGTAAGAAATGTATAGAGTGGTTCTCGATTGTGCGTTAATGTTTCCAAGTGAAAATATAGAGGAAAAAATGAAAAAAGAATGTTCCACAGCCGTAGGTTCTTTCAATATTATTTTTATTTTATTTTTTTTTTTTTTTCGTTTAAGAAGAGAAGACCTGCGTGTGTGTGACATTTTCTCTTCCTTTTATACCGCAGATTTACTCTTTGAGCTGTTTACGCGCAATTAAGAATTACTCTCTTATATACGGGATGAGTCAAAAAAGATGATACTCTGAATCCATTAAAACATTCATCCGAATCATTTTTGAATTAACCAAATAATTATTACATCGTTGAAAAACCAGATAATTCAGAGGTAACTACAAACCTATAGAATAGAGTCACTCTATCCTTTTTCAATTCTGTCAAATTTTGACCCAACCTGTATTTTAAAAAAACGATTAACAACATACAAGGTATTTCTTAATACGTGAGAATCTTTACGAAAACTAAAAAAAGCACTTTTTCACATATTCTCGCCGCCATTTAAACCCCCATAAATATGGTGTTTATACCGTTCTTCCACGTACTTCAAAGAAAGATTCTAGGGTTAATCTCATTATTGTGCTCTGAAAATGAGTATCATCGCTTTGACAGAGAAAGCAAAAGAAAAATCAAGAGACAACATAGAATATTTTAAACGCGATCTCTCCCCTAATCTCCGTCATTATTCCGTGATCTATTACGTACGAAGAGACACCTTGTACAGAGCAACAATTTTCGAAATTCTAACGCACCAACGCTTGACTTGAATGCAACTTACGCTGTGCACTCTTTCTCTTGTCTGTTCTATGTGTTCTTTTCTTTACGCCACATTCGACCACCACCTTCTTCGCCAACCACCAACCGTCACCAACCAACCACTAAATATATATATATATGTCGACCATTCGAAACCAAAAAAAAAAAAAAAAATACCATGAAACAAACTTCGTACAAAAATACTCTACGATTCGAATTCGAATCTCCTCCATTGGACTGTTCGACTGACCAACTAAAAAAAAAAAACCATGAAAAATATACATCTCCGCCTCTCTCTATCTCTTCTCTTCGGCCGCATTGACGCTGCTCTCACATTGTTGGTTACTTCTGTCCTTTTACTTACGTCCACGCTCACCATCGGTAAAACGAACATGGTCACCATGGCCGCCATGGTAACCCGACGGTCTGGTCCGAATACGACCCCACCTACCATCGCGTACGGTGAGTTGTTTTCTGTTGAAAGTGCGCATAGATCTCGATCGTCGAGGATCCGTATGCTTGCGGAGACGGTATCCCGTGATTTTGATCCTTGGATCGTTCAAAATCCAAAATTCTCCAGATCCGTACTTCGATTATGTATCAATGAAATTTCTAAATTACACCTAGTAAATCGATGCGAATATTGAGAGTGAAACATGGAAATTTTAGTAGTTGGGAGAATCTAGAAATCGCAGAATGGTTAAGGGCGATGAGTTGCATTTCGAAATTATGGAATTTTATCTGAAATTGGAGTTAAATCGGTTCGAAAATTTCCAGTTGATTGGATTATTGGACAGGTGATTGGATATTCTGTTTGGTGATTATTTAAGGGCGACGAGGTATTTCGTCTGCGTAAAGTTGTAACAGCGTTTATTAACAAATGGATGGACCACGGGATAAGTCTTCTTGGCCGAGATCCTCGACGACCAAGCAATGATATAGGAACACGTCCAACGCCCAATGGTTCCCCGTCGAGCGACTCGACGAGTTTCCGGGTTGGATAATTGAATCACGAGTCACTCGACGGAATCACGCGCCATTGGGTTCGTGAAGCTTCCTACTGTTGATAAGCGAATCCGCGTGAGAGGGCATCGACGAAATCGAGTTCCATAGGCGTCGCAACCATACAAAAAAAGATAAGCCGGCGGGGCGAATGGGAATATTTGGATATTTGATTGTGGCGGCGCCTATGCATCGAAAGACACGGAGATCCATCAACATATGATAAAATAGACGCTTGGACCTGTATTCAAAACGATCATTCTCACCGACGTTCGACCCTTCGAGCTGAAATCTGTTAATGTATTCGAACTTTAATCCAATGTAAAATTAAATCAAATAAATGAAAAATTAAATTAAAGATGGGCAAAATTGGAGAAGCATCACCTGATAGAAACTCATCGCTCGGTTTGGATTTTTATTCTATTCTTCGTTTTCTTTCTTTTTCTTTTCAATACTTTCTGAGAGCAGAATCTTTTAAATATTCGGAGTGTTTTACAAGTGTTGCGAGAAGATCGATTTCGAAATTTGCTCTTTGCCAGTGGACGAAAGTGATGTATTTTATCAGCTCGAAGAGTGAAATATGCCTCTTAGAAACGCTTCTAAAACAGTGATATAGAGCACTAGTGGCCCGTGCAATATGTTTTGAGCACAGATCTGCTTGAGATCGAACGGTTCCTTCCGCAATTCGTCGGGTCTTCTATTGGATCGCGCAGATATCGTGCGTCATCCTTTGAAACGCCGTCGATACTCCCCACGGACGATGGATCTCCGTCTCTGGGACTCGGTGCCAAACTCGAACACCCTGTGATAAATGTTAGCTCGGTAGTAGACTGTCGCAATGGCGTCGTCAAAAGGAATCGTCAACGAGCCGAGAGTACAGAAAAGTCTGTACCGTTTCGAGAAAGTAAACCCTCATGTCTGGAAGTTGCAAGATGGATCATGAAACGTTAATACGCGAGCGTTTTAAAAATTATTTCCCAGGTTGAAATATATTCGACTTTATGGGGATTGGTAATGAAATTTATTGATAAATGTGGAAATATTCAGTATGTATAATATTAGTTTGGTGTCGTTTTAAACAGAATTTATATTTCGTTCATGGATCATGTAGCCTAAAACTACTTAGAAATATCAGAGTTCTTTTCTCTTGTTTTTTTTTTTTTTTTTTTGTTATACCTTGTTTATTTTTATTTTGTTATAATTTGTTGTTATTTTTAACAAAACGATTTTAAAAAACAATTTAGAAAAGTGCAGCACGGATAGAGATTTGTTTCATCCGAATATTATAACAAATACTCCGGATGTTTTATAGATTTTTAACATTGCGAACATTCTTGTGCTCTTTGCGTCTTAATGTTTACCATAGATGCACAGAACTGTTAATAATTCTGTTTATGAATAAAAACAATAAGCTTTATCGATTTATTAATGAATCAAAATAATCTGACTAGTCATTTTCTACAGTTAACTATTAACAAAGTAATCTCTGTAAATGATATTTCTTTAAAAATAAGAAAATAAAAATGTGAAAATATCGGGAATGGATCTAATTAGAGATAAAAGACACCAAACTAAGTTACGCGTGTAATGTTAACGTAAAAATTGTGAAATCGTAAAGATTGGCGAATATTCGATGGTAATGCCCATTGCGACAGACCACGAGTGCATAATCATGCGCTGACACGTAAATGTCTAGAGAGCAAAGGCTTGATCTGTTGTATAAATTAGTAGTGACGTACGTCGTTGTATGTGCCGCATCGTCCTTCTCAGTGAAAGCCGCAGGATGTAAAGGATGATCGATAAATGTCTGCTCCCCTCAGTCAGAGACCCACTGAAATCTCTTCGTCGTGCGCTCTTCTCCCTGGAAGAATGCGTCAGACGTCGTACAAATGAACAAAAAAAGAAAGAAAAAAAGAAAAAAGACAGAAAAGAAAAGAAATGAAAACCATACTACGGTTAGGATAGCTCCTTACAGAGGAGAGATCGTTCTTTCTAGGCTCTCTGTGAAGTCCATCCCCTTTTATTCTAATTTCTTGAATATCCTTCTCCACCCCTGCTTTCGATATTTTCTTATCACCGCAAATGCGAAAGCATACGAGAATACATCGTTGAAGGTCGCTTCAGTCGTTGCTATTGATCAGGCAAGTTGAAAAAACGTTTCTCGTTCTCTTTAACTTCGACGATATTTTCTTTTTTTATTGGAGAAGATGAGAAGATACATACTGTTGGCCAAGCTTTTCAAATTACTAACGCGTTTCGTAGAAATTATTCAGCGAAATTTCGTTTCGATAGATAGTCAGCTAAGAGTTCTATTATTCTAGGAAGCAACGATCTTTGGTAAACTTCGAATTAAAAGACACTTGGAAAATTCTTTCGAGGCAAAGACGAAGATCGTTATTGAGATTCGTAGCGTTAGTTTCGAAGGCAAGCATAGCGAGAGCAAACGATATTTATTTCGAAGGAACAATAAAATCAGCATTTATAATTGGAGACGCGATTCGAAATATTTGGTCAATGGTGTACGTTGTAATATAATATGTATATTGGAAGAAATTTGAAGAATTCTCGGGTAAGACGATTATCTTCTATCTACGTAAACGACACACAGACAAGGGATTATATTTCCCAATATCATTTTTAACGAAGCTTGTTTTAGTTAACGTGTAGAGAACCAGTGTTCAATTTGCACATTGAAACCAACAAGACAAATGTGTACACTCCATACAGTCCAGAATATCGATCGTACTTTTAAAACTTCTCGAGCTCGAACGTTATCTAACCTAACCTAACAGAGTAAAGTGACCGAAGTAAAATAAATTCCACATTTCTTTTTATTTGCCTTCATTTTATTTTCTCTAGTATTTCTTTTTTTTATCGGCACGTGTTCGCGCAGTTCTAAATAAACGGAATAGACGACGAAGATTCTCGATTCATGCTGACGTTTCGTGCCACACTTTTACGCGGAAATGGACGTCGCAGGATATTCCAGAAATGTTTTCTTCCTGCCATCTCAGCAGAACGTTCGCAAAAAGCTTTTCCATGCAGCGCAGCCGCGCGATTGCGGATTACGAGAAATTAAAACGAATCCGCAGTTGGCCTGGCGAAATTGAACCTTGTTCAATGTTCGACCCGAACACGCCACCAAAATGTTACCAAAAGAATTAAGAATATTCCATTGTTATTAAGAAAATCAAAAAACAGATAAATTATTTCATAGCTTAAAGTTGAATAAGACAAAGGAAAATAATTTGTAAATTTGTACATTACGAAACAAGAATTTTCCATTTGATAATTCAAAAATAAATAACGGATAGAGTCAGTAGAATCTCCTAATTCGCCAATTATCTCATCAGCAAGAACGAATCTCTTGTTTTCCTATATAAGTGACAAAATTACCCGATTTGCTGTAGCGTCACAAGCCCCGACATCCGCAAATTTAACTCGCGAATGCTTAGTGAAGCGGAAACACAGCGACAGCGGAACGATATTTTCACGTATGTCGATTCATGTGAAATTGTTTTTTTATAGAACGAACAAGCTAAATCTTAGAGACTTCTTACTTACTAATATATACATACGTATACATATTATTTGTTTCTTTCGGTCTTCTAAAAACGAGCAAAAAAGAGTAAACGTCTGTTTCTTTTTATTTTTCTTTTTTTTCTTCAAAAAAAATATCTACTGACGATTAATAGGATCGGTACATTAACTGTTTCCTTCAAATAACATACAATGAAATTGCAAAGAAAGATTTTGTGAACAATTTATAACTTTTCAAAAAATATCGAAAATGTCAAGAATAGTATAATATTCGTCAAGTCAAAGATTATAAAGAAATTATTTGATCCTATTCGATATAATGTAATTCTTCAATTTGAGTCTTAAACACTGTACCACGATATCGGAAAGAGACCTCCATTTTGTATCGACGTGAACTCAAGATGGCCGACCCTTAGGCTATTCGATGCCTTATTTAGTCGATTATACGTACTCTGCTTCTTAACCCGTAACTGTGCGCCTAGAATTTTACGAGCGATTTCACGCCGAAACCTCTTCGCAACTGGCTTAATTTAATGGTCACTCCTCAATAACTAACCAGTGGTTCTCAGTCGAAAAACTTTCAGTCTTCAAGCCAAACTTTCAACATCCAAAAACCAAACCACGTAATCGATTAGCAAGATATTCGATTAAAACAAATTTAATAATTCCAAACCATTCAGTTCTCTAACCGTCGCATTTCCTTTACAAATTTGAAACACTCAAAGCTTAGAATCAAATGAAATTTCGTTGCTTTCAAATTCTAACATTTGAATACAACGACTAAAGTTCTATCACACGGATACGGGTTAAAGACTAGAAAAACATCGAGCATAAAGATGTGTCCGAACACGCATATACACAACTACGCTCTAAATAACACAAAACGAAAGAAAAAAAAAAAAGAAAGAAAGAAAGAGAAAATGCGAACGAGCAAGTAGGCAAGTAGCGACGAACATACGAAACGGCGACTGGTAAAAGCACCCGTAGTTGACCGATGGTGCGTACGTTTACCCGCGCTCAAAGCCTGCATGTGCATGTGTTGATCTCTTTCTCTTGCATTGGCCGTGTCTTTTTTTCGCGTAACTGAGGAAAACCTATGGTTTATGTAATCATTGGCCTGCATGTTAGTAGTCGCTGTTTATTGCGATGTACATACGCACGTATTTCGCACACCGGCTTCCGTTTTGTAACACGTGCACGCGCGCGCGCCCATACGTAGCTGCGTGCATTTATTATATGCAATGAGCTTGTGCTATTATCCTCGTGCACTCTCTCTCTATTTTTACGCATATAATATATATGTATGTGTATATATACATATATATATTATATTTCGATATACGATTACGATTCGAAGGATTTCTTTATATTTTTTCTCTTCTTTGTCACCAATCTGTTAATTCCGGTATAAAAACTGGAATAAAATGGACAGAACTTCGATAGACTCGTGTGAACTTTGAACGAGAACGTACACGAACAAACGACTCGCTCGGAAAGCGAGAGAATCACGAAGAATCGCTTCTGCGCACGCGTCAGAACGATTGGCCGCGAGACGCGCGAAATTCGAAACGGTGAAACAATTCTGTTGATTAATATATTGTTTTTCTTTTTCTTTCTTCGCGTATCGTTCTACTTTTTTTTCTCTTGTCGCTTTTCGTTTGCATAGAGTTCGATAAGTATCTACGTTGAGTATTTCTGTTCGTTTATCGTTCAGTTCGCTGGTCAGAGACGAATAGGAGATCTCGATAATCCGTGAAGGAAAGATAATTGTGACGATTCAATATACATCGATTATTTCCGGTATACGCGAGTGAGTTCGGAATAAAGAAATTTTCCAATGAATCTGTCGGATGAAAAAAAGTTAATACGTGTAGTTTTATGCAAATAATAAATTCTTATCTAGACCCAAAAAGACAGATGAGCAAAATGAAAGAGCAAGATATGGTACACCGAGACTAATACGCACTCGCTCGTCGCGTGCACCGAGTTCCTTTGGCTGTAGTTTGCCGTTGTTGTTTGCCGTGAGACCCAAAAATAACGAGTGACATTTTTTCCATTTTTTTTCCTTTAATTTTTTTCAATAACATAATCATCGGATAAGCTGTTGTATGAATAATGTAGTGAAAAGCCAAATTTCGAATTACTTCGCGACGAGAGTTGCGGGGCGAATTCGTGATCGAGATCTCGCGAAGGCAAATCAAAATCCACGATCGTTCATCTATATTTTTAGCTTCACGTAAAATCGCTAATGTCCATTTCTTTCACTATTTTTTTTTTCTTTCTTTTTACTCTTTTTTTTCTTTTTTCTTTACGCAGCTACTCATAGGTAATACATAGGTATCGTCATGTTTATTAATTCGAAAATAACTGCTGTTTGCGAGTATGTAATTACGCAAGTTGATCGCTAGTGAAATTATGTTAGAAGCTCACTAGACCCTAGTAACTTTAGCGCCAGATTCTATTCGTTAGCATCGTGCCTTCGCGACTTCGTGGATCACTGAGAATGAATCAGCTAAATTATCGAGAGACGGATCGTCCTAACTGAATCTTGTCGCTTTTCTAGGTGCAGCAGCCAATCTACGCAAGGAGGTTATCAGAAACAAGATCAGAGCCATTGGCAAGATGGCGCGTGTCTTCTCCGTCCTCAGGTCAGCAAACAAATTGAATTATTAACAGTTAAACTTGACTATTCAAACAGCTCCGATTAGAGATCTATCGATAAAAATGTATCTTATAAATGCAACGAGAAAATATCATCTTTAACCGATGATATATTAGAGTTACAGCAGAAACAGGTAGTGTTTAAAATTAAAAATCGAAGATACATCGTGCGTTGCGTTGTTATTTTAATAGTTGCAGCCGAATCTTTGCAACTGATCAAATGTTTTTCAAAGTGAATTAAGAAGAAAAAACAATAACGAGGAATTTTATGCTTCAAATTTACATGCATGCATCAACTAAAAAAAAAAAAAACAATGAAAAAACACAAAATCCTCTGAATTCGCAAAGTCGTACACTGCACACGACTGGCAGAGACCAAGCGCAGTTGATAGAAGCCGAAATACAGGGACTCGGAGCAGAATTTTCCTACAAAAACACTAGCGTAACGGAGAGAATCGTTAAAACTTTGCAGATCGCAACTGTAGCTCAACGCAACAGCCATAAAAATTGCACACAACCGAAAGTTTCGTTGAAAAACGAAGATGATGTTGCACCGGCGCAAACCATATTCTGGTAGCAACTTACTCGGTTGATGGAACGAGTATGCCTCGACTGAGCCGATAGAATTGCTTAACGTTGCGAAAAGTCGATCGAAGTTTCACGGTCGATCGATGATCGCGCGTGAAATGCCTATATTTCACGAGAACAATCCTGTGTTCGTATCGCTGCGGGATCGTCGTTAATCGGCTTTGGCTCGAAGACTCCGAGGAAATCAAAAATGAAAGATAACTCGACGTGAAAATTCTGCTATATCGTTCTGCTCGAACTCAACTTTCGCTCGCAAATTTTAATGCTTCTAGTTAAATGATCAACGCGAATTCGTACGCGTTTATTAGGAGCAGTTAATCAGGAGAGAAATTGATTACCATTACTTTCACATCTTTTGTCTCCTTTTTCCTTTTTTATTTTCATGCGTTGCTAATTGTTGTCAATTGGTTCGTCTTTCAGAGAGGAGAGCGAGAGTGTGTTGCAGCTGAAGGGTTTAACGCCGACTGGCGCTTTACCTCTTGGTGCGTTATCAGGTGGAAAGACGTCCCTAAAGAACGGTGAGTTTCGTTTCTGATCAACTACATGTAAATAAAGTAATCTTTTGCAGCAACTGATTTAATGGTAAACGATGTTTTTCTAATAGATCCAGGAGGAATAAATTAATTCCTACTTTATTGTAATGTATTATCTACGACGTTGTTGTCATCTTGTAGTACATAGTACATAACCGTGCAATTAGTACGGATAGTCAAGGGTGCTTGATACATTTAGTGGACATAGTCAAAGTACACAGTCTCGTAATACATAGTCACATTTATGGTACGGCTCATGGGCCGAACAGTGAACTACTAATTCTGAAATGTTGAACCGGTAGCAAAGCTTGATAATGCATAGCTCGATACCAGTTACTATTAACGACTAAGAATCGTTAATCAACGATCATAATTAACGATCGAAAGAAACGATCATCCAGTAAATTAGAATTTCTCTGACAAAGGAATTTCGCTCCATTTTCCCCTCCTCGAAATTTTAACAAACACCACCGCGATCTTCCCTTCACTGAACTTTCCCTCCTTTCTTGCGTTATTCGTACTCCACCCTTGAAACGTTCCGCTCGAACAGCGGCTGATGACGACTCGTGAAATTATTGTTGACAGCTCTGCAAGGTTTCTCGCCGAACCACAAAATCACCTCGTTCGCCGAGGCGAAAGGTTTGGATGCCATAAACGAAAGGATGCCGCCAAGAAAGGACGCCCCGCCCACGCCGGTAAACGAGGAGAAGCCCGTGATAAAGCCACCGGCTCCTGCGGCGGACAAGCGAGACCACAACACACCGCAACCGCAATCGTGAGCCTCACACTCGTCCAATCAAGGTACACATCACACCCACGTGGATGATCCTGACAGGGAGAACGTTTTTGTTCTCTCTCGTTTGATTTCTATCTTTGCTCTTTTTAAATTTGGATTCTCGATCCTTTGGTCCTGTTGATATATATATATATATATATCATATATATATGTTGATATATATATCATATATATATATATATAAGTACGAATCACGATATAGCAAGGTTGTAAAGGCTTCACAGCTAGTTAAGAATTAAATACGTACTATTGGATATTCACAGGTCCGGGTCTATCGAAGTTCGTTGAAGAAAGCTGTGTGCCATAAGAATGATAATATAGAGAAAGTTATTAACGCGTGTAAACTTAATATATTGTAAAGAGAATAAAGGAAATGTTGAGGAATCGTTTCTTAGTTGTAGGTATACACAGAAAACAGCAAATCTAGCATAATCGATGAACACTGTAGTCAATGTTGGGATATATATATCTAGAGAAAATGGAAAAAGCTAAGTATGTTTTGGATGCGAATCTATAATTATATAAAGGATTGGCAAAATTTCTTTATAAAATTAAAAGTCCATTGTCTATTTGTACTGAATTATAAGAAAGTAGAATGACTGTCTCATTCGCAGCTAATATTGTCGATAATATTCAGATTATTAATCCCCAATTCCGATTCTCCTATCACATATGCTATCTTTTCATTCTACGCATATTTCACCATAATGTTACATTATAAGATTTGATAGAATCTATGTTTAAATACACTGAGATTTTGTAAAATTTGTAGAATTTATCAGATTTATAAAATTTACTAACGCGGTTATATTTATAGTTATTATATACAGGGTGCGGCCGAATAACATGTAAAAGTGTGCAGGACGTGATTCCTTGTAGAAGAATAAGAAAAGAATATACAATAGAACTTTTTCGTTCTCGGCTTGGTTTACGAGAAAATCGAATTTGAAAATTTATTAAATATATGTTGAACATGGCTAATCCTTCACTGGATATGACTAATCGACAGGAGGTCGTTCTACGTGTAAAAATAAGCGGAAAATGCAGAATAAAATTTATTCTCAAGATACTTTGTTTCTGAAGAAATAAATATGAAAATTTACCATACACGCGTAAATACCAGATCGATTCTTAATCAAACATGTTCGAACTCTATTTTCCTGAAAATTAAGCCTTACAGAGAAATATATTATTTTATACTTTTTACTTACTTTCGCTTTTACGACGACCCTCTATTGATTGTGTACTCATTGCTTACTCGGTCGGTAATTAACTATGTTCAAACGTATTTGGTAAATTTTCATATTCAATTTTCTCGAAAACTAAGCCGAAAATGAGAAAGTTCTATTCTATATTATTTTCTTATTTTTCCATAAGGAATCGCGTCGTGCCCGCTTTCACGTATTATTCGGTCGGATTCTGTATAACAGCTTTATAATATACACGCAATTTACGACTTCTCTGTAACTATCTTGAATCGTACTGTAGCAAAATTCACAGGATCAGGCAAGCGATTGTCGTTGGATGTGTCGAAAACGATAACTCGTTCGCCGGTCGATCGGATCGAGCATTCGAAGGATATAAAGGAACGAAAGGAGCAACTAAAAATGTATATTACGATCATTATTATGATCAATAAAAGAACTTTAGTAGTATCTTGCTCAGGCGTCTGAAAGTTTGTTTTGTTGGAAAGAGTTGATGATATCGAAGAATGAACGTAAGAAGTTCCACGAGTGAATGTGTATCGAAAACTGTAACGAAAACAGCTCGATAATTGTACACCGATTAACTCATCACGCACGATACGCACCTTCAGACATATGTAACATATATATATATATATATATATATATATATATATATCTGACTTGTCTGTTCTCACCCTTTGTCGCGTGTTTGATTAACTTTGACACGTGGGTCACGGGGTCACAACTAACCTGGAAAAGGTACCATTGGCGACACGTGGATTCACAGCTTCCTGTTGCGTGTTGCACGAATATCGACCCGTGGAGAACACTTTGTTGGCCGAATCGTTCTTCCTGATGAACATCGTCCCTCGTTGACACGCTGTTGATGTTTCGATATTCATCCCTCGACGATATTTTTTTAATTCTTTCGATGCCACGAGAATAGAATTTTTAGTATTGTAGAAAAATTTTTGAAAAATTTTTGAATTAACGACTTTAAATTTGTCAATAAATATCATAAGAAACGAAAATTCATAATTTTGATCAATTTGCCAAAAGATTCGGAATTTAGCGTTTCTATAAATTTCGTATGAAATTCAAGTTTAACATTTTTATTGCAAATATCTGGAAGACTCGATATTCAGAATTTTTATAAATACTCTCTTGATATAATTATTATTTGCTCTTATATTGTAGAATAAATAGTTGCGATTTACCGTAACATTCCTTTAGCAGCGAACGGAATAATATCTCAAATTTTTTCGTACGTTTATACTGATTTAATAATGTTTAATTAGTTGAGCTTCAAGAATTAAATTACAATTGGTAATAAAAATACCGTTGACGTTGTAATTAATGGGAACCGTGTAGGAGCGGGTTGTTCCTCGTTAGAAATACAAATTAGTATATCAGGAGCAGACGAGGCTGCAGCTCTCACTCCTCGAATTACAAACTCCGCCAAACTTGCTAACATTTATCAAAGTTTGAGCGATATTGTCTTCACGGTAACTGTCCGCTGCTAAACGAAATTAGAGACAAGTAGTTGCTGCCGTTTATTGTCCGCCCTTTGAACCACTGAAAACAATCAGCAGCATTTGACGGCCATTAACAACCACAGAGCTGCTAATAAGATTATCGTCGCAACGAAAGGATTAAGAATGACGAGCCCCTTGAAAAAAGACACGATACTAATCAAATATATTTTTCACTAATAAAAACGAAACATTGCATAACTTATTCATTGATTTCCCTTTGTCAATCTTTTGGCGATTAAAAATTTGAAAAGAGTATAAAAGGAAGAAATAAAAGAATATTTAAAGAGGAAATATGCTGTTTTATTATTTTTCTTTTTTAGCCATAATGGTTCAAAATTATAAAAATTATAATACAGGAATACGAAAAAAGAAAAAGGTAAAATTTACGAACGCAACCTAAATTTTGATTACTTTTCTTTTTCTACATACGATAGCTTAGGTAAAATTGAAATAGAAAAATTATTAAAAAAATATAAAAAATATACGCAAGATAGAAACTTTCATTTTTGATCATGTTTTTTTATCATTTTTAATTAACTTACTGTCCAAGTGTTAACAGCAGTAAATCGAAGGATTTGTCTGAAATAAGTGGTTCCCTTAAGCGAAATTCACCGCATGCTAAACGTCAAGGCTGCAGAGTCGTAGAAGGGAGATCGATAGACTCGCACAAATTACGCGCACGTTTATTTCTCCGTGTTCCCCAAAGTCGATCTTAAACATCAGCGATGCTTCTCCATCGGATGAACGTTGATCCTTGCAGCAACCACTTGGAAACGCTAGTTTCCAGAAATTTGGATCCTTTGGGGAAACCGGGCATCAGACGAACCCTTTGCAATTCTCACGATTCCATAAACTTTGCTTGAAATTAATTCACGGATTCGTACCTTATTTGAAAGTCGAAGATTCTGGTCATTAAAAAATATACATTCTTCTTTCAAATATACAATAAAATTCTATCGATTAATATTAATTTTGTCTTTTTTTACTATCGTACTTGTTCCATCTGATTTCTTATTCTGTACTTGTTGGTCACGTACTTTCGTATCATCTCATGTACTTATCCTCTTTTATGATTCGTCCTAAAGATATTCATATTATAAAAAGAAATGGGAATAGCGTTCACATTCCTCTGCTAGAGAAGATATCTATTATCATTCAACGTTTGTTTCATCTTAATCTCTATACTAAAAATATCATCGCTTATGATGACATATACATTAGATACGTAAACTTGTCACTCATACACGTCAAACATACTTAAAATTTAAATTTAAATTTACCCCATTCTTATTCGCTCAAAAAATATTATTTCACGAAACGTAGAAACAACAATCCAGCAAATTTACGATCTTCTTCCCAATCGCAAAGAAATTCAATATCAAGTTAAACAAAAGAAAAGTCAGATAGAAAAAAAAGACAGCAGGTTGAAAGCAGCCAAAATTTTTTAATTTCACAAATCTTCGACTTCTATCCCCATCCTTCGCTCTGAGGCCGGGTGCAGACGAGAGACTTTTTGGCGCTGCGTCATACGTTTTTCATTATTTTCCCGGTTGAAAACAACGTATATCGTACGATACAACCGCGGTGCCGTTGGAGGAGCAGAGAAACAAAGTTCTTCTGTCTGACAAAAGAAACATACGCGTACATGTGTTTCCTCGTTCTTCCAACCCGCTGCCGCTACGACGATTTAACGCTTACCGCTCGTCTGCATCGGGTCTTACGTCTACGATACGTGAACGATAAACGCCAAACGCAAACTCAAATCTAACATGCAAAATATTCACCAATATGCGTAAACGATGTTCAGGAAGAACACGGCCGGCAAAGCATGATGGAACGAAGACGAGGCCAGCGTTGCACGTTTTTCAGGTGGCAAGGATGGGTGTTAAGGTCCCAGTGCTGTCGTCGCCACCGTCGAAAAATCCAAACCATCGCTCGTCTCTCACCCCCGGTTGTTATCGCCAGCGTGCCGTTCGTCGAGTCAAGAAGATGTCATCGCAACGAGGAACGAGAGTCGCACCACGGCCAATCACAAGATGCGAGTGTCAGAGATGGAGTTCGAGAAGAGGAAGCAACCCATCAGGGAAACAACGAGCGTCGTCGTCGTCGTCGCGTATGTTGCTCGCGCCTTGGCAGCCGTTGTTGCGACAGATGTTCCGCACGACGTTTGAGATACTCGACGACGAGTCGTTTAGCTCCGTTCTGTTGTTCGCGGCCGAAACGTGCCGGAATATTCGCCTTGCGAGAGGAATTGCGCGCCCGCCGTGCACTCGTCTCTTTTGTCCTCTTCCTCCCTGAGGACGACGACTCGTACGACCTCCTTCTGCCGCTCTACGAGCCGTGGTCGCGTTGGATCACCACTTAAAAGTCGTCTTGTAGCGTCAGAGCGAGCAGGACGCGTACGAAGGTTCGTTCTCAGGAAGGCAGAAGTCGCGAATGGATCTCCGTGTGTACGCGCGTGCTGGACCGCGAGGAACAGACGTTGAACGAGATTAGGAACGAGATTGGATGACCGTACGAAGTACCGAGTTATATATAGAGTACCGATGATTGTAAGATAAATGACGCAAGGGTAGGATAACGAAGGGTAGCGAGAATCGTATGCGTTCGTTTGGAAGTCGGGGAGAGAAGGGACGCGCGTAGACACGGAGCAGGGGCAAAGTAGAAAGAGCATCGCGCTGTAGGTTGGCCGATCTTTTTTTATCGGAGGCGCTGGATAGAAGGCGTACGGAGAAGTTAGCGTGGTAGTTGGTTGGAAAGTTGATCTTCTCAGAATCGAACGTGATAAAGGAAGATTGTCGTTCGACTTCCTGTATGCGAGGCGAGTAATGATCGAGGCAAGAGACGAAGGATGGAAACCATGCTCGTGTACGGTCTCCGCCAAAGAGAACGGAGATCAAAGCGAAGAAACGGAAGTAATTTATACATGCCGATGAAAATGATTTAAAAGGAACGAGAATAAAAAGAAGGGAGAGGGTAATAAGGGAAGAATATAAGAAAAAATTATTTTCTCTTTTAAATCATTTTCATCGCGTATATATGTTGCTTTCGTTTCTTCTCTTTGCTTTCTGTTCTCTCTGGCGGAGACCGCTAGATCGTGGTGTTTCGCTCCTCCGGCAAAGAAGCAAAAGGGGGAAAGTAAAATAAAAGAAGAAAAATTTTAAGGCAGCTGGCCTGTCGGTACGGCGGAGCTTCCGGTTTTAGGATTCATTAGATTCTTAAGAAGTTCGCCCTGGTGGATGCACGGGCATCCCTCCGCGCGCGTAAAAAAAATGGGGGCGGGGATACTTAAATCGTAAGTCGAGCTAAGCTTTAGGATTAAGGCGTAAGTTATATCGGAGAATTTATTTAATATACGCATATATATTATATATATATTATTAATTAATTAATTAAAATTATGATTATTACTATGAATTATTATTATGAATTATTATTACTATCGTTATTATTACTAATTATTACGATGATCATCGATACTATCGAATACGATACACGATGTTAATGATGATCATAATAATAGTTCTCGCGACACCTATGGAAGGGAACATCGCACGTCGAGCGAATCGTTTTCCGCCCACCTGCAAGCGAAACTGTTTCCTCTGCGGTAGCACACGTTGCATTCGAACGAATTTAACCGGTTTATCGAACATCGACTAAGTCCGTACGTTTTTTTAGAACACGTTTAGCTTCATCCTGTATTCCAGCAAAACTGGCGACAGCTTCTGATCCTCGACCAGCTAATTCCGATTAATCAAATATTTCCAACGTAATATTCTTTCTAGGATTCGAATCGATTGTAGTTAGAAACGATATAATTAAACTTAAATAATCCATTTGAAGTAATGAGAAGTAAGGAATGAAAAATAATTGAAAGATAGGAAAAGCAAGATAAAGCGAAATGATTGAATTCAATTCAAGAATTAGCTGGTATCGATCATGGACCAAGGTTTTCAAGGAATACGACCTAGAAATCCTTCCTCTAATCACACAAATTCGCAGAAACCATTCACCGTTTCCCAGAGAATCGCCATCAATGTTCTAAACATCGAGGATTCTCTTTAAACTAGAACGTGTGTTTCTCGTTGCCACCAAAAAGAAAAAAGAGAAGGTGACACGCACACTCAAACCAAGTGAATTTTAATCTCTGGTCACTTGTGAGAACATCTTCCAAGTGTTTTAACTTTGTTCCCCTGACCAATCTACCCGGATGGGTATTTTAAATTCTCGTTCGACGAGAGCTCGATTCGCCGATTTCCACGCGACCGTGCTAACCGCGGACAGCGATTTCGCTTGAACGAGACGGATCCGTGCGTCCTATTTGTTCTTCGAGGATGATGACCTAGAACAGAGAGAAAGAAAAGAATGGGTAAAATGGCACGCTCGACGAGGCAGAGGAATCTCTCGAGGCTTCGTGAGCCTCGACCGCGCATGAGGGATCTAATAGCACATATTATACAATTATATCGATAAACCATGACATGTGTGCTCGTTTTGGACGTGCAATGCGTACACCCCAACCAGTTTCCGAAGAGGCATTTTAACGGGAAAGGAAATTGCGGGGAACGTTCTCGAAAAGTGATGAAACAGGCGGAAATGGGGGAGAATGCATGATCGATCGGTGCGTAGGTATTTACATTGTTTACGAGTTATCGTGGTCAAGAGGAACGGGATGAGGGATGATAAAGCGAGAGAAAACGGGAATGCAATAACGGACAGAATGTTCGAAGTCCTCTGAGTCGCGTGAGAATGGTTGGAGGGAAAGCAAAGGAAAAGGCCAAGCGAACAGACAAACGCATGACACGTCTAACAACGTTGATCCTCTATGATTTTAATGTGTGTTCTTGCTACTATCCGACGTAAGTCTGGGCCACAGCCACACGCTGTTCGAAACTGGTGCCGGAAGTAGAGCCTTTAATATCTTTGGCAGGATGTATCACGAAGGGGATCGTAGGGTGGACAGAATGGTGGGCGAATATCAGCGAATTGTCTCGTAGTTACGTTGTAGTTTTTATTTTTCTTTCTCTATTTCTTTTTCTTAAGGGTTTGTTGGACGCGAGAGACGTTTGAGAAATGGTGGAATCAAAGCGTTCCAAGGTGGATACTCGCGTGCCACAAAGTTCACCCACGAAGAGATCGAACCTCGATATACGTGACTTCCCAGTGGTTAGCTCTTCCTAGCTAAACGCGAGCGTGTTGAGTTCAAGCTGACGGGTATCAGTGCCAAACTATAATTCCTTTACGATTCTTGCGGTCTCTTCGTTCGAAGATCACCTGATCCCACTGTACGTAACTATAGTTCGTGAGACAAAACGTAGATACGTAGCTAATTTTAATTGATCGATCGTTTTATGATTTGACTTTCGTTTTACAATTGTACATTGCGCGTATCGATCTTTCGCTTTAAGGTCGACTGTTTTTAAGAATCTCAATCGCGATGGCGCCATCTGTGTCGGTGGAAAAACGACAGTTTCACGATGTTTCTTTTATTCCCTCCTTTTCTTTTTTCTAAGTTAATTGCTTCTCCTTCCTGTGCTAGTTGTATACTGAGTTCTCCACGTTTTCCCGTTATTTGTGACTCCCGAGTGCATGGCTGGCTGGCTCCTCCTTCATTCGTTAAAGCGTTCCCGCGCTTATCGTCGCGTCCCCGCGACGTCATCTCCCCCGGCCGTGGCCAGCTTCGTAAACAATTGCAGCCACGGGGCTGCGCCACGCTCCTCGTCGTGTAATATTTCTAGTAATAAAGCGGTTTCGCGATCGAGTCGCGGGCCTTTCTCGTCGTTTTCGCTGTTTTTTCTACCTCCTCTCTTTAGAGATCGATGAAAAGCGGAAGAGAAGACGAGCGGGTATCGCGACGAAAAGCATGCCACTGTGAAGGGAGAGTTAATGGAAAGTCACGTTAGGTGTGCAAGGGCTCGTAGCGAAATATTTAGGTGGAAGAAAAATTGGGGAAAAGACGTGGTAGGAAAGAAGGTCACTTCCGACAGCCAAATGATGACAGCGTGCAAGAATTACGGTCTGAAACATAATAAAGATAATGAAAGAATATTATTATAATGAAAATGAATTAAATAAAATATATGTGTGTATGTATATATATATACAAAAAAATATATTGTGTATGTATATATAAACGCATGTACGTATAAATATATATATATCTCTTCTCACTATGGATAAAGATATACAGTGAATAATATAATTCTATCTCTCTTTGCTACCAAGTTGTACTTATTCTTAATTGATTTACTTGTACAAAAGAAATGTGTTAAATAATAATGAAATACAATTATATATATATAATATACAGCTATATAAATAATACATATACATAAATATAAATATATATATATATAAATATTATACATATGATATAGCGTTAATTAACTATTATTATGATTATTATTACGATCATTGTGAGATACGGTTATTCTTACTTATTTGATTATTGTCATTATATGATTATTCTTATTATTATTATCATGGCTATTATATTGTATATCATTATTCCTATTAATTATTACCGTTATATCGTTAACGACGTTATCGATGCTATATTTAATATTCTCACATCGTCTCACTATCGAAACGCAAAAGAATAAAAAAAATATATATATATATTACAAAGTACATAAGAAGTGTGAGTGAGTGTTATACGGAGTGAAGAAAACGAAATAAAAAAAAAAATCAGAGCCGTTGGTAAAGTTAATATACAACAAAACGTGTATATTATCTGTTACTGCTGTTCGATATTGTGATGGTCGTTACAGCTGCGTTACGACGAGGGTGACACGATAATGGTGATTCAGGACCATGTAATCGAGAATCCACTTGTCCTCTGCTATACTAAAAGCTCGACTTTATCCGTCGCTTTCTGCTCGCACGATAATCGCGTTTCCCTGTTGTTTATCCTTTTCTTTTCCATTCTGTCTTTTTCCATTATACGAACAAACAGAATTCTTATATTCGTGTATAATAATAAAAAAAAAAAATATATAAATTTGTTCAGTGTGTGTTTTACCGTATCGCAAGTTTTGATTGTTCGTCTCTTCGCGCTAGATCCGCCATTTTTCGTCACGTGACGAGTCTACATTGTTTCGCGCGATGTTCCTCAGCTTCCGATGTACGGTTCTTTCAAATGTAATCTAGTAATCTACTCACGACGTCGAATATTTCGTCAAATTTTCTATTCCCGTTGATAAACTCAATCTCTATCGATTTTTCATTTTCATCATTGGGAAATATCATACTGAAAATTCGCGAAACGATGGTTATACAAGAAAAAGGAAGGGAGGAAAAAAAGGGATACGGATGATGATCCTTTTGGACATGTGTAAAATCAGAGGATAAAGAAGAACGCGTACAATTAAATAAGACACCTATGGCAATACCCTGTAATTAAGACGTGTACAGCGTCGAGCACAATTGCTAATCGAGTTTTATCATTAATTACCGTCGTTCCGCATACGTACAGTGTAGTACTTAATCGTTAGCGTTACCTAATTGCGCTCAAACAAAGGAAAATGGTAAAAGAGAAAAGAATGAAAATTGAAGAAAGGAAAAATATGCTAGAACGATGAATTTATTATCGGGACCCTTGTTTAACGAAGCGTTTTTTTTTTTTTTTCTTATATCGAGTGATAATAAAGCGGTAATCAAAAACAAACAATACGAAACGATGAGAGAAAAGAAGAGATGGACAGAATTGATAATGATTCCTGAACGCGAACCGTGTCCCAACGTACGTTTTTATGCAGTCGCCTCTTTAAAACAAACATATTGTACATATTTGTGCGGGCGTTTTGATCCTAACATGTATCGTGTCGTAGAAATCTTTTTAGATAGGTTAATGAAAAAAAAATCCATAAAGGAATGAAGAAAGAAAGAAATCAATAATCGATCGTCGATAAATCGTTGAAAACCTTATCGACTCGGCTCGGATCACCGTGGATCGGTAACGATATTCCATAAGCGCGTGGATCGTTACCAATCCGGACGAGAGATCGATCTTGTCACGATATAATCAGATTTAGTCGTTTGTTTCGATCTTATTGAACGGGTGTGTCAAAGTGCAATTTGTAACTGTGTCTACGATAGCAGGGCAAACGCAATTATAATTGCAATTATAATTGTACGATTTGTCGAACGAACGCGTACAATGCCGGTCATTTTTGCGTTATATGCCGAAGAATGAAACGTCTCGGTAAAAATACAGGATCGTCCTTTTTGACGATCGTATCCTCCGATCAAATGGAAGATATCCGAATATTAATCGGATGCTTCGAGAAAGGATACGATCATCGTTTGTTACACCCGAACCGTCCTCGTTTTCGTAATCACAGATCTACGTCGCTCTTTGCTTACGCGATTGATGCATTTTATCGATAAAGTAAATAACAACGTTATTCAACGAACTTATCGACTCGAACTTGGTTACGTGTTTTTCTAAGCAGTTTAAGAAAAAGATGAAAAAGAGATGTTAAACGACATCTAGGAGAAAATAACAGAGGAAATGCATACGTTGGCGTGGCAAAGATCGCTAGAGAATGACAGATGAAAAACGAGAACTGTATTATAATGTAGAAGCGTGTATATCGTTAAGCTTACGATTGGGGTTTTCCCAAAGCCTTTCTCTTAGACTTACAATGTGCGCATCCACTGAAACATCCTCTCGACTCCCGGATCGATTCTCCCTTTTATTTTTCTCTCTCACATTCTAAGTCTCATCGTTGTACGAAAGAGTACGGGTATAATAACGTAACGTGCATTAAATATGTAACTTTACGCGATGCGACATCCACGACTATATCACATGCTGGATCGTGTGCGCCACGTTCAGGAGAATCCGAAAAAGACCGTTGACGATAGACGGTATACCTTCTGTTGTACCATTCATTCAGAAAATATCTACATCTTCCTAGAATGTAGAACAAAAGATAGACGAAAGAAACGTATGAAACATAGACACGTTACATATTTTGTAATGGTTAAGCGATAAAGAAAAAAACACACAAAGAAAAATCGCAAACGTATGCACTAGTAAAGCTAACGTGTAATATAATCGTGTATGTTTTTTAGTGACA
The DNA here is from genome assembly GCF_024516045.1 of Bombus affinis. Taxonomy (NCBI): domain Eukaryota; kingdom Metazoa; phylum Arthropoda; class Insecta; order Hymenoptera; family Apidae; genus Bombus; species Bombus affinis. Next base: position 8,857,262 of record NC_066346.1, read on the forward strand.
TATGTAACTTTACGAATCGAACTTGATCGAATGGGAAATCGAGCAGCGAGGGTGGATCAGCGTTCTCTTAGATTGTTACGAACTCGTTCGAGATACTTTTTGCCCCTCCGTGATACGAACAAGGAGAACAGCTAAAACGAGTATTTTACCATTTTATCTACATTTTTCAAAGACACGCACTCTTTTTCTCTATCTCTCTTTATATCTCTTTCTATTTCTGTCTAATGTTATTCCGCGATTTGTAGCGCCACCCGAAGTCATATGCGTCGATGTTTAGTATCTAGATTTTTCGATAAGAAAGGAAGTCGAAGGAAGGGCAGAACGAAGAAGGGGGAAAACATAAGAAATATCGAAAGAAATATCTGCGATTGCATTATTGATTATCAAGGAACCACATGTAAACGCTTTAATGAAAAATACACCTGAATTTTTAAGAATATTAAAAAGAAAAAGAAGAAAGATACCAAATACAATCTGCACCGGAAATTTTGCAGAGTTCCTTTTTTTCTTTAACGAATCTTCGAACAAATTAGATACCTTCGAAATGATGATGATAATAATAATAATAATAATAATAATAATAATAATAATAATAATAATAATAATGACGAAACTTGTCTTTCCAACACCTTGTTTCTCAAAGGACGCGACAAAGAAAACTTTTTTAACCATCTTCGTTAATTCTTCGAATTCTATCTGCCAAGGGAGGAAACCACGCAAGTAAAGAAAGAGCAACCGTTGTTTAGATACTCATCGAACCTCTTTCGATAATCGACAAGCAATACAATAACCTCATTGGCGCGTACAACTCGATAAGATGGCGCACGTTCGGGGAACAGAATTTTTGCGATGACTTATAGACGGTTATATACATGTATATACGCATATAATATGTATACATACTGAGTTAAGTTACATGCATTCTCATCTCTTTTATATACATATATAGACACACACACGCACGCGCGCGCGCACACATACACACACACACACGTAATAGAGAAGAAAAAAGAGCGGAGGTAACGATATACACGATGAGACAGAACACAAGACCACAAACTAAATACTAAATATACATATAATATACGATATAATATATATAACCAGATGTTCAACCAAGGGGAACTTTTCCCGTACGAAGTGGATCCGACAAATTTTGAAAGTATCTTGTCTCAAGAGGGAAAGGTTTCCCCATCGTTGAACGAATCCGATCGATTTAATATAATTTTGCTAAAAGGAAAAAGGAAGAAAAAGAAGAAGAGGACGAACCAAGAAAATTGAGAATCTAGCTACGTTCTTCGTGGTATTTGGCACGATGCCTGAATGTTTTATGAAAAACAGATTTTTGCTACGAAGCACCGGATACCGTTCGGTTGCTTCACCGCGGCGTTCGTTGCGGCTCAATGACGAATTTGGTCGATCGCGAGTCAAATCGGTTTTTCCCCCACATCCAGTGATTAGAAGTTCTCGACGATACCGAACAACGATTCTCTATCACAGAAATCTACGACGAGTTTGCGTGGTAAATTTTACGCGAAACAACCGCGTTTTCTCATTTTTCAAATTGCTTTCATGTAAGACAGATTCATGTACATACTTATGATAAGTTAGATCGAGGAAAAGCTTCCATGTTTCAAACAAAACGTCGTACAATGGTGCGAAATTTGTTTAATGTAAACACAATCGGTCGAATTCACCGACAAACCACTTTTATGTACCTGTTACGACTGATTATTGCGTATTATTGCCGCGACAGTAAATATATACATATACATATATAGAATTTTGTGTGTGCGCGTGTGTGTATATATCTATATACCATAACGGTTCACCGTTATTTTGTAATTATCGTTAAATGTCATTGGCTGCTTGCTAACCGCCGATTTGTGATCCATCATTAATCTTATATCGGTAATCGTATGTACATATCGAGTTAACAAGGAAAACAAAAAAATATAAAAAATATAAAAAATATAAAAAAATATAGACGAAATATTTTAAATCGTTATATTGGAATCAGTTATATAGATCAAGGAATATAAGACTGGAACATAAAATTATAGACGAAGAGGATAGAGAACTTCAGATTGTATTTAAATTTGATTGATTACATTTCCACGCATCCTCTGCACTGCTAATTATGAAGATTATTGATCAGTTTAATCAACATGTCCAATTTCTTATTAAAAAGATGATTATGAATGAATTCGTTAAAATTTATACAATTAATTAAAATGAAAATATTTTAATACGAAATACACTGCAATATTTTTTATTTTTACTATTTGTTATCGAAATAATGTTTAACTAAATATTTGGCATATATTAACTGTCGTACTTCAAATAGTATTTCAATAAAAATTAGGCATAATTTACCTCAACACTTATTCCACAATATTAGTGACGGTATGTTACGTCTCTATATTCCTAGATTCATAAAAATGATGGTCAAGCGGCAGAGAGAAAACAGGCATTACGAATCATCATTGGATGTATTGTGAACTCTTTCGTTTCTTCCGTATGCGAATAAAACTGCCTTTCCGATAATGGGAAACAGTTAACTGAATAGATATACTGAAAGAGTAAAAAGTTCTAATGAAACAAGGGTAAAATCGATCGAATCAGACGGTAAGAATCGTGAGTAAAGTATCGCGATGAAAGAGAGAGGTTGGTTGGGGTAAAAAAACGCGCTTCGTCGCGATTTGAATTAATTTTTCCAGGGAAATCGTAGCCTTAGTCTTCGTTTCTCTCGTCAGTTTTATGCAATGATTACGGCGGATACACTTGTATATATCTACAATGCTCGGAAACGAAGAAAAGAGAACGCAATGGACGTAATGATAGGTCAAACGACAAAGTAACGAAACATGATGTCATTTGAAGTATGTTACGTATGGTCTCCGTGGTTATAACGGATGTTTACTACGAAAATCAACGAAATCATCGTATTCACACTGATCGCTCGATCGTTGTTAAGTACATTGTTGAATCGATTAGATAAGATATTACGAAATATGATAGGTTTGTTAAAGGTGTATCCGCCTAGTTTGCACAAAACACTGCATGAATCATAATCGAACTTATATTCGCGGCATTCAAAGAATGGCATTCAACGATAAAACTGTACATACGCACGTTTACTATTGTCTATTTACTATTACGAGAAATCTTATTCCTAAGACCTTCGACTTACATATGTGATTTTATCGAAATGAGAATAATTCTGGTAATGGGGACGATGACAGTAACAACAACAACAAGAAAAATGCAACAAAAAAGCAAACTGCATTGCATACATTGTTTAGCGCCATTGTGAACTTCTATCCCTTCTTACGAAATAAGCATAACTATATTTGTTTATATATACATATACACGACAAACATACGTATAGAAAACATTACGACTATTATTATTATTACTATTATTCTTATTATTACCATTACGATGATTATCATTATTATTAAATATGGCCACTATGTCTATTATTATGATTATTATCAGTAAACGAAAAATGAAAACGATGAAGGTACGATGGATAATTGCTAAAAATTAAATGAAAGATCTTACTTATACATAATTATAAATACGTCATGATGACATATTCATAACAATTAATTATTATGATAAAGTAATAACATTATTATTATTACTATTATAAATAATACCCTATTCCCATTTGTTGTGAATGTTTACGTTGTTTTATGATATTCAGAATATTCTAAAAATAAAGTCTATAATTTCCACGAATACATTAGCGTTTCTTTCCTCCATCTTATCTCCCAGGAATTTTATATTAAATTCCAGATTATGGCAATCAAAATTGTGTTACAATACTAACGCGTTTTTTCAGTACAATCATATCAATACGTTTTATGTAACCTTAACTATGCTTTAACTATCTTATTTATCTCACATACGGGCATAACCATAGATTTTACAGATTAAATAGAAAATAACATTCGTATTAACTTAACTGTGCACAGGTATTGTCACTTCTAAAAATATTGCATTGTTTTATGTTATTTCCAATAATTACAATAGTTGCAATACTATAATTATCTTAAAAGATAAAAAATCATGTAGTAATTCTTCTTCGATATTTATATCATTCGAGATTATTAGATTGCAAATTTATATTTTTTAAAATATAATTAAAATGGTACAATATGGTAAAATATCCTTGATAAAATGATTATGCGTAAATTGAATCGTGACTGTGTGAAATCCTAAGAAACGATGAAAAGAATCGTTTAGACATAGACAGAGCGTCTGGAAATTTCCGGAGATAATTCCTAGCGGAGTCAGCTCTTGCGCGTACTCGTAAACGAACAACTTCAAGCAGAGAAATTGACATAAGTGCGCGTGCACGGAATAAGCGCGGCCACTTTCACGTTATTTTTTGTGCATTTCTGTTCGCATCGCTCCTATTAGGCCACGTCAAAATTAATTTTTTCGTTATCTGAAGTGCAACGTGTAATTTTCCGATGATCGAATTCACCGTGGGGAAAAATGTGAAGAATGTATTGTAGCTGGCAACGTCGGTGTATCGAGGCTGTTTGACAAAACAGATAGTACTCAGCTCAAGTACTATTTTTATTCCAGTTGTTAACCTCGGTCGACACACTCGCGAAAATGTCATTCGAAGGGAAATACAACGCAAAAAGTCCCGGTGAGTTCTCGGCAGGGCGACAACTCTTTTTTATTTCGTTTATTCATCGTTACCATCACGATTCATAACAATAAATAATACACACTGCATACGTATTTCTACGATTCTACAAAACGCTTGTTATCTAGAAAAATTAGCTCCACGTTATACGTGTCGCCAAACTTCCTTCTACAATATGTATTCCGTGAAAATATATTTCATTTTCTTGAAATAATTATAACTGATTAAATGCATTTAATTATTTTTTATATGCAATGTCATATTGGTCTTTTACATCATCTAACAAATGAAATTTCAGCTGTGAAAAGATTAATGAGAGAGGCCCAAGAGCTTCACGAAGCTACGGAAGAATATTGTGCATCTCCTTTAGAAGATAATCTTTTTGAGTGGCATTTTACTGTGCAAGGACCACCATCCACAGACTTTGAAGGTGGTGTTTATCATGGCAGAATTTTATTGCCACCGGAATATCCTATGAAACCTCCAAATATCATATTATTAACAGTAAGCAATTTTAATACTAAATATCCTTGATTTTTAACTTATGCATTGGAAATAAAAGTATGTTTGATATGTCATTTTAGCCCAATGGCCGTTTTGAAACCAATAAAAAGATTTGCTTAAGCATTTCTGGACATCATCCGGAAACATGGCAGCCTTCATGGAGCATCAGAACAGCTTTATTGGCTTTAATTGCTTTTATGCCAACACCAGGAAATGGGACAATCGGATCTTTAGACTATAGTAAAGAGGAAAGGCAAAAACTTGCAAAAAAGTACTTGCAAAAAGTTGACATAATTTTACAATTTTAATACTGTTAATAAACATTACTAATAATAAGATTAAAAACATTAATAATGATTATAAAAATGTTCTGCCATAGATCACTAAACTGGCAATGCGATACTTGTGGGAAAGTTGTTGATTTATTGTCAAAGAACACAGTTAAAAAACCTATTACAGTAGAAGAACAAACTATGTTAAACACAATAGCATTAAAGGTACTTTTTTATTTATTATCATATCAATTCTGATAACGTGTCATGTATTTTAAAATATTGTACTTTTAGGCTGATGACTCACCAACATCAGACACATCTCTTTTAGTCAATTCAGATAGCGTTTCAGAAAATCAATTGAGACAACGTAGCATCGAGCCGATTACTAATGAGAATCAAGATCGACAGCAATCGGATGTCATAGTAAATCAACAGGTGGAAACAATGTCATCTTCGAACGATTTATTCTGGAGCATCCTGATCGCTTCCTTGGTGTCAGCGATAATTCTACTTGTTTTGCGACGGCTATTTCTCGTTTAAATTATTCTAAATGTAACAAAACGTTGTAATTGTAAGTATGTTAACAAAACAAAGTAAATTTTATACACATTTTATGAAACATTTTTAAAATTAGAAAAGGATGTCAAATTTATACACACTAGAAATAATCAGAACTTCATGGAAATAATATATGACAGAAAATGCACTGATATATTTACTTTAGTACACATCTGTCTCTTTGTCTTACTCTTACAAAAAAGTTGTTCACTACGGAATTTATTGTTTTGATGAGCATAAAAATGATAAGAATTATAAATTGCGTTAGTATTACTAGTATTTAATCGTCTTTTAGATGTCTTTATGTCTTTTTGATATACAATATATACTTACAAACTTTGATTTAAAAATAACTCTATTCTCACTAATAAAAGAGTTACAAATTGCATTTAACGCGCATATTTAGTTAATATCTTGCATATGACTCTTTAGTTATATATATATATATTAGATCAGTTTAAACAAATATATGTATTACTTTCATCAAAGTCTTATCATATCTGTACAAAAATGACCAAACATTTTTTAGTCAAATCTACTTTACAATAAAATTAACATCTTTCATGGAGGTAAATTTTAATTTCATATTGCTATAGTCTGAAACTATAATAATGTATTTTTTTCCTTCTTTGCTGTTATATAAATGTAGATAACTCATGTGTTAGAAATGTATATAACTAATATAAATTTAATATAAGTTAAACAAGTTATTATGTTGTATTTCACGAAACTGTGCACATAAAAATCAAAAAAAAATACACCAGTTATAAAAAAAATATTTAATTGCAGTACAAATATAATACCAATACTTTCTATCTTTCTCAATCCAAAAATGTATTCCATATTACAGAAATTATATATGTATATTACTCACATAATATTTAACTAATGCATAATTAAATATTAGTACTAGATATATGAATAATATACCCATATGTATTTAGACACTAAGATTTGGAGCACTGCATATTATGACCTGTTTTAAGCTTCAATATAATAATAAACATCTACAATTTTTTGCATTATAAATATACAAAAATAAAGTATCATGGGACCATACTAAACATGGTTTCATTATATTCATGTGTAATAGCTAATTAAAGGGAAATTAAAAATACGAGGGTACTCGGGTAGAAAGTACACCTTGTTTGTCATTTCTTCTTGCATGTACATAAAAATATAATAAAGTAATTATTTACTAAAGCATATAAACATATTCATTTTAACATCTATCATAACATAATAGTTTTCTTTTTAATTCATGTTCAACTTTATACTCGTTGGCCGATTTTTATATGTTGAATAAACATAATATGATAACCCTTAAAAAGAATTCGTATATCGAACAGAAACATGAATGAAAATGTATCTCATAAGGTCATGTGCAATGTTAAATTTAAAAACGATTCGTCATTGATGATAAATAAAATTTATGCAATTTATTGCATTTTATGCTATGATTCTATACGAAATTCCATTTAAACAAATAAAGATACTAATACAAGATACCGTGTTTTATAACGGTTTTATTACATATTTTATTTAATTATATCAATATTAATAATTGTATTGAATACGTAAGCAAACGATGTACAGTATTGATTTTTACATATCGCAAACCCACAATGAAATGTGAAAGGCTGTGCACGAAATATAAATATTATTTCGATCTCTAATGCTAGGCGCAGATAAATATATTCTTAAAGCCAACAGTGATAAATTTTGTTTACAACTTCAAAACTGATATAATTATAAATTAGTCCTCTATACGTGAAACATATATATAACGCTATTCAATATTTGGAGTCGAAAAATATCAATTAATTCTAGGATTAAATACAAAAATCGATCGATTGAAGTCAAATTCGCTATATAATCATAACTTACATAAAATAATCGTTTCATTACAAAGTATTAGCCATGAAAAGATTTAATACTGAAAATATTTTTGGTCCCTATTATGACGGAGCACTTAAAATTGTTGGAAATTATACTTTTGTATACACATTCGCTAAATAAACATTTGACAAATAATAAAAAATAATAAGCTTCTTGACACATATTTTGTACAGCACTAATTTGCGAAAACGAGAAAAGACAAGTTGCGTTTGAATTTAATATTCTTTGCCAATATTTTTTACATTAGAATCATCGAAGTATCAACTTTACTTAACTCTCATATAAATAATGTATTCATCATTTTTTTTATTGATATAGAAACAGATCGCAAGCGTTTTATAATCTTTCTCTTTTATCGTTTAAAGCACCTTTTCACTTTCCTCCATACTAATCAATACGCATCAGTTTGTATATTAGCATAGTGGACACATTTTGTGTTTAAGATTAACATAGGTATTAATGTTAAGCCACATATATTATGCTCAACTAATATTTCTGTGCGTTTATCATGCAATTTAATATAAACCTTTACAAACTTTACTTCTTTTTATTTATATATACATATATAATATGTATCACCAAAATTTAATTTCAATTTTTGGAATTTAAGATAAATTATGACGAGAGATAAAACCTCTGGAGTGCATAAACAGCCATGGCACTGAATCATTAACATACTGCATCTTTATCATTTAACATTTTCATTATCGTTAACGTTATTATTATCTATACGCTTGCTGCATATATTTTGATTCGCTCATGATGCAAATTATCAGCAAACTTATGATCTTACAAATTACGCAATTGTAAACGCAACAAAGTCGCAGACGTAATACAATCAAAGTTTACGAGCATATTAGCGAATTTTTATACGTTTTCTGTTTATTGTAAGGCAGCCTACCTCGGTTTGAAAACCATTTAACCATCGATAATCGACACTCTATCTATACTTGTAACCTAATCATCTCATAATAATTTAACTTCAGTAGAAACATGTTTTTGTACACCCAATATGTGTATCAACATTAATATTACATCGGTACCGCCTCATCCTCTCCCGCCCTCCCTTTCTCTCATTTCGGATTTTACGGAGATTCACAGAATTTCATTGTGACTAGACTTATTTAGACTATTTAATAGCCCTTCTTGTATAAAATATGGCTAATTATACCAACAACCAGCTACAAAAAAATTCCCTCCGGAAAAAACTGATCATAATTTCACTCGCAAAAAATATATTGCATTGATAGCACCTGATACATTTTATTTTTAATTTCCGTCTTAAAATTTTTTTTCCTATCTAAGTTAAATAATGCAAAGTGAACTTTCCAAACATAAGAAAATTTATATTGTTACTATGATGATATGTACTGTTTAACCATTTGAAGCACAATTGGCCATTTATATAGGTCCTTTTTTGCTATGGTATTTGGATAGAAAATTCATCTTTTATACAAAATTAAAAAATGAAACAATTTTTCTTTTCGTGTTACTTTTTTATGCTTCAAAAGGTTAAAGTAGTATAATATGACACTGTATGACGGTATGTGTATGTAAAAAACGAGATCAATATCGTTCACAGCAAACTAATCTAATGAAAGAAAAAATCTTTGGTTTAGAAATAAATAAGTAATATGAGTATTAGATAAAGTGTTAAAATAATATTAAAAAATGAGGTTCTTTTAAAAGATGTGATACAAAAATTATCAATAAGAAGAAAGTTATTGTCTCGTGGAAGTCGAGCGAAATCAGAATAAAAGTATTCGAATACGTCGCAGAATTACACAATGCAATATATAATATCCTCATCTTTATTTTTTAAACTCAAGGTGTCAAATGAAAGTTTTTTACGAGTGTAAAAAATATATATATGCATAATATAAAAAATTTTCGTTTTTAGTTGGCAATTTTTTTTAGTAATAAACTGCTGAAAAGTATTAGCAGATAATATACCTTTCTTTAAAATCTATGTGAATTATATTAACTTATACATGTATGTATATATACCTTGAAACAATATAAATATATCTTCATATTGTTTCAACAATACAAATATTGAAACAATAAAATCTTTTTTTTTTGCTTCCTAAAAGTACTTTATATATGTTAATTCCGTTGTGTACTCTTTTTTTGTAATACAAAAATACAAACAATCCTGTTTAATTGTAAATGCATTATTTATCAACTAGCATTAGTCCATTCTCCTGTTTCCTTTAATGCTCTATCTGTTAATCTTTCTATTTCAGTCAAAAGCTGTTCAGTCTCTAAATCAACACATACCATATCGGCTTCTACCGGATCCCATTCTAAACTATTTGGTGTCGACACCCTAGACCAAGGAGATGCTGTCAAGCTAGAGGGTTGGCTATTATTTACTGATGTTTGAGTTATAGAACCATCTGTACTCTCAACTTTTTCATTGTCTATAACTGGCAGAGGCATTCCTAAACATACAATAATTTTTTTTCCTTTTATATCTTGTAAATATATAATGTGTATAACTTTAGATGTTCATAATTAAAAACATTCCTTTACCTTCATGTTCCCATTCCAAATCTAATGATGAGCCAGGAGTGGAAGAAACGCATGTTTGTTGCTTCATTAATGTTCTTGCATCAAGAATTTGAAGTGGAGTATCTAGACCAGAACTAATAAAATATTTTATTGCAGTTAGTTACTGTTTTGTAGTGTACTGTTTTAGTAATTCAGATAGGCATTGTACCTTGTAGAAGCATCATTCCTAGAGTTTAATCTGGCATATTTATTAGTACCCTTTGACCATGCTCCATCTTCCAATAATTCCAATGTTACAGGAACCCCATGTTTTTTCTACAAATATGTTATAAAAATTGAAAACATTTTCTTGATAATAAGAAAGTAATAGTTAAATAGAGTCATTGAACAGTGTAATTAGAATTAATAATCACATTAATAAATAGACTTACTATGCTCAATAAAATATAAAAAAAACTCTAATAGACTAATCCATTTACCTTGAACCGGTTTAAGGAGAGAAACGATAACAGGCTATCCAGGAAGCATAACAATGAAGCATGTAATTAATACAACAAAAATGAAACATTGCCCTAAGCTCAATACAATTTCTTACGTTTTTGATCCTCTAGGTTGGTCTGCATCTCCTTTGTCATCTATAAACTACAAAAAATTGATTTTAAATAATGAATGACTTCATTATTTTATCATTAGCAGGATCATTAAAATCTTCGATCAACTGCAAAATTATATGTACCTCAACTTGTTCGTCTCCTTGGTAGGACATACTGGTGTGTCTTTGATAAAACCTTAAATTCAAATATATACTACATTAAAAAAAGAAGAGATATATATAATATAATAATGAAAATAGGAATATTTGACAAAATTAATAGACTGTTGATATTTATATATCTATGAGAAATTGATAGTTGCAAAAATATATAGAATGCATATAATATATAAAACTACATTAAATATCCAAAATAAAGTGCTTATTTAATAGGTAAAACAAATCTCTATTTAAGTTTAATTTCTTTAGCTATATTCATAGATATATGAAGTTGAATAAACATCCATAGTCTGGAGATGAATGTCAGATGAAGATACCTGAAAAGATGCATTTTTATTTTGAAATAAAAGGTACACTTCTAACCTGTACGATAAGGAGTCTGTAACTTTGGAAATGCAGCGGCCGAAACAGGCCCCCATGACCTGTTAACACACGGCGTATCGCCGTCATCTAACTGATGTAGGCGTTCAAATACCGATATTTAATTTTCACGTGATACGTGAAGGATAATGGGAATAAGAAATGATATTTCATACGAAGATAAGGATAATATCAAACGCGATTCATCTCCTTCGAATACAATGCATCGTAGCAGACCGTGACTTCGAGCATCTGTCAGTCGCATAGCATACTTGAATACACTCTTGTCCGCTGGAGTTTTATTTAACACGCTTGCGTCCAAAAAACAAGTTCGCCAACATTCCAAAAACGAGAAAGGATTTCGTACAGAAACTAACTCAATTATTTTCTAACTATGTAAGAGCCAAAAAATCAGCTATCATCTTAAAACGTATTCGCTGTACGTTTATCTACGTGTAGATAGTAAAAGAATATTTAAGATTTCGTTGAGTTCGCTTTAGTATTCGTATTTAAAGTATATGTTCGTTTAACAAGTTCGTCGGCGCAAAAAGATAGTGGTATGATTAGTATAGAGTAGAAAGGGTTGTGTCATTACTTTATATATAGTTTTATAGTTCATGAGAAATGAGGGAGTGTTTAGTATTTGGCAAACGGTGTCCGTGAGTAGGAATTAACTAATGTTTCTAATATTTTTTTATCATGTGAAACAACCATCTGGTCATTTTCAATTGGTATCGTTCGATGGAATTTTTTAGAAACTATCAAATCGCGAAATTATGTCTATGTGTACGATCGGATAGATTGATTCAGAAATAAGATCTTTTTTATTAAAAAAATATATATACTTACTGTGGCAGTTATCAATAACTGGATATTTTTAACTTTCAATCCAGGTCGAAGAAGATTCATTACTGAAATGCTTTTAAAAGCATGAAGGAGATAGAATAATTATCATTAGCTAAGCACGATAACGATTCTTCTTGTTAAAGAACGATTTATACATGTTCACTATGAATTCTGTAACCATATTTACTTCGTTACTTGTTATGTTACTTAGTGTGAAGCATGGATTATTGATATCGCAACATCCAAAGTTGTTAGTAATATCATATGATGCATTCAGGTATTTTAGATGTTATTACTTTTTAATTTTTACTTGTATGTAAACGATTGGTTTAATTGAATAATTTTTTTTGTTTCATAGGTATGACTATTTTGACAGAACACCATTTATGAATAAACTGAAACATGAAGGCACATATGCGGATTACATGATGAATATTTTTGTCACAAAAACATTTCCTAATCATCATACAATGGCCACAGGATTGTATGCAGAAACACATGGAGTTGTGGATAATGAATTTTATGATCCTGCTTCAGGAAATACAACAAAATATTCATATAATTTGTATCATTATGATAATAGAATTCTTCCTATTTGGGTATGTGACAAGTATGACACATAAATACATACATTATTTTGGTCATCATACTAGTCATATTTATTGTATTTTATACATATTTTATAGAACTATTTTGTATGTTTGTTTAGACTGTTAACCAAAAGGCTGGTGCACAAAGAAGAAGTGGCACAATGATGTGGCCTGGTGGCATTTATGAATATCAAGGAATCTCCCCTACGTTTGCTCAGGTATATATCTTTGACTATACTCTATTGAAAATATATAATTATTAGAATATGAATAATTAATTTTTAATTCTATCAGAATTTTAATGAGACTGTACCTTGGGAAGAAAGAATTGATACCTTGATATCATGGTTTGTACATCCTATACATCCAATAAATTTTGGAATATTATACATTGAAGAGCCAGATTATCATGGTCATGTGATTGGAATAAAAGGACCTCAATTTAATGATATTCTTAGGAAGTTAGATAATATAACTAGATATCTTCACAATAAGATAGAATACCATGGTTTACATGATCTTAATGTTGTTCATTTGAGTGATCATGGAATGGCAACTGTTAAGTTAGACAGGATAATAGATCTAACAAAGTATATTAACAGCACTGATTACAAATTTGTGGGTACTTCACCAGGATTACACATTTTCCCTAATCCTGGTATGTTGATTCATCATATGAACTATTAAGTTTGTTTAAATTATTAATAAGAGATTAAGAAAATAAACAAGTAAATTTTTTAGGCAAAGAAGAAATAATTTATCAGAAATTAAAGCAAGCAGCATTGAAATCGAAGACGTTTAGAGTTTTCAAAAGGAATGAAATTCCGAAAAAATATCACTATGGAAATAATACGCGTGTTGGTCCTATCTTTGTCATTGCTGAAATTGGATATGCATTTCAAAATCTCCTTGATAACATAGAATATTATAAGAAAAAGTTCAATATTACAGGTAGAATATAATTCATAACACAGAATTACTAATTAAAGTATATATTAAAAATTAAAGGTATATATTAAATTTTATGGGGTATTTATGTTTAGTAACCAGTGATTCAGAATTTGGTCTTCATGGCTACGATAATGAGGCTATAGAAATGCATCCTTTCTTCTTCGCAAATGGTCCTGCATTTATGCCTAAGTGCAAACTCGAACCTTTTAATAATCTAGATTTATTTCCGCTATTTTGTAAAATACTCGATCTACAATGTCCCATAGGGAATGGTACTATATCACATCTAACCAAGTGCCTTAAGAAACATCAACAGGATATCACAGTGATCGCGTATCGACTGATATGTAAGTAAACATTATGCGTCATTGTTATGCACAGTTATTTACCATCTTCTATTAATTCAGTTGTAGCCACTACAATATCTATGACACTGGTAGTAATTATAGGAGCAATAATAATGTTCTATATGAGGAAACGGCGAGTAGGAGCAAAAAGTTACAGGTAAATCAAAGTATATGTTATTCGTGATTTGAAGAAAAAGTTAAGTTACTAATTTGGAATTTTTTGATAAATAACTATAAGAAATGTATTTGATTTCGGGTTTGCCAGAAATTGAAGTTTAAGAAACATTTTAATTATACAATATTGATATTTTGATTTTTCAGGAGATATTATCCGGTGGATGGGTAATATGTAAAAAATATCAAGCAATATATGAATTTTCATATTGCATAGAGATAACAAAATGAATTCAAAAAAATGACGACACAGTAATAAGAAATAGCATCGTGATGAAGAATACATAAACATAATTTCATTTTTTATAAATAAAGTTATATTGTTTCAAACTTTGAAATATAGCAAAACGTTTAATTAGAATTTTAATCTTTTTAAACAATTATTATTTTAGAATTAATTTTAACACTTAGCCAACCGAATAGGGAGATCTCTCCCCTCTGTGAAGTACATCGCTGCGTGACCGAACGGGGAGATCTCCCTTTTTGACTTCAGCAATGCGTTTTCTTTTCTTTTTTTTTTTTTTTTTTTTTATTATTATTAGTTATTGTTTACCTTGAATTCTTCCCAATTAATTGGGCCACTTTTTCTGCTTTTATAAGGTACAGTATATCATAAAATACACCAGTTTAGTGGTGTTAGATTGAAAAGTTACACTATCAGTTATGACTAAATGAAGTTATAATCGAACGATATCACACTGTAAAAAAAATATTAAAATACATTATGAATTTTTAATTTCATGTTCAAATCGTTTTATTTATTTTTAGTCATTTTTAATGCTTTTAATTTTACCTATATTTTTTAATACTTTTAATATATACTATTAATTTGATGTTTTGTATAAACAATATGTGAAATCGTTAAACAAAATCATTACCGCAAAATATAATTGATTTAAATAATTTTTAGATTTCTTTGTTTTTTAAATAATGAATATTAGTTCTTGATACTTGGAAAAATGCGCGGTAGACAGCGTATAAGTGACTTATCCATTGCAGTGAGAGACGTATAGCTCGCTGTGGTGCGCGCGGTTGACTAAGTGTTAATTGTATCGTACATATTTTTAAATCCGTGCAAGGACATATGTAATTTTAAACTAGTTAGTATTAGGAAATTACTAAATATGAATAGTACGTGAAAAGTTGCAATGTAATAACTATCAAAGCACAATAAGAATAAATTCTTTAGTAAAAAACGAAAGCTACATTTCTCATTTATATGTTTACAAAGAAATCCATAATAAAAAGGAGTTGCTTCCTAACACTTTTCTTCCTTATAATGCCAATGTCAATAATAACCAGGTTCGACTTTTTGTTTTTAGAAGAATACTGGAAGATTTGGAAGCACAGTACCATTGGGATGAAAATCACGATATTGAAAATGATACTTGCAAGTAAATTTCCAAAAAATTTGTTTTCAAGTTTTTGCTTTCTATTTCACATTAAAAGAGAGGGGTGCTTTCTTTTTCTGCAAGACAAAACAAAAATTCTAAATCTCGTATTAATAAATCATGTTAATAATTTATTTCTCTTTTCAGATTAAACAATTTTCCAGATTTATTCGTAATTTCTTGCTACGCGAAGAATAGACTTTCACATGCATATAAAGGAAATATTAAGTATAGGAAAACTCTTTTTCATTGTAGGTGACATATACTTCATTTATTGCGCGGTTGTATGTATTTTTGAACACATATAAATGAGAAACTATTCCTGTGATAAAAAAGGAAGCAAAATTGATATCTTTGAACGACTTTAAATAACGTATATAAACTTATGAACAATCAGTCATCATTAATTCGTATTTTAGGTGTACACACAGATTTATTAGATCTTCCATAAAATGTACTTCCTGTACGAATCTTTTATTCTTCCAATTTTTGCGATACTATGTCTTATATAATAACTGTATGTATTGAACATAATATGAATGATTCGAAAATTACCTCGAACGACATTAATTGTCTTTATACTTATAACAATACCGAAATTACACGTAAAAGTGGAAGAATACTATACATGTGTGAATTATTTATTGTTTTAATCCAAATCATAACAGTATAATCAGTATGGTCAGTATTATTCTAGAAATTAGATTCTAACATAATTTATTCTATAAGCAGGATATTTTACAAAATTCAACTTACAGATCAAACTTACTTATTATAATAGTGCACCACCAATATCAAAATTCGTATGTAAATAAATCAGTTGTAAATAAATGATATAATCGTAACATCATCGTCTTTTTTCTTTCATCAGAATTATAGTAGCAAGTACTCATTCTTTTAATTTGTAACACGACGAGATGGCTTTACAAAGATTCCGTGAGCGTGTCAACGGGGGTACTTAAAATATTCGTGGGAAAATACAGGAGAGGTACCATGTACTATTCGTTGTTCATTGGTTTTTGATAATTCCGTGCCAACAAATCAATCACTTTTAAGATCAATTAAAGTTGTACGTGCAACACGAGCAGCTTTTATCGTAGAAGTAACTTTTATGTGATGTGTTACGTATAAAAGTTTTTATTTCTGTTGTGTACCACGTTATTTCTATTTTGTGAATGTTAGTAGTACAGCTATTGATAATGCGCGATAAAATATGCTATATAATTGATAATCATAAGTAATAATTGCAAGTGAAGTGACAAGGTGATGGTATAAATAGGTGCTTAGATGGGAGTTGGTAGAAGTGTATCTTTGTTTTTCAAGAATGGTGAGGTAAGCAGGAACCAATATACAATAAGACTCGAATTTATATAGAGGATTTAGATATAAATCATTCAACCATCCTATGCGCGATCATGCTTCGTTTCTGATGTAAATTCGACATATCATGCGAACTAAGCTTCTTTTATTGCTATCAGTTCCGCGTCCTTTCAATTCGTCACTGTTTTATTTTAGGACAATGTCGGGCTTCAAGATGCTGTATCTATGTTTGGCGTTAATTGTCCTCCTACATGCATTAGTTCACGAGGCGTCTGTTGAAGGTTTGCACTTTAAGTTGTCTTTTTCCATGTACATCAGATTCCAGTATGGTCCCATGAAATCATGTCGACTTTACGATGATATTTTTCTATCGAGGATCGAATTATCATCGTATAGCAAACAATACGTACCTACAATTATCTACGTATATTCGTCTTTCCGGGTATCGCACATCAATTGCTAAGTTCGAGTCGATCGAGAATCAGAAAAGTAATCCATATCTTGCGCGGGAAAGTACACAACGAAGTTTACCCAGAGGCAAATACGTATCCTCCGATGTATTTTCTGAAGAACCAATCGATGATAACAATATTTGATGTAAAGTAACATAAGCGTTCGATCGTAGCAAGAACATTTATGATTACGTTATTTCGAGGTGTCAGGATTTACTGTGCATCTGAAGGAACGAGACAAGAGAACATTAACTAAGACTTCACATTTGTATAAACTCCCAAGCTTTTTATTTAATGGCTGACGAAGTTAATTATAATATAAGAATATTCCAGACACATACTTCATACTTTCGGACTTCATATTTTCTATTTTAATATTGTCGTCGTGTTAATAATTCTATGATCTAGTATAAGAATAAATATCTACTTATGAAGACGAATGAAGTATCTGCAGTGTAACTATATTGTTAATGATAGGAGAAGCGTGTAATCGGACGGTATACGATGTGAACGAAGTATCAGGAATAATGGTTAATATTGCATAAAGAAGACAAAACATTATTATGAAAAGTTTTAATCAATTCGTTAACCAGAGAAGACGAATTAATTCGTCATTCTACTGTCAATTCCCTAAATATAATAATTTAATCTATAAATGTTTTATAGCAACCTCGTATGGGCCCTTGCGTCCACCACACTGTGGTTTTAGCAATATTACGCATACCAGGGTGGTTGGTGGTAAACCAGCTAAACTTGGTACGTTTCATCTCTTTCTTTATGATTAATAATAAGCGATTTACTGCGAAGCCTGAACTTTAAAGGCACTAAACAACATATCAAAGTACGTTTCAATTACAATAAATAATAAGTTCAATAAATTACTTATTAATTTGAATTATTTCTTTCTTTTACTTCGCGTTAGAAAGGCTATCTTTCTACTTGAAATTAAAAATCAACATATGAGTAATGAATGTGGATAGCGATCAAAAAGTATTCAGGATGAAATTACATATTTGAACTTTATAGTTCAGTATAGTTCAAGTAGAAATTATGTAGAATTACATAATAATTTTTATTCCAATGAAGTCAAAATTTAATTTCTCTCTTAATCAGATTTCTATTTGAGAGTATTTGTACGTATGTAGTTATCGTATTCTGCATGATCGAATGTCCAATGGATAACAATAGTTTCTAACTCATCACGCGAGAAAAAGTATGTATGTTCACACATATAACTATTGCGTTTTAGGTGCTTGGCCATGGATGGTTGCATTAGGTTTTCGTACTTCTAGACGCCCAAAGAATGATCCAGACTGGAAGTGCGGAGGTTCCCTGATATCAGCTAGGCATGTTCTGACAGCAGCACATTGTGCAATACACCGTTCATTGTACGTGGTTCGTATCGCGGATTTAAATCTAAAACGAGATGACGACGGAGCGCATCCTATTCAAATGGGACTCGAATCCAAACTAATTCATCCTAATTATACTTTCCTGGAACACCATGATGATATAGCTATTCTTAAATTGGAGAGAGATGTACCATTTTCGGGTAAGTCGTCAAATATTGCTGAGTTTCTAATATTCATGCTATGGAGTATTACTAAACTATCATTTCTTTCAATTTTTTATCATAAAACATGTAAAATTCTTTCTCATACTTTTCGTCAACCGTTTCCTTCGCTATCATTTATTTCCTCATTTTTCAGACTACATACGTCCCATTTGTCTCCCTATAGAGGAGTCCCTTCGAAATAACAACTTCATGGGCTACAACCCCTTCGTTGCTGGATGGGGAAGATTAAAGTATAGTAAGCGATACTAATTTTATAATAAAATTAAACAGTTTCAGTTTTAAATGTCTTTCTCATTTTCTTCGCAGACGGACCACGAAGTGATGTATTAATGGAAGTACAAGTGCCAGTGGTTAGCAACGCCGTATGCCAAAAGGCTTATAGCGACGCTTCTGATACAGTAATATGCGCCGGATACACTGAGGGTGGAAAGGATTCTTGTCAAGTAATGAAATTACAGATTTAATATAAATTATACGGTGTCTGAAGACACGTCAATTCGAATCAACATCAAATCGACGTCTTAAACGTTAAAAATGGTAGATAAACACAATTTAATATTTTTGCCCATTTCTCACACAACATTACGGTATTTAATCTCATTTCCTTCTAATCTTAGTTTTACTCAAAATACATATAATGCGTACATCATAAACTGAAATATTTCAATACATAAAGTAATGATAGATTATTACTGTATGAAAGTATAATTTCAATATAACTCGAGTGAAATATTTCAACTTTGATTAAAAGCTTTAAGCATTAAAATTAAAAATGTAACAATCGTTCCAGGGTGACAGCGGAGGACCACTGATGATACCACAAAACTTCACCTTTTATGAAATAGGTGTTGTGTCTAATGGTCATGAGTGCGCTTTACCTAGATATCCTGGTGTTTACACTAGGGTCACGTCCTACCTCGATAGCTTTATCCTCCCAGCGTTGAAATAATATATTTATTATTAGTGCATAAATATCATTTTTGGCGTACGAAAAGTAAAGTTGGAATTTATTATTGTGGTGATTAGAGGCAGCTCAAATTTATATTGGTTTGTACGTTACGTGTTATAGCCTTAAAATGCACGAAATATACCTTTGAAACGACACTAATTTTTTAGGCACGCTGCAGGTCCTCTTTTTGATGGTAATAATAAATCAATTTTTGCAAAGATTTTGTATTATATCTAGAAGAAACAGTTCTTTAATAGTCACGCATTCAATAAAACCGCAAAGTCCAGTTTGTAATCAACTGTCTGGTCTATACTTCTTTCCTCCGTCAATCTGCTCACAAATCGTGAGTGTTTGAACGTGTATACTAATCGTATCTATACCGAAAGTAAAGCAGAAAGAATACTATGCACGATATATCAGAGAATATATTGAAGATTTATTACGATTATAAAGGAATATAAGGGTTACAATGGCAACGAAACACTCGTTTACGTTTTTAATAATTTGTATATCCCCAGCTTTCTAAAAACTAGCTATGCAAATGCAATCTAATATATGTATTATGGGATACAGGCTTTCTCTCTGACGTAAAAAATCTGATGATCGTAAATCATAACTTAGAATATTTTGATTAGTAGAACCGTAAGATACTTGCTGGATTCTGCGAATGTGAAAACATAGGGAATTCCATCGAAATATTCGTGGGAAAATACAGGGGGGTGCCTCGTACTATTCGTTGTTGATTGGTTTTCATTAATTCCGTGCCAACAAATCAATCACTTTTAAAATCAGTTGAAGTTGCACGTGCCACACGAGCAGCTTTTATCGTAGAAGTAACTTTTATGTGATGTGTTACGTACAAAAGTCTTTATTTCTGTTGCCACGTTATTTCTGTTTTGTGAGTTTTAGTAGTACAGCTATTGATAATGTGCGATAAAATATACCATATAATGGACAATTGTAAGTGATAATTGCAAATGAAGTGACATGGTTATGATATAAATAGGTGCTTAGTTGGACGTTGGTAAAAGTATATCTTTATTTTTCAAGAATGGAAAGGTAAGTAGGAACCTGTATATAATAAGATTCGAATTAATAGAGAGAGTTTTGTTATAAATCACTGAACCATCCTATGCGCGATCGTGCTTCGTTTCTGATGTAAATTCAACATATCATGCGAACTAAGCTTCTTTCATTGCTATCAGTTCCGTGTCCTTTCAATTCGTCACTTTTTTATTTTAGGACAATGTCGGGCTTCAAGATGCTGTATCTATGTTTGGCGTTAATTGCCCTCCTGCATGCATTAGTTCACGAGGCGTCTGCTGAAGGTTTGCACTTTAAGTTGTCTTTTTCCATGTACATCAGATTCCAGTATGGTCCCATGAAATCATGTTGATTTTAAGATGATATTTTTCTATCAAGGATCCAATTATCATGGTATAGCAAACAATATGTACCTACAATTATCTACGTATATTCGTCTTTCCGGGTATCGCACACCAATCGCTAAGTCCGAGTCGATCGAGAACCAGAAAAGTAATCCATATCTTGCGCGGGAAAGTACACAACGAAATTTACCCAGAGGCAAATACGTATCCTTCGCTGTATTTTTTGAAGAATCAATCGACGATAACAATATTTGATGTAAAATAACATAAGCGTTTGATCGTAGCAGGAACGTTTATGATTACGTTACTTCGAGGTCTCAGAATTTATTGGGCACCTAGAAGGAACGAAACAAGAGAACGTTACCGGGGACTTCACATTTTTATAAACTTCCAAGCTCTTTATTTAATGGATGATAAAGTTAATTATAATATAGGGATATTCCAGACACATGTTTCATACTTCCGGACTTCATATTTTCTATTTTCGTGTTGTCGTCGTGCTAATAACTATATGTTATAGTATAAAAATAAATATCTACGTTATGAAGATGAATGAAGTATCTGCAGTGTAACTATATTGTTAATGATAGGAGAAGCGTGTAATCGGACGGTATACGATGTGAACGAAGTATCAGGAGTAATGTATCATAAAACATTATTATGAAAAGTTTTAATCAATTCGTTAACCAGAGAAGACGAATTAATTCGACATTCTACTGTCAATTCCTTAAATATAATAATTTAATCTATAAATGTTTTATAGCAACCTCGTATGGGCCGTTGCGTCCACCACATTGTGGTTTCAGCAACGTTACACACAATAGGATTGTTGGTGGTAAACCAGCTAAACTTGGTACGTTTCATCTCTTTCTTTCCGATTAATAATAAGCGATTTACTGCGAAGCCTGAACTTTAAAGGCACTAAACAGCATATCAAAATACGTCTCAATTACAATAAATAGTAAGTTCAATAAATTACTTATTAATTTGAATTATTTCTTTCTTTTACTTCACGTTAGGAAAGCTATCTTTCTACTTGAAATTAAAAATCAATATAAAGGTAACAGATGTGGATGGCGATCAAAAAGTGTTCAAGAAGAAATAACATATTTGAAATTAATAGTTCAGCATAGTTCAAGTAGAAGTTATGTAGAATTATTTAATAATTTTTATTCCAGTAAAGTTAAAATTTAATTTCTCTCTTTATCAAATCTCTATTTGAGAGCATTTTACGTATGTACCTATTGTCTTCTACATGATCGAATATCGAATAGATAATAATAGTTTTTACGCGAGAAAAATTGTGTATGTTCGCAACTATAACTATTGCGTTTTAGGTGCTTGGCCATGGATGGTTGCATTAGGTTTTCGCAACTACACAAACCCAGAGGCGGGTCCGGAATGGCATTGCGGTGGTTCCCTGATATCGGCTAGGCATGTTTTGACCGCAGCACATTGTGCAATACGCAGTGATTTGTACGTGGTTCGTATCGCGGATTTAAATCTAAAACGAGATGACGATGGAGCGCATCCTATTCAAATGGGATTCGAATCTAAACTAATTCATCCTAATTATATTTCCGGACAACACCCCCATGATATCGCTATTCTTAAATTGGAGAGAGATGTAACATTTTCGGGTAAGTGGTCAAATATTGTTAAGTTTCCAATATTTATGCTATGGAGTATTACTAAACTATCATTTCTTTCAATTTTTTATCATAAAACATGTAAAATTGTTTCTCATACTTTTCGTCAACCGTTTCCTTCGTTATCATTTATTTCCTCATTTTTCAGACTACATACGTCCCATTTGTCTTCCCATAGAGGAGTCCCTTCGAAATAACAACTTCGTGGGCTATAATGCCTTTGTTGCTGGATGGGGAAGATTAGAATTTGGTAAGCGATACTAATTTTATAATAAAACTGAACAGTCCTAGTCTTAAATGTCTTTCTCATTTTCTTCGTAGACGGACCATATAGTGATGAATTAATGGAAGTACAAGTGCCAGTACTTAGCACAGCCGAATGCCAACAGGCTTATGCCGGCGTTTCTGATAAAGTAATATGCGCCGGATACGCTGAGGGTGGAAAGGATGCTTGTACGGTAATTAAATTACAGATTTAATATAAATTATACGGTATCTGAAGACACGTCAATTCGAATCAACATCAAATCGACGTCTTAAACATTAAAAATAATAGATAAACACAATTTAATATTTTTGCCCACTTCTCACACAACATTACGGTATTTAATCTCATTTCCTTCCAGTATTAGTTTTACTCAGAATACATATAATGCGTACATCATAAACTGAAATATTTCAATACATAAAGTAATGATAGATTATTACTGTATGAAAGTATGATTTCAATATAACTCGAGTGAAATATTTCAACTTTAAGCATTAAAATTAAAAATGTAACAATCGTTCCAGGGTGACAGCGGAGGACCACTGATGATACCACAAAACTTCACCCTTTATGAAATAGGTGTTGTGTCTTTTGGTTATCTCTGCGGTTTACCTGGATATCCTGGCGTTTACACTAGGGTCACGTCCTATCTCGACAGCTTTATTCTCCCAGCGTTGAAATAATACAATTATTAAGGTTTATATCATTTTCCGCGTACAAAAAAGAAAAAGTTGGACTATACTACTGTAGCTAGTTGGACTACACTACTATAGCTATAGAGGTAGCTCAAATTTATATTGTCTTTTATATCACGAATTATAGTGTTAGAATGCGCAAAATATGACTTTTAAATGACATTAATTTTTCATGCTTCTCTTTGTTTGATGGTAATAATAAATCAACTTTCAGAAAGCTCCTACAAATTTTGTTTCTGATGTATCAAGACTATGATTGTATATTCCACTTAGAACGTATACTTCTTATATGTATATACAAAATTTCGTACTGCTCTGAAACATTGCATAAGATAGAGAGCTTCGAGAGGTTCGGACACAGAAAGTCCATGAAATACAAAATCAGTTTCGCGTGTCCTAAAACTATGTTTTATTCGTTAAAAGCATCCTGTCTATTCATGCAATCACGTGCATCCTCGGAACTTTACTTATTCCTTTATCACTTCCCAATTAAATTCATTATTTCTGCATTTTAGCTAGATATAAGAGAAGTTTCCATTCAGCCAAAAGTATACTTACACATTACAGATACTTACGGACATAAATTCCCAAACTATTATGACAAATAAAAAACCTTATACTATTAAATCTGTTTGTATTTTGTTGAATGAGAATACATATACATTACAATGAGAATACATATACAATACATATACATATACATTACCTTTGTATCCCCTTGAACGCTTCAATATTGCTCGTATAAACTTGTGGAGGATTGGTCGAGGATAGATAATGTGAAATAACGAGAGCGAGAAATTGCTGTCGCAACCCGTTAAATATATTTGGAATAAATAAATAAATTAATTAATACATAGCCGTAAACGTGAGTCGCTGTGTCTAATCACCGCGGTTACTTGTCCATTCTGCAATATCCACATTTGTACTGATAATCATATTTGTACTAGTAAATATCTTCTCTATTGCATAACAACAACGTCTAATCCAAATGAGGATTCGTTTCACGCCCCTAATCCTAACCGTAAACTTAACGCCAACCCGACATATATATCCTTTTACCAGTATGAAAATTACACGGTCGACATTACAATTTAATTTAAATTTTATACATTTTATGTTGTGATTGAAAGTTTATTTGATTGAATTGTGATATTTTTATTAAAATCAAAATTTTTAATATTTATTTAGTATTTCAGTTAGAATTTTAATTCAGAAAAAGAATAAATTTCTGCATGAAAATTAAAAAGACTTGGAATTTCAATTTAGTTCGAAAGCTTAAGTGTTAAATACTTCTATGTTCCGTCCTTTGGCTTTAATATTTTTGTAATATTTGGCTTGTAATATTTTTTAGACAATTTGAATTCATTATATTATACATCATACATTGTAGTCATTTCTGTGGCGGCGCTAGACACCGCAAAAACCACCACTCGACACTAACTAGTGTCGGACGACGGCAGCGCAGTGGTTAGCGCCATGGGGTACAAACGTTCGGGACCCGGGTTCAAATCCCGGCGCCCCGTATTTTTCCGACGACCGACTTTTCTTCCACGACATCTAAATAAGAAGAAAATACAGCAGTACCCCAGCAAGAAGCACGACGACATCTACATGCAGCAGCTACAATTATCACGAATATATGAAAGAAGATGGAGAAAAAGAAAAAAAAAAGTGTGTTTCGTCCAGAGCTTGCTAGTGGACTCATCAGTAAGGTTTACCTAGCAGGCTCATGCCTTAGACACAATGGAAGACAGGAAGAGGGAGGAATTGTATATATATGGTAGGAACATTGAGAAACGAAGGTCCTCCCTCTTGCGCCTCTGTATCCAAGGGCCGGGCGGTTCTCCTACATCCTCTCTGCGATGTTTCCCACTGGAGCGGCATACCACTTAATACTAAGGGTCTTATACTAGAGGAAGCTCGTGACTAGATTAGCACCAAGTGATTAGCACCAACTCTAAAACTTTGGCACAAATCAAAGTCAGTCTTTGCTCTCTCTCCAGTACCGCCCATGGGACTTGAGAATGTAAAGAGAAGAAGAGATGCTGCAAGAACATAACAAGTAAATTTACAAGTTCCAACAGGAGTTCATTACAGCACTTATTCTTCAATTCATCCTCCATCGCGACATACTCCAGCCTTGATTTACAATGGATAAATGAAGGGAAAGGAGTAGAGAGGAGCAGCAGTGTTTCGTCCGAGATCTGCTAGTTGGACTCTTCAGTAAGGCTTACCTAGCAGACCTATATACCTTAGACACTGGAATAGGAAAACTTGTGTTAGAAGTTATATTTATTGAAACAAACTGTCAATGTGACCACTAGTGAGAAAGCAATTAACATCGGGAGCCCTATGTTGACATCGAAGGCCCTCTGTTGACAAGTGACGTATGCTACAAACGTAATTTAAACAAAACCCATTATGATGAGTTATAGACTGTACATTTATAGTAAATTTAAAAGTGTAGAAATACACAGATTGCATATAGTAATGTGTAAATACATTTATTTTCGATATTTTCGATAGAAAATATTGAAAGTAAAGTTTTTGTTATATTCTTAAGGATTAACGTAATAAATGAGTTGTGATACTTAATTGTCTTGAATGAAAGAAATTTCTATTTAAGTTCAATTTCCATAATTGTATTTATGTAATAGCGTTAAATAAAGCTGCGAATTTATATAAACATCCACGGTCTAATCATAATTAGAGAATCTAAATTCTGGAATATTATACATTGAAGAGCTAGATTATTGCTACGTAAAATTGACACTTGGATTGTAAGAGAAAAGAAGGCTGAGTCGTAACCCAACTATTAATTTTCTTTTATCGAACTTTATTATAAATTTAGCACTTATAAAAATAGAATGACACTGAACCGAAGAAAGGGGGTGCACAAGAACAGGAACTAGAAAAAAAAACGCCCCGAGCTGGCCGAAGTCTCGGCTTATATGCGTTTTGGTTCGAGGATGTTGAGGAGCTCGGTGTATGTTATGGCGTGGAAAAGTATCCGAGGGTCGGAGGATCGATGTACGATGTAAACTAAGTTGTGTCGTAGCTTCTGTGTAGGCTGTGATGATAAGGTGGTGATGTGTCCAAAGGAGTCCGAAGCTCGGGGATCGATGTCTTATCTCTGATGTAGGTTGACATGCGATTGATGTCACATTATCATGGTCATGTGATTGGAATAAAAGGACCTGAATTTCGTGATATTCTTATCCAGTTAGATAATATAACTAAGTATCTTCACAGTAACATAGAATACCATGGTTTATACGTTCTTAACACTGATCGTTTGACTGATTATGGAATGGTAAGTGTTAAGTTATACAACGACACAGGCATTTTCTCTGACGTAAAAAATCTGATAAACGTAAATCATAACTTAGAATATTTTCATTAGTAACATCGTAAAATGTTTGCTCGATTCTGGGAATGTGGCAACGAAGGGAATTCCATTCGTAGGAAAATACGGAGCATCCGTGGCAAGGATATGGTAAAGAAGAGGTTGATTCCTGAAGAAAGATTAACGATGTGTCAATCTCCCTCTCGAGTGCGTAAATATTATATACAGAGAGGTACCACATACTATCAACGTATGATAACGCCGTGTAAAGTATCACTGTTGGAGCATTGCAAATTATTCGTAAAAGTGAGCATCGTTGAGTGGCATTTCTCAGTTAGCCATCAAGCGTACAAATAGAAGGTTCTGAAGATTTACGTGATTGATTTCTGATAATTCGGTGTCTACAAATCAATGACTTTTAGGATGAATTAAAGTTGCACATGCAAACACGAGCAAACAGTTTTCATCGTAAAGGTAACTTTTATGTAATTTACGCGCAAAAAGTACTTATTTCTGTTACCACGCTATTGCTGTTTTGTAAATTTTAGTAGCACAACTATCGGTAATGTGCAATAAAACATGCAATATAATAGATAATTGTAAGTGAAACGACAAGGTGATGGTATAAATAGGTACTTCGACGAAAGTTGGTACGAGTGTAACTACGTTTCTCAGGAGTGGTGAGGTAAGTAGGAGCGAAATGCACAATAAGAATTGAATTTATATAGAGCATTTTGTTATAAATCTGCCTATGAACATATAGAAACGTGTTTTAATATTTACAAGAATCCAGATTTTTCCATCAAAAGTTATCTGAAATTGATGATTTTCCTATTTGTACCTTTCTTATAAGTTCCTTGGAATCATATCAATCTAAAAAAAAATCAACGGTAATTTTATTAAAACTGTTATGGTGCTCTTTGGTGATTTGCACAAATGAAAGTTTCATTGCGACGAGTTTGATCGTTCTAGTGTTAAACTAAACGATTTTCAAAAATGAAATTTCACAGAAACGTATGTCAATAATGTTTGTCATTCCTATGATCTATGTCGCGAAATTGTGCCACGTTTCTCATGTAAATTCTACTTATCACGCGAAGTGAGTTGCTTTTGTTATTATCAGCTTGCCGTATTTCTAGTTCGCCACATTTTTTCGCTTTTTGTTTCAAAATATCGAATCATAGTGTGATCCAAGTTTCTCTTATTAGATTCACTGTTCGTTCGTTCTGCGTCTTTTCAATTCAACATTTTTTTATTTCAGGATAATGACAGGCTTCGATATATTGTTCGCATGTTTCGTGTTAATTAGGTTGCTGGATCCATTAGTTCATACAGTGTCTGCTCAAGGTTTGCACTTTAAGTCGTCTTTTTCCATGCATTTCTGATTCTAGTTCGATCTTGTCATGGAATCTGCGTGTAATTTCGAAATTTTACGCGTTTATGATTCATCAATGAGAGAAAGTAATTGATTTCAAATCTACCAGAACTATTATGTATACTACTTATTTGCGCATTTCGAGTCGAATCGAATTCATAAAGATTGCTCTGTTACATGCTGATTTACGTTTTATAAGACATAGTAGGCACACTAACATGCGTTTCCATGAAATTGTGTCGAATTTACTATGATATTTTTCTATCAATGTTACAACTACCACCGTATTGTTGATTAGTGTGCGAATTGTACGTATATACAATTATCTATATTCGTATTTTCGGGCACCACGCTCCAATACTCCTAATTTCGAGTTGATAGAGAATCAAAAAAGTAACCTGTATCTTGCGCAGGAAACTACGCAACGAAGTTTATACGTATCCTTCGCTGTATTTGCTGAAGAATCAATCGATGATAACAATCCTTGATGTATAGTAACTTAAGCGTTTGATTGTAGCAAATTCGTGCTGTCGTCGTGCTAATAACTATATGTTATAGTATAACAATAAATATCTACGTTATGAAAATGAATAACGTACCTGCAGTGTAACTATGTTGTTAATGATGGAAGAAGCGTGTAATCGGACGGTATACGGTGCGAACGAAGTATCAGGAGTAATGGTTAATATTTGAAAAAAAATATATATACATTATTATTAAAAATTTTAATTAAGGAGCTAACCGGAGAAAACGAATTAATTCGTAACTCTATTGCCAATTTCTTAGATGTAATAATTTCAGTTCTCTACAAATGTTTTGTTTTAAAATTGTTTGATCCAGAATGTATCACACCGGACAATCAGGAAGGCACGTGCCTCCACTTCAGAAGATGTCAGCCTCTGCAAGAAATACAACAGACACAGGACCATGCAGCCACCGACTTTTTTAGACAATCACTGTGCCCATCCGATGACAATGATCAGATCTATTGTTGTCCGAACAATCCAAACAAACAAAAGAGGGGACTTTTGATTTCTTTTGAAACTAAGTATAAGTATAGGGCATTGCGACCACCATACTGTGGTTTTAGTAACGCTACGCATACCAGAGTGGTTGGTGGTAAACCAGCGAAGCTTGGTACGTTTTATCTCTTCCTTTCCGATTAATAATACGCGATTTGTTACGAAGTATGAACTTTAAAGACACTGAATAGCACATCAAAATACGTTTCAATTAAATTAAATAATAATACTAGGATTTCATCGGTAGTAACTTTACTTATTAACTTGAATTACTTCTTTCTTTCACGTCATGTTAGGAAGAGCATCTTTTTACTTGGAATTAAAAATCGATATAGGAGTAATAATATGGATAGAGATCAAAAACTGCTGGGGAGATATTACATGTTTGAACTTTATAGTTCAGTACAGTTCAAGTAGAAATTATGTAGAATTGTTTAATAATTTTTATTCCAGTAAAGTTAAAATTTAATTTCTCTCTTTATCAAATCTCTATTGGAGAGCATTTGTAGGTATGTACTTATGGTCTTCTACATGATCGAATATCCGATAGATAATAATAGTTTTTACGCGAGAGGAAATTATGTATGTTCGCAACTATAAGTATTGCGTTTTAGGTGCTTGGCCATGGATCGTTGCATTAGGCTTTCATAATTACACACACCCATGGGAGGATCCGGAATGGCATTGCGGAGGTTCCCTGATATCGGCTAGGCATGTTTTGACCGCAGCACATTGTGCAATACTCAATAGTTTGTACGTGGTTCGAATCGGGGACTTAAATCTGAAACGAGATGACGACGGAGCGCATCCTATTCAAATGGGATTCGAATCTAAACTAATTCATCCTAATTATATTGACGGACAACACTCCCATGATATCGCTATTCTTAAATTGGAGAGAGATGTACGATTTTCGGGTAAGTGGTCAAATATTGTTAAGTTTCCAATATTTATGCTGTGGAGTATTACTAAACTATCATTTCTTTCAATTTTTTTATCATAAAACATGTAAAATTCTTTCTCATACTTTTTCCGTTTCCTTCACAATCATATATTCCCTTATTTTTCAGAGTACATACGTCCCATTTGTCTCCCCCTAGAAGAGTCCCTTCGAAATAACAACTTCGAGGGTTACCATCCTTTCGTTGCCGGATGGGGAAGATTAGAATTTGGTAAGCGATACTAATTTTATAATAAAATTAAACAGTTCCAGTCTTAAATGTCTTTCTCATTTTTTTCGTAGACGGACCATATAGTGATGTATTAATGGAAGTACAAGTACCAGTGGTTAGGAATGCCGAATGCAAGACAGCATATTCCAAATTTCGTAATGCACCTATCACTGGTGGCATGATATGCGCCGGATATGCTCAGGGTGGAAAGGATGCTTGTACGGTAATTAAATTACAGATTTACTACAAATTATACCATGTTTGAAGATACGTCGATTCGAATCAACATCAAGTCGACGTCTTAAACATTAAAAATAAAAGATAAACACAATTTAATATTTTGGCCCACTTCTCTCGCAACATTAAGGTATTTAATCTCATTTCCCTCCAGTATTAGTTTTACTCAAAATACATATAATACATACATCATAAACTGAAATATTTCAATACATAAAGTAATGATAGATTATTACTGTATGAAAGTATAATTTCAATATAACTCGAATGAAATATTTCAACTTTGATTAAAAGCTTTAAACATTAAAATTAAAAATGTAACGCCCGTTCCAGGGTGACAGCGGCGGGCCACTGACAATACCACGGCGATTTACCTACTATCAGATAGGTATTGTGTCCTTTGGTTATAACTGCGCTTTACCTATGTACCCTGGCGTTTACACTAGGGTCACGCCCTACCTCGACAGCTTTATTCTCCCAGCGTTGGAATAAAACGATTATTAGTGTTGCATAAGTATCATTTTTCGTGTACGAAAAAGGAAGTTGTAACTTTCTGTTGTGGAGATAATAAGCAGTTGAAACTTACATTGTTTTGTACGTCAGGAATGATTGCCTTAAAATGCACGAAATGTAACTTTAAAGCGACACTAATTTTTTACACATCCTACACTTGTACGATTTAGATATATAGAGATAATAAAGGAACATTAATTAAATTTCTTTCTCTGCTTGTCTTTTTTTGACGGTAATAATAAATCAACTTTCGGAAAGCTCATATAAATTGTGTTTATGATAGATTAAGGGAATAATTAAATATTATACTTAGAACGTGTACTTCTTGTATATACATACAAAGTTTTCGACTACTCTGAGACATTTCATACGATAGAGAACTTCCGGAAGATTGGACACAGAGGGTACATAAAATACAAGATAAACCTCGCGTCTTTCAAAACTATTTTTTATTCCAGGAAAATGTCCCATCTATTCTTGAAATCACATGAATCCTCGAAATTTTACTTATTCTTTTATCACTTTCCGATTAAGTACACTCTTGCTGCATGTTTAGCTATATGTAAAAGAAATTTCTATTCGGCCAAAGGTATATTTATACATTACAGATAGTTACAAGACGCTTTGATTCTCAGTCTATTGTGATGAATAAAACTGTTTATACTGCTAAATCTGATCGTATTTTGTTGCATGTAAGTACACATGTACGTAATGTACGTTACTTTTGTATCCTCTCGAACGTTTTAAAATCGGTTAAACTTACTTAATTTTATACATATTTTATAAAACTACTTTGTATGTTTGTTTAAAGTGTTAATCAAAAGGCTGGTGCGCAAAGAAGAAGAGGCGCAATAATGTGGCCTGATGACATTTACGAATATTTAAGAATCACCTCTACATTAGCTCAGATATATAAACATATATTCTTAATCTTTTTAAAATCTAACAAATAATCTTAATGTAATAAATCATGCTGAAAAGGACTTAGTTATTTGCATTAGAAAAGGATAAGAAATCGTTCTTACTCTTTCAAGTAGTTTTTCCAAAAAGACACAAAGATGGAGAAATTAAATACAGAAAGCAGGAGAATAGAAAAGTATGAATAGCCTAAATTCATGTAGCATGAGTAAAATTTATAGTGAAGATGTATAGAATATATATCGTACAACGAAGATATGCGAAATGGATATTAGGCTTAGATATGACAACACCAAATTACATATTGATAGAGGAATGCAAGATAATAAAAATAAAAGAAAAAGCATTAAAAAGAGCAGCAAGGTATGAAGAGAAAGCCCTAGAATCAAAAAAGGAATTAGTAAGGGAGTGTATAAAGGAAAGAGGGAGAAGCTGGGGAAATGGCCATGAAGGGAAAAGAGCAAGAAAGAGCAAGAAAAGACGGGTCAAGAAGAGGTGTGAAAGGGAGGGACGCAGATAGAAGCAAGACAGGAGCAAGAAAGGATGACAGCGGACCAAACTATAGAAGATGATAGAGCGAAGCAGCGGGATGGGGGAAAAGGTTAAGGGAATCCAAATATAATATACACTACAGAAATATAACCAGAGAAAAGTTACCTTGGTGGGAGGAAGAAGTGGAAGGACAGAAGATTACTAGCAAGATTCAGATGTGGAAATGAAACCAAAGCAAGGGACTACTGGAAAGACGAGAGAGAAAAAAGATTCAAACTATGTAAAAGGAAAGAAGAAGACCTGAGACATGTAATAGAAGAATGTGAAATAACGGGAGGTCCAAAGGACATAGTAAAAACGCTAAATGAGACTGGAGTAGGTTTAACGGGACTAAAAACAATAATAGAGAAGAGAAGGGCAAACTACAGGAAGGATGCACAGTAAGGAGACTAAAACCCAAAGATGCAATAGTTTTTCGTCATTAGTTGTTTATTTGTAATTCCTAGTTTCAGCTTTTAGAGATAGAATAATTAAGGGAGTGCAATAGAATAGAGTGGAAAAGAGGGGAAGTAGACATATAAGAAGAGAAATAGACATAAGAGATGTAAAACCGAAAGCTTGTACAAAGCCGAAAGGCACGGACTAAGCAATTGTAGATGTTTGCGTGAGGAGGACGTAGGTCGTGAGGATTAATGACGAGATTACTTGTTATTAAGACAATAAAATAATATAAAAACGTAGACATTAGCCGTTAGTACGAAGTATAAATCGCAAAATAAAATCGCGGAATAAATACTCGTAAATGCTCGTCGCGTAACTTGATAGACGCTCGTAAGATACTCGAAGATACTCTAGATGGTGTTAGATACTCGATATGAACTCGCTATATACTGTTGCTCGCGATCGCATCTGTTTACTTATGCTGGTCGGGAGAGAGTCGGAAAATTCAAATTCGTCTTCATTCGACGGTTGCATGTAGCGGCGACATTGTTTCGCCCAGAGTTTATTTGTCATTATGTTTCATGCATCAAGGATAAGTCAATGTCTTGAGGCAAAACAACAACACGAGTCGCTTTCGACTAGCGACGTCCTTTGATCCCTGTGCCATTACACAATAGAAAATAATACGAAATATATCAGAAAATATATTAGATTTATTTAATAATAATTCCATTCGTAGGAAAATACGGAGAATCCGTGCTAAGAATATGGTAAAGATGAGGTTGATTCCCGAAGAAAGAGTAACGAAGTGTCAATCTCTCTCTAGAGTGCGTAAATATTATATACAGAGAGGTACCACATACTATGAACGTATGATAACGCGAGTGTGAAGTATCTCTGTTGGAGCATTGCAGAATATTCGTAAAAGTGAGCATCGTTGAGTGGCATTTCTCATTTAGCCATCAAGCGTACAAGTAGAAGGTTCTGAAGATTTACGTGATTGATTTCTGATAATTCGGTGTCTACAAATCAATGACTTTTAGGATGAATTAAAGTTGCACATGCAAACACGAGCAAACAGTTTTCATCGTAAAGGTAACTTTTATGTAATTTACGCGCAAAAAGTACTTATTTCTGTTACCACGCTATTGCTGTTTTGTAAATTTTAGTAGCACAACTATCGGTAATGTGCAATAAAACATGCAATATAATAGATAATTGTAAGTGAAACGACAAGGTGATGGTATAAATAGGTACTTCGACGAAAGTTGGTACGAGTGTAACTACGTTTCTCAGGAGTGGTGAGGTAAGTAGGAGCGAAATGCACAATAAGAATTGAATTTATATAGAGCATTTTGTTATAAATCTGCCTATGAACATATAGAAACGTGTTTTAATATTTACAAGAATCCAGATTTTTCCATCAAAAGTTATCTGAAATTGATGATTTTCCTATTTGTACCTTTCTTATAAGTTCCTTGGAATCATATCAATCTAAAAAAAAATCAACGGTAATTTTATTAAAACTGTTATGGTGCTCTTTGGTGATTTGCACAAATGAAAGTTTCATTGCGACGAGTTTGATCGTTCTAGTGTTAAACTAAACGATTTTCAAAAATGAAATTTCACAGAAACGTATGTCAATAATGTTTGTCATTCCTATGATCTATGTCGCGAAATTGTGCCACGTTTCTCATGTAAATTCTACTTATCACGCGAAGTGAGTTGCTTTTGTTATTATCAGCTTGCCGTATTTCTAGTTCGCCACATTTTTTCGCTTTTTGTTTCAAAATATCGAATCATAGTGTGATCCAAGTTTCTCTTATTAGATTCACTGTTCGTTCGTTCTGCGTCTTTTCAATTCAACATTTTTTTATTTCAGGATAATGACAGGCTTCGATATATTGTTCGCATGTTTCGTGTTAATTAGGTTGCTGGATCCATTAGTTCATACAGTGTCTGCTCAAGGTTTGCACTTTAAGTCGTCTTTTTCCATGCATTTCTGATTCTAGTTCGATCTTGTCATGGAATCTGCGTGTAATTTCGAAATTTTACGCGTTTATGATTCATCAATGAGAGAAAGTAATTGATTTCAAATCTACCAGAACTATTATGTATACTACTTATTTGCGCATTTCGAGTCGAATCGAATTCATAAAGATTGCTCTGTTACATGCTGATTTACGTTTTATAAGACATAGTAGGCACACTAACATGCGTTTCCATGAAATTGTGTCGAATTTACTATGATATTTTTCTATCAATGTTACAACTACCACCGTATTGTTGATTAGTGTGCGAATTGTACGTATATACAATTATCTATATTCGTATTTTCGGGCACCACGCTCCAATACTCCTAATTTCGAGTTGATAGAGAATCAAAAAAGTAACCTGTATCTTGCGCAGGAAACTACGCAACGAAGTTTATACGTATCCTTCGCTGTATTTGCTGAAGAATCAATCGATGATAACAATCCTTGATGTATAGTAACTTAAGCGTTTGATTGTAGCAAATTCGTGCTGTCGTCGTGCTAATAACTATATGTTATAGTATAACAATAAATATCTACGTTATGAAAATGAATAACGTACCTGCAGTGTAACTATGTTGTTAATGATGGAAGAAGCGTGTAATCGGACGGTATACGGTGCGAACGAAGTATCAGGAGTAATGGTTAATATTTGAAAAAAAATATATATACATTATTATTAAAAATTTTAATTAAGGAGCTAACCGGAGAAAACGAATTAATTCGTAACTCTATTGCCAATTTCTTAGATGTAATAATTTCAGTTCTCTACAAATGTTTTGTTTTAAAATTGTTTGATCCAGAATGTATCACACCGGACAATCAGGAAGGCACGTGCCTCCACTTCAGAAGATGTCAGCCTCTGCAAGAAATACAACAGACACAGGACCATGCAGCCACCGACTTTTTTAGACAATCACTGTGCCCATCCGATGACAATGATCAGATCTATTGTTGTCCGAACAATCCAAACAAACAAAAGAGGGGACTTTTGATTTCTTTTGAAACTAAGTATAAGTATAGGGCATTGCGACCACCATACTGTGGTTTTAGTAACGCTACGCATACCAGAGTGGTTGGTGGTAAACCAGCGAAGCTTGGTACGTTTTATCTCTTCCTTTCCGATTAATAATACGCGATTTGTTACGAAGTATGAACTTTAAAGACACTGAATAGCACATCAAAATACGTTTCAATTAAATTAAATAATAATACTAGGATTTCATCGGTAGTAACTTTACTTATTAACTTGAATTACTTCTTTCTTTCACGTCATGTTAGGAAGAGCATCTTTTTACTTGGAATTAAAAATCGATATAGGAGTAATAATATGGATAGAGATCAAAAACTGCTGGGGAGATATTACATGTTTGAACTTTATAGTTCAGTACAGTTCAAGTAGAAATTATGTAGAATTGTTTAATAATTTTTATTCCAGTAAAGTTAAAATTTAATTTCTCTCTTTATCAAATCTCTATTGGAGAGCATTTGTAGGTATGTACTTATGGTCTTCTACATGATCGAATATCCGATAGATAATAATAGTTTTTACGCGAGAGGAAATTATGTATGTTCGCAACTATAAGTATTGCGTTTTAGGTGCTTGGCCATGGATCGTTGCATTAGGCTTTCATAATTACACACACCCATGGGAGGATCCGGAATGGCATTGCGGAGGTTCCCTGATATCGGCTAGGCATGTTTTGACCGCAGCACATTGTGCAATACTCAATAGTTTGTACGTGGTTCGAATCGGGGACTTAAATCTGAAACGAGATGACGACGGAGCGCATCCTATTCAAATGGGATTCGAATCTAAACTAATTCATCCTAATTATATTGACGGACAACACTCCCATGATATCGCTATTCTTAAATTGGAGAGAGATGTACGATTTTCGGGTAAGTGGTCAAATATTGTTAAGTTTCCAATATTTATGCTGTGGAGTATTACTAAACTATCATTTCTTTCAATTTTTTTATCATAAAACATGTAAAATTCTTTCTCATACTTTTTCCGTTTCCTTCACAATCATATATTCCCTTATTTTTCAGAGTACATACGTCCCATTTGTCTCCCCCTAGAAGAGTCCCTTCGAAATAACAACTTCGAGGGTTACCATCCTTTCGTTGCCGGATGGGGAAGATTAGAATTTGGTAAGCGATACTAATTTTATAATAAAATTAAACAGTTCCAGTCTTAAATGTCTTTCTCATTTTTTTCGTAGACGGACCATATAGTGATGTATTAATGGAAGTACAAGTACCAGTGGTTAGGAATGCCGAATGCAAGACAGCATATTCCAAATTTCGTAATGCACCTATCACTGGTGGCATGATATGCGCCGGATATGCTCAGGGTGGAAAGGATGCTTGTACGGTAATTAAATTACAGATTTACTACAAATTATACCATGTTTGAAGATACGTCGATTCGAATCAACATCAAGTCGACGTCTTAAACATTAAAAATAAAAGATAAACACAATTTAATATTTTGGCCCACTTCTCTCGCAACATTAAGGTATTTAATCTCATTTCCCTCCAGTATTAGTTTTACTCAAAATACATATAATACATACATCATAAACTGAAATATTTCAATACATAAAGTAATGATAGATTATTACTGTATGAAAGTATAATTTCAATATAACTCGAATGAAATATTTCAACTTTGATTAAAAGCTTTAAACATTAAAATTAAAAATGTAACGCCCGTTCCAGGGTGACAGCGGCGGGCCACTGACAATACCACGGCGATTTACCTACTATCAGATAGGTATTGTGTCCTTTGGTTATAACTGCGCTTTACCTATGTACCCTGGCGTTTACACTAGGGTCACGCCCTACCTCGACAGCTTTATTCTCCCAGCGTTGGAATAAAACGATTATTAGTGTTGCATAAGTATCATTTTTCGTGTACGAAAAAGGAAGTTGTAACTTTCTGTTGTGGAGATAATAAGCAGTTGAAACTTACATTGTTTTGTACGTCAGGAATGATTGCCTTAAAATGCACGAAATGTAACTTTAAAGCGACACTAATTTTTTACACATCCTACACTTGTACGATTTAGATATATAGAGATAATAAAGGAACATTAATTAAATTTCTTTCTCTGCTTGTCTTTTTTTGACGGTAATAATAAATCAACTTTCGGAAAGCTCATATAAATTGTGTTTATGATAGATTAAGGGAATAATTAAATATTATACTTAGAACGTGTACTTCTTGTATATACATACAAAGTTTTCGACTACTCTGAGACATTTCATACGATAGAGAACTTCCGGAAGATTGGACACAGAGGGTACATAAAATACAAGATAAACCTCGCGTCTTTCAAAACTATTTTTTATTCCAGGAAAATGTCCCATCTATTCTTGAAATCACATGAATCCTCGAAATTTTACTTATTCTTTTATCACTTTCCGATTAAGTACACTCTTGCTGCATGTTTAGCTATATGTAAAAGAAATTTCTATTCGGCCAAAGGTATATTTATACATTACAGATAGTTACAAGACGCTTTGATTCTCAGTCTATTGTGATGAATAAAACTGTTTATACTGCTAAATCTGATCGTATTTTGTTGCATGTAAGTACACATGTACGTAATGTACGTTACTTTTGTATCCTCTCGAACGTTTTAAAATCGGTTAAACTTACTTAATTTTATACATATTTTATAAAACTACTTTGTATGTTTGTTTAAAGTGTTAATCAAAAGGCTGGTGCGCAAAGAAGAAGAGGCGCAATAATGTGGCCTGATGACATTTACGAATATTTAAGAATCACCTCTACATTAGCTCAGATATATAAACATATATTCTTAATCTTTTTAAAATCTAACAAATAATCTTAATGTAATAAATCATGCTGAAAAGGACTTAGTTATTTGCATTAGAAAAGGATAAGAAATCGTTCTTACTCTTTCAAGTAGTTTTTCCAAAAAGACACAAAGATGGAGAAATTAAATACAGAAAGCAGGAGAATAGAAAAGTATGAATAGCCTAAATTCATGTAGCATGAGTAAAATTTATAGTGAAGATGTATAGAATATATATCGTACAACGAAGATATGCGAAATGGATATTAGGCTTAGATATGACAACACCAAATTACATATTGATAGAGGAATGCAAGATAATAAAAATAAAAGAAAAAGCATTAAAAAGAGCAGCAAGGTATGAAGAGAAAGCCCTAGAATCAAAAAAGGAATTAGTAAGGGAGTGTATAAAGGAAAGAGGGAGAAGCTGGGGAAATGGCCATGAAGGGAAAAGAGCAAGAAAGAGCAAGAAAAGACGGGTCAAGAAGAGGTGTGAAAGGGAGGGACGCAGATAGAAGCAAGACAGGAGCAAGAAAGGATGACAGCGGACCAAACTATAGAAGATGATAGAGCGAAGCAGCGGGATGGGGGAAAAGGTTAAGGGAATCCAAATATAATATACACTACAGAAATATAACCAGAGAAAAGTTACCTTGGTGGGAGGAAGAAGTGGAAGGACAGAAGATTACTAGCAAGATTCAGATGTGGAAATGAAACCAAAGCAAGGGACTACTGGAAAGACGAGAGAGAAAAAAGATTCAAACTATGTAAAAGGAAAGAAGAAGACCTGAGACATGTAATAGAAGAATGTGAAATAACGGGAGGTCCAAAGGACATAGTAAAAACGCTAAATGAGACTGGAGTAGGTTTAACGGGACTAAAAACAATAATAGAGAAGAGAAGGGCAAACTACAGGAAGGATGCACAGTAAGGAGACTAAAACCCAAAGATGCAATAGTTTTTCGTCATTAGTTGTTTATTTGTAATTCCTAGTTTCAGCTTTTAGAGATAGAATAATTAAGGGAGTGCAATAGAATAGAGTGGAAAAGAGGGGAAGTAGACATATAAGAAGAGAAATAGACATAAGAGATGTAAAACCGAAAGCTTGTACAAAGCCGAAAGGCACGGACTAAGCAATTGTAGATGTTTGCGTGAGGAGGACGTAGGTCGTGAGGATTAATGACGAGATTACTTGTTATTAAGACAATAAAATAATATAAAAACGTAGACATTAGCCGTTAGTACGAAGTATAAATCGCAAAATAAAATCGCGGAATAAATACTCGTAAATGCTCGTCGCGTAACTTGATAGACGCTCGTAAGATACTCGAAGATACTCTAGATGGTGTTAGATACTCGATATGAACTCGCTATATACTGTTGCTCGCGATCGCATCTGTTTACTTATGCTGGTCGGGAGAGAGTCGGAAAATTCAAATTCGTCTTCATTCGACGGTTGCATGTAGCGGCGACATTGTTTCGCCCAGAGTTTATTTGTCATTATGTTTCATGCATCAAGGATAAGTCAATGTCTTGAGGCAAAACAACAACACGAGTCGCTTTCGACTAGCGACGTCCTTTGATCCCTGTGCCATTACACAATAGAAAATAATACGAAATATATCAGAAAATATATTAGATTTATTTAATAATAATTCCATTCGTAGGAAAATACGGAGAATCCGTGCTAAGAATATGGTAAAGATGAGGTTGATTCCCGAAGAAAGAGTAACGAAGTGTCAATCTCTCTCTAGAGTGCGTAAATATTATATACAGAGAGGTACCACATACTATGAACGTATGATAACGCGAGTGTGAAGTATCTCTGTTGGAGCATTGCAGAATATTCGTAAAAGTGAGCATCGTTGAGTGGCATTTCTCAGTTAGCCATCAAGCGTACAAGTAGAAGGTTCTGAAGATTTACGTGATTGATTTCTGATAATTCGGTGTCTACAAATCAATGACTTTTAGGATGAATTAAAGTTGCACATGCAAACACGAGCAAACAGCTTTCACCGTAAAGGTAACTTTTATGTAATGTACGCGCAAAAAGTATTTATTTTTGTTACCACGCTATTGCTGTTTTGTAAATTTTAGTAGCAACACTATCGGTAATGTGCGATAAAATACGCTATATAATAGATAATTCTAAGTGAAATGACAAAGTGATGGTATAAATAGGTACTTGGACGAAAGTTGGAACAAGTGTATCTTCGTTTCTCTGGAATGATGAGGTAAGTGGAACTGATATATAATAAGATCCAAATTTATATAGAGAATTTTGTTATAAATCTTCCTATGAACGTATAGAAATGTGTTTTAATATTTACAAGAATCCATATTTTTCCATCAAAAGTTATCTGAAGTTGATCATTTTCCTATTTGTACCTTTTTTCTAAATTCCTTGTAGACATCTTACTAACACCGCAAAAGTCAACGTTAATTTTACAAAAAGTACTATGGTGCTCTTTTGTGATTTGCACACATGAAAATTTTGAAGCTTGTCATTACGACGAGTTTGATTGTTCTAGTGTTAAACTAAACAATTCTCAAAAGTGAGATTACACAGAAACTTATGTCGATAATATTTGTTATTTCTGTGAGCTATTTCGCAGGATCTTGCTTCCTTTCTAATATAAATTCAATTTATCGTACGAACTAAGTCTCTTTTATTTTTATTACTTCAGTGTCTTTCTCATTCGCCACAGTATTTCACTCTTTCTTCCAAAACATTATATCGTAGTGTTATCCGAATTTCTGTTATTAGATTCATTAACCGTTATCAGTCTTGCGACTTTTCAATTCGTCACTTTTTTATTTCAGGACAATGACTAGCTTCAAGATACTGTTCGCGTGTTTGGCGTTAATTGTTCTCCTGCATGCATCAATTGAAGCGGGGCGCACTAAAGGTTTGTACTTTACGTTGTCTTTTTCCATACTACAGATTGCAGTTCAATTGCATCGTGCAGTTTCGAAATTTTACGCGTTTGGTAATTATCAGTGAAAAAAGTGAAGTCACGCGTGATCACGTAAAATTAATAGGTACACGTTTGATTTTTTATATTTGGAATGGTCACGAAGCTAATGGTCACGAAGTTAATGATCACGAAGTTTATGGTCACGAAGTTTATGTTCACGAAGTTTATGGTCACGAAGTTAATATGAAAATTCCACTTAAGTATTCACTTCTTCACCGGTTTTGTTTCTCAAAAATGCTTTGTTAACTTCGCGAATATTCCACGTATATATTTATACTCGCTTCACGTACAAAGCAAACGTGATAACCTGGATAAACGTGAAACAACCAGCGAAGACGAATTAATTCATCACTCTACTGTCAATTCTCTAAATATAATAACTTTTTCCTCTATAAATGTTTTATAGCAATCTCGGATGTGCCCTTGCGTCCACCATATTGTGGTTTTAGCAACGCCGCGCATACCAGGGTCGTTGATGATAAACCAGCTAAGCTTGGTACGTTTTATCCGTTCCTTCCCGATTAATAATAAGCGATTTACTGCGAAGAATGAACTTTAAAGCTACTTACGCGATAGAAAACGATGTATGTTCGCAACTATAACTATTGCGTTTTAGGTGCCTGGCCATGGATAGTTGCATTAGGTTTTCGTAATCCCCAAAACCCAGATACTGAACCAGAATGGAAGTGCGGAGCTTCCCTGATATCAGCTAGGCATGTTTTGACCGCAGCACATTGTGCAATACACAGTGATTTCTACGTGGTTCGTATCGAGTACTTAAATCTAAAATAAGATGACGACGGAGCGCATCGTATTCAAGTGGGGTTCGTATCTAAACTAATACATCCTGATTATATTCCCTATATACACAATCATGATATTGCCATTCTTAGATTGGTGGAGGAGGTGCCATTTTCGAGTAAGTTCCAATTTCCACAAATATTGTTGAATATATACTACTGAGTATTACTGAAGTATCATTTTCTGAAATTTCTTATCGTACACATATATTGTATCATAAAACATATACTATTCTTTCTCGTACTTTTCGTCATTCGTTTTCTTCACTTTTATTTGTTTTCTTATTTTTCAGAGTACATACATCCCATTTGCCTCCCCATAGAGGAGTCCCTACGAAATAACAACTTCGAGGGGCTATAACCCTCTTGTTGCTGGAT
This sequence comes from Bombus affinis, assembly GCF_024516045.1. Classification (NCBI taxonomy): domain Eukaryota; kingdom Metazoa; phylum Arthropoda; class Insecta; order Hymenoptera; family Apidae; genus Bombus; species Bombus affinis. The sequence goes on from NC_066346.1 coordinate 8,900,945, forward strand.
GGAGCATTAAGATATAGTACGCGATACCAATTTTATAATAAAATTAAACAGTTCCTGTCTTAAATGTGTTTCTCATTTTCTTCGTAGGAGGACCACGAAGTGATGCATTAATGGAAGTACAGGTACCAGTGGTTAGGAACGCCGAATTCAAGACAGCATATTCCAAATTTCCTAATGCACCTATCACTGATGGTATAATATGCGCCGAATATGCTCAGGGTGGAAAGGATGCTTGTACGGTAATTAAATTACAGATTTACTACAAATTATACAATGTCTGAAGACATGTCAATTCGAATCAACATCAAATCGACGTCTTAAACATTAAAAATAATAGATAAACACAATTTAATAGTTTTGTCCATTTTTCACACATCATTATGATATTTTCATTTAATTTAATCTAATATTTTTTAATCTAATTTATCTAATATAATTTATCTAATTTATCTAATTTAATCGATTTAATCGAATTTCCTCCTAATCTTAGTTATAGTATAATTATTTCAACATAATTCGATTGATATATTTCAGTATCTTTGATTAAAAATTTAACGAACGTTTCAGGGTGACAGGCGGACCATTGATGATACGACAGCAATTAACCTTCTACCTAATAGGTGCTGTGTCTTATGGTCATGCGTGTGTAACGTAAATCACGTCAGAGACCAGGACACACACACACCGCGGGCAGGATGGTGTCACGATCGGCATACTTCGAACCCGATGGACCGATGATGGAGACACATGGCGGCCTTCGCGACAATGTATACCGCCGAAGTGCCTAAAGGTTCATCTATGTGCTAACAGTCCTTCCACCAAATGTTCTAGAAGCGTAGCAACGGTCACGTACGCCTACAGGGTAGTGGGGATAATGAGGGATGACAAAGAAAGAAGGAACAGATGTCACCGAAAGTAAAAATATTGTAAGAGCCTCAGTCTCGAACGGTCACGGCTAGAGCTCGGAAGTGTCTTATAAGTGTATAAACGAGGAAAAAATAAAGTCTTCTTCTTTCTTTTAAATTTCTTTTTTATTTTACGTGACAATCACGTCGTACCTCGACAACTTCATTCTCCCAGCGTTGCAATAATACGATTGTTACTGTTCTATAAATATCATTTTTCGAGTATGAAAAGTAAAGTTGGATTATCTTATTGTGGAAATAAGAGGCAGCTCAAATTTGTATTGCTTTGTACGTTAAGAATTATAGCCTTAAAATGCACGTAATGTAACTTTGAAACGACACTAACTTTTTACGCACGGTAAATCTCCACGACATAGCTACGTAAAGATGATAAACGAACATTAATTAAATTTCTATTAATCATATTTATACTAATTTTGATAATAATATACCAACTCTCTGAAGGTTTCTATAAATTTTGTTTCTGATGTATCAAGAGTATGATTGTATATTTCACTTAGAACGCATACTTCTTGAACGAACATACAAAATTTCGGACTGCTTTGAAATATTGCATAAGATAGAGAGCTTCTAGAGGTTCGGACACAGAAAGTCCATAAAATACAAGATAAATCTCGCGTCTTCTAAAACTATTTTTTATTCGCTAAAAATGTCCTGTGTACACATGCAGTCACGTGCAACCTCCAAACATTACTTATTTTTTTATCACTTTCCAATTCAATACAATGTTTCTGCATTTTTTACTATATGTAAGAGAAATTTCCATTCAGCCAAAGGTATACTTTTTGTTGTTTGTATTTTGTTACATGAGAATGCATATGTACATTATCTTTGTATCCCCAAAGCTTCAATACTGCAAATATAAACTGTATTTTATACAGATTTTATAAAACTACTTTGTATGTTCGTTTAGACCGTTATTCTAAAGGCTGGTGAACGAAGAAGAAATGGTACAATGATGTAGTGTGGTGATGTTCATGAAGGTCAAGGAATCACTCTACATTTGCTCAGATATATAAGACGGAGATGAAAGGACACCGAAGCCTTCCCGTTGGAATTTTGGGAAACCCCCTAACACTTTAACCTAGATTCTACCATAGCAGCAATTAAGCAATTATTTTCATTCAATCCGATTGTATTTGTTCGAGATTTGTGATAATGACAATCAGTCGCCGAACGTAGCCGCGGTCAAGGGATGAACGTTTTGCCTAATAAAGCCATGGAGTAAATCTATAGCTCTCCTTAAAAGAAATAGTTGTAGCGGCACCCGACAGTAGACATTACAACGGTTTCTGTCCCGCGGGTCGCCACACTCAGACTCTTATCCTTCGGGTAAGATAATTGCCAAATGTCAACGCATCTCCACAGTATATGTTTAGCTAGCCTGACGACCCGTTATAAATCTCAAGTTTCAGTTATTCAAAGTCCTTCCCGACTACGGGAAGATAGGAGAAATCTATTTTTCCAGGAACGACGCTTCCCGCTAGCAACTTTCCCTCAAGGGCGGCTAGCATCCTTCTCTAACCGGCAACATGGAAATTGACCAATTAACAGCAACGTCAATTTCTCTCACTTTCCGCACGAAGACATTTCTCGACGAATCCGATGATCTCATGTCCTTAGATACGCCCCATCATAGTTTTCCTCTGCAGCATTATAGTGACGGACAGTCATTCTCTCGTGAGGTCGCATTAGCGAGTTACATAGTGTCTTTACGCTCGGGGAATATTTTACGTTTTAACAAAGAGCTAGTTTAGTTATACTTGTACCGTAGACAAGTAATTCGAGTCAGACTTAGACTTTGGAAGAAAGTACATTTGTTATCCCGTTGACTGCGGATTCGTTATCGAACCTACGACCATTATCAGTAGTGTCTAATCACCGCGGTTACTTGTCAATTCTGCAATATCCACACTTGTACTAATAATAATATTTGTACTAGTAAATATGTTCTCTATTGCATAACAACAACGTCTAATTCAAATGAGGATTCGTTTCACGCCCCTAATCCTAACCGTAAACTTAACGCCAATCCGACATATATATCCTTTTACCAGTATGAAAATTACACGGTCGACATTACAATTTAATTTAAATTTTATACATTTTATGTTGTGATTGAAAGTTTATTTGATTGAATTGTGATATTTTTATTAAAATCAAAATTTTTAACATTTATTTAGTATTTCAGTTAGAATTTTAATTCAGAAAAAGAATAAATTTCTGCATGAAAATTAAAAAGACTTGGAATTTCAATTTAGTTCGAAAGCTTAAGTGTTAAATACTTCTATGTTCCGTCCTTTGGCTTTAACTAAGACCTGATAATTACATTAATGTTCGCAAATGCTTGAAAATGCTATATAATAGCATCAGCTTCTTTTTAAAACATTTTACAGAAAAATCTTTATAAACTTGTAATATTTTTTGGACAATTTGAATTCATTATATTATACATCATACATTGTAGTCATTTCTGTGGCGGCACTAGACGCCACCACTCGACGCGAACTAGTGTCGGACGACGGCAGCGTAGTGGTTAGCGCCTCCTAAACAAAACAGTCTGCACATTCTCAAACGAAAACACATCGGACGACCCCAAACAGCCCGACCCAGAAATAAACTACTTTACAAACTTCAACCAACTAAGTACAATCTTCTCCACGCTAAACAACAAAAAATCCGCCGGCTTCGATGGCATCCCAAACATCTCGCTCAAACGCCTACCAAACAAAATAAAATGGTACTACACAGTACTGTTTAATAATGCACTAAACAACACGTACTTCCCCAAAAAATGGAAAAAAGCCAAACTCATAGCCATCACAAAAAAAAATAAAGACGGCTCATCACCTGCAAACCTACGACCCATAAGCCTCCTCCCCAACATAAGCAAAGTATACGAAATGATCATAAACAACCCCCTAGCAGCCTTCTGCTCAAAAAATAAGATAATCCCGGAAAACCAATTCGGCTTCCGCCACAAACACTCCACAATCCACGCAATAAATAAACTTACGTCGGATATCTGCTGGGCACTTAACGCAAATCACCGAGTAGCCGCCTGCCTAATAGACATCGAAAAAGCCTTCGACACCGTCTGGATCCCAGGACTCATTTATAAAATGATTAAAAAGAACTTCCCCGAATACCTAATCAAAATAGTATGGGACATGATAACAAACAAAACTTTCATAATGACCGACGGCTCGCACACTTCAAGCAAAGAATTCTCCATAGAGAACGGCCTGCAACAAGGAACAGTAAATTCCCCGCTACTCTTCAGCATCTACAATAACGACTTACTAAACCTCTTTAACCTCAACACATCCACACACAAACGCTCCATAGCCTTCGCGGATGACCTAATCATCTACGTAACAGGCCGCAAAACCAAAACGATAAGAACAGAACTCCAAGAACTCTTTAACAAAATCAGCGATTACTATCATACATGGAAACTAAAAATTAACGCAAGCAAATGCGAAACCATACTATTCAGACCCATGACAAGCAAAATCGGCCCAGCAGAAAGGGAACAAGTCAGGAAATTCCGCCTAAAAGAAAAAGCAAACGAAGAGAACCTCATACCACACAAAAATTGCGTAAAATACCTAGGAATAAATATAGATGAAAAACTAAATTATAAGCAACACATCGAAATCCAACTCTCCAAAGCCAGCAAAGCTTTTTGGAATACAAAAAGGCTGTTTTACTCCAGAATTCTCGATAGCAAAGTAAAAATCATGTGCTACCAATCGCTAATAAGACCCATTATAACCTACGGCTGCCCAATATGGTACAACATACCAGCGTCAATAATGGAAAAAATTCGCATATTTGAAAGAAAATGCATCAGAGCTTGCCTGAGCATTTACAGATCAGAACACAGCGGATACAGAAAATACATAAAAAACAAAAAATATACGACTTAGCCAACATCCACCGCATCGACTGTCACATCCTAAAACGAACGAGAAATCACTTCTCGCAAGCCGCGAAGATCAAAGAAAACAGCCTAATCTTCGGCTGCTTATACCCAAACGACGCATACTTCAAAAACACTCTGTTAACAGGCTACATCCCCCCCGAAGCCTTCCTATACCTAGACGAAAGAAACTATCTCCAAGACCAAAACAACATCCCCATAATTTATCATATGCAAAGGAAAATAGGAATGAAATCTATTCAATACGAGGAAAACCTAGATGGCCGCACGGCAGACACTAGGTGGAGATACAACATGGCCCTCCCCCAAAAGGATACAGAAGACAAACACAGAAAAAACACAAAAAAATATTGGTGGATACGGAACCCATAACAAAAAACAACAAGATAAAGAGCCACAGAACGGCAACGCTCACCGAATAAAAGTGTAAATATGTAAATATGTAAATATGTAAATAGATAAACAAATATTATACTAATCCCACAGAACACCCCTCCCCACCCCCTCCCCACCCCTCCCCGCCAGTCACAGTCCATCCCTTCCCAGCCCCTCCCTAATAGGCTAGCGAACTGTCCTGTTTTTGCGTCCAGGCTTTCAGGACATAAATTAAAATATCGTACATAAGCACAGCGCAACAGCGGCTTAATTTTATTTTATTTAACAATAACAATAATAATCTTAAAAAAAAAAAAAGAGAAAAGAATGTAATAATGCATGGCTACGTCGTACCGTCGCGTATCGGTACTTTTGTCTGTACCGCCCTACAATTAGAATTCAGCGTTTATTCTGGAAAAAAAATCATGTAAAAAAAAATATGTAAAACCTGGAATTAATAAACAAAGTTAAAAAAAAAAAAAAAATAGTGGTTAGCGCCTTGGGGTACAAACGTTCGGGACCCGGGTTCAAATCCCGGCGCCCCGTATTTTTCCGACGACCGACTTTTCTTCCACGACATCTAAATAAGAAGAAAATACAGCAGTACCCCAGCAAGAAGCACGACGACAACATCTACATGCAGCAGCTACAATTATCACGGATAGATGAAAGAAGATGAAGAAAAAGAAAAAAAAACTGTGTTTCGTCCAGAGCCTGCTAGTGGACTCATCAGTAAGGTTTACCTAGCAGGCTCATGCCTTAGACACAATGGAAGACAGGAAGAGGGAGGAATTGTATATATATGGTAGGAACATTGGGAAACGAAGGTCCTCCCTCTTGCGCCGCTGTATCCAAGGCCCGGGCGATTCTCCCACATCCTCTCTGCGATATTTCCCACTGGAGCGGCATCCCACTCCGTATCAGGAGGTGGATAATTAGGTTAATACTGGTCCAGAGATATTAATATGAGTATTACACGGGTTAATACTACTGGTGTTAACCTAATGAGCTAATGACTAGAAGAGCCCTCTGAGTATTACTTTGGCACATTCATAGTCTTTTGCCCTCTCTCCTAAACCTCCTATGGGTCTTGAGAATGTAAAGAGAAGAAGAAATGCTGTAAGAACATAAGAGATAAATTTACAATCCCAATACCAGTTCTTTACAACACTCATTCTTCAATTAATCCTCCATCGCGAAAATACTCCGGCCTTGATTTACAATGGATAAATAAAGGAAAAGGAGTAGAGAGGAGCAGCAGTGTTTCGTCCGAGATCTGCTAGTTGGACTCTTCAGTAAGGCTTACCTAGCAGACCTATATACCTTAGACACTGGAATAGGAAGACTTGTGTTAGAAGTTATATTTATTGAAACAAACAGTCAATGTGACCACTAGTGAGAAAGCAATTAACATCGGGAGCCCTATGTTGATATCGATGGCCCTCTATTGACAAGTGAAGTATTCTACAAACGTAATTTAAACAAAACCATTATGATGAGTTATAAATAGACTGTACATTTATAGTAAATTTAAAAGTGTAGAAATACACACAGATTGCATAGAGTAATGTGAATATTCTTATATTATATTCTTAAGGATATTTATATTATATCTTAAGGATTATATTATTCTTAAGGATTAACGTAATAAATGAGTTGTGATACTTAATTGTATTTAATGAAAGAAATTTCTATTTAAGTTCAATTTCCATAATTGTATTTATGTAATAGCGTTAAATAAAGCTACGAATTTATATAAACATCCACGGTCTAATCATAATAGAGAATCTAATATAAGCAAAATCAGAAAAGTATGAAACAGAATGTCGGACGTTAGTGAATTCCTGTTTACATATCGTTTTTTTTTTTTTTTTTTTTTTTTTTATTTATTAGAATATTTACAATCAATTCTCGTTGAGAATTTTCAGTAACTTAATTTGGCGTGATACAATGACATGGATTATAATAGCTTTATATTGTTGATTCTAGTAGGACTAAGGGTTTAATCTAGTGGGTATTTTCTTTTTAGTCTGCGGATCTGGTCCGTCGTGTCCAGTAGTTGGGTGACTAGTGGGTTGTGGTGGTTGTTGACTCTTGTGCTATATCTGCTTCTGGACTTGTGTATTTCTTCTTTGACTGTAGGTATCTTGAGGTCTCGGTGGATTGTTTCATTGGTAACATACCAGGGTGCATTTAATAGGGATCTTAGCGTTTTCGATTGGAAGCGTTGGAGTATTTCAATGTTGGAGTTACTTGCTGTTCCCCATAGTTGGATTCCGTAGGTCCAGACAGGTTTTATTACGGCTTTGTAGAGGGTTATTTTGTTCTGTATGTTTAGTTTGGAGCGTCGGCCCGTGAGCCAATAGAATTTTCTTAGTTTTTCCTTTAGTTGCTTTGTTTTTTCCGAGATATGATTTTTCCAAGTTAGCCTCCTGTCCAGGGTCATGCCCAGGTATCTTACGGAGTCCTTGCTTGGGATTATTGTGTTGTTAATGGTGACCTGGGGGCAGGTTTGTTTTCGGAGCGTGAAGGTTACATGGGAGGATTTTTTTTCGTTTATTTTAAAACCCCATTTTTGGAACCACTTTTCCATGGAGTCGAGACTTCGCTGGAGAGTGGATGAGGCAATTGCCGGGTCTGCGTGGGTAGCTAATAGTGCTGTGTCGTCGGCAAATGTTGCTATTGTTACCTCGTTTGATATGGGTAAGTCGGCAGTGTAGATGGAGAATAGTAGGGGTCCGAGGACACTACCTTGCGGTATGCCGGATTCTATTGGGAATGTTGCGGAAGTGGCGCCTAGACATTTAACTATGAATTGTCTGTTGGTAAGGTAGGATTTTAAGATGGAGTAGTATGGGTGGGGTAGGATTTTTTTAAGCTTGTAGAGTAGCCCTTCATGCCATACTTTATCGAATGCCTGTTGGATGTCTAGGAATACGGCTGAGCAGTATTTTTTCTTTTCAAGGGTTTGGCTGATCATGTGGGTTATGCGGTGGATTTGCTCTACTGTTGAGTGTTGTTTTCGGAAGCCGAATTGGTGATCTGGGAGAGTTTTCAATTCTTCTAGGAGTGGAAGGAGACGATTCGTGAGCATCCTCTCGAATAGTTTAGACAGGGTAGGTAAGAGACTGATTGGGCGATAGGAGCTGGCTTCATATATTGGTTTACCGGGTTTGGGGATGAGGGTGATTAGTGAGATTTTCCACGCCTTAGGAAAGTGTTCTAGGCGGAGGATGGCGTTGAAGATTGATGCGATGAGTGCGATCCCTTTTATGGGGAGTTCCTTGATTGCTTTATTTCCTATTAGGTCGTGACCTGCTGCTTTCTTGGGGTTTAGGCGACTGATTGCTTCTATGATCTCTGCAGAAGTGAAGGGTTCAATAGGAGGGGACATTTGGAAGGGAGTGTGCAGGTATTCGGTGACGTCCGCTGCAGCTATGGAGGAATGGGGTTGGAATACTTCAGTCAGGTGTTCAGCAAATATGTTGGCTTTTTCTATAGGGCTACGCGCCCATCCACCCTGCGGGCGGCGGATTGGAGGTATTATTTGTGGGGGGCGCGTGAGTTTCCTGGATGCTTTCCATAGTGAGTAGTTTGAGTCGGCTGTGGGGGACAGGCTGGCGAGATATTTGTGAAAACGGTCGTTATTGTAGTTCTTTATGGTTTTGGATAGTTTTCTAGTTGCGTTGTTTAGTTTGCGTTTGTCCTCCGGTGTTCTATGGGTCTGCCATATCCTTCTTAGTCTACGTTTTTCTGCTATTTTTTTTAATATGTACTGGGGGTATTCGTGATTGCTGATGGACGTTTTTGCCGGTGTGGAGACGCGAATAGCGTTTATTATGCTCGCATTTAGGTATTCCGTGGCTGCTTCGATTTCGTCATTGGTTTTTAGTGAGGTTGAGGCTGAAGTTGTGCGGGTAAAGACTTCTCTAAAGAGCTGCCAGTTGGTGTGTTGGTTATGAATGGAGCCATTAGGTGTATTCTCGATGATGGTTGAACTGACTGTTACTATCACAGGGGAATGATCAGAGGAGAGATCGGCCGAGGAATTGATTTGGACGTGTCTTGGCGAGATATTTTTGGTTATGAAGAAATCAAGGAGATCGGGTATTTTGTTTGTGTCGGTGGGCCAGTGTGTGGGTTCGTATGTGGTAAGGTAGTTGAGGTTGTTGGTTATTATGCTGTTGAGGAGGTTTTTGCCTCTTACTGTAACCAGTCTGCTACCCCATTGGGTGTGTTTAGCATTGTAGTCTCCTCCGGCTATGAATCTATTGCCCAGGGTGTCCAGGAAGTAGTCGAAGTCTTCTTTGGCGATGGAATGTCTGGGAGGGCAGTATACAGCTGAAGTGGTGATTGTACCATGACAGTCTTCTATTGCTACGTTTGTTGCTTGGAGGTAGTCTTTCTGGAATGGTGGAAGTTCGTAGTGCTTAATGTTTGATTTGATTATGATTCCGGTGCCACCGTGGGCCTTTCCGCTGGGGTGTTGGGTATGGTAGAACTTGTATCCGTTTATGTTCAGGTAGTTTTTGTCGGTGAAGTGGGTTTCAGATATGAGCATTATGTCGATTAGCTGGTGTTTTAGGAAGAGTTCTAGCTCAAGTTTGCGTTGCGCTAGACCATTGGCGTTCCACAGAGCTATGCGTCTTGGTTTTATTTTGTGTCTGGGCGTATTAATTTTTCCATTATGATTGTTAATAGCGATAGCAAATTGTTTATTTGCTCTGATTGTTTCTCTATTAGCTTTTCAAGTCTAGAGACGTTGTCTGTGTTAGGTGAGGTGGGGGCACTATTTTGGGGAGGATCCCTGTGGCTATTTGGTGTATTTTGAGTGCCTTGTACCGCTTGGGCATAGGAGTTTGAGGGAGTGGTGAGTTTGATAGGGCTGGGTGTTTGATTGGTTGGGGGGATTGGGATAACGGTGGATTTCGGCGAGCTGGGTGTTTGGTAATTTTCCTCTTTTGTTCTAAGTTTGGGGTATTTGCTTGAGTACAGAGTTTTGTAGGCTGAGCAGCCTTTGTAGTTGGCAGGATGATCACCTTGACAGTGGATGCACTTCGCTGGGGTTTCCGGTGATTTCCTGCACTGGTCGGTGGGGTGTGTACCTGCACATTTGACGCAGCGGAAGGTGTGGTTGCAGTATTTCTGTGTGTGCCCATATCTTTGGCACCTTTTGCATTGGACTATCTCCTTTTTGGTTTGCGGTGGTTCGAATTTAACGATGGCGTTCATTATGCGACTGATATTGTAGATTTCCTTGTTGTTTGGTTTCTGTTTTAAATCAATGAAAAATAGGGATAGCGGGTCTTTTGTGACTCTATGCCTTATGTTGCTGACATTGGTGACTTCGTGGCCGAGTTTCGATAGTTCTATTTTTAGTTCGTCGATGTCTGCGGAGTGGTGGATGTTTCGTAGCACCACCCGAAAAGGTCTTTCTTCTTTGAGTTGGTAGGTGTGGAAGTTGGCGTTCAGGGCCCTGAGTGTCTTGGTGAGCTTCCTGTAAGCTTCTGGATTCGTAGGCAGGATTTTTACCTGATTGTTGGTTATCTTCAGGTTATAGTCCTCCTTGGAGATATCTCTCTCTAAGGACTTGGTCATTGTCTGGATGTCGATGACATCGTTAATAAATATTGGTGGGGGAGGGGGGCGTCTCTGTGCGTGGTGGTTAAGTGGTGAGCCTGCGGTTTCCATGGCATCGTTGGTGGATTCCAAAATTGCGAACCTGTTGTGGGTGTTAATTTGCGTTGGTGGCTGTTCGTTCGAGTTTGTGTCTGCTGGTTCGGTTTTGCGTTTTTTCGCCTTATTGGCGTCGTTGGCACGGGGGGATCTGCAGAATTTCTGCCACGGGGGGAGTAGCGCGGGGTAGTGATGGGTTTGGACAGGCGAGCCTGGTCGTGATTGTTGGGCCATCATCGAGCTAGCTATTTCAATATGAATAACTAGTCGTGAGGCTATGCGGCAGGGATCGGGTTGGGGTTAGGTGCGTAGGCTTTTCTTCTCTCTGGCGGATAGAAAACACTTGGGAAGATAGGAGCACGTTGTGTTCACTTTCGACGGTTGGGCGACACGTGTTGTTTTCGAACTTCACTGGGCACTAGAGGCACGTCTGCACGCTTCGGCACTCGACAGCGAACTGTTTACATATCGTTAACTCGATATGTTTCAAAGGAAAAAGCAAAAGAAAGAAATGCGCACGGTAATGTTTCTGGCCTGATGTTTTCTTTCTTTTTCCATATTGTTCACGTACGCAACATCGTGATACATCGAATTGTTGAATCTTGGTGACAAATAACAGGAATTACGTGCTGGATGCTAGAGGACCTCTATTTGCGAGTTCAATTGCTCGCGTTAGAATATCATGGTTTGTACATCCTATACATCCAATAAATTTTGGAATATTATATATTGAAGAGCTAGATTATTGTTACGTAAAATTGACACTTGGATTGTAAGAGAAAAGAAGGCTGAGTCGTAACCCAACTATTAATTTTCTTTTATCGAACTTTATTATAAATTTAGCACTTATAAAAATAGAATGACACTGAACCGAAGAAAGGGGGTGCACAAGAACAGGAACTAGAAAAAAAAAAACGGCCCGAGCTGGCCGAAGTCTCGGCTTATATGCGTTTTGGTTCGAGGATGTTGAGGAGCTCGGTGTATGTTATGACGTGGAAAAGTATCCGAGGGTCGGGGGATCGATGCACGATGTAAACTAAGTTGTGTCGTAGCTTCTGTGTAGGCTGTGATGATAAGGTGGTGATTTGTCCAAAGGAGTCCGAAGCTCGGGGATCGATGTCTTATCTCTGATGTAGGTTGACATGCGATTGATGTCACATTATCATGGTCATGTGATTGGAATAAAAGGACCTGAATTTCGTGATATTCTTATCCAGTTAGATAATATAACTAAGTATCTTCACAGTAACATAGAATACCATGGTTTATACGTTCTTAACACTGATCGTTTGACTGATTATGGAATGGTAAGTGTTAAGTTATACAACGACACAGGCATTTTCTCTGACGTAAAAAATCTGATAAACGTAAATCATAACGTAGAATATTTTCATTAGTAACATCGTAAAATGTTTGCTCGATTCTGGGAATGTGGCAACGAAGGGAATTCCATTCGTAGGAAAATACGGAGCATCCGTGGCAAGGATATGGTAAAGAAGAGGTTGATTCCTGAAGAAAGATTAACGATGTGTCAATCTCCCTCTCGAGTGCGTAAATATTATATACAGAGAGGTACCACATACTATCAACGTATGATAACGCCGTGTAAAGTATCACTGTTGGAGCATTGCAAATTATTCGTAAAAGTGAGCATCGTTGAGTGGCATTTCTCAGTTAGCCATCAAGCGTACAAGTAGAAGGTTCTAAAGATTTACGTGATTGATTTCTGATAATTCGGTGTCTACAAATCAATGACTTTTAGGATGAATTAAAGTTGCACATGCGAACACGAGCAAACAGCTTTCACCGTAAAGGTAACTTTTATGTAATTTACGCGCAAAAAGTACTTATTTCTGTTACCACGCTATTGCTGTTTTGTAAATTTTAGTAGCACAACTATCGGTTATGTGCAATAAAACATGCAATATAATAGATAATTGTAAGTGAAACGACAAGGTGATGGTATAAATAGGTACTTCGACGAAAGTTGGTACAAGTTTATCTACGTTTCTCAGGAGTGGTGAGGTAAGTAGGAGCGAAATGCACAATAAGAATTGAATTTATATAGAGCATTTTGTTATAAACCATCCTATGAACGTATAGAAATGTGTTTTAATATTTACAAGAATCCATATTTTTCCATCAAAAGTTATCTGAAATTGATGACTTTCCTATTTGTATCTTTCTTCTAAGTTCCTTGTAACCATATCAACCTAAAAAAAATCAACGCTAATTTTATTAAAACTGTTATGGTGCTCTTTGGTGATTTGCACAAATGAAAGTTTCATTGCGACGAGTTTGATCGTTCTAGTGTTAAACTAAACGATTTTCAAAAATGAAATTTCACAGAAACGTATGTCAATGATATTTGTCATTCCTATGATCTATGTCGCGAAATTGTGCCACGTTTCTCATGTAAATTCTACTTATCACGCGAATTGAGTTGCTTTTGTTATTATCAGCTTGCCGTATTTCTAATTCGCCACATTTTTTCGCTCTTTGTTTCAAAATATTGAATCATAGTGTGATCCAAGTTTCTTTTATTAGATTCACTGTTCGTTCGTTCTGCGTCTTTTCAATTCAACATTTTTTTTATTTCAGGATAATGACAGGCTTCGATATATTGTTCGCATGTTTCGTGTTAATTAGATTGCTGGATCCATTAGTTCATACTGTGTCTGCTCAAGGTTTGCACTTTAAGTCGTCTTTTTCCATGCATTTCTGATTCTAGTTCGATCTCGTCATGGAATCTTCGTGTAATTTCGAAATTTTACGCGTTTATGATTCATCAATGAGAGAAAGTAATTGATTTCAAATCCACCAGAACTATTATGTATACTACTTATTTGCGCATTTCGAGTCGAATCGAATTCATAAAGATCGCTCTGTTACATGCTGATTTACGTTTTATAAGACATAATAGGTACACTAACATGCGTTTCCATGAAATTGTGTCGAATTTACTATGATATTTTTCTATCAATGTTACAACTACCACCGTATTGTTGATTAGTGTGCGAATTGTACATATGTACAATTATCTATATTCGTATTTTCGGGCACCACGCTCCAATACTCCTAATTTCGAGTTGATAGAGAATCAAAAAAGTAACCTGTATCTTGCGCAGGAAACTACGCAACGAAGTTTATACGTATCCTTCGCTGTATTTGCTGAAGAATCAATCGATGATAACAATCCTTGATGTATAGTAACTTAAGCGTTTGATTGTAGCAAATTCGTGCTGTCGTCGTGCTAATAACTATATGTTATAGTATAAGAATAAATATCTACGTTATGAAAATGAATAACGTACCTGCAGTGTAACTATGTTGTTAATGATGGAAGAAGCGTGTAATCGGACGGTATACGGTGCGAACGAAGTATCAGGCGTAATGGTTAATATTTGAAAAAAATATATATATATTATTATTAAAAATTTTAATTAAGGAGCTAACCGGAGGAAACGAATTAATTCGTAACTCTATTGCCAATTTCTTAAATGTAATAATTTCAGTTCTCTACAAATGTTTTATTTTAAAATTGTTTGATCCAGAATGTATCACACCGGACAATCAGGAAGGCACGTGCCTCCACTTCAGAAGATGTCAGCCTCTGCAAGAAATACAACAGACACAGGACCATGCAGCCACCGACTTTTTTAGACAATCACTGTGCCCATCCGATGACAATGATCAGATCTATTGTTGTCCGAACAATCCAAACAAACAAAAGAGGGGACTTTTGATTTCTTTTGAAACTAAGTATAAGTATAGGGCATTGCGACCACCATACTGTGGTTTTAGTAACGCTACGCATACCAGAGTGGTTGGTGGTAAACCAGCGAAGCTTGGTACGTTTTATCTCTTCCTTTCCGATTAATAATACGCGATTTGTTACGAAGTATGAACTTTAAAGACACTGAATAGCACATCAAAATACGCTTCAATTAAATTAAATAATAATACTAGGATTTCATCGGTAGTAACTTTACTTATTAACTTGAATTACTTCTTTCTTTCACGTCATGTTAGGAAGAGCATCTTTTTACTTGGAATTAAAAATCGATATAGGAGTAATAATATGGATAGAGATCAAAAACTGCTGGGGAGATATTACATGTTTGAACTTTATAGTTCAGTACAGTTCAAGTAGAAATTATGTAGAATTGTTTAATAATTTTTATTCCAGTAAAATTAAAATTTAATTTCTCTCTTTATCAAATCTCTATTGGAGAGCATTTGTAGGTATGTACTTATGGTCTTCTACATGATCGAATATCGAATAGATAATAATAGTTTTTACGCGAGAGGAAATTATGTATGTTCGCAAATATAAGTATTGCGTTTTAGGTGCTTGGCCATGGATCGTTGCATTAGGCTTTCATAATTACACACACCCATGGGAGGATCCGGAATGGCATTGCGGAGGTTCCCTGATATCGGCTAGGCATGTTTTGACCGCAGCACATTGTGCAATACTCAATAGTTTGTACGTGGTTCGAATCGGGGACTTAAATCTGAAACGAGATGACGACGGAGCGCATCCTATTCAAATGGGATTCGAATCTAAACTAATTCATCCTAATTATATTGACGGACAACACTCCCATGATATCGCTATTCTTAAATTGGAGAGAGATGTACGATTTTCGGGTAAGTGGTCAAATATTGTTAAGTTTCCAATATTTATGCTGTGGAGTATTACTAAACTATCATTTCTTTCAATTTTTTTATCATAAAACATGTAAAATTCTTTCTCATACTTTTTCCGTTTCCTTCACAATCATATATTCCCTTATTTTTCAGAGTACATACGTCCCATTTGTCTCCCCCTAGAAGAGTCCCTTCGAAATAACAACTTCGAGGGTTACCATCCTTTCGTTGCCGGATGGGGAAGATTAGAATTTGGTAAGCGATACTAATTTTATAATAAAATTAAACAGTTCCAGTCTTAAATGTCTTTCTCATTTTTTTCGTAGACGGACCATATAGTGATGTATTAATGGAAGTACAAGTACCAGTGGTTAGGAATACCGAATGCAAGACAGCATATTCCAAATTTCGTAATGCACCTATCACTGGTGGCATGATATGCGCCGGATATGCTCAGGGTGGAAAGGATGCTTGTACGGTAATTAAATTACAGATTTACTACAAATTATACCATGTTTGAAGATACGTCGATTCGAATCAACATCAAGTCGACGTCTTAAACATTAAAAATAAAAGATAAACACAATTTAATATTTTGGCCCACTTCTCTCGCAACATTAAGGTATTTAATCTCATTTCCCTCCAGTATTAGTTTTACTCAAAATACATATAATACATACATCATAAACTGAAATATTTCAATACATAAAGTAATGATAGATTATTACTGTATGAAAGTATAATTTCAATATAACTCGAGTGAAATATTTCAACTTTGAATAAAAGCTTAGACATTAATATTAAAAATGTAACGCCCGTTCCAGGGTGACAGCGGCGGACCACTGACAATACCACGGCGATTCACCTACTATCAGATAGGTATTGTGTCCTTTGGTTATAACTGCGCTTTACCTACGTATCCTGGCGTTTACACTAGGGTCACGCCCTACCTCGACAGCTTTATTCTCCCAGCGTTAGAATAAAACGATTATTAGTGTTGCATAAGTATCATTTTTCGTGTACGAAAAAGGAAGTTGTAACTTTCTGTTGTGGAGATAATAAGCAGTTGAAACTTACATTGTTTTGTACGTCAGGAATGATTGCCTTAAAATGCACGAAATGTAACTTTAAAGCGACACTAATTTTTTACACATCCTACACTTGTACGATTTAGATATATAGAGATAATAAAGGAACATTAATTAAATTTCTTTCTCTGCTTGTCTTTTTTTGACGGTAATAATAAATCAACTTTCGGAAAGCTCATATAAATTGTGTTTATGATAGATTAAGGGAATAATTAAATATTATACTTAGAACGTGTACTTCTTGTATATACATACAAAGTTTTCGACTACTCTGAGACATTTCATACGATAGAGAACTTCCGGAAGATTGGACACAGAGGGTACATAAAATACAAGATAAACCTCGCGTCTTTCAAAACTATTTTTTATTCCAGGAAAATGTCCCATCTATTCTTGAAATCACATGAATCCTCGAAATTTTACTTATTCTTTTATCACTTTCCGATTAAGTACACTCTTGCTGCATGTTTAGCTATATGTAAAAGAAATTTCTATTCGGCCAAAGGTATATTTATACATTACAGATAGTTACAAGACGCTTTGATTCTCAGTCTATTGTGATGAATAAAACTGTTTATACTGCTAAATCTGATCGTATTTTGTTGCATGTAAGTACACATGTACGTAATGTACGTTACTTTTGTATCCTCTCGAACGTTTTAAAATCGGTTAAACTTACTTAATTTTATACATATTTTATAAAACTACTTTGTATGTTTGTTTAAAGTGTTAATCAAAAGGCTGGTGCGCAAAGAAGAAGAGGCGCAATAATGTGGCCTGATGACATTTACGAATATTTAAGAATCACCTCTACATTAGCTCAGATATATAAACATATATTCTTAATCTTTTTAAAATCTAACAAATAATCTTAATGTAATAAATCATGCTGAAAAGGACTTAGTTATTTGCATTAGAAAAGGATAAGAAATCGTTCTTACTTTTTCAAGTAGTTTTTCCAAAAAGACACAAAGATGGAGAAATTAAATACAGAAAGCAGGAGAATAGAAAAGTATGAATAGCCTAAATTCATGTAGCATGAGTAAAATTTATAGTGAAGATGTATAGAATATATATCGTACAACGAAGATATGCGAAATGGATATTAGGCTTAGATATGACAACACCAAATTACATATTGATAGAGGAATGCAAGATAATAAAAATAAAGGAAAAAGCATTAAAAAGAGCAGCAAGGTATGAAGAGAAAGCCCTAGAATCAAAAAAGGAATTAGTAAGGGAGTTTATAAAGGCAAGAGGGAGAAGCTGGGGAAATGGCCATGAAGGGAAAATGGCAAGAAAGAGAAAGAAGGGACTTGAAGAGGTATGAAAGGGAGGGACGCAGATAGAAGCAAGACAGGAGCAAGAAAGGATGACAGCAGACCAAACTATAGAAGAATGAGCGAAGCAGAGGTGAGGGGGAAATGGTTAAGGGAATCCAAATATAATATACACTACACAAATATAACCAGAGAAAAGTTACCTTGGTGGGAGGATGAAGTGGAAAGACAGAAGAATACTGGCAAGATTCAGATGTGGAAGCGAAATCAAAGAAAGGAACTACTGGAAAGACGAGAGAGAAAAAAGATGCAAACTATGTAAAAGGAAAGAAGAAGACCTAAGACATGTAATAGAAGAATATGAAATAACGGGAGGTCCAAAGGACATAGGAAAAACGCTAAATGAGACTGGAGTAGGTTTAACGGGACTAAAAACAATAATAGAGAAGAGAAGGACAAACTACAGGAAGGATGCACAGTAAGGAGACTAAAACCCAAAGTTGCAATAGTTTTTCGTCATTAGTTGTGTATTTGTAATTCCTAGTTTCAGCTTTTAGAGATAGAATAATTAAGGCAGTGCAATAGAATAGAGTGGAAAAGAGGGGAAGTAGACATATAAGAAGAGAAATAGACATAAGAGATGTAAAACCGAAAGCTTGTACAAAGCCGAAAGGCACGGACTAAGCAATTGTAGATGTTTGCGTGAGGAGGACGTAGGTCGTGAGGATTAATGACGAGATTACTCGTTATTAAGACAATAAAATAATATAAAAACGTAGACATTAGCCGTTAGTACGAAGTATAAATCGCAAAATAAAATCGCGGAATAAATACTCGTAAATGCTCGTCGCGTAACTTGATAGACGCTCGTAAGATACTCGAAGATACTCTAGATGGTGTTAGATACTCGATATGAACTCGCTATATACTGTTGCTCGCGATCGCATCTGTTTACTTATGCTGGTCGGGAGAGAGTCGGAAAATTCAAATTCGTCTTCATTCGACGGTTGCATGTAGCGGCGACATTGTTTCGCCCAGAGTTTATTTGTCATTATGTTTCATGCATCAAGGATAAGTCAATGTCTTGAGGCAAAACAACAACACGAGTCGCTTTCGACTAGCGACGTCCTTTGATCCCTGTGCCATTACACAATAGAAAATAATACGAAATATATCAGAAAATATATTAGATTTATTTAATAATAATTCCATTCGTAGGAAAATACGGAGAATCCGTGCTAAGAATATGGTAAAGATGAGGTTGATTCCCGAAGAAAGAGTAACGAAGTGTCAATCTCTCTCTAGAGTGCGTAAATATTATATACAGAGAGGTACCACATACTATGAACGTATGATAACGCGAGTGTGAAGTATCTCTGTTGGAGCATTGCAGAATATTCGTAAAAGTGAGCATCGTTGAGTGGCATTTCTCATTTAGCCATCAAGCGTACAAGTAGAAGGTTCTGAAGATTTACGTGATTGATTTCTGATAATTCGGTGTCTACAAATCAATGACTTTTAGGATGAATTAAAGTTGCACATGCAAACACGAGCAAACAGCTTTCACCGTAAAGGTAACCTTTATGTAATGTACGCGCAAAAAGTATTTATTTCTGTTACCACGCTATTGCTGTTTTGTAAATTTTAGTAGCAACACTATCGGTAATGTGCGATAAAATACGCTATATAATAGATAATTCTAAGTGAAATGACAAAGTGATGGTATAAATAGGTACTTGGACGAAAGTTGGAACAAGTGTATCTTCGTTTCTCTGGAATGATGAGGTAAGTGGAACTGATATATAATAAGATCCAAATTTATATAGAGAATTTTGTTATAAATCTTCCTATGAACGTATAGAAATGTGTTTTAATATTTACAAGAATCCATATTTTTCCATCAAAAGTTATCTGAAGTTGATCATTTTCCTATTTGTACCTTTTTTCTAAATTCCTTGTAGACATCTTACTAACACCGCAAAAATCAACGTTAATTTTACAAAAAGTACTATGGTGCTCTTTTGTGATTTGCACACATGAAAATTTTGAAGCTTGTCATTGCGACGAGTTTGATTGTTCTAGTGTTAAACTAAATAATTCTCAAAAGTGAGATTACACAGAAACTTATGTCGATAATATTTGTTATTCCTGTGTGCTATTTCGCAGGATCCTGCTTCCTTTCTAATATAAATTCAATTTATCGTACGAACTAAGTCTCTTTTATTTTTATTACTTCAGTGTCTTTCTCATTCGCCACAGTATTTTACTCTTTCTTCCAGGACATTATATCGTAGTGTGATCCGAATTTCCGTTATTAGATTCATTGAACGTTATCAGTCTTGCGGCTTTTCAATTCGTCACTTTTTTATTTCAGGTCAATGACTGGCTTCAAGATACTGTTCGCATGTTTGGCGTTAATTGTTCTCCTGCATGCATCGGTTCAAGCGGGGCGCACTAAAGGTTTGCACTTTACGTTGTCTTTTTCCATACTATAGATTGCGGTTCAATTGCATCATGCAGTTTCGAAATTTTACGCGTTTGGTAATTATCAGTGAAAAAAGCGAAGTCACGCGTGATCACGTAAAATTGATAGGTACACGTTTGATTTTTTATATTCGAAATGGTCACGAAGCTAATGGTCACGAAGTTAATGGTCACGAAGTTAATGTGAAAATTCCACTTAAGTATTCACCTCTTCTTCGGTTTTGTTTCTGAAAAATGCTTTGTTAACTTCGCGAATATTCCACGTATATATTTGTACTCGCTTCACGTACAAAGCAAACGTGATAACCAGGATAAACGTGAATCAACCAGCGAAGAGGAATTAATTCATCACTCTACTGTCAATTCTCTAAATATAATAACTTCTTCCTCTATAAATGTTTTATAGCAACCTCGAATGTGCCCTTGCGTCCACCACACTGTGGTTTCAGCAACGTTACGCATACCAGGGTGGTTGGTGGTAGACCAGCTAAGCTTGGTACGTTTTATCTATTCCTTTCCAATTAATAATAAGCGATATACTATGAAGGGCGAACTGGAAAGGCACTAAACAGCACATCAAAGTACGTTTCAATTAAATTAATTAATAATACTACGATTTCATTCGTAATAATTTTGCTTATTAACTTGAATTATTTCTTCCTTTTAGTTCATGTTAGAAAGAGTATGTTTTTACTTGAAATTAAAAATCGACATAAGAGTAATGATATGAATGGCTATCAAAAAGTTGGAGAGAAATTACATATTTGAACTTTAGAGTTCCGTATAGTTCAAGTAGAAATTGTATAGAATTAACTAATAAGTGTCATTCCATTGAAGTCAAAATTCAATTTCTCTCTTAATCAAATTTCTCTTTGAGAGTATTTGTACGTATGTAGTTATCGATAACAATAGTTTCAAACTCATCACGGGAGAAAAAATAATGTATGTCCACAACTATGTCTATTGCATTTTAGGTGCCTGGCCATGGATCGCTGCAGTAGGTTTCCGTAACTGCTCAAACCCACATTGGGTAACACAATGGCTGTGCGGAGGTACCCTAATATCGACTAGGCATGTTTTGACCGCAGCACATTGTGCAGATGACGATGATTTGTACGTGGTTCGTATCGGGGACTTAAATCTAAAACGAGATGACGACGGAGCGCATCCTATTCAAATAGAAGTCGACTCTAAACTAATACATCCCGATTATTCTTCCGAGTCGAACAATAATGATATTGCTATTCTTAAACTGAAGCAAGATGTTCCATTTTCGGGTAAGTCTTCAAATATTGTTGAATTTCTAATATTTATGCTACTGGATATTGCTGAAATTTCTTACTGTACACGTATACTGTACCATAAAACATGTACAATTCTTTCTCATACTTTTCGTCATTCGTTTCCTTCACTTTCATTTATTTTCTTATTTTTCAGAGTACATATATCCCATTTGTCTCCCCATAGAGAAATCCCTTCGAAATAAAAACTTCGTGGGCTATAATCCCTTCATTGCTGGATGGGGAGCATTAAGATTTGGTAAGTGATACCAATTCTATGATAAAATTTAATAGTTTCAGTCTTAAATATCCTTCCATTTTCTTTGTAGATGAACCATATACTAACGCATTAATGGAACTACAACTGCCAGTGGTTACCAACGCCGTATGCGAGAAAGCTTATGAGGAGTTTGACGTAACTATTACCAATAAAGAAATATGCGCCGGCGGAGACCCTCGGGGTGGAAAGGATGCTTGTGGAGTAATTAAATTAGATATTTACTATAAATTATACGGTATCTGAGGGCACGTCAATTCGAATCAACGTCAAATCGAGCTTTTAAACATTAAAAATACTAGATAAACTCAACTTAATGCTTCTACCCATTTCTCACACATCATTATAGAATGTAATCTGATTTCCTTCTAATCTTAGTTTTACTCGAAATACATATAATATATACATTATAAATTGGAATATTTCAATACATAAATCAATAATGGATCATTACTGTATATAAGTATAATTTCAATACAATTCGATTGAAATATTTCAGTAACTATGATTAAAAATTTAACGATCATTTCAGGCTGACAGCGGAGGACCACTGATGATACCACAGCAATTCACCTACTATCAAATAGGTGTTGTGTCATCTGGTCATAACTGCGGCGTACCTGATTATCCGGGCATTTACTCTAGAGTCACGTCGTACCTCGACGACTTCATTATCCCAGTGTTGCAAAATTATTAGTGTTCCATAAATATCATTTTTCGTGCAGGAAAAAAAAATTGGAATGTATTATTGTGGAGAAAAGAGGCAGCTCAAATTTATATTGTTTTGTACGTCAAGAATTATAGTCTTAAAATGCATGAAATGTAACTTTGAAATGACATTAATTTTTCACGCTTCTCTTTGTTTGATGGTAATAATAAATCAACTTTCAGAAAGCTCCTATAAATTTTGTTTCTGATGTATCAAGACTATGATTGTATATTCCACTTAGAACGTATACTTCTTGTATGTACATACAAAATTTCGTACTGCTTTGAAACATTGCATAAGATAGAGAGCTTCGAGAGGTTCGGACACAGAAAGTCCATGAAATACAAAATCAGTTTCGCGTGTCCTAAAACTATGTTTTATTTGTTAAAAACATCCTGTCAATTCATGCAATCACATGCATCCTCGGAACTTTACTTATTCTTTTATCACTTCCCAATTAAATTCATTATTTCTGCATGTTTAGCTATATGTAAGAAAAATTTCCATTCAGTCAAAGGTATACTTACACATTACAGATGCTTACGAGATATAAATTCCCAGTCTATTATGATGAATACAAAAATTTATACTGTTAAATCTATTCATATTTTATTGCATGTAAGTACACATGTACGTGAAGAACATTACCTTTGTATGCCTTAAAGGCTTCAAATAGGTCATACTTACTATATTTTATACATATTTTATAAAACTACTTTGTATGTTTGTTCAAAGTGTTAATCAAAAGGCTGATGCACGAAGAAGAAGTGGCGCAATGACACATCAAGGTCACAACCAGGTGACATTTTGATTATGAAGAAATCATTCCTACATTTGCTCCGATATATATCTTTGACTATACTCGATTGAAAATATGTAATTATTTGAATATGAACAATTAATTTTTAATGAGACTGTACCTTGGGAAGAAAGAATTGATACCTTGATCTCATGATTTGTACATCTTACACATCTAATACATTTTGGAATATTATACATTGAAGAGTCAGATTATCATGGTCATGTGATTGGAATAAAAGGACCTCAATGTGATCATGGAATAGCAACTGTTCAGTTAGACAGGATAACAGATTTTACAAATTATATTAACAGCTCTGATTACATATATGTGGCTACCTCCCCAAGATTACACATTTTCTCCAATTCTGGTATGTTGCTTCATCGTATCAACCATTAAGTCTATTTAAATCATTAGTCACGGATTAAGGAAAGAAACAAGTGATTGTGTTAGGCAAGCGAGAAATAATTTATCAAGCATTGAATTGCTGCCTTCTTTTCCTGCAACACAAAGCAAAAATTCTGAATCTCATATGGATGAATGATGTTAATAATTTATGTCTCTTTTCAGATTAAACAATTTTCCGGATTTATTCGTAATTTCGAAGAATACGCTGGTATTCAATGAATAAGGAAAAGAATGGACCAGTATAGGAAATCTCTTTTTCATTGTAGGTGATATATACTTCATTCATTTCATGGTTCAACGTATTTTTGAACATATGTAACTGAGAAAATTCTTCTGTGATTAAAAAACAGGAGCAGAATTGGTACCTTTGAATGATATTAGAAATACTTCAATATAAGCACCACAGTTGAGGAATTACAAGATTTTTGTAAAAGTGAGCATAAGAAAAAGGGTAAAAACATCTCTCATCGTGACAGGCATCTCTCAATTAGCCGTCAAGTGTGTAAGTAAAAGGATCGTAAGATCGATCGTATTTGATTTTTAATAATTCTGTGACTACACATGAATCATTTTTAAGATCAATTAAAGTAGCGCTTATCACACAAGTAAACAGTTTTTATCGTAGAAGTAACTTTTATGCGATGTGTTACGTGCAAAAGTGTTTATTTCTGTTACCATGTCATTGATATTTTACAGATTTTAGT
The DNA here is from genome assembly GCF_024516045.1 of Bombus affinis. Taxonomy (NCBI): domain Eukaryota; kingdom Metazoa; phylum Arthropoda; class Insecta; order Hymenoptera; family Apidae; genus Bombus; species Bombus affinis. The sequence continues at coordinate 8,925,550 of NC_066346.1, forward strand.
ACTAGAACTATCAACTTGTAATGCACGACTGAATATACTATATAGTACATAATTGTAAGAGAAGCGACAAAATGATGGTATAAATAGGTACTTAGAGGAAAGTTGGAACAATTGTATCATATCTTTCCAAGAATGGTGAGGTAAGTAGAAATAGAAACAATAAGATTTGAAGTTATGTAGCAAAGAGCATTTTTTTTATAAATCTTCCTATGTACCTATAGAAACGTGTTCTAATATTCACAAGAATCTAGATTTTTCTATTAAAAGCTATCTAAAATTAATGATTTTCCTGATTTGTACCTTTGTTCTAAGTTCCTTGTAGATATCACACTAATTCAACGTTAATATTACAAAAAGTATTATGGTGCTTTATAGTGAATTGCGCAAATGAAAATTTTGAAGCTTGTCATTGCGACGAGTTTGATCGTTCTCGTGTTAAACTAAACAATTTTTAAAAGTGAGATTACACAGAAACTTATGTCGATAATATTTGTCATTCCTATGATCTATTTCGCGTGACCGTGCCTCTTTTCTAATGCAAATTCAATTTATAATACCAATTAAGTTTCCTTTATTGTCATCAGTTCCGTGTCTTTCTAATTTGCTCTTGTTTTGGCTCTTTGTTTCAAAATATTGGATCATAGTGTGAACCAAGTTTCTTTTATTACATTCATTCATCGTTATCAATCCTGCTTCTTTTCAATTCGTCACTTTTTTATTTCAGGACAATGACGGACTGGAAAATGCTGTTTGCATGTTTGGTATTAATTACTCTCCTGCATCCATTAGTTCACATGGTGTCTGCCGAAGGTTTGCACTTTAAGTTGTCTTTTTCCATGCACTTCAAATTCTAATGTGACCTCGTCACGGAATCTTCGAGCTATTTCGAAATTTTACGTGTTTGTTAATTATCAATGAAAAGAAAGAAGCTACGCAATATCACGTAAAATAAAAACGATTTTTATGATTTTTTATTTTCGAGATGACGACAAAGTTAGTGACAAAACTGAACTTGATTGTTCACGTCTATTTCCGCGGTTTAATTTCCAGAAAAAGCTTCGTTAACTTCGCGAATATTCCAACGACAAGTTTTACGTGCAAAATAAACGTGATAAACATTGCATCGCGTCAATGAAAATTATTGGCGTAATGCCTAAGATAAAGGTGCAAAGATATTCTCAGAATTTCCAATGACAACTTTATAGCTTTCTAGTTTAATGTCAGTACTGCATTTGAATCACTTTTACCTAACTGTGTTACATACTCTCGCAGAAAATTTTGCTAATTCCATAAAATGATTCACTAAAAATTGTCCTGAACTCCTAAGAAATTATTTACCGCAAAATAGAGAATGTGTTTATTTAAAAAATAAGGTTGAAGGTATTTTCTTTCAAGTATGGCTAACACAATATATAATCAATTAAAACTTTATCTTTTCACGTCAAAAGTTTCTTCAGATAATTATTATCAAGATAATGACTAACTCTGACGGATTAATACGTGTCTGTAGGGCAATCCGGTGGACTTGTTCGGATTTTTATTTCGAATGTTGAGTAATCGGTGTTGCGTTCTTACGCATCTTAGAACCGCATAATTGTTTTATTTTAAAATTGTTTGATCCAGAATATACAACACCGAACAATGAAACAGACAACTGCCTCAACATGAAATCATGTAAGCCTCTGCAAGAAATACCGCAGACACAGGACCATACAGCTACCAAATTTTTGAGGCAATCACTATGCAGATATGAGGGCCATGATCCGATAGCTTGCTGCCCAAACGATCCAAACAAAGAGAAGAGAGGGATTTTAATAGAAACTGTGTATAAGTATGTGCCCTTGCGTCCACCATATTGTGGTTTTAGCAACGCCGCGCATACCAGGGTGGTTGATGATAAACCAGCTAAGCTTGGTACGTTTTATCTGTTCCTTCCCGATTAATAATAAGCGATTTACTGCGAAGAATGAACTTTAAAGCTACTTACGCGATAGAAAACGATGTATGTTCGCAACTATAACTATTGCGTTTTAGGTGCTTGGCCATGGATAGTTGCATTAGGTTTTCGTAATCCCCAAAACCCAGATACTGAACCAGAATGGAAGTGCGGAGCTTCCCTGATATCAGCTAGGCATGTTTTGACCGCAGCACATTGTGCAATACGCAGTGATTTCTACGTGGTTCGTATCGCGGACTTAAATCTAAAATGAGATGACGACGGAGCGCATCGTATTCAAGTGGGGTTCGTATCTAAACTAATACATCCTGATTATATTGCCGGACAACACTCCCACGATATCGCTATTCTTAAATTGGAGAGAGATGTACCATTTTCGGGTAAGTCGTAAAATATTGCTGAGTTTCCAATATTCATGCTATGGAGTATTATTAAACTATCATTTCTTTCAATTTTTTATCATAAAACACGTAAAATTCTTTCTCATACTTTTCGTCAACCGTTTCCTTCGTTATCATTTATTTCTTCATTTTTCAGACTACATACGTCCCATTTGTCTTCCCATAGAGGAGTCCCTTCGAAATAACAACTTCGTGGGCTATAATGCCTTTGTTGTTGGATGGGGAAGATTAGAATTTGGTAAGCGATACTAATTTTATAATAAAACTGAACAGTCCTAGTCTTAAATGTCTTTCTCATTTTCTTCGTAGACGGACCATATAGTGATGTATTAATGGAAGTACAAGTGCCAGTACTTAGCACAGCCGAATGCCAACAGGCTTATGCCGGCGTTTCTGATAAAGTAATATGCGCCGGATACGCTGAGGGTGGAAAGGATGCTTGTACGGTAATTAAATTACAGATTTAATATAAATTATACGGTATCTGAAGACACGTCAATTCGAATCAACATCAAATCGACGTCTTAAACATTAAAAATAATAGATAAACACAATTTAATATTTTTGCCCACTTCTCACACAACATTACGGTATTTAATCTCATTTCCTTCCAGTATTAGTTTTACTCAGAATACATATAATGCGTACATCATAAACTGAAATATTTCAATACATAAAGTAATGATAGATTATTACTGTATGAAAGTATAATTTCAATATAACTCGAGTGAAATATTTCAACTTTGATTAAAAGCTTTAAGCATTAAAATTAAAAATGTAACAATCGTTCCAGGGTGACAGCGGAGAACCACTGATGATACCACAAAACTTCACCTTTTATGAAATAGGTGTCGTGCCTTATGGTTATTTCTGCGGTTTACCTGGATATCCTGGCGTTTACACTAGGGTCACGTCCTATCTCGACAGCTTTATTCTCCCAGCGTTGAAATAATACAATTATTAAGGTTTATATCATTTTCCGCGTACAAAAAAGAAAAAGTTGGACTATACTACTGTAGCTAGTTGGACTACACTACTATAGCTATAGAGGTAGCTCAAATTTACATTGTCATTTATATCACGAATTATAGTGTTAGAATGCGCAAAATATGACTTTTAAATGACATTAATTTTTCACGCTTCTCTTTGTTTGATGGTAATAATAAATCAACTTTCAGAAAGCTCCTATAAATTTTGTTTCTGATGTATCAAGACTATGATTGTATATTCCACTTAGAACGTATACTTCTTGTATGTACATACAAAATTTCGTACTGCTTTGAAACATTGCATAAGATAGAGAGCTTCGAGAGGTTCGGACACAGAAAGTCCATGAAATACAAAATCAGTTTCGCGTGTCCTAAAACTATGTTTTATTCGTTAAAAGCGTCCTGTCTATTCATGCAATCACGTGCATCCTCGGAACTTTACTTATTCTTTTATCACTTCCCAATTAAATTCATTATTTCTGCATTTTAGCTAGATATAAGAGAAGTTTCCATTCAGCCAAAGGAATACTTACACATTACGGATACTTATGGACATAAATTCCCAAACTATTATGACAAATAAAAAACCTTATACTATTAAATCTGTTTGTATTTTGTTGCATGAGAATACATATATATTACCTTTGTATCCCTTGAACGCATCAATATTGCTCATATAAACTTGTGAAGGATTGGTCGAGGATAGATAATGTGAAATAACGAGAGCGAGAAATTGCTGTCGCAACCCGTCAAATATATTTGGAATAAATGTAGTATCGTGGACAAAAAGCCTAAGATATCTGCCGAATCGTAGACAATGTCGCGAGAGCTGCGGCATCGTCGGGTACATCAAGGTGTCGTCGGTCCTTTTTAAGTTTCGTGGAAAGGGCCCGTGTAACCCCAAACTCTTTTGCCCTGACGTCACCTTAGGCGACCACTTCTAAACATTCTCCAGACAGCCGATACTTGAACATTACACATGGCGACCTTGGCGACAATGTATATTGCCGGAGTACCTGAGGGTTCATCTATGTCCTAACGGTCCTTCCACCGAATGTTCTAGAAGCGTAGCAACAGTCACGTACGCCTACAGGGTAGTGGGGATGATGAAGGATGAAAAACAAAAGAAGAAACAGATGTCATCGAATGTAAGAAGATATTGTAAGAGCCTCAGTCTCGAACGGCCACGGCTAGAGTTCAGAAGTGTATAAACGAGGAAAAAATAAAGTTTTTTTTCTTTCCTTTAAATTTCTTCCTTATTTTACGTGACATTTTGGCGATCCTGCCAGGATACATCAACGTTGGATAAAACAAGATTACGGTTTTGGCCTACGGGACATCCGACCAAAGGTGTATCAAGCAACCTGGACTACGAAAAACGGTTTTATTAGTAAGTAGAACCATTTCCTCTAAAAGGATCGATCGATTGCATTCGATAACGTCAGACTCCGACGATCTATTACTCTGAAATGGACCAAAGGGACGATAAGAAAATTACACCTGTCGCTTCGACTAGCGGTGATCCAAACCTGCGGGCAATTTTGGATATGATGCAGCGCCAGCACGAAGAACATAAGGCAGCTATAAATGATTTGTATAAACTAATTCGCGATGAAAGCACTCAACGGATCAAGGAAATAGAACCAATAGGGAAGACTGTGGCCGAACTCAAGCTAGGAGTACAATCCTCCGTAGATACGTCTGAGTTCAACTCAATTATGACAGACGATACTAGTTCTGCCAGCAGAAGCACTACTCGGGACACCCGCATAGTGAAATCTCCGGAAGAACGCGTTCGGATCAAAGAAACTCCAGAAACCTCCGACCCAGCGAACTCCGAGGACGAGGAAGAAGAATCAGCCTCGTACGACCGACATATGTTCGACGCGAAAACCAGCATCGAGTTCATCCCAGTCCTCAACGGTCAAGATGACATTGGAGTGGAGGGATTCATCAAGCGGGTAAGCGAAGCTAGATCGGAATGTAAGGAAAAGCGTGCTTTATTGAAATTAATTTTAACCAAACGCATTGTCGGCGAAGCCGAAAGAAGCATTAGACATTCGGTTATCGAGACGTACGGCGCCTTATTCGAAAATCTGAGGAAGTTCGTATCGATTAACGTAACTTCAAACGGCGCGCGCGATAAATTACAAAGAACTCGGCAAAGTTTTAACGAATCAGTACACGGATACATCAAAAGATTTCGACACGGTCTTAATGAACTTATGTACGCATTGCAACACGAAATCCGCGATCCTATTCGACGAGCAGTCGCGATAGACCTAGAGAACGAACGCGCAACCAAAACGTTCATACTAAATTTAAAACCCGAGATAGAAATCAGAACATCAAGCATGAAACCGCGCACCTTACAAGAAGCACAAGATGCCGCGTTCGAAGCAGAACTATTAATCGGAGAAATTGAGCGAAACCGCGGAAATCAGTGCAGCCAGCAAATAAGAGCTCACTCATTCGCCCGAGGGAATGTATCGTCACAACGCAAACCCCCACTTAGGAGCGGTCCGATGACTACGCAAAATCGCCTGCCGACAAGCACTCAAATAAACAACGGAGGGAGAATGAAGTGTTTTAAGTGCAACCAAATAGGACATACCGCAAGTTACTGCCGAAAATTTTCAACCGGCCAGCCAGCGAAATCTTCCGCCTCCGCGCAGCTACAATATAAACATGGAGAATGCGGGACGAGAAGAGGAAACAGCGCTACCAGAACCTCGAGAGACGTCGTACGAGTACACGCAACAACAGGAAAACTTCTATCCATTGGAGTTCGATCGGGAACAGAAATCAAACGATATTTAATCGATACCGGTGCAGGAATAAATTTAGTTAAAAGATCAAGTGCCATATTTAAACCTAAAAAGACAGTAGCTAAAACATTTTACATGGGCAATGACAAATACCAAACTGACGAAACAGTAGACTTTCAATTCTTTAACATCATGAACACATTTCACGTTGTGCCAGACGATTTTCCTTTAATAGAAGACGGAATAATTGGTTTACCTATGCTCTCTAACTACTCATATCGAATTAACAACGAATCAATACAATTAAACGGGAACGAAATATTTTTCCAGGCGCCGAAAACCATTCTCCCAGGGCAAACCAAAATCGAAACAATTTATCTGGATAAAGTTCCGACGAGAGTATGTTTCTGCAATACTGGTGAGCAACCAACTATAATCACTAATGATCTTTCTTATGAACACGATCTCGATAAAATTGCTAAACTGAAACAAATAATTAGACTAGACCATATTGAAGACAAACTTCGTATTCCTATCGAAAAGATCCTCCTACATTACATAGACGTGTTTGACCTAGAATCCGATACCCTACCTTGTACTAACCTAACAAAACACACTATTACCCTACGCGAAAACAAAATCGTCAATACCAAATCGTACCGACCTCCCGAAGCCCATAAAGCAGAAATTGAAAAACAAATGAAAAAAATGTTAGATAAAAATATCATTGAAGAATCAGATTCTCCTTACAACAGTCCAGTATGGGTAGTACCCAAGAAATCAGACGCATCAGGCAAACAGAAATGGCGTATAGTTATCGACTTTCGAAAATTAAATGAACTTACCGATCAAGACGCCTACCCACTACCGACAATCGACGACATTCTATCACAATTAGGCAACGCCAAATTCTTCTCTGCTCTAGATTTATCTTCGGGATTCCATCAAATACCTATGGACCCCGACTCAAAGAAATATACAGCCTTTAGCACACCTCAGGGACACTTTCACTATAATCGCATGCCATTCGGTTTAAAAAACGCCCCAGCCACCTTCCAACGCATGATGGATACCGCGTTACGAGGATTATTGAACAAATACTGCTTTGTATACCTTGACGACATAATAATATTCGGTAGTACAATTCAACAACACAATGAAAACCTTGCTATAGTATTGCAAAGATTAAAAGAGTTAGGACTAAAAATCCAACCCGACAAATGCGAATTTCTAAAACCTGAATTAGAATACTTAGGACATGTCATAACACACGAGGGCATAAAGCCAAATCCTAAAAAGATCTCCGCAGTTAAAGACTTTAAGATTCCCAAAACACCAACAGACGTAAAGTCATTTCTCGGATTAGCTGGATACTACAGAAAATTCATTAAAAACTTTTCCAAACTCGCCAAACCATTAACAGATCTCACAAAGAAAGACAATCCTTTTAGATGGACAGAAACGCAACAGACAAGCTTTGACACACTAAAAGAAAAGCTATGCTCAGCCCCAGTTTTAGCATACCCAGACTACACGAAAACATTCACACTCACCACAGACGCTTCCAATGAAGGAATAGGCGCAATCTTATCACAAGACGGACATCCTTGTTGTTACATATCACGGACACTCAACCCCCCAGAGAAAAATTATTCTACCACAGAAAAGGAATTATTAGTTATCGTATGGGCAGTTAAGAGACTCAGGCAATACCTGTTAGGAAGACGATTCGTTATTCGAACCGATCACCAAGCACTCACTTGGCTCAAAAATTGCAAAGACCCTTCCTCGCGTTTGATTAGATGGAGACTTAAACTCGAAGAATACGAGTACGATATTCAGTATTGCAAAGGTAAAGAGAACACAGCAGCCGACGCACTTTCCAGAAAAATTTACCAAATTACCGACAAATCAGTCCCAGACACACCTGCAAACTCCGAAAATATTGTAGAACACTTTAACGCATGGTCAGAAGACGCGACACCCCCGAGACGACTTAAAATCACGCCAAACGATCACACCTTCTATCAATTGAATAGAGAAACATTAGGTCCATTCGACAAAGATACTTGGATTCGAAAAATTTTTGAACTAACCAAGAAACACAAGAAAATTGGGATAGGAGACAATAGTTTTACCGAAACCGAAAAAGCTAGGATCAAAGTAACACTCATGTTTATTAATGACCAAATTGAAGAAATAACTTTTGCATACGAACCAATACAAACCATAACTGACGAACAAGCTCTAGACATTATACGCGAAAACCATAACGACATTAGTGGACACTTGGGTATTCAAAAGACATATAGTAAAATCAAAGACCAATTCAAAATCCCACGCCTCATGGAAAAGATAGAAGATTTTATAAAAAATTGCGAAGCTTGTCAACGACAAAAGCTAGTTAGAATCAGACCCAAGGAACAACCCGTAATTCCTCAGACACCAGTAGAGCCAAACGAAAAGATAGCCATGGATCTAATTGGTCCGATGCCTAAAACCACACGTGGAAATCAATACATTCTTTCGATTCACGATGACCTAACGAAATATCTCGTTCTAGTACCACTGAAAACACAACGAACCGAATCGATTATCGATGCACTACTACACCACTACATTTACATCTTCTCAGCACCCAAAACGATACTGACAGACCAGGGACAAAACTTTATTAGCGAACTAATGGAAAAATTCGAAGAAGCATTTAAAATCAAACATATAAAGACCACTAGTTTTCATCCTCAATCTAACGGATCCTTAGAACGAACACACGCCACAGTAAAAGACATGATTCGCACGAGCCTACACGATTCTAATAAAGAATGGGATCAGGTATTAGACTTTATTTGCCTAGGGTATAATACCGCGATACACGATGCAACTGGATTTTCACCCTTCGAACTAACATTTGGAAGAAAAGCCAACCTCCCGTCTTCCGTATCCCGAACTTCCAATTACACCTACGAAGAAATGTTTGCACTATGGCAAAAACAATTGCAAAAATATAGAATGATAGCGAAGAACACTCTTGAACAAAGTAGAAAGAGGTACATGAGAGATCAGACAAGGAAAATCATTAGAACTCAAACCTTATTTAAGGAAGGAGATCGTATACTCCTTCACAACGATCATAAGTCCGATAAATTGGACGACGAATGGTTAGGACCCTACGTTATTAAATCAGTCAAGACACCGTATTATGAGATTCTCATTAGAGATCGAGTTAAGAAAATCCACGGTAACAGAATAAAACCTTATTTTTCAGGACGATCGCCCTTGCCGTCGGCTTTACCACCCTTAACGGATTAAAAATAACCCCTATTGACAATAACGGAATATTTCATGAGAAAATATCCAAAGCATATCTTTATAGCGAACACATAAATGTTATTATAGGACTAGATATTAGTGCTGTATTGGAACAAGTAAGATATATCGAAAAGGGAGTAGCCGAAGTTAGGAATCACTGCGAGACACGAAAAGACTGTAGCATATTACCAGAAATACGCTCTTTACAAGCAAAACTAAATAACGTCAGAACACTTAGCATCGAATTACGATCCTTAGCTCACATTCATCCCAGAAGTAGACGAGGACTAGTAGACGCTATCGGATCTATTAGTAAAACTCTTTTTGGAACCCTAGCCGCGAACGATCTAGATATAATCAACAAAAATATAGACAAACTCTTTGAAGAAGGTAACAGCCTAAAAACCATAGTAGCCAACCAGACAGCTTTGATTAAACGAATTTTAAATAACGACGTCATCCAGCGACTGAAACAAGTAGACACAGGTGTAACAAACGAACTTAAAACGCTTAACAAAAACGAGATCACCTTAATAAAAGTCATAGCTCTAGAAAGCTCACTCTCTGACTTACATTTCCAAATCGACGAAATATTCAATTTAATCATCTTAGGAAAACAAGGAATAATAAGCCCACAGATTATTGATCCCGGAACTTTTATTAACAATTACGCCCAAGTACTAGGTAGCAAAACAGTAGGAAACGCTTTTATACCAAAGGAAGAGAATTTCCAAAATATTTTAGATATCTCAGAACTCACATTGTTTACTCGACAAAACAAAGTTTTCTTTGTAATTTCTGTACCAACAGTTATGGACATGGAATGGGATATAGAGCAAATATATCCCATACCATCTCTCACGAACAAAGTGTTTTTAGCACCTTTAGTAGTTCATCCGATATTTTTAACGTCAGGACTAAATTACATCAATGTCGATCAAAACTACTTGGATAAGCAATGCCGTTCTATATCTGACTTTTACATTTGCAAACAAACTCAGCCGATTCACGACCGTCGAGTGAAGCACGATTGTAACTCTGAAATCTTAAGCGCAGAAAACACTGTCAAATTCTGTAAGGTGGTAGTTTATAACATTGAAGATATAACTTTTATCCCATTAAATGCTGAGAATCATTTTATAGCTATACCAGAAAAACCAATAGATCTGAGCATTTTCGAAGAAAAGACACATCGAATTGTTAGACTAGAGAAACCATCTTTGTTACAAACTAATAAAACCGTAGACATATTGTACAAGAATAACCATATGAGAATCAGTGGTAGTAGCAAGGAAATTTCTTACGAGATTAAAATCAAAACAGTCAATGTAACTAATGATTCAGACTGGATTGTTTTACTAAATAAACTAGAGAAAACTCCAAAACTTATTAACGATAATTACGGATACAAAGACACTCTGGATGGAATCGAAGATCAAACGAATCAACTAACTTTTGCTCATAGAATCGATCAAGTTGAATCACGGGGAATATCTATATTACAAATTATAGGATATTTATCCATTGCTCTCATATGCTTATACTTTCTCAACAAAATAGGAATGCCGAAATTGTGTTTTCATTTATTCTGTTGTAAAATCAAGCGAAACACGACAAATAACAATCCACCAGCCAGCGCTCCGATGCCAATCAACCCGGCACCTATCAACATATTCACCCCGATTCTACCTGTGCCCAGCACCAGCAACGATTCACAAGTAACCTTCGACCTGGAAACACCCAAGACAAAATTTCACCCATCTATCTTAAAGAGGAAAAGGAACTTCGAGGACTAAGTTCATTCTAAGGAGGGGGGAGTGTAACCCCAAACTCTTTTGCCCTGACGTCACCTTAGGCGACCACTTCTAAACATTCTCCAGACAGCCGATACTTGAACATTACACATGGCGACCTTGGCGACAATGTATATTGCCGGAGTACCTGAGGGTTCATCTATGTCCTAACGGTCCTTCCACCGAATGTTCTAGAAGCGTAGCAACAGTCACGTACGCCTACAGGGTAGTGGGGATGATGAAGGATGAAAAACAAAAGAAGAAACAGATGTCATCGAAAGTAAGAAGATATTGTAAGAGCCTCAGTCTCGAACGGCCACGGCTAGAGTTCAGAAGTGTATAAACGAGGAAAAAATAAAGTTTTTTTTCTTTCCTTTAAATTTCTTCCTTATTTTACGTGACACCCGCGTGACCCTGGCCACGCGCGTTTCGGGACACGTGTCTCGAACGACGGGAAAAGACAAAAGAGACGTTAAAGTCAGTATTAGTTGAGAAGCCGGAGAGAACGGATGCAAAAGGTGTGCAGAGTGTGAATTGAGAAGCGAGAGCGAGCGAGTGTAGAAGCCGAAGAGTGTGAATCGGGAAGTCGAAAGCCGCGTCTGAAAATAAGACGTACGACAGCATTGTAATTATTTCGTTGCTTCGAATATTATTAATTAAATCAAAACATCATTACTTGTCCTTTCCTCTAAGACCCATTAAGATACTACATAAATAAATAAATTAATTAATACACAGCCGAAAACGTGAGTCGTTGTGTCTAATCACCGCGGTTACTTGTCAATTCTGCAATATCCACACTTGTACTAATAATCATATTTGTACTAGTAAATATCTTCTCTATTGCATAACAACAACGTCTAATTCAAGTGAGAATTCGTTTCACGCCCCTAATCCTAACCGTAATCTTAACGCCAACCCGACATGTATATCCTTTTACCAGTATGAAAATTAGACGGTCGACATTACAGTTTAATTTAAATTTTATACATTTTATATTGTGATTGAAATTTTATTTGATTGAATTGTGATATTTTCATTAAAATCAAAATTTTTAATTTAGTTAGTATTTCAGTTAGAATTTTAATTCAGAAAAAGAATAAATTTCTGTATGAAAATTAAAAAGACTTGGAATTTCAATTTAGTTCGAAAGCTTAAGTGTTAAATACTTCTATGTTCCGTCCTTTGGCTTCAACTGAGACCTAATAATTACATCAATATTCGTAAATGCTTGAAAATGCTATATAATAGCATCAGCTTCTTTTTAAAACATTTTATAGAAAAATCTTTATAAACTTGTAATATTTTTTAGACAATTTGAATTCATTATATTATACATCATACATTGTAGTCATTTCTGTGGCGGCACTAGACGCCACCACTCGACGCGAACTAGTGTCGGACGACGGCAGCGCAGTGGTTAGCGCCTTGGGGTACAAACGTTCGGGACCCGGGTTCAAATCCCGGCGCCCCGTATTTTTCCGACGTCCGACATTTCTTCCACGACATCTAAATAAGAAGAAAATACAGCGGTACCCCACCAAGAAGCACGACGACATCTACATGCAGCAGCTACAATTATCACGAATATATGAAAGAAGATGGAGAAAAAGAAAAAAAAAAGTGTGTTTCGTCCAGAGCCTGCTAGTGGACTCATCAGTAAGGTTTACCTAGCAGGCTCATGCCTTAGACACAATGGAAGACAGGAAGAGGGAGGAATTGTATATATATGGTAGGAACATTGAGAAACGAAGGTCCTCCCTCTTGCGCAGCTGTATCCAAGGCCGGGCGATTCTCCCACATCCTCTCTGCGATGTTTCCCAGGAGAGCGGCATACCACTTAATACTAAGGGTCTTAAACTAGAGGAAGCTCGTGACTAGATTAGCACCAAGTGATTTAAATCTAAAACTTTGGCACAAATCAAAGTCAGTCTTTGCTCTCTCTCCAGTACCGCCCATGGGACTTGAGAATGTAAAGAGAAGAAGAGATGCTGCAAGAACATAACAAGTAAATTTACAAGTTCCAACAGCAGTTCATTACAGCACTCATTCTTCAATTCATCCTCCATCGCGACATACTCCAGCCTTGATTTACAATGGATAAATGAAGGGAAAGGAGTAGAAAGGAGCAGCAGTGTTTCGTCCGAGATCTGCTAGTTGGACTCTTCAGTAAGGCTTACCTAGCAGACCTATATACCTTAGACACTGGAATAGGAACACTTGTGTTAGAAGTTATATTTATTGAAACAAACAGTCAATGTGACCACTAGTGAGAAAAGCAATTAACATCGGAAGCCCTATGTTGACATCGAAGGCCCTCTGTTGACAAGTGACGTATGCTACAAACGTAATTTAAACAAAACCCATTATGATGAGTTATAGACTGTACATTTATAGTAAATTTAAAAGTGTAGAAATACACAGATTGCATATAGTAATGTGTAAATACATTTATTTTCGATATTTTCGATAGAAAATATTGAAAGTAAAGTTTTTGTTATATTCTTAAGGATTAACGTAATAAATGAGTTGTGATACTTAATTGTCTTGAATGAAAGAAATTTCTATTTAAGTTCAATTTCCATAATTGTATTTATATAATAGCGTTAAATAAAGCTGCGAATTTATATAAACATCCACGGTCTAATCATAATTAGAGAATCTAAATTCTGGAATATTATACATTGAAGAGCTAGATTATTGCTACGTAAAATTGACACTTGGATTGTAAGAGAAAAGAAGGCTGAGTCGTAACCCAACTATTAATTTTCTTTTATTGAACTTTATTATAAATTTAGCACTTATAAAAATAGAATGACACTGAACCGAAGAAAGGGGGTGCACAAGAACAGGAACTAGAAAAAAAAACGGCCCGAGCTGGCCGAAGTCTCGGCTTATATGCGTTTTGGTTCGAGGATGTTGAGGAGCTCGGTGTATGTTATGACGTGGAAAAGTATCCGAGGGTCGGGGGATCGATGTACGATGTAAACTAAGTTGTGTCGTAGCTTCTGTGTAGGCTGTGATGATAAGGTGGTGATGTGTCCAAAGGAGTCCGAAGCTCGGGGTTCGATGTCTTATCTCTGATGTAGGTTGACATGCGATTGATGTCACATTATCATGGTCATGTGATTGGAATAAAAGGACCTGAATTTCGTGATATTCTTATCCAGTTAGATAATATAACTAAGTATCTTCACAGTAACATAGAATACCATGGTTTATACGTTCTTAACACTGATCGTTTGACTGATTATGGAATGGTAAGTGTTAAGTTATACAACGACACAGGCATTTTCTCTGACGTAAAAAATCTGATAAACGTAAATCATAACTTAGAATATTTTCATTAGTAACATCGTAAAATGTTTGCTCGATTCTGGGAATGTGGCAACGAAGGGAATTCCATTCGTAGGAAAATACGGAGCATCCGTGGCAAGGATATGGTAAAGAAGAGGTTGATTCCTGAAGAAAGATTAACGATGTGTCAATCTCCCTCTCGAGTGCGTAAATATTATATACAGAGAGGTACCACATACTATCAACGTATGATAACGCCGTGTAAAGTATCACTGTTGGAGCATTGCAAATTATTCGTAAAAGTGAGCATCGTTGAGTGGCATTTCTCAGTTAGCCATCAAGCGTACAAGTAGAAGGTTCTAAAGATTTACGTGATTGATTTCTGATAATTCAGTGTCTACAAATCAATGACTTTTAGGATGAATTAAAGTTGCACATGCAAACACGAGCAAACAGCTTTCACCGTAAAGGTAACTTTTATGTAATTTACGCGCAAAAAGTACTTATTTCTGTTACCACGCTATTGCTGTTTTGTAAATTTTAGTAGCACAACTATCGGTTATGTGCAATAAAACATGCAATATAATAGATAATTGTAAGTGAAACGACAAGGTGATGGTATAAATAGGTACTTCGACGAAAGTTGGTACAAGTTTAACTACGTATCTCAGGAGTGGTGAGGTAAGTAGGAGCGAAATGCACAATAAGAATTGAATTTATATAGAGCATTTTGTTATAAACCATCCTATGAACGTATAGAAATGTGTTTTAGTATTTACAAGAATCCATATTTTTCCATCAAAAGTTATCTGAAATTGATGACTTTCCTATTTGTATCTTTCTTCTATGTTCCTTGTAACCATATCAACCTAAAAAAAATCAACGCTAATTTTATTAAAACTGTTATGGTGCTCTTTGGTGATTTGCACAAATGAAAGTTTCATTGCGACGAGTTTGATCGTTCTAGTGTTAAACTAAACGATTTTCAAAAATGAAATTTCACAGAAACGTATGTCAATGATGTTTGTCATTCCTATGATCTATGTCGCGAAATTGTGCCACGTTTCTCATGTAAATTCTACTTATCACGCGAATTGAGTTGCTTTTGTTATTATCAGCTTGCCGTATTTCTAATTCGCCACATTTTTTCGCTCTTTGTTTCAAAATATTGAATCATAGTGTGATCCAAGTTTCTTTTATTAGATTCACTGTTCGTTCGTTCTGCGTCTTTTCAATTCAACATTTTTTTTATTTCAGGATAATGACAGGCTTCGATATATTGTTCGCATGTTTCGTGTTAATTAGATTGCTGGATCCATTAGTTCATACTGTGTCTGCTCAAGGTTTGCACTTTAAGTCGTCTTTTTCCATGCATTTCTGATTCTAGTTCGATCTTGTCATGGAATCTTCGTGTAATTTCGAAATTTTACGCGTTTATGATTCATCAATGAGAGAAAGTAATTGATTTCAAATCTACCAGAACTATTATGTATACTACTTATTTGCGCATTTCGAGTCGAATCGAATTCATAAAGATCGCTCTGTTACATGCTGATTTACGTTTTATAAGACATAATAGGTACACTAACATGCGTTTCCATGAAATTGTGTCGAATTTACTATGATATTTTTCTATCAATGTTACAACTACCACCGTATTGTTGATTAGTGTGCGAATTGTACATATATACAATTATCTATATTCGTATTTTCGGGCACCACGCTCCAATACTCCTAATTTCGAGTTGATAGAGAATCAAAAAAGTAACCTGTATCTTGCGCAGGAAACTACGCAACGAAGTTTATACGTATCCTTCGCTGTATTTGCTAAAGAATCAATCGATGATAACAATCCTTGATGTATAGTAACTTAAGCGTTTGATTGTAGCAAATTCGTGCTGTCGTCGTGCTAATAACTATATGTTATAGTATAACAATAAATATTTACGTTATGAAAATGAATAACGTACCTGCAGTGTAACTATGTTGTTAATGATGGAAGAAGCGTGTAATCGGACGGTATACGGTGCGAACGAAGTATCAGGAGTAATGGTTAATATTTGAAAAAAAATATATATACATTATTATTAAAAATTTTAATTAAGGAGCTAACCGGAGAAAACGAATTAATTCGTAACTCTATTGCCAATTTCTTAGATGTAATAATTTCAGTTCTCTACAAATGTTTTATTTTAAAATTGTTTGATCCAGAATGTATCACACCGGACAATCAGGAAGGCACGTGCCTCCACTTCAGAAGATGTCAGCCTCTGCAAGAAATACAACAGACACAGGACCATGCAGCCACCGACTTTTTTAGACAATCACAGTGCCCATCCGATGACAATGATCAGATCTATTGTTGTCCGAACAATCCAAACAAACAAAAGAGGGGACTTTTGATTTCTTTTGAAACTAAGTATAAGTATAGGGCATTGCGACCACCATACTGTGGTTTTAGTAACGCTACGCATACCAGAGTGGTTGGTGGTAAACCAGCGAAGCTTGGTACGTTTTATCTCTTCCTTTCCGATTAATAATACGCGATTTGTTACGAAGTATGAACTTTAAAGACACTGAATAGCACATCAAAATACGCTTCAATTAAATTAAATAATAATACTAGGATTTCATCGGTAGTAACTTTACTTATTAACTTGAATTACTTCTTTCTTTCACGTCATGTTAGGAAGAGCATCTTTTTACTTGGAATTAAAAATCGATATAGGAGTAATAATATGGATAGAGATCAAAAACTGCTGGGGAGATATTACATGTTTGAACTTTATAGTTCAGTACAGTTCAAGTAGAAATTATGTAGAATTGTTTAATAATTTTTATTCCAGTAAAGTTAAAATTTAATTTCTCTCTTTATCAAATCTCTATTGGAGAGCATTTGTAGGTATGTACTTATGGTCTTCTATATGATCGAATATCGAATAGATAATAATAGTTTTTACGCGGGAGGAAATTATGTATGTTCGCAACTATAAGTATTGCGTTTTAGGTGCTTGGCCATGGATCGTTGCATTAGGCTTTCATAATTACACACACCCATGGGAGGATCCGGAATGGTATTGCGGAGGTTCCCTGATATCGGCTAGGCATGTTTTGACCGCAGCACATTGTGCAATACTCAATAGTTTGTACGTGGTTCGAATCGGGGACTTAAATCTGAAACGAGATGACGACGGAGCGCATCCTATTCAAATGGGATTCGAATCTAAACTAATTCATCCTAATTATATTGACGGACAACACTCCCATGATATCGCTATTCTTAAATTGGAGAGAGATGTACCATTTTCGGGTAAGTGGTCAAATATTGTTAAGGTTCCAATATTTATGCTGTGGAGTATTACTAAACTATCATTTCTTTCAATTTTTTTATCATAAAACATGTAAAATTCTTTCTCATACTTTTTCCGTTTCCTTTACAATCATATATTCCCTTATTTTTCAGAGTACATACGTCCCATTTGTCTCCCCCTAGAAGAGTCCCTTCGAAATAACAACTTCGAGGGTTACCATCCTTTCGTTGCCGGATGGGGAAGATTAGAATTTGGTAAGTGATACTAATTTTATAATAAAATTAAACAGTTCCAGTCTTAAATGTCTTTCTCATTTTCTTCGTAGACGGACCATATAGTGATGTATTAATGGAAGTACAAGTACCAGTGGTTAGGAATGCCGAATGCAAGACAGCATATTCCAAATTTCGTAATGCACCTATCACTGATGGCATGATATGCGCCGGATATGCTCAGGGTGGAAAGGATGCTTGTACGGTAATTAAATTACAGATTTACTACAAATTATACCATGTTTGAAGACACGTCGATTCGAATCAACATCAAGTCGACGTCTTAAACATTAAAAATAAAAGATAAACACAATTTAATATTTTGGCCCACTTCTCACGCAACATTATGGTATTTAATCTCATTTCCCTCCAGTATTAGTTTTACTCAAAATACATATAATACATACATCATAAACTGAAATATTTCAATACATAAAGTAATGATAGATTATTACTGTATGAAAGTATAATTTCAATATAACTCGAATGAAATATTTCAACTTTGATTAAAAGCTTTAAACATTAAAATTAAAAATGTAACGCCCGTTCCAGGGTGACAGCGGCGGGCCACTGACAATACCACGGCGATTTACCTACTATCAGATAGGTATTGTGTCCTTTGGTTATAACTGCGCTTTACCTATGTACCCTGGCGTTTACACTAGGGTCACGCCCTACCTCGACAGCTTTATTCTCCCAGCGTTGGAATAAAACGATTATTAGTGTTGCATAAGTATCATTTTTCGTGTACGAAAAAGGAAGTTGTAACTTTCTGTTGTGGAGATAATAAGCAGTTGAAACTTACATTGTTTTGTACGTCAGGAATGATTGCCTTAAAATGCACGAAATGTAACTTTAAAGCGACACTAATTTTTTACACATCCTACACTTGTACGATTTAGATATATAGAGATAATAAAGGAACATTAATTAAATTTCTTTCTCTGCTTGTCTTTTTTTGATGGTAATAATAAATCAACTTTCGGAAAGCTCATATAAATTGTGTTTCTGATAGATTAAAGGAATAATTAAATATTATACTTAGAACGTGTACTTCTTGTATGTACATACAAAGTTTTCGACTACTCTGAGACATTTCATACGATAGAGAACTTCCGGTAGATTGGACACAGAGGGTACATAAAATACAAGATAAACCTCGCGTCTTTCAAAACTATTTTTTATTCCAGGAAAATGTCCCATCTATTCTTGAAATCACATGAATCCTCGAAATTTTACTTATTCTTTTATCACTTTCCGATTAAGTACACTCTTGCTGCATGTTTAGCTATATGTAAAAGAAATTTCTATTCGGCCAAAGGTATATTTATACATTACAGATAGTTACAAGACGCTTTGATTCTCAGTCTATTGTGATGAATAAAACTGTTTATACTGCTAAATCTGATCGTATTTTGTTGCATGTAAGTACACATGTACGTAATGTACGTTACTTTTGTATCCTCTCGAACGTTTTAAAATCGGTTAAACTTACTTAATTTTATACATATTTTATAAAACTACTTTGTATGTTTGTTTAAAGTGTTAATCAAAAGGCTGGTGCGCAAAGAAGAAGAGGCGCAATAATGTGGCCTGATGACATTTACGAATATTTAAGAATCACCTCTACATTAGCTCAGATATATAAACATATATTCTTAATCTTTTTAAAATCTAACAAATAATCTTAATGTAATAAATCATGCTGAAAAGGACTTAGTTATTTGCATTAGAAAATGATAAGAAATCGTTCTTACTTTTTCAAGTAGTTTTTCCAAAAAGACACAAAGATGGAGAAATTAAATACAGAAAGCAGGAGAATAGAAAAGTATGAATAGCCTAAATTCATGTAGCATGAGTAAAATTTATAGTGAAGATGTATAGAATATATATCGTACAACGAAGATATGCGAAATGGATATTAGGCTTAGATATGACAACACCAAATTACATATTGATAGAGGAATGCAAGATAATAAAAATAAAGGAAAAAGCATTAAAAAGAGCAGCAAGGTATGAAGAGAAAGCCCTAGAATCAAAAAAGGAATTAGTAAGGGAGTTTATAAAGGCAAGAGGGAGAAGCTGGGGAAATGGCCATGAAGGGAAAATGGCAAGAAAGAGAAAGAAGGGACTTGAAGAGGTATGAAAGGGAGGGACGCAGATAGAAGCAAGACAGGAGCAAGAAAGGATGACAGCAGACCAAACTATAGAAGAATGAGCGAAGCAGAGGTGAGGGGGAAATGGTTAAGGGAATCCAAATATAATATACACTACACAAATATAACCAGAGAAAAGTTACCTTGGTGGGAGGATGAAGTGGAAAGACAGAAGAATACTGGCAAGATTCAGATGTGGAAGCGAAATCAAAGAAAGGAACTACTGGAAAGACGAGAGAGAAAAAAGATGCAAACTATGTAAAAGGAAAGAAGAAGACCTAAGACATGTAATAGAAGAATATGAAATAACGGGAGGTCCAAAGGACATAGGAAAAACGCTAAATGAGACTGGAGTAGGTTTAACGGGACTAAAAACAATAATAGAGAAGAGAAGGACAAACTACAGGAAGGATGCACAGTAAGGAGACTAAAACCCAAAGTTGCAATAGTTTTTCGTCATTAGTTGTGTATTTGTAATTCCTAGTTTCAGCTTTTAGAGATAGAATAATTAAGGCAGTGCAATAGAATAGAGTGGAAAAGAGGGGAAGTAGACATATAAGAAGAGAAATAGACATAAGAGATGTAAAACCGAAAGCTTGTACAAAGCCGAAAGGCACGGACTAAGCAATTGTAGATGTTTGCGTGAGGAGGACGTAGGTCGTGAGGATTAATGACGAGATTACTCGTTATTAAGACAATAAAATAATATAAAAACGTAGACATTAGCCGTTAGTACGAAGTATAAATCGCAAAATAAAATCGCGGAATAAATACTCGTAAATGCTCGTCGCGTAACTTGATAGACGCTCGTAAGATACTCGAAGATACTCTAGATGGTGTTAGATACTCGATATGAACTCGCTATATACTGTTGCTCGCGATCGCATCTGTTTACTTATGCTGGTCGGGAGAGAGTCGGAAAATTCAAATTCGTCTTCATTCGACGGTTGCATGTAGCGGCGACATTGTTTCGCCCAGAGTTTATTTGTCATTATGTTTCATGCATCAAGGATAAGTCAATGTCTTGAGGCAAAACAACAACACGAGTCGCTTTCGACTAGCGACGTCCTTTGATCCCTGTGCCATTACACAATAGAAAATAATACGAAATATATCAGAAAATATATTAGATTTATTTAATAATAATTCCATTCGTAGGAAAATACGGAGAATCCGTGCTAAGAATATGGTAAAGATGAGGTTGATTCCCGAAGAAAGAGTAACGAAGTGTCAATCTCTCTCTAGAGTGCGTAAATATTATATACAGAGAGGTACCACATACTATGAACGTATGATAACGCGAGTGTGAAGTATCTCTGTTGGAGCATTGCAGAATATTCGTAAAAGTGAGCATCGTTGAGTGGCATTTCTCATTTAGCCATCAAGCGTACAAGTAGAAGGTTCTGAAGATTTACGTGATTGATTTCTGATAATTCGGTGTCTACAAATCAATGACTTTTAGGATGAATTAAAGTTGCACATGCAAACACGAGCAAACAGCTTTCACCGTAAAGGTAACCTTTATGTAATGTACGCGCAAAAAGTATTTATTTCTGTTACCACGCTATTGCTGTTTTGTAAATTTTAGTAGCAACACTATCGGTAATGTGCGATAAAATACGCTATATAATAGATAATTCTAAGTGAAATGACAAAGTGATGGTATAAATAGGTACTTGGACGAAAGTTGGAACAAGTGTATCTTCGTTTCTCTGGAATGATGAGGTAAGTGGAACTGATATATAATAAGATCCAAATTTATATAGAGAATTTTGTTATAAATCTTCCTATGAACGTATAGAAATGTGTTTTAATATTTACAAGAATCCATATTTTTCCATCAAAAGTTATCTGAAGTTGATCATTTTCCTATTTGTACCTTTTTTCTAAATTCCTTGTAGACATCTTACTAACACCGCAAAAATCAACGTTAATTTTACAAAAAGTACTATGGTGCTCTTTTGTGATTTGCACACATGAAAATTTTGAAGCTTGTCATTGCGACGAGTTTGATTGTTCTAGTGTTAAACTAAATAATTCTCAAAAGTGAGATTACACAGAAACTTATGTCGATAATATTTGTTATTCCTGTGTGCTATTTCGCAGGATCCTGCTTCCTTTCTAATATAAATTCAATTTATCGTACGAACTAAGTCTCTTTTATTTTTATTACTTCAGTGTCTTTCTCATTCGCCACAGTATTTTACTCTTTCTTCCAGGACATTATATCGTAGTGTGATCCGAATTTCCGTTATTAGATTCATTGAACGTTATCAGTCTTGCGGCTTTTCAATTCGTCACTTTTTTATTTCAGGTCAATGACTGGCTTCAAGATACTGTTCGCATGTTTGGCGTTAATTGTTCTCCTGCATGCATCGGTTCAAGCGGGGCGCACTAAAGGTTTGCACTTTACGTTGTCTTTTTCCATACTATAGATTGCGGTTCAATTGCATCATGCAGTTTCGAAATTTTACGCGTTTGGTAATTATCAGTGAAAAAAGCGAAGTCACGCGTGATCACGTAAAATTGATAGGTACACGTTTGATTTTTTATATTCGAAATGGTCACGAAGCTAATGGTCACGAAGTTAATGGTCACGAAGTTAATGTGAAAATTCCACTTAAGTATTCACCTCTTCTTCGGTTTTGTTTCTGAAAAATGCTTTGTTAACTTCGCGAATATTCCACGTATATATTTGTACTCGCTTCACGTACAAAGCAAACGTGATAACCAGGATAAACGTGAATCAACCAGCGAAGAGGAATTAATTCATCACTCTACTGTCAATTCTCTAAATATAATAACTTCTTCCTCTATAAATGTTTTATAGCAACCTCGAATGTGCCCTTGCGTCCACCACACTGTGGTTTCAGCAACGTTACGCATACCAGGGTGGTTGGTGGTAGACCAGCTAAGCTTGGTACGTTTTATCTATTCCTTTCCAATTAATAATAAGCGATATACTATGAAGGGCGAACTGGAAAGGCACTAAACAGCACATCAAAGTACGTTTCAATTAAATTAATTAATAATACTACGATTTCATTCGTAATAATTTTGCTTATTAACTTGAATTATTTCTTCCTTTTAGTTCATGTTAGAAAGAGTATGTTTTTACTTGAAATTAAAAATCGACATAAGAGTAATGATATGAATGGCTATCAAAAAGTTGGAGAGAAATTACATATTTGAACTTTAGAGTTCCGTATAGTTCAAGTAGAAATTGTATAGAATTAACTAATAAGTGTCATTCCATTGAAGTCAAAATTCAATTTCTCTCTTAATCAAATTTCTCTTTGAGAGTATTTGTACGTATGTAGTTATCGATAACAATAGTTTCAAACTCATCACGGGAGAAAAAATAATGTATGTCCACAACTATGTCTATTGCATTTTAGGTGCCTGGCCATGGATCGCTGCAGTAGGTTTCCGTAACTGCTCAAACCCACATTGGGTAACACAATGGCTGTGCGGAGGTACCCTAATATCGACTAGGCATGTTTTGACCGCAGCACATTGTGCAGATGACGATGATTTGTACGTGGTTCGTATCGGGGACTTAAATCTAAAACGAGATGACGACGGAGCGCATCCTATTCAAATAGAAGTCGACTCTAAACTAATACATCCCGATTATTCTTCCGAGTCGAACAATAATGATATTGCTATTCTTAAACTGAAGCAAGATGTTCCATTTTCGGGTAAGTCTTCAAATATTGTTGAATTTCTAATATTTATGCTACTGGATATTGCTGAAATTTCTTACTGTACACGTATACTGTACCATAAAACATGTACAATTCTTTCTCATACTTTTCGTCATTCGTTTCCTTCACTTTCATTTATTTTCTTATTTTTCAGAGTACATATATCCCATTTGTCTCCCCATAGAGAAATCCCTTCGAAATAAAAACTTCGTGGGCTATAATCCCTTCATTGCTGGATGGGGAGCATTAAGATTTGGTAAGTGATACCAATTCTATGATAAAATTTAATAGTTTCAGTCTTAAATATCCTTCCATTTTCTTTGTAGATGAACCATATACTAACGCATTAATGGAACTACAACTGCCAGTGGTTACCAACGCCGTATGCGAGAAAGCTTATGAGGAGTTTGACGTAACTATTACCAATAAAGAAATATGCGCCGGCGGAGACCCTCGGGGTGGAAAGGATGCTTGTGGAGTAATTAAATTAGATATTTACTATAAATTATACGGTATCTGAGGGCACGTCAATTCGAATCAACGTCAAATCGAGCTTTTAAACATTAAAAATACTAGATAAACTCAACTTAATGCTTCTACCCATTTCTCACACATCATTATAGAATGTAATCTGATTTCCTTCTAATCTTAGTTTTACTCGAAATACATATAATATATACATTATAAATTGGAATATTTCAATACATAAATCAATAATGGATCATTACTGTATATAAGTATAATTTCAATACAATTCGATTGAAATATTTCAGTAACTATGATTAAAAATTTAACGATCATTTCAGGCTGACAGCGGAGGACCACTGATGATACCACAGCAATTCACCTACTATCAAATAGGTGTTGTGTCATCTGGTCATAACTGCGGCGTACCTGATTATCCGGGCATTTACTCTAGAGTCACGTCGTACCTCGACGACTTCATTATCCCAGTGTTGCAAAATTATTAGTGTTCCATAAATATCATTTTTCGTGCAGGAAAAAAAAATTGGAATGTATTATTGTGGAGAAAAGAGGCAGCTCAAATTTATATTGTTTTGTACGTCAAGAATTATAGTCTTAAAATGCATGAAATGTAACTTTGAAATGACATTAATTTTTCACGCTTCTCTTTGTTTGATGGTAATAATAAATCAACTTTCAGAAAGCTCCTATAAATTTTGTTTCTGATGTATCAAGACTATGATTGTATATTCCACTTAGAACGTATACTTCTTGTATGTACATACAAAATTTCGTACTGCTTTGAAACATTGCATAAGATAGAGAGCTTCGAGAGGTTCGGACACAGAAAGTCCATGAAATACAAAATCAGTTTCGCGTGTCCTAAAACTATGTTTTATTTGTTAAAAACATCCTGTCAATTCATGCAATCACATGCATCCTCGGAACTTTACTTATTCTTTTATCACTTCCCAATTAAATTCATTATTTCTGCATGTTTAGCTATATGTAAGAAAAATTTCCATTCAGTCAAAGGTATACTTACACATTACAGATGCTTACGAGATATAAATTCCCAGTCTATTATGATGAATACAAAAATTTATACTGTTAAATCTATTCATATTTTATTGCATGTAAGTACACATGTACGTGAAGAACATTACCTTTGTATGCCTTAAAGGCTTCAAATAGGTCATACTTACTATATTTTATACATATTTTATAAAACTACTTTGTATGTTTGTTCAAAGTGTTAATCAAAAGGCTGATGCACGAAGAAGAAGTGGCGCAATGACACATCAAGGTCACAACCAGGTGACATTTTGATTATGAAGAAATCATTCCTACATTTGCTCCGATATATATCTTTGACTATACTCGATTGAAAATATGTAATTATTTGAATATGAACAATTAATTTTTAATGAGACTGTACCTTGGGAAGAAAGAATTGATACCTTGATCTCATGATTTGTACATCTTACACATCTAATACATTTTGGAATATTATACATTGAAGAGTCAGATTATCATGGTCATGTGATTGGAATAAAAGGACCTCAATGTGATCATGGAATAGCAACTGTTCAGTTAGACAGGATAACAGATTTTACAAATTATATTAACAGCTCTGATTACATATATGTGGCTACCTCCCCAAGATTACACATTTTCTCCAATTCTGGTATGTTGCTTCATCGTATCAACCATTAAGTCTATTTAAATCATTAGTCACGGATTAAGGAAAGAAACAAGTGATTGTGTTAGGCAAGCGAGAAATAATTTATCAAGCATTGAATTGCTGCCTTCTTTTCCTGCAACACAAAGCAAAAATTCTGAATCTCATATGGATGAATGATGTTAATAATTTATGTCTCTTTTCAGATTAAACAATTTTCCGGATTTATTCGTAATTTCGAAGAATACGCTGGTATTCAATGAATAAGGAAAAGAATGGACCAGTATAGGAAATCTCTTTTTCATTGTAGGTGATATATACTTCATTCATTTCATGGTTCAACGTATTTTTGAACATATGTAACTGAGAAAATTCTTCTGTGATTAAAAAACAGGAGCAGAATTGGTACCTTTGAATGATATTAGAAATACTTCAATATAAGCACCACAGTTGAGGAATTACAAGATTTTTGTAAAAGTGAGCATAAGAAAAAGGGTAAAAACATCTCTCATCGTGACAGGCATCTCTCAATTAGCCGTCAAGTGTGTAAGTAAAAGGATCGTAAGATCGATCGTATTTGATTTTTAATAATTCTGTGACTACACATGAATCATTTTTAAGATCAATTAAAGTAGCGCTTATCACACAAGTAAACAGTTTTTATCGTAGAAGTAACTTTTATGCGATGTGTTACGTGCAAAAGTGTTTATTTCTGTTACCATGTCATTGATATTTTACAGATTTTAGTACTAGAACTATCAACTTGTAATGCACGACTGAATATACTATATAGTACATAATTGTAAGAGAAGCGACAAAATGATGGTATAAATAGGTACTTAGAGGAAAGTTGGAACAATTGTATCATATCTTTCCAAGAATGGTGAGGTAAGTAGAAATAGAAACAATAAGATTTGAAGTTATGTAGCAAAGAGCATTTTTTTTATAAATCTTCCTATGTACCTATAGAAACGTGTTCTAATATTCACAAGAATCTAGATTTTTCTATTAAAAGCTATCTAAAATTAATGATTTTCCTGATTTGTACCTTTGTTCTAAGTTCCTTGTAGATATCACACTAATTCAACGTTAATATTACAAAAAGTATTATGGTGCTTTATAGTGAATTGCGCAAATGAAAATTTTGAAGCTTGTCATTGCGACGAGTTTGATCGTTCTCGTGTTAAACTAAACAATTTTTAAAAGTGAGATTACACAGAAACTTATGTCGATAATATTTGTCATTCCTATGATCTATTTCGCGTGACCGTGCCTCTTTTCTAATGCAAATTCAATTTATAATACCAATTAAGTTTCCTTTATTGTCATCAGTTCCGTGTCTTTCTAATTTGCTCTTGTTTTGGCTCTTTGTTTCAAAATATTGGATCATAGTGTGAACCAAGTTTCTTTTATTACATTCATTCATCGTTATCAATCCTGCTTCTTTTCAATTCGTCACTTTTTTATTTCAGGACAATGACGGACTGGAAAATGCTGTTTGCATGTTTGGTATTAATTACTCTCCTGCATCCATTAGTTCACATGGTGTCTGCCGAAGGTTTGCACTTTAAGTTGTCTTTTTCCATGCACTTCAAATTCTAATGTGACCTCGTCACGGAATCTTCGAGCTATTTCGAAATTTTACGTGTTTGTTAATTATCAATGAAAAGAAAGAAGCTACGCAATATCACGTAAAATAAAAACGATTTTTATGATTTTTTATTTTCGAGATGACGACAAAGTT
The DNA here is from genome assembly GCF_024516045.1 of Bombus affinis. Classification (NCBI taxonomy): domain Eukaryota; kingdom Metazoa; phylum Arthropoda; class Insecta; order Hymenoptera; family Apidae; genus Bombus; species Bombus affinis. The sequence goes on from NC_066346.1 coordinate 8,953,403, forward strand.
AGTGACAAAACTGAACTTGATTGTTCACGTCTATTTCCGCGGTTTAATTTCCAGAAAAAGCTTCGTTAACTTCGCGAATATTCCAACGACAAGTTTTACGTGCAAAATAAACGTGATAAACATTGCATCGCGTCAATGAAAATTATTGGCGTAATGCCTAAGATAAAGGTGCAAAGATATTCTCAGAATTTCCAATGACAACTTTATAGCTTTCTAGTTTAATGTCAGTACTGCATTTGAATCACTTTTACCTAACTGTGTTACATACTCTCGCAGAAAATTTTGCTAATTCCATAAAATGATTCACTAAAAATTGTCCTGAACTCCTAAGAAATTATTTACCGCAAAATAGAGAATGTGTTTATTTAAAAAATAAGGTTGAAGGTATTTTCTTTCAAGTATGGCTAACACAATATATAATCAATTAAAACTTTATCTTTTCACGTCAAAAGTTTCTTCAGATAATTATTATCAAGATAATGACTAACTCTGACGGATTAATACGTGTCTGTAGGGCAATCCGGTGGACTTGTTCGGATTTTTATTTCGAATGTTGAGTAATCGGTGTTGCGTTCTTACGCATCTTAGAACCGCATAATTGTTTTATTTTAAAATTGTTTGATCCAGAATATACAACACCGAACAATGAAACAGACAACTGCCTCAACATGAAATCATGTAAGCCTCTGCAAGAAATACCGCAGACACAGGACCATACAGCTACCAAATTTTTGAGGCAATCACTATGCAGATATGAGGGCCATGATCCGATAGCTTGCTGCCCAAACGATCCAAACAAAGAGAAGAGAGGGATTTTAATAGAAACTGTGTATAAGTATGTGCCCTTGCGTCCACCATATTGTGGTTTTAGCAACGCCGCGCATACCAGGGTGGTTGATGATAAACCAGCTAAGCTTGGTACGTTTTATCTGTTCCTTCCCGATTAATAATAAGCGATTTACTGCGAAGAATGAACTTTAAAGCTACTTACGCGATAGAAAACGATGTATGTTCGCAACTATAACTATTGCGTTTTAGGTGCTTGGCCATGGATAGTTGCATTAGGTTTTCGTAATCCCCAAAACCCAGATACTGAACCAGAATGGAAGTGCGGAGCTTCCCTGATATCAGCTAGGCATGTTTTGACCGCAGCACATTGTGCAATACGCAGTGATTTCTACGTGGTTCGTATCGCGGACTTAAATCTAAAATGAGATGACGACGGAGCGCATCGTATTCAAGTGGGGTTCGTATCTAAACTAATACATCCTGATTATATTGCCGGACAACACTCCCACGATATCGCTATTCTTAAATTGGAGAGAGATGTACCATTTTCGGGTAAGTCGTAAAATATTGCTGAGTTTCCAATATTCATGCTATGGAGTATTATTAAACTATCATTTCTTTCAATTTTTTATCATAAAACACGTAAAATTCTTTCTCATACTTTTCGTCAACCGTTTCCTTCGTTATCATTTATTTCTTCATTTTTCAGACTACATACGTCCCATTTGTCTTCCCATAGAGGAGTCCCTTCGAAATAACAACTTCGTGGGCTATAATGCCTTTGTTGTTGGATGGGGAAGATTAGAATTTGGTAAGCGATACTAATTTTATAATAAAACTGAACAGTCCTAGTCTTAAATGTCTTTCTCATTTTCTTCGTAGACGGACCATATAGTGATGTATTAATGGAAGTACAAGTGCCAGTACTTAGCACAGCCGAATGCCAACAGGCTTATGCCGGCGTTTCTGATAAAGTAATATGCGCCGGATACGCTGAGGGTGGAAAGGATGCTTGTACGGTAATTAAATTACAGATTTAATATAAATTATACGGTATCTGAAGACACGTCAATTCGAATCAACATCAAATCGACGTCTTAAACATTAAAAATAATAGATAAACACAATTTAATATTTTTGCCCACTTCTCACACAACATTACGGTATTTAATCTCATTTCCTTCCAGTATTAGTTTTACTCAGAATACATATAATGCGTACATCATAAACTGAAATATTTCAATACATAAAGTAATGATAGATTATTACTGTATGAAAGTATAATTTCAATATAACTCGAGTGAAATATTTCAACTTTGATTAAAAGCTTTAAGCATTAAAATTAAAAATGTAACAATCGTTCCAGGGTGACAGCGGAGAACCACTGATGATACCACAAAACTTCACCTTTTATGAAATAGGTGTCGTGCCTTATGGTTATTTCTGCGGTTTACCTGGATATCCTGGCGTTTACACTAGGGTCACGTCCTATCTCGACAGCTTTATTCTCCCAGCGTTGAAATAATACAATTATTAAGGTTTATATCATTTTCCGCGTACAAAAAAGAAAAAGTTGGACTATACTACTGTAGCTAGTTGGACTACACTACTATAGCTATAGAGGTAGCTCAAATTTACATTGTCATTTATATCACGAATTATAGTGTTAGAATGCGCAAAATATGACTTTTAAATGACATTAATTTTTCACGCTTCTCTTTGTTTGATGGTAATAATAAATCAACTTTCAGAAAGCTCCTATAAATTTTGTTTCTGATGTATCAAGACTATGATTGTATATTCCACTTAGAACGTATACTTCTTGTATGTACATACAAAATTTCGTACTGCTTTGAAACATTGCATAAGATAGAGAGCTTCGAGAGGTTCGGACACAGAAAGTCCATGAAATACAAAATCAGTTTCGCGTGTCCTAAAACTATGTTTTATTCGTTAAAAGCGTCCTGTCTATTCATGCAATCACGTGCATCCTCGGAACTTTACTTATTCTTTTATCACTTCCCAATTAAATTCATTATTTCTGCATTTTAGCTAGATATAAGAGAAGTTTCCATTCAGCCAAAGGAATACTTACACATTACGGATACTTATGGACATAAATTCCCAAACTATTATGACAAATAAAAAACCTTATACTATTAAATCTGTTTGTATTTTGTTGCATGAGAATACATATATATTACCTTTGTATCCCTTGAACGCATCAATATTGCTCATATAAACTTGTGAAGGATTGGTCGAGGATAGATAATGTGAAATAACGAGAGCGAGAAATTGCTGTCGCAACCCGTCAAATATATTTGGAATAAATGTAGTATCGTGGACAAAAAGCCTAAGATATCTGCCGAATCGTAGACAATGTCGCGAGAGCTGCGGCATCGTCGGGTACATCAAGGTGTCGTCGGTCCTTTTTAAGTTTCGTGGAAAGGGCCCGTGTAACCCCAAACTCTTTTGCCCTGACGTCACCTTAGGCGACCACTTCTAAACATTCTCCAGACAGCCGATACTTGAACATTACACATGGCGACCTTGGCGACAATGTATATTGCCGGAGTACCTGAGGGTTCATCTATGTCCTAACGGTCCTTCCACCGAATGTTCTAGAAGCGTAGCAACAGTCACGTACGCCTACAGGGTAGTGGGGATGATGAAGGATGAAAAACAAAAGAAGAAACAGATGTCATCGAATGTAAGAAGATATTGTAAGAGCCTCAGTCTCGAACGGCCACGGCTAGAGTTCAGAAGTGTATAAACGAGGAAAAAATAAAGTTTTTTTTCTTTCCTTTAAATTTCTTCCTTATTTTACGTGACATTTTGGCGATCCTGCCAGGATACATCAACGTTGGATAAAACAAGATTACGGTTTTGGCCTACGGGACATCCGACCAAAGGTGTATCAAGCAACCTGGACTACGAAAAACGGTTTTATTAGTAAGTAGAACCATTTCCTCTAAAAGGATCGATCGATTGCATTCGATAACGTCAGACTCCGACGATCTATTACTCTGAAATGGACCAAAGGGACGATAAGAAAATTACACCTGTCGCTTCGACTAGCGGTGATCCAAACCTGCGGGCAATTTTGGATATGATGCAGCGCCAGCACGAAGAACATAAGGCAGCTATAAATGATTTGTATAAACTAATTCGCGATGAAAGCACTCAACGGATCAAGGAAATAGAACCAATAGGGAAGACTGTGGCCGAACTCAAGCTAGGAGTACAATCCTCCGTAGATACGTCTGAGTTCAACTCAATTATGACAGACGATACTAGTTCTGCCAGCAGAAGCACTACTCGGGACACCCGCATAGTGAAATCTCCGGAAGAACGCGTTCGGATCAAAGAAACTCCAGAAACCTCCGACCCAGCGAACTCCGAGGACGAGGAAGAAGAATCAGCCTCGTACGACCGACATATGTTCGACGCGAAAACCAGCATCGAGTTCATCCCAGTCCTCAACGGTCAAGATGACATTGGAGTGGAGGGATTCATCAAGCGGGTAAGCGAAGCTAGATCGGAATGTAAGGAAAAGCGTGCTTTATTGAAATTAATTTTAACCAAACGCATTGTCGGCGAAGCCGAAAGAAGCATTAGACATTCGGTTATCGAGACGTACGGCGCCTTATTCGAAAATCTGAGGAAGTTCGTATCGATTAACGTAACTTCAAACGGCGCGCGCGATAAATTACAAAGAACTCGGCAAAGTTTTAACGAATCAGTACACGGATACATCAAAAGATTTCGACACGGTCTTAATGAACTTATGTACGCATTGCAACACGAAATCCGCGATCCTATTCGACGAGCAGTCGCGATAGACCTAGAGAACGAACGCGCAACCAAAACGTTCATACTAAATTTAAAACCCGAGATAGAAATCAGAACATCAAGCATGAAACCGCGCACCTTACAAGAAGCACAAGATGCCGCGTTCGAAGCAGAACTATTAATCGGAGAAATTGAGCGAAACCGCGGAAATCAGTGCAGCCAGCAAATAAGAGCTCACTCATTCGCCCGAGGGAATGTATCGTCACAACGCAAACCCCCACTTAGGAGCGGTCCGATGACTACGCAAAATCGCCTGCCGACAAGCACTCAAATAAACAACGGAGGGAGAATGAAGTGTTTTAAGTGCAACCAAATAGGACATACCGCAAGTTACTGCCGAAAATTTTCAACCGGCCAGCCAGCGAAATCTTCCGCCTCCGCGCAGCTACAATATAAACATGGAGAATGCGGGACGAGAAGAGGAAACAGCGCTACCAGAACCTCGAGAGACGTCGTACGAGTACACGCAACAACAGGAAAACTTCTATCCATTGGAGTTCGATCGGGAACAGAAATCAAACGATATTTAATCGATACCGGTGCAGGAATAAATTTAGTTAAAAGATCAAGTGCCATATTTAAACCTAAAAAGACAGTAGCTAAAACATTTTACATGGGCAATGACAAATACCAAACTGACGAAACAGTAGACTTTCAATTCTTTAACATCATGAACACATTTCACGTTGTGCCAGACGATTTTCCTTTAATAGAAGACGGAATAATTGGTTTACCTATGCTCTCTAACTACTCATATCGAATTAACAACGAATCAATACAATTAAACGGGAACGAAATATTTTTCCAGGCGCCGAAAACCATTCTCCCAGGGCAAACCAAAATCGAAACAATTTATCTGGATAAAGTTCCGACGAGAGTATGTTTCTGCAATACTGGTGAGCAACCAACTATAATCACTAATGATCTTTCTTATGAACACGATCTCGATAAAATTGCTAAACTGAAACAAATAATTAGACTAGACCATATTGAAGACAAACTTCGTATTCCTATCGAAAAGATCCTCCTACATTACATAGACGTGTTTGACCTAGAATCCGATACCCTACCTTGTACTAACCTAACAAAACACACTATTACCCTACGCGAAAACAAAATCGTCAATACCAAATCGTACCGACCTCCCGAAGCCCATAAAGCAGAAATTGAAAAACAAATGAAAAAAATGTTAGATAAAAATATCATTGAAGAATCAGATTCTCCTTACAACAGTCCAGTATGGGTAGTACCCAAGAAATCAGACGCATCAGGCAAACAGAAATGGCGTATAGTTATCGACTTTCGAAAATTAAATGAACTTACCGATCAAGACGCCTACCCACTACCGACAATCGACGACATTCTATCACAATTAGGCAACGCCAAATTCTTCTCTGCTCTAGATTTATCTTCGGGATTCCATCAAATACCTATGGACCCCGACTCAAAGAAATATACAGCCTTTAGCACACCTCAGGGACACTTTCACTATAATCGCATGCCATTCGGTTTAAAAAACGCCCCAGCCACCTTCCAACGCATGATGGATACCGCGTTACGAGGATTATTGAACAAATACTGCTTTGTATACCTTGACGACATAATAATATTCGGTAGTACAATTCAACAACACAATGAAAACCTTGCTATAGTATTGCAAAGATTAAAAGAGTTAGGACTAAAAATCCAACCCGACAAATGCGAATTTCTAAAACCTGAATTAGAATACTTAGGACATGTCATAACACACGAGGGCATAAAGCCAAATCCTAAAAAGATCTCCGCAGTTAAAGACTTTAAGATTCCCAAAACACCAACAGACGTAAAGTCATTTCTCGGATTAGCTGGATACTACAGAAAATTCATTAAAAACTTTTCCAAACTCGCCAAACCATTAACAGATCTCACAAAGAAAGACAATCCTTTTAGATGGACAGAAACGCAACAGACAAGCTTTGACACACTAAAAGAAAAGCTATGCTCAGCCCCAGTTTTAGCATACCCAGACTACACGAAAACATTCACACTCACCACAGACGCTTCCAATGAAGGAATAGGCGCAATCTTATCACAAGACGGACATCCTTGTTGTTACATATCACGGACACTCAACCCCCCAGAGAAAAATTATTCTACCACAGAAAAGGAATTATTAGTTATCGTATGGGCAGTTAAGAGACTCAGGCAATACCTGTTAGGAAGACGATTCGTTATTCGAACCGATCACCAAGCACTCACTTGGCTCAAAAATTGCAAAGACCCTTCCTCGCGTTTGATTAGATGGAGACTTAAACTCGAAGAATACGAGTACGATATTCAGTATTGCAAAGGTAAAGAGAACACAGCAGCCGACGCACTTTCCAGAAAAATTTACCAAATTACCGACAAATCAGTCCCAGACACACCTGCAAACTCCGAAAATATTGTAGAACACTTTAACGCATGGTCAGAAGACGCGACACCCCCGAGACGACTTAAAATCACGCCAAACGATCACACCTTCTATCAATTGAATAGAGAAACATTAGGTCCATTCGACAAAGATACTTGGATTCGAAAAATTTTTGAACTAACCAAGAAACACAAGAAAATTGGGATAGGAGACAATAGTTTTACCGAAACCGAAAAAGCTAGGATCAAAGTAACACTCATGTTTATTAATGACCAAATTGAAGAAATAACTTTTGCATACGAACCAATACAAACCATAACTGACGAACAAGCTCTAGACATTATACGCGAAAACCATAACGACATTAGTGGACACTTGGGTATTCAAAAGACATATAGTAAAATCAAAGACCAATTCAAAATCCCACGCCTCATGGAAAAGATAGAAGATTTTATAAAAAATTGCGAAGCTTGTCAACGACAAAAGCTAGTTAGAATCAGACCCAAGGAACAACCCGTAATTCCTCAGACACCAGTAGAGCCAAACGAAAAGATAGCCATGGATCTAATTGGTCCGATGCCTAAAACCACACGTGGAAATCAATACATTCTTTCGATTCACGATGACCTAACGAAATATCTCGTTCTAGTACCACTGAAAACACAACGAACCGAATCGATTATCGATGCACTACTACACCACTACATTTACATCTTCTCAGCACCCAAAACGATACTGACAGACCAGGGACAAAACTTTATTAGCGAACTAATGGAAAAATTCGAAGAAGCATTTAAAATCAAACATATAAAGACCACTAGTTTTCATCCTCAATCTAACGGATCCTTAGAACGAACACACGCCACAGTAAAAGACATGATTCGCACGAGCCTACACGATTCTAATAAAGAATGGGATCAGGTATTAGACTTTATTTGCCTAGGGTATAATACCGCGATACACGATGCAACTGGATTTTCACCCTTCGAACTAACATTTGGAAGAAAAGCCAACCTCCCGTCTTCCGTATCCCGAACTTCCAATTACACCTACGAAGAAATGTTTGCACTATGGCAAAAACAATTGCAAAAATATAGAATGATAGCGAAGAACACTCTTGAACAAAGTAGAAAGAGGTACATGAGAGATCAGACAAGGAAAATCATTAGAACTCAAACCTTATTTAAGGAAGGAGATCGTATACTCCTTCACAACGATCATAAGTCCGATAAATTGGACGACGAATGGTTAGGACCCTACGTTATTAAATCAGTCAAGACACCGTATTATGAGATTCTCATTAGAGATCGAGTTAAGAAAATCCACGGTAACAGAATAAAACCTTATTTTTCAGGACGATCGCCCTTGCCGTCGGCTTTACCACCCTTAACGGATTAAAAATAACCCCTATTGACAATAACGGAATATTTCATGAGAAAATATCCAAAGCATATCTTTATAGCGAACACATAAATGTTATTATAGGACTAGATATTAGTGCTGTATTGGAACAAGTAAGATATATCGAAAAGGGAGTAGCCGAAGTTAGGAATCACTGCGAGACACGAAAAGACTGTAGCATATTACCAGAAATACGCTCTTTACAAGCAAAACTAAATAACGTCAGAACACTTAGCATCGAATTACGATCCTTAGCTCACATTCATCCCAGAAGTAGACGAGGACTAGTAGACGCTATCGGATCTATTAGTAAAACTCTTTTTGGAACCCTAGCCGCGAACGATCTAGATATAATCAACAAAAATATAGACAAACTCTTTGAAGAAGGTAACAGCCTAAAAACCATAGTAGCCAACCAGACAGCTTTGATTAAACGAATTTTAAATAACGACGTCATCCAGCGACTGAAACAAGTAGACACAGGTGTAACAAACGAACTTAAAACGCTTAACAAAAACGAGATCACCTTAATAAAAGTCATAGCTCTAGAAAGCTCACTCTCTGACTTACATTTCCAAATCGACGAAATATTCAATTTAATCATCTTAGGAAAACAAGGAATAATAAGCCCACAGATTATTGATCCCGGAACTTTTATTAACAATTACGCCCAAGTACTAGGTAGCAAAACAGTAGGAAACGCTTTTATACCAAAGGAAGAGAATTTCCAAAATATTTTAGATATCTCAGAACTCACATTGTTTACTCGACAAAACAAAGTTTTCTTTGTAATTTCTGTACCAACAGTTATGGACATGGAATGGGATATAGAGCAAATATATCCCATACCATCTCTCACGAACAAAGTGTTTTTAGCACCTTTAGTAGTTCATCCGATATTTTTAACGTCAGGACTAAATTACATCAATGTCGATCAAAACTACTTGGATAAGCAATGCCGTTCTATATCTGACTTTTACATTTGCAAACAAACTCAGCCGATTCACGACCGTCGAGTGAAGCACGATTGTAACTCTGAAATCTTAAGCGCAGAAAACACTGTCAAATTCTGTAAGGTGGTAGTTTATAACATTGAAGATATAACTTTTATCCCATTAAATGCTGAGAATCATTTTATAGCTATACCAGAAAAACCAATAGATCTGAGCATTTTCGAAGAAAAGACACATCGAATTGTTAGACTAGAGAAACCATCTTTGTTACAAACTAATAAAACCGTAGACATATTGTACAAGAATAACCATATGAGAATCAGTGGTAGTAGCAAGGAAATTTCTTACGAGATTAAAATCAAAACAGTCAATGTAACTAATGATTCAGACTGGATTGTTTTACTAAATAAACTAGAGAAAACTCCAAAACTTATTAACGATAATTACGGATACAAAGACACTCTGGATGGAATCGAAGATCAAACGAATCAACTAACTTTTGCTCATAGAATCGATCAAGTTGAATCACGGGGAATATCTATATTACAAATTATAGGATATTTATCCATTGCTCTCATATGCTTATACTTTCTCAACAAAATAGGAATGCCGAAATTGTGTTTTCATTTATTCTGTTGTAAAATCAAGCGAAACACGACAAATAACAATCCACCAGCCAGCGCTCCGATGCCAATCAACCCGGCACCTATCAACATATTCACCCCGATTCTACCTGTGCCCAGCACCAGCAACGATTCACAAGTAACCTTCGACCTGGAAACACCCAAGACAAAATTTCACCCATCTATCTTAAAGAGGAAAAGGAACTTCGAGGACTAAGTTCATTCTAAGGAGGGGGGAGTGTAACCCCAAACTCTTTTGCCCTGACGTCACCTTAGGCGACCACTTCTAAACATTCTCCAGACAGCCGATACTTGAACATTACACATGGCGACCTTGGCGACAATGTATATTGCCGGAGTACCTGAGGGTTCATCTATGTCCTAACGGTCCTTCCACCGAATGTTCTAGAAGCGTAGCAACAGTCACGTACGCCTACAGGGTAGTGGGGATGATGAAGGATGAAAAACAAAAGAAGAAACAGATGTCATCGAAAGTAAGAAGATATTGTAAGAGCCTCAGTCTCGAACGGCCACGGCTAGAGTTCAGAAGTGTATAAACGAGGAAAAAATAAAGTTTTTTTTCTTTCCTTTAAATTTCTTCCTTATTTTACGTGACACCCGCGTGACCCTGGCCACGCGCGTTTCGGGACACGTGTCTCGAACGACGGGAAAAGACAAAAGAGACGTTAAAGTCAGTATTAGTTGAGAAGCCGGAGAGAACGGATGCAAAAGGTGTGCAGAGTGTGAATTGAGAAGCGAGAGCGAGCGAGTGTAGAAGCCGAAGAGTGTGAATCGGGAAGTCGAAAGCCGCGTCTGAAAATAAGACGTACGACAGCATTGTAATTATTTCGTTGCTTCGAATATTATTAATTAAATCAAAACATCATTACTTGTCCTTTCCTCTAAGACCCATTAAGATACTACATAAATAAATAAATTAATTAATACACAGCCGAAAACGTGAGTCGTTGTGTCTAATCACCGCGGTTACTTGTCAATTCTGCAATATCCACACTTGTACTAATAATCATATTTGTACTAGTAAATATCTTCTCTATTGCATAACAACAACGTCTAATTCAAGTGAGAATTCGTTTCACGCCCCTAATCCTAACCGTAATCTTAACGCCAACCCGACATGTATATCCTTTTACCAGTATGAAAATTAGACGGTCGACATTACAGTTTAATTTAAATTTTATACATTTTATATTGTGATTGAAATTTTATTTGATTGAATTGTGATATTTTCATTAAAATCAAAATTTTTAATTTAGTTAGTATTTCAGTTAGAATTTTAATTCAGAAAAAGAATAAATTTCTGTATGAAAATTAAAAAGACTTGGAATTTCAATTTAGTTCGAAAGCTTAAGTGTTAAATACTTCTATGTTCCGTCCTTTGGCTTCAACTGAGACCTAATAATTACATCAATATTCGTAAATGCTTGAAAATGCTATATAATAGCATCAGCTTCTTTTTAAAACATTTTATAGAAAAATCTTTATAAACTTGTAATATTTTTTAGACAATTTGAATTCATTATATTATACATCATACATTGTAGTCATTTCTGTGGCGGCACTAGACGCCACCACTCGACGCGAACTAGTGTCGGACGACGGCAGCGCAGTGGTTAGCGCCTTGGGGTACAAACGTTCGGGACCCGGGTTCAAATCCCGGCGCCCCGTATTTTTCCGACGTCCGACATTTCTTCCACGACATCTAAATAAGAAGAAAATACAGCGGTACCCCACCAAGAAGCACGACGACATCTACATGCAGCAGCTACAATTATCACGAATATATGAAAGAAGATGGAGAAAAAGAAAAAAAAAAGTGTGTTTCGTCCAGAGCCTGCTAGTGGACTCATCAGTAAGGTTTACCTAGCAGGCTCATGCCTTAGACACAATGGAAGACAGGAAGAGGGAGGAATTGTATATATATGGTAGGAACATTGAGAAACGAAGGTCCTCCCTCTTGCGCAGCTGTATCCAAGGCCGGGCGATTCTCCCACATCCTCTCTGCGATGTTTCCCAGGAGAGCGGCATACCACTTAATACTAAGGGTCTTAAACTAGAGGAAGCTCGTGACTAGATTAGCACCAAGTGATTTAAATCTAAAACTTTGGCACAAATCAAAGTCAGTCTTTGCTCTCTCTCCAGTACCGCCCATGGGACTTGAGAATGTAAAGAGAAGAAGAGATGCTGCAAGAACATAACAAGTAAATTTACAAGTTCCAACAGCAGTTCATTACAGCACTCATTCTTCAATTCATCCTCCATCGCGACATACTCCAGCCTTGATTTACAATGGATAAATGAAGGGAAAGGAGTAGAAAGGAGCAGCAGTGTTTCGTCCGAGATCTGCTAGTTGGACTCTTCAGTAAGGCTTACCTAGCAGACCTATATACCTTAGACACTGGAATAGGAACACTTGTGTTAGAAGTTATATTTATTGAAACAAACAGTCAATGTGACCACTAGTGAGAAAAGCAATTAACATCGGAAGCCCTATGTTGACATCGAAGGCCCTCTGTTGACAAGTGACGTATGCTACAAACGTAATTTAAACAAAACCCATTATGATGAGTTATAGACTGTACATTTATAGTAAATTTAAAAGTGTAGAAATACACAGATTGCATATAGTAATGTGTAAATACATTTATTTTCGATATTTTCGATAGAAAATATTGAAAGTAAAGTTTTTGTTATATTCTTAAGGATTAACGTAATAAATGAGTTGTGATACTTAATTGTCTTGAATGAAAGAAATTTCTATTTAAGTTCAATTTCCATAATTGTATTTATATAATAGCGTTAAATAAAGCTGCGAATTTATATAAACATCCACGGTCTAATCATAATTAGAGAATCTAAATTCTGGAATATTATACATTGAAGAGCTAGATTATTGCTACGTAAAATTGACACTTGGATTGTAAGAGAAAAGAAGGCTGAGTCGTAACCCAACTATTAATTTTCTTTTATTGAACTTTATTATAAATTTAGCACTTATAAAAATAGAATGACACTGAACCGAAGAAAGGGGGTGCACAAGAACAGGAACTAGAAAAAAAAACGGCCCGAGCTGGCCGAAGTCTCGGCTTATATGCGTTTTGGTTCGAGGATGTTGAGGAGCTCGGTGTATGTTATGACGTGGAAAAGTATCCGAGGGTCGGGGGATCGATGTACGATGTAAACTAAGTTGTGTCGTAGCTTCTGTGTAGGCTGTGATGATAAGGTGGTGATGTGTCCAAAGGAGTCCGAAGCTCGGGGTTCGATGTCTTATCTCTGATGTAGGTTGACATGCGATTGATGTCACATTATCATGGTCATGTGATTGGAATAAAAGGACCTGAATTTCGTGATATTCTTATCCAGTTAGATAATATAACTAAGTATCTTCACAGTAACATAGAATACCATGGTTTATACGTTCTTAACACTGATCGTTTGACTGATTATGGAATGGTAAGTGTTAAGTTATACAACGACACAGGCATTTTCTCTGACGTAAAAAATCTGATAAACGTAAATCATAACTTAGAATATTTTCATTAGTAACATCGTAAAATGTTTGCTCGATTCTGGGAATGTGGCAACGAAGGGAATTCCATTCGTAGGAAAATACGGAGCATCCGTGGCAAGGATATGGTAAAGAAGAGGTTGATTCCTGAAGAAAGATTAACGATGTGTCAATCTCCCTCTCGAGTGCGTAAATATTATATACAGAGAGGTACCACATACTATCAACGTATGATAACGCCGTGTAAAGTATCACTGTTGGAGCATTGCAAATTATTCGTAAAAGTGAGCATCGTTGAGTGGCATTTCTCAGTTAGCCATCAAGCGTACAAGTAGAAGGTTCTAAAGATTTACGTGATTGATTTCTGATAATTCAGTGTCTACAAATCAATGACTTTTAGGATGAATTAAAGTTGCACATGCAAACACGAGCAAACAGCTTTCACCGTAAAGGTAACTTTTATGTAATTTACGCGCAAAAAGTACTTATTTCTGTTACCACGCTATTGCTGTTTTGTAAATTTTAGTAGCACAACTATCGGTTATGTGCAATAAAACATGCAATATAATAGATAATTGTAAGTGAAACGACAAGGTGATGGTATAAATAGGTACTTCGACGAAAGTTGGTACAAGTTTAACTACGTATCTCAGGAGTGGTGAGGTAAGTAGGAGCGAAATGCACAATAAGAATTGAATTTATATAGAGCATTTTGTTATAAACCATCCTATGAACGTATAGAAATGTGTTTTAGTATTTACAAGAATCCATATTTTTCCATCAAAAGTTATCTGAAATTGATGACTTTCCTATTTGTATCTTTCTTCTATGTTCCTTGTAACCATATCAACCTAAAAAAAATCAACGCTAATTTTATTAAAACTGTTATGGTGCTCTTTGGTGATTTGCACAAATGAAAGTTTCATTGCGACGAGTTTGATCGTTCTAGTGTTAAACTAAACGATTTTCAAAAATGAAATTTCACAGAAACGTATGTCAATGATGTTTGTCATTCCTATGATCTATGTCGCGAAATTGTGCCACGTTTCTCATGTAAATTCTACTTATCACGCGAATTGAGTTGCTTTTGTTATTATCAGCTTGCCGTATTTCTAATTCGCCACATTTTTTCGCTCTTTGTTTCAAAATATTGAATCATAGTGTGATCCAAGTTTCTTTTATTAGATTCACTGTTCGTTCGTTCTGCGTCTTTTCAATTCAACATTTTTTTTATTTCAGGATAATGACAGGCTTCGATATATTGTTCGCATGTTTCGTGTTAATTAGATTGCTGGATCCATTAGTTCATACTGTGTCTGCTCAAGGTTTGCACTTTAAGTCGTCTTTTTCCATGCATTTCTGATTCTAGTTCGATCTTGTCATGGAATCTTCGTGTAATTTCGAAATTTTACGCGTTTATGATTCATCAATGAGAGAAAGTAATTGATTTCAAATCTACCAGAACTATTATGTATACTACTTATTTGCGCATTTCGAGTCGAATCGAATTCATAAAGATCGCTCTGTTACATGCTGATTTACGTTTTATAAGACATAATAGGTACACTAACATGCGTTTCCATGAAATTGTGTCGAATTTACTATGATATTTTTCTATCAATGTTACAACTACCACCGTATTGTTGATTAGTGTGCGAATTGTACATATATACAATTATCTATATTCGTATTTTCGGGCACCACGCTCCAATACTCCTAATTTCGAGTTGATAGAGAATCAAAAAAGTAACCTGTATCTTGCGCAGGAAACTACGCAACGAAGTTTATACGTATCCTTCGCTGTATTTGCTAAAGAATCAATCGATGATAACAATCCTTGATGTATAGTAACTTAAGCGTTTGATTGTAGCAAATTCGTGCTGTCGTCGTGCTAATAACTATATGTTATAGTATAACAATAAATATTTACGTTATGAAAATGAATAACGTACCTGCAGTGTAACTATGTTGTTAATGATGGAAGAAGCGTGTAATCGGACGGTATACGGTGCGAACGAAGTATCAGGAGTAATGGTTAATATTTGAAAAAAAATATATATACATTATTATTAAAAATTTTAATTAAGGAGCTAACCGGAGAAAACGAATTAATTCGTAACTCTATTGCCAATTTCTTAGATGTAATAATTTCAGTTCTCTACAAATGTTTTATTTTAAAATTGTTTGATCCAGAATGTATCACACCGGACAATCAGGAAGGCACGTGCCTCCACTTCAGAAGATGTCAGCCTCTGCAAGAAATACAACAGACACAGGACCATGCAGCCACCGACTTTTTTAGACAATCACAGTGCCCATCCGATGACAATGATCAGATCTATTGTTGTCCGAACAATCCAAACAAACAAAAGAGGGGACTTTTGATTTCTTTTGAAACTAAGTATAAGTATAGGGCATTGCGACCACCATACTGTGGTTTTAGTAACGCTACGCATACCAGAGTGGTTGGTGGTAAACCAGCGAAGCTTGGTACGTTTTATCTCTTCCTTTCCGATTAATAATACGCGATTTGTTACGAAGTATGAACTTTAAAGACACTGAATAGCACATCAAAATACGCTTCAATTAAATTAAATAATAATACTAGGATTTCATCGGTAGTAACTTTACTTATTAACTTGAATTACTTCTTTCTTTCACGTCATGTTAGGAAGAGCATCTTTTTACTTGGAATTAAAAATCGATATAGGAGTAATAATATGGATAGAGATCAAAAACTGCTGGGGAGATATTACATGTTTGAACTTTATAGTTCAGTACAGTTCAAGTAGAAATTATGTAGAATTGTTTAATAATTTTTATTCCAGTAAAGTTAAAATTTAATTTCTCTCTTTATCAAATCTCTATTGGAGAGCATTTGTAGGTATGTACTTATGGTCTTCTATATGATCGAATATCGAATAGATAATAATAGTTTTTACGCGGGAGGAAATTATGTATGTTCGCAACTATAAGTATTGCGTTTTAGGTGCTTGGCCATGGATCGTTGCATTAGGCTTTCATAATTACACACACCCATGGGAGGATCCGGAATGGTATTGCGGAGGTTCCCTGATATCGGCTAGGCATGTTTTGACCGCAGCACATTGTGCAATACTCAATAGTTTGTACGTGGTTCGAATCGGGGACTTAAATCTGAAACGAGATGACGACGGAGCGCATCCTATTCAAATGGGATTCGAATCTAAACTAATTCATCCTAATTATATTGACGGACAACACTCCCATGATATCGCTATTCTTAAATTGGAGAGAGATGTACCATTTTCGGGTAAGTGGTCAAATATTGTTAAGGTTCCAATATTTATGCTGTGGAGTATTACTAAACTATCATTTCTTTCAATTTTTTTATCATAAAACATGTAAAATTCTTTCTCATACTTTTTCCGTTTCCTTTACAATCATATATTCCCTTATTTTTCAGAGTACATACGTCCCATTTGTCTCCCCCTAGAAGAGTCCCTTCGAAATAACAACTTCGAGGGTTACCATCCTTTCGTTGCCGGATGGGGAAGATTAGAATTTGGTAAGTGATACTAATTTTATAATAAAATTAAACAGTTCCAGTCTTAAATGTCTTTCTCATTTTCTTCGTAGACGGACCATATAGTGATGTATTAATGGAAGTACAAGTACCAGTGGTTAGGAATGCCGAATGCAAGACAGCATATTCCAAATTTCGTAATGCACCTATCACTGATGGCATGATATGCGCCGGATATGCTCAGGGTGGAAAGGATGCTTGTACGGTAATTAAATTACAGATTTACTACAAATTATACCATGTTTGAAGACACGTCGATTCGAATCAACATCAAGTCGACGTCTTAAACATTAAAAATAAAAGATAAACACAATTTAATATTTTGGCCCACTTCTCACGCAACATTATGGTATTTAATCTCATTTCCCTCCAGTATTAGTTTTACTCAAAATACATATAATACATACATCATAAACTGAAATATTTCAATACATAAAGTAATGATAGATTATTACTGTATGAAAGTATAATTTCAATATAACTCGAATGAAATATTTCAACTTTGATTAAAAGCTTTAAACATTAAAATTAAAAATGTAACGCCCGTTCCAGGGTGACAGCGGCGGGCCACTGACAATACCACGGCGATTTACCTACTATCAGATAGGTATTGTGTCCTTTGGTTATAACTGCGCTTTACCTATGTACCCTGGCGTTTACACTAGGGTCACGCCCTACCTCGACAGCTTTATTCTCCCAGCGTTGGAATAAAACGATTATTAGTGTTGCATAAGTATCATTTTTCGTGTACGAAAAAGGAAGTTGTAACTTTCTGTTGTGGAGATAATAAGCAGTTGAAACTTACATTGTTTTGTACGTCAGGAATGATTGCCTTAAAATGCACGAAATGTAACTTTAAAGCGACACTAATTTTTTACACATCCTACACTTGTACGATTTAGATATATAGAGATAATAAAGGAACATTAATTAAATTTCTTTCTCTGCTTGTCTTTTTTTGATGGTAATAATAAATCAACTTTCGGAAAGCTCATATAAATTGTGTTTCTGATAGATTAAAGGAATAATTAAATATTATACTTAGAACGTGTACTTCTTGTATGTACATACAAAGTTTTCGACTACTCTGAGACATTTCATACGATAGAGAACTTCCGGTAGATTGGACACAGAGGGTACATAAAATACAAGATAAACCTCGCGTCTTTCAAAACTATTTTTTATTCCAGGAAAATGTCCCATCTATTCTTGAAATCACATGAATCCTCGAAATTTTACTTATTCTTTTATCACTTTCCGATTAAGTACACTCTTGCTGCATGTTTAGCTATATGTAAAAGAAATTTCTATTCGGCCAAAGGTATATTTATACATTACAGATAGTTACAAGACGCTTTGATTCTCAGTCTATTGTGATGAATAAAACTGTTTATACTGCTAAATCTGATCGTATTTTGTTGCATGTAAGTACACATGTACGTAATGTACGTTACTTTTGTATCCTCTCGAACGTTTTAAAATCGGTTAAACTTACTTAATTTTATACATATTTTATAAAACTACTTTGTATGTTTGTTTAAAGTGTTAATCAAAAGGCTGGTGCGCAAAGAAGAAGAGGCGCAATAATGTGGCCTGATGACATTTACGAATATTTAAGAATCACCTCTACATTAGCTCAGATATATAAACATATATTCTTAATCTTTTTAAAATCTAACAAATAATCTTAATGTAATAAATCATGCTGAAAAGGACTTAGTTATTTGCATTAGAAAAGGATAAGAAATCGTTCTTACTTTTTCAAGTAGTTTTTCCAAAAAGACACAAAGATGGAGAAATTAAATACAGAAAGCAGGAGAATAGAAAAGTATGAATAGCCTAAATTCATGTAGCATGAGTAAAATTTATAGTGAAGATGTATAGAATATATATCGTACAACGAAGATATGCGAAATGGATATTAGGCTTAGATATGACAACACCAAATTACATATTGATAGAGGAATGCAAGATAATAAAAATAAAGGAAAAAGCATTAAAAAGAGCAGCAAGGTATGAAGAGAAAGCCCTAGAATCAAAAAAGGAATTAGTAAGGGAGTTTATAAAGGCAAGAGGGAGAAGCTGGGGAAATGGCCATGAAGGGAAAATGGCAAGAAAGAGAAAGAAGGGACTTGAAGAGGTATGAAAGGGAGGGACGCAGATAGAAGCAAGACAGGAGCAAGAAAGGATGACAGCAGACCAAACTATAGAAGAATGAGCGAAGCAGAGGTGAGGGGGAAATGGTTAAGGGAATCCAAATATAATATACACTACACAAATATAACCAGAGAAAAGTTACCTTGGTGGGAGGATGAAGTGGAAAGACAGAAGAATACTGGCAAGATTCAGATGTGGAAGCGAAATCAAAGAAAGGAACTACTGGAAAGACGAGAGAGAAAAAAGATGCAAACTATGTAAAAGGAAAGAAGAAGACCTAAGACATGTAATAGAAGAATATGAAATAACGGGAGGTCCAAAGGACATAGGAAAAACGCTAAATGAGACTGGAGTAGGTTTAACGGGACTAAAAACAATAATAGAGAAGAGAAGGACAAACTACAGGAAGGATGCACAGTAAGGAGACTAAAACCCAAAGTTGCAATAGTTTTTCGTCATTAGTTGTGTATTTGTAATTCCTAGTTTCAGCTTTTAGAGATAGAATAATTAAGGCAGTGCAATAGAATAGAGTGGAAAAGAGGGGAAGTAGACATATAAGAAGAGAAATAGACATAAGAGATGTAAAACCGAAAGCTTGTACAAAGCCGAAAGGCACGGACTAAGCAATTGTAGATGTTTGCGTGAGGAGGACGTAGGTCGTGAGGATTAATGACGAGATTACTCGTTATTAAGACAATAAAATAATATAAAAACGTAGACATTAGCCGTTAGTACGAAGTATAAATCGCAAAATAAAATCGCGGAATAAATACTCGTAAATGCTCGTCGCGTAACTTGATAGACGCTCGTAAGATACTCGAAGATACTCTAGATGGTGTTAGATACTCGATATGAACTCGCTATATACTGTTGCTCGCGATCGCATCTGTTTACTTATGCTGGTCGGGAGAGAGTCGGAAAATTCAAATTCGTCTTCATTCGACGGTTGCATGTAGCGGCGACATTGTTTCGCCCAGAGTTTATTTGTCATTATGTTTCATGCATCAAGGATAAGTCAATGTCTTGAGGCAAAACAACAACACGAGTCGCTTTCGACTAGCGACGTCCTTTGATCCCTGTGCCATTACACAATAGAAAATAATACGAAATATATCAGAAAATATATTAGATTTATTTAATAATAATTCCATTCGTAGGAAAATACGGAGAATCCGTGCTAAGAATATGGTAAAGATGAGGTTGATTCCCGAAGAAAGAGTAACGAAGTGTCAATCTCTCTCTAGAGTGCGTAAATATTATATACAGAGAGGTACCACATACTATGAACGTATGATAACGCGAGTGTGAAGTATCTCTGTTGGAGCATTGCAGAATATTCGTAAAAGTGAGCATCGTTGAGTGGCATTTCTCATTTAGCCATCAAGCGTACAAGTAGAAGGTTCTGAAGATTTACGTGATTGATTTCTGATAATTCGGTGTCTACAAATCAATGACTTTTAGGATGAATTAAAGTTGCACATGCAAACACGAGCAAACAGCTTTCACCGTAAAGGTAACCTTTATGTAATGTACGCGCAAAAAGTATTTATTTCTGTTACCACGCTATTGCTGTTTTGTAAATTTTAGTAGCAACACTATCGGTAATGTGCGATAAAATACGCTATATAATAGATAATTCTAAGTGAAATGACAAAGTGATGGTATAAATAGGTACTTGGACGAAAGTTGGAACAAGTGTATCTTCGTTTCTCTGGAATGATGAGGTAAGTGGAACTGATATATAATAAGATCCAAATTTATATAGAGAATTTTGTTATAAATCTTCCTATGAACGTATAGAAATGTGTTTTAATATTTACAAGAATCCATATTTTTCCATCAAAAGTTATCTGAAGTTGATCATTTTCCTATTTGTACCTTTTTTCTAAATTCCTTGTAGACATCTTACTAACACCGCAAAAATCAACGTTAATTTTACAAAAAGTACTATGGTGCTCTTTTGTGATTTGCACACATGAAAATTTTGAAGCTTGTCATTGCGACGAGTTTGATTGTTCTAGTGTTAAACTAAATAATTCTCAAAAGTGAGATTACACAGAAACTTATGTCGATAATATTTGTTATTCCTGTGTGCTATTTCGCAGGATCCTGCTTCCTTTCTAATATAAATTCAATTTATCGTACGAACTAAGTCTCTTTTATTTTTATTACTTCAGTGTCTTTCTCATTCGCCACAGTATTTTACTCTTTCTTCCAGGACATTATATCGTAGTGTGATCCGAATTTCCGTTATTAGATTCATTGAACGTTATCAGTCTTGCGGCTTTTCAATTCGTCACTTTTTTATTTCAGGTCAATGACTGGCTTCAAGATACTGTTCGCATGTTTGGCGTTAATTGTTCTCCTGCATGCATCGGTTCAAGCGGGGCGCACTAAAGGTTTGCACTTTACGTTGTCTTTTTCCATACTATAGATTGCGGTTCAATTGCATCATGCAGTTTCGAAATTTTACGCGTTTGGTAATTATCAGTGAAAAAAGCGAAGTCACGCGTGATCACGTAAAATTGATAGGTACACGTTTGATTTTTTATATTCGAAATGGTCACGAAGCTAATGGTCACGAAGTTAATGGTCACGAAGTTAATGTGAAAATTCCACTTAAGTATTCACCTCTTCTTCGGTTTTGTTTCTGAAAAATGCTTTGTTAACTTCGCGAATATTCCACGTATATATTTGTACTCGCTTCACGTACAAAGCAAACGTGATAACCAGGATAAACGTGAATCAACCAGCGAAGAGGAATTAATTCATCACTCTACTGTCAATTCTCTAAATATAATAACTTCTTCCTCTATAAATGTTTTATAGCAACCTCGAATGTGCCCTTGCGTCCACCACACTGTGGTTTCAGCAACGTTACGCATACCAGGGTGGTTGGTGGTAGACCAGCTAAGCTTGGTACGTTTTATCTATTCCTTTCCAATTAATAATAAGCGATATACTATGAAGGGCGAACTGGAAAGGCACTAAACAGCACATCAAAGTACGTTTCAATTAAATTAATTAATAATACTACGATTTCATTCGTAATAATTTTGCTTATTAACTTGAATTATTTCTTCCTTTTAGTTCATGTTAGAAAGAGTATGTTTTTACTTGAAATTAAAAATCGACATAAGAGTAATGATATGAATGGCTATCAAAAAGTTGGAGAGAAATTACATATTTGAACTTTAGAGTTCCGTATAGTTCAAGTAGAAATTGTATAGAATTAACTAATAAGTGTCATTCCATTGAAGTCAAAATTCAATTTCTCTCTTAATCAAATTTCTCTTTGAGAGTATTTGTACGTATGTAGTTATCGATAACAATAGTTTCAAACTCATCACGGGAGAAAAAATAATGTATGTCCACAACTATGTCTATTGCATTTTAGGTGCCTGGCCATGGATCGCTGCAGTAGGTTTCCGTAACTGCTCAAACCCACATTGGGTAACACAATGGCTGTGCGGAGGTACCCTAATATCGACTAGGCATGTTTTGACCGCAGCACATTGTGCAGATGACGATGATTTGTACGTGGTTCGTATCGGGGACTTAAATCTAAAACGAGATGACGACGGAGCGCATCCTATTCAAATAGAAGTCGACTCTAAACTAATACATCCCGATTATTCTTCCGAGTCGAACAATAATGATATTGCTATTCTTAAACTGAAGCAAGATGTTCCATTTTCGGGTAAGTCTTCAAATATTGTTGAATTTCTAATATTTATGCTACTGGATATTGCTGAAATTTCTTACTGTACACGTATACTGTACCATAAAACATGTACAATTCTTTCTCATACTTTTCGTCATTCGTTTCCTTCACTTTCATTTATTTTCTTATTTTTCAGAGTACATATATCCCATTTGTCTCCCCATAGAGAAATCCCTTCGAAATAAAAACTTCGTGGGCTATAATCCCTTCATTGCTGGATGGGGAGCATTAAGATTTGGTAAGTGATACCAATTCTATGATAAAATTTAATAGTTTCAGTCTTAAATATCCTTCCATTTTCTTTGTAGATGAACCATATACTAACGCATTAATGGAACTACAACTGCCAGTGGTTACCAACGCCGTATGCGAGAAAGCTTATGAGGAGTTTGACGTAACTATTACCAATAAAGAAATATGCGCCGGCGGAGACCCTCGGGGTGGAAAGGATGCTTGTGGAGTAATTAAATTAGATATTTACTATAAATTATACGGTATCTGAGGGCACGTCAATTCGAATCAACGTCAAATCGAGCTTTTAAACATTAAAAATACTAGATAAACTCAACTTAATGCTTCTACCCATTTCTCACACATCATTATAGAATGTAATCTGATTTCCTTCTAATCTTAGTTTTACTCGAAATACATATAATATATACATTATAAATTGGAATATTTCAATACATAAATCAATAATGGATCATTACTGTATATAAGTATAATTTCAATACAATTCGATTGAAATATTTCAGTAACTATGATTAAAAATTTAACGATCATTTCAGGCTGACAGCGGAGGACCACTGATGATACCACAGCAATTCACCTACTATCAAATAGGTGTTGTGTCATCTGGTCATAACTGCGGCGTACCTGATTATCCGGGCATTTACTCTAGAGTCACGTCGTACCTCGACGACTTCATTATCCCAGTGTTGCAAAATTATTAGTGTTCCATAAATATCATTTTTCGTGCAGGAAAAAAAAATTGGAATGTATTATTGTGGAGAAAAGAGGCAGCTCAAATTTATATTGTTTTGTACGTCAAGAATTATAGTCTTAAAATGCATGAAATGTAACTTTGAAATGACATTAATTTTTCACGCTTCTCTTTGTTTGATGGTAATAATAAATCAACTTTCAGAAAGCTCCTATAAATTTTGTTTCTGATGTATCAAGACTATGATTGTATATTCCACTTAGAACGTATACTTCTTGTATGTACATACAAAATTTCGTACTGCTTTGAAACATTGCATAAGATAGAGAGCTTCGAGAGGTTCGGACACAGAAAGTCCATGAAATACAAAATCAGTTTCGCGTGTCCTAAAACTATGTTTTATTTGTTAAAAACATCCTGTCAATTCATGCAATCACATGCATCCTCGGAACTTTACTTATTCTTTTATCACTTCCCAATTAAATTCATTATTTCTGCATGTTTAGCTATATGTAAGAAAAATTTCCATTCAGTCAAAGGTATACTTACACATTACAGATGCTTACGAGATATAAATTCCCAGTCTATTATGATGAATACAAAAATTTATACTGTTAAATCTATTCATATTTTATTGCATGTAAGTACACATGTACGTGAAGAACATTACCTTTGTATGCCTTAAAGGCTTCAAATAGGTCATACTTACTATATTTTATACATATTTTATAAAACTACTTTGTATGTTTGTTCAAAGTGTTAATCAAAAGGCTGATGCACGAAGAAGAAGTGGCGCAATGACACATCAAGGTCACAACCAGGTGACATTTTGATTATGAAGAAATCATTCCTACATTTGCTCCGATATATATCTTTGACTATACTCGATTGAAAATATGTAATTATTTGAATATGAACAATTAATTTTTAATGAGACTGTACCTTGGGAAGAAAGAATTGATACCTTGATCTCATGATTTGTACATCTTACACATCTAATACATTTTGGAATATTATACATTGAAGAGTCAGATTATCATGGTCATGTGATTGGAATAAAAGGACCTCAATGTGATCATGGAATAGCAACTGTTCAGTTAGACAGGATAACAGATTTTACAAATTATATTAACAGCTCTGATTACATATATGTGGCTACCTCCCCAAGATTACACATTTTCTCCAATTCTGGTATGTTGCTTCATCGTATCAACCATTAAGTCTATTTAAATCATTAGTCACGGATTAAGGAAAGAAACAAGTGATTGTGTTAGGCAAGCGAGAAATAATTTATCAAGCATTGAATTGCTGCCTTCTTTTCCTGCAACACAAAGCAAAAATTCTGAATCTCATATGGATGAATGATGTTAATAATTTATGTCTCTTTTCAGATTAAACAATTTTCCGGATTTATTCGTAATTTCGAAGAATACGCTGGTATTCAATGAATAAGGAAAAGAATGGACCAGTATAGGAAATCTCTTTTTCATTGTAGGTGATATATACTTCATTCATTTCATGGTTCAACGTATTTTTGAACATATGTAACTGAGAAAATTCTTCTGTGATTAAAAAACAGGAGCAGAATTGGTACCTTTGAATGATATTAGAAATACTTCAATATAAGCACCACAGTTGAGGAATTACAAGATTTTTGTAAAAGTGAGCATAAGAAAAAGGGTAAAAACATCTCTCATCGTGACAGGCATCTCTCAATTAGCCGTCAAGTGTGTAAGTAAAAGGATCGTAAGATCGATCGTATTTGATTTTTAATAATTCTGTGACTACACATGAATCATTTTTAAGATCAATTAAAGTAGCGCTTATCACACAAGTAAACAGTTTTTATCGTAGAAGTAACTTTTATGCGATGTGTTACGTGCAAAAGTGTTTATTTCTGTTACCATGTCATTGATATTTTACAGATTTTAGTACTAGAACTATCAACTTGTAATGCACGACTGAATATACTATATAGTACATAATTGTAAGAGAAGCGACAAAATGATGGTATAAATAGGTACTTAGAGGAAAGTTGGAACAATTGTATCATATCTTTCCAAGAATGGTGAGGTAAGTAGAAATAGAAACAATAAGATTTGAAGTTATGTAGCAAAGAGCATTTTTTTTATAAATCTTCCTATGTACCTATAGAAACGTGTTCTAATATTCACAAGAATCTAGATTTTTCTATTAAAAGCTATCTAAAATTAATGATTTTCCTGATTTGTACCTTTGTTCTAAGTTCCTTGTAGATATCACACTAATTCAACGTTAATATTACAAAAAGTATTATGGTGCTTTATAGTGAATTGCGCAAATGAAAATTTTGAAGCTTGTCATTGCGACGAGTTTGATCGTTCTCGTGTTAAACTAAACAATTTTTAAAAGTGAGATTACACAGAAACTTATGTCGATAATATTTGTCATTCCTATGATCTATTTCGCGTGACCGTGCCTCTTTTCTAATGCAAATTCAATTTATAATACCAATTAAGTTTCCTTTATTGTCATCAGTTCCGTGTCTTTCTAATTTGCTCTTGTTTTGGCTCTTTGTTTCAAAATATTGGATCATAGTGTGAACCAAGTTTCTTTTATTACATTCATTCATCGTTATCAATCCTGCTTCTTTTCAATTCGTCACTTTTTTATTTCAGGACAATGACGGACTGGAAAATGCTGTTTGCATGTTTGGTATTAATTACTCTCCTGCATCCATTAGTTCACATGGTGTCTGCCGAAGGTTTGCACTTTAAGTTGTCTTTTTCCATGCACTTCAAATTCTAATGTGACCTCGTCACGGAATCTTCGAGCTATTTCGAAATTTTACGTGTTTGTTAATTATCAATGAAAAGAAAGAAGCTACGCAATATCACGTAAAATAAAAACGATTTTTATGATTTTTTATTTTCGAGATGACGACAAAGTTAGTGACAAAACTGAACTTGATTGTTCACGTCTATTTCCGCGGTTTAATTTCCAGAAAAAGCTTCGTTAACTTCGCGAATATTCCAACGACAAGTTTTACGTGCAAAATAAACGTGATAAACATTGCATCGCGTCAATGAAAATTATTGGCGTAATGCCTAAGATAAAGGTGCAAAGATATTCTCAGAATTTCCAATGACAACTTTATAGCTTTCTAGTTTAATGTCAGTACTGCATTTGAATCACTTTTACCTAACTGTGTTACATACTCTCGCAGAAAATTTTGCTAATTCCATAAAATGATTCACTAAAAATTGTCCTGAACTCCTAAGAAATTATTTACCGCAAAATAGAGAATGTGTTTATTTAAAAAATAAGGTTGAAGGTATTTTCTTTCAAGTATGGCTAACACAATATATAATCAATTAAAACTTTATCTTTTCACGTCAAAAGTTTCTTCAGATAATTATTATCAAGATAATGACTAACTCTGACGGATTAATACGTGTCTGTAGGGCAATCCGGTGGACTTGTTCGGATTTTTATTTCGAATGTTGAGTAATCGGTGTTGCGTTCTTACGCATCTTAGAACCGCATAATTGTTTTATTTTAAAATTGTTTGATCCAGAATATACAACACCGAACAATGAAACAGACAACTGCCTCAACATGAAATCATGTAAGCCTCTGCAAGAAATACCGCAGACACAGGACCATACAGCTACCAAATTTTTGAGGCAATCACTATGCAGATATGAGGGCCATGATCCGATAGCTTGCTGCCCAAACGATCCAAACAAAGAGAAGAGAGGGATTTTAATAGAAACTGTGTATAAGTATGTGCCCTTGCGTCCACCATATTGTGGTTTTAGCAACGCCGCGCATACCAGGGTGGTTGATGATAAACCAGCTAAGCTTGGTACGTTTTATCTGTTCCTTCCCGATTAATAATAAGCGATTTACTGCGAAGAATGAACTTTAAAGCTACTTACGCGATAGAAAACGATGTATGTTCGCAACTATAACTATTGCGTTTTAGGTGCTTGGCCATGGATAGTTGCATTAGGTTTTCGTAATCCCCAAAACCCAGATACTGAACCAGAATGGAAGTGCGGAGCTTCCCTGATATCAGCTAGGCATGTTTTGACCGCAGCACATTGTGCAATACGCAGTGATTTCTACGTGGTTCGTATCGCGGACTTAAATCTAAAATGAGATGACGACGGAGCGCATCGTATTCAAGTGGGGTTCGTATCTAAACTAATACATCCTGATTATATTGCCGGACAACACTCCCACGATATCGCTATTCTTAAATTGGAGAGAGATGTACCATTTTCGGGTAAGTCGTAAAATATTGCTGAGTTTCCAATATTCATGCTATGGAGTATTATTAAACTATCATTTCTTTCAATTTTTTATCATAAAACACGTAAAATTCTTTCTCATACTTTTCGTCAACCGTTTCCTTCGTTATCATTTATTTCTTCATTTTTCAGACTACATACGTCCCATTTGTCTTCCCATAGAGGAGTCCCTTCGAAATAACAACTTCGTGGGCTATAATGCCTTTGTTGTTGGATGGGGAAGATTAGAATTTGGTAAGCGATACTAATTTTATAATAAAACTGAACAGTCCTAGTCTTAAATGTCTTTCTCATTTTCTTCGTAGACGGACCATATAGTGATGTATTAATGGAAGTACAAGTGCCAGTACTTAGCACAGCCGAATGCCAACAGGCTTATGCCGGCGTTTCTGATAAAGTAATATGCGCCGGATACGCTGAGGGTGGAAAGGATGCTTGTACGGTAATTAAATTACAGATTTAATATAAATTATACGGTATCTGAAGACACGTCAATTCGAATCAACATCAAATCGACGTCTTAAACATTAAAAATAATAGATAAACACAATTTAATATTTTTGCCCACTTCTCACACAACATTACGGTATTTAATCTCATTTCCTTCCAGTATTAGTTTTACTCAGAATACATATAATGCGTACATCATAAACTGAAATATTTCAATACATAAAGTAATGATAGATTATTACTGTATGAAAGTATAATTTCAATATAACTCGAGTGAAATATTTCAACTTTGATTAAAAGCTTTAAGCATTAAAATTAAAAATGTAACAATCGTTCCAGGGTGACAGCGGAGAACCACTGATGATACCACAAAACTTCACCTTTTATGAAATAGGTGTCGTGCCTTATGGTTATTTCTGCGGTTTACCTGGATATCCTGGCGTTTACACTAGGGTCACGTCCTATCTCGACAGCTTTATTCTCCCAGCGTTGAAATAATACAATTATTAAGGTTTATATCATTTTCCGCGTACAAAAAAGAAAAAGTTGGACTATACTACTGTAGCTAGTTGGACTACACTACTATAGCTATAGAGGTAGCTCAAATTTACATTGTCATTTATATCACGAATTATAGTGTTAGAATGCGCAAAATATGACTTTTAAATGACATTAATTTTTCACGCTTCTCTTTGTTTGATGGTAATAATAAATCAACTTTCAGAAAGCTCCTATAAATTTTGTTTCTGATGTATCAAGACTATGATTGTATATTCCACTTAGAACGTATACTTCTTGTATGTACATACAAAATTTCGTACTGCTTTGAAACATTGCATAAGATAGAGAGCTTCGAGAGGTTCGGACACAGAAAGTCCATGAAATACAAAATCAGTTTCGCGTGTCCTAAAACTATGTTTTATTCGTTAAAAGCGTCCTGTCTATTCATGCAATCACGTGCATCCTCGGAACTTTACTTATTCTTTTATCACTTCCCAATTAAATTCATTATTTCTGCATTTTAGCTAGATATAAGAGAAGTTTCCATTCAGCCAAAGGAATACTTACACATTACGGATACTTATGGACATAAATTCCCAAACTATTATGACAAATAAAAAACCTTATACTATTAAATCTGTTTGTATTTTGTTGCATGAGAATACATATATATTACCTTTGTATCCCTTGAACGCATCAATATTGCTCATATAAACTTGTGAAGGATTGGTCGAGGATAGATAATGTGAAATAACGAGAGCGAGAAATTGCTGTCGCAACCCGTCAAATATATTTGGAATAAATGTAGTATCGTGGACAAAAAGCCTAAGATATCTGCCGAATCGTAGACAATGTCGCGAGAGCTGCGGCATCGTCGGGTACATCAAGGTGTCGTCGGTCCTTTTTAAGTTTCGTGGAAAGGGCCCGTGTAACCCCAAACTCTTTTGCCCTGACGTCACCTTAGGCGACCACTTCTAAACATTCTCCAGACAGCCGATACTTGAACATTACACATGGCGACCTTGGCGACAATGTATATTGCCGGAGTACCTGAGGGTTCATCTATGTCCTAACGGTCCTTCCACCGAATGTTCTAGAAGCGTAGCAACAGTCACGTACGCCTACAGGGTAGTGGGGATGATGAAGGATGAAAAACAAAAGAAGAAACAGATGTCATCGAATGTAAGAAGATATTGTAAGAGCCTCAGTCTCGAACGGCCACGGCTAGAGTTCAGAAGTGTATAAACGAGGAAAAAATAAAGTTTTTTTTCTTTCCTTTAAATTTCTTCCTTATTTTACGTGACATTTTGGCGATCCTGCCAGGATACATCAACGTTGGATAAAACAAGATTACGGTTTTGGCCTACGGGACATCCGACCAAAGGTGTATCAAGCAACCTGGACTACGAAAAACGGTTTTATTAGTAAGTAGAACCATTTCCTCTAAAAGGATCGATCGATTGCATTCGATAACGTCAGACTCCGACGATCTATTACTCTGAAATGGACCAAAGGGACGATAAGAAAATTACACCTGTCGCTTCGACTAGCGGTGATCCAAACCTGCGGGCAATTTTGGATATGATGCAGCGCCAGCACGAAGAACATAAGGCAGCTATAAATGATTTGTATAAACTAATTCGCGATGAAAGCACTCAACGGATCAAGGAAATAGAACCAATAGGGAAGACTGTGGCCGAACTCAAGCTAGGAGTACAATCCTCCGTAGATACGTCTGAGTTCAACTCAATTATGACAGACGATACTAGTTCTGCCAGCAGAAGCACTACTCGGGACACCCGCATAGTGAAATCTCCGGAAGAACGCGTTCGGATCAAAGAAACTCCAGAAACCTCCGACCCAGCGAACTCCGAGGACGAGGAAGAAGAATCAGCCTCGTACGACCGACATATGTTCGACGCGAAAACCAGCATCGAGTTCATCCCAGTCCTCAACGGTCAAGATGACATTGGAGTGGAGGGATTCATCAAGCGGGTAAGCGAAGCTAGATCGGAATGTAAGGAAAAGCGTGCTTTATTGAAATTAATTTTAACCAAACGCATTGTCGGCGAAGCCGAAAGAAGCATTAGACATTCGGTTATCGAGACGTACGGCGCCTTATTCGAAAATCTGAGGAAGTTCGTATCGATTAACGTAACTTCAAACGGCGCGCGCGATAAATTACAAAGAACTCGGCAAAGTTTTAACGAATCAGTACACGGATACATCAAAAGATTTCGACACGGTCTTAATGAACTTATGTACGCATTGCAACACGAAATCCGCGATCCTATTCGACGAGCAGTCGCGATAGACCTAGAGAACGAACGCGCAACCAAAACGTTCATACTAAATTTAAAACCCGAGATAGAAATCAGAACATCAAGCATGAAACCGCGCACCTTACAAGAAGCACAAGATGCCGCGTTCGAAGCAGAACTATTAATCGGAGAAATTGAGCGAAACCGCGGAAATCAGTGCAGCCAGCAAATAAGAGCTCACTCATTCGCCCGAGGGAATGTATCGTCACAACGCAAACCCCCACTTAGGAGCGGTCCGATGACTACGCAAAATCGCCTGCCGACAAGCACTCAAATAAACAACGGAGGGAGAATGAAGTGTTTTAAGTGCAACCAAATAGGACATACCGCAAGTTACTGCCGAAAATTTTCAACCGGCCAGCCAGCGAAATCTTCCGCCTCCGCGCAGCTACAATATAAACATGGAGAATGCGGGACGAGAAGAGGAAACAGCGCTACCAGAACCTCGAGAGACGTCGTACGAGTACACGCAACAACAGGAAAACTTCTATCCATTGGAGTTCGATCGGGAACAGAAATCAAACGATATTTAATCGATACCGGTGCAGGAATAAATTTAGTTAAAAGATCAAGTGCCATATTTAAACCTAAAAAGACAGTAGCTAAAACATTTTACATGGGCAATGACAAATACCAAACTGACGAAACAGTAGACTTTCAATTCTTTAACATCATGAACACATTTCACGTTGTGCCAGACGATTTTCCTTTAATAGAAGACGGAATAATTGGTTTACCTATGCTCTCTAACTACTCATATCGAATTAACAACGAATCAATACAATTAAACGGGAACGAAATATTTTTCCAGGCGCCGAAAACCATTCTCCCAGGGCAAACCAAAATCGAAACAATTTATCTGGATAAAGTTCCGACGAGAGTATGTTTCTGCAATACTGGTGAGCAACCAACTATAATCACTAATGATCTTTCTTATGAACACGATCTCGATAAAATTGCTAAACTGAAACAAATAATTAGACTAGACCATATTGAAGACAAACTTCGTATTCCTATCGAAAAGATCCTCCTACATTACATAGACGTGTTTGACCTAGAATCCGATACCCTACCTTGTACTAACCTAACAAAACACACTATTACCCTACGCGAAAACAAAATCGTCAATACCAAATCGTACCGACCTCCCGAAGCCCATAAAGCAGAAATTGAAAAACAAATGAAAAAAATGTTAGATAAAAATATCATTGAAGAATCAGATTCTCCTTACAACAGTCCAGTATGGGTAGTACCCAAGAAATCAGACGCATCAGGCAAACAGAAATGGCGTATAGTTATCGACTTTCGAAAATTAAATGAACTTACCGATCAAGACGCCTACCCACTACCGACAATCGACGACATTCTATCACAATTAGGCAACGCCAAATTCTTCTCTGCTCTAGATTTATCTTCGGGATTCCATCAAATACCTATGGACCCCGACTCAAAGAAATATACAGCCTTTAGCACACCTCAGGGACACTTTCACTATAATCGCATGCCATTCGGTTTAAAAAACGCCCCAGCCACCTTCCAACGCATGATGGATACCGCGTTACGAGGATTATTGAACAAATACTGCTTTGTATACCTTGACGACATAATAATATTCGGTAGTACAATTCAACAACACAATGAAAACCTTGCTATAGTATTGCAAAGATTAAAAGAGTTAGGACTAAAAATCCAACCCGACAAATGCGAATTTCTAAAACCTGAATTAGAATACTTAGGACATGTCATAACACACGAGGGCATAAAGCCAAATCCTAAAAAGATCTCCGCAGTTAAAGACTTTAAGATTCCCAAAACACCAACAGACGTAAAGTCATTTCTCGGATTAGCTGGATACTACAGAAAATTCATTAAAAACTTTTCCAAACTCGCCAAACCATTAACAGATCTCACAAAGAAAGACAATCCTTTTAGATGGACAGAAACGCAACAGACAAGCTTTGACACACTAAAAGAAAAGCTATGCTCAGCCCCAGTTTTAGCATACCCAGACTACACGAAAACATTCACACTCACCACAGACGCTTCCAATGAAGGAATAGGCGCAATCTTATCACAAGACGGACATCCTTGTTGTTACATATCACGGACACTCAACCCCCCAGAGAAAAATTATTCTACCACAGAAAAGGAATTATTAGTTATCGTATGGGCAGTTAAGAGACTCAGGCAATACCTGTTAGGAAGACGATTCGTTATTCGAACCGATCACCAAGCACTCACTTGGCTCAAAAATTGCAAAGACCCTTCCTCGCGTTTGATTAGATGGAGACTTAAACTCGAAGAATACGAGTACGATATTCAGTATTGCAAAGGTAAAGAGAACACAGCAGCCGACGCACTTTCCAGAAAAATTTACCAAATTACCGACAAATCAGTCCCAGACACACCTGCAAACTCCGAAAATATTGTAGAACACTTTAACGCATGGTCAGAAGACGCGACACCCCCGAGACGACTTAAAATCACGCCAAACGATCACACCTTCTATCAATTGAATAGAGAAACATTAGGTCCATTCGACAAAGATACTTGGATTCGAAAAATTTTTGAACTAACCAAGAAACACAAGAAAATTGGGATAGGAGACAATAGTTTTACCGAAACCGAAAAAGCTAGGATCAAAGTAACACTCATGTTTATTAATGACCAAATTGAAGAAATAACTTTTGCATACGAACCAATACAAACCATAACTGACGAACAAGCTCTAGACATTATACGCGAAAACCATAACGACATTAGTGGACACTTGGGTATTCAAAAGACATATAGTAAAATCAAAGACCAATTCAAAATCCCACGCCTCATGGAAAAGATAGAAGATTTTATAAAAAATTGCGAAGCTTGTCAACGACAAAAGCTAGTTAGAATCAGACCCAAGGAACAACCCGTAATTCCTCAGACACCAGTAGAGCCAAACGAAAAGATAGCCATGGATCTAATTGGTCCGATGCCTAAAACCACACGTGGAAATCAATACATTCTTTCGATTCACGATGACCTAACGAAATATCTCGTTCTAGTACCACTGAAAACACAACGAACCGAATCGATTATCGATGCACTACTACACCACTACATTTACATCTTCTCAGCACCCAAAACGATACTGACAGACCAGGGACAAAACTTTATTAGCGAACTAATGGAAAAATTCGAAGAAGCATTTAAAATCAAACATATAAAGACCACTAGTTTTCATCCTCAATCTAACGGATCCTTAGAACGAACACACGCCACAGTAAAAGACATGATTCGCA
Organism: Bombus affinis; assembly: GCF_024516045.1. Taxonomy (NCBI): domain Eukaryota; kingdom Metazoa; phylum Arthropoda; class Insecta; order Hymenoptera; family Apidae; genus Bombus; species Bombus affinis. The sequence goes on from NC_066346.1 coordinate 8,988,179, forward strand.
CGAGCCTACACGATTCTAATAAAGAATGGGATCAGGTATTAGACTTTATTTGCCTAGGGTATAATACCGCGATACACGATGCAACTGGATTTTCACCCTTCGAACTAACATTTGGAAGAAAAGCCAACCTCCCGTCTTCCGTATCCCGAACTTCCAATTACACCTACGAAGAAATGTTTGCACTATGGCAAAAACAATTGCAAAAATATAGAATGATAGCGAAGAACACTCTTGAACAAAGTAGAAAGAGGTACATGAGAGATCAGACAAGGAAAATCATTAGAACTCAAACCTTATTTAAGGAAGGAGATCGTATACTCCTTCACAACGATCATAAGTCCGATAAATTGGACGACGAATGGTTAGGACCCTACGTTATTAAATCAGTCAAGACACCGTATTATGAGATTCTCATTAGAGATCGAGTTAAGAAAATCCACGGTAACAGAATAAAACCTTATTTTTCAGGACGATCGCCCTTGCCGTCGGCTTTACCACCCTTAACGGATTAAAAATAACCCCTATTGACAATAACGGAATATTTCATGAGAAAATATCCAAAGCATATCTTTATAGCGAACACATAAATGTTATTATAGGACTAGATATTAGTGCTGTATTGGAACAAGTAAGATATATCGAAAAGGGAGTAGCCGAAGTTAGGAATCACTGCGAGACACGAAAAGACTGTAGCATATTACCAGAAATACGCTCTTTACAAGCAAAACTAAATAACGTCAGAACACTTAGCATCGAATTACGATCCTTAGCTCACATTCATCCCAGAAGTAGACGAGGACTAGTAGACGCTATCGGATCTATTAGTAAAACTCTTTTTGGAACCCTAGCCGCGAACGATCTAGATATAATCAACAAAAATATAGACAAACTCTTTGAAGAAGGTAACAGCCTAAAAACCATAGTAGCCAACCAGACAGCTTTGATTAAACGAATTTTAAATAACGACGTCATCCAGCGACTGAAACAAGTAGACACAGGTGTAACAAACGAACTTAAAACGCTTAACAAAAACGAGATCACCTTAATAAAAGTCATAGCTCTAGAAAGCTCACTCTCTGACTTACATTTCCAAATCGACGAAATATTCAATTTAATCATCTTAGGAAAACAAGGAATAATAAGCCCACAGATTATTGATCCCGGAACTTTTATTAACAATTACGCCCAAGTACTAGGTAGCAAAACAGTAGGAAACGCTTTTATACCAAAGGAAGAGAATTTCCAAAATATTTTAGATATCTCAGAACTCACATTGTTTACTCGACAAAACAAAGTTTTCTTTGTAATTTCTGTACCAACAGTTATGGACATGGAATGGGATATAGAGCAAATATATCCCATACCATCTCTCACGAACAAAGTGTTTTTAGCACCTTTAGTAGTTCATCCGATATTTTTAACGTCAGGACTAAATTACATCAATGTCGATCAAAACTACTTGGATAAGCAATGCCGTTCTATATCTGACTTTTACATTTGCAAACAAACTCAGCCGATTCACGACCGTCGAGTGAAGCACGATTGTAACTCTGAAATCTTAAGCGCAGAAAACACTGTCAAATTCTGTAAGGTGGTAGTTTATAACATTGAAGATATAACTTTTATCCCATTAAATGCTGAGAATCATTTTATAGCTATACCAGAAAAACCAATAGATCTGAGCATTTTCGAAGAAAAGACACATCGAATTGTTAGACTAGAGAAACCATCTTTGTTACAAACTAATAAAACCGTAGACATATTGTACAAGAATAACCATATGAGAATCAGTGGTAGTAGCAAGGAAATTTCTTACGAGATTAAAATCAAAACAGTCAATGTAACTAATGATTCAGACTGGATTGTTTTACTAAATAAACTAGAGAAAACTCCAAAACTTATTAACGATAATTACGGATACAAAGACACTCTGGATGGAATCGAAGATCAAACGAATCAACTAACTTTTGCTCATAGAATCGATCAAGTTGAATCACGGGGAATATCTATATTACAAATTATAGGATATTTATCCATTGCTCTCATATGCTTATACTTTCTCAACAAAATAGGAATGCCGAAATTGTGTTTTCATTTATTCTGTTGTAAAATCAAGCGAAACACGACAAATAACAATCCACCAGCCAGCGCTCCGATGCCAATCAACCCGGCACCTATCAACATATTCACCCCGATTCTACCTGTGCCCAGCACCAGCAACGATTCACAAGTAACCTTCGACCTGGAAACACCCAAGACAAAATTTCACCCATCTATCTTAAAGAGGAAAAGGAACTTCGAGGACTAAGTTCATTCTAAGGAGGGGGGAGTGTAACCCCAAACTCTTTTGCCCTGACGTCACCTTAGGCGACCACTTCTAAACATTCTCCAGACAGCCGATACTTGAACATTACACATGGCGACCTTGGCGACAATGTATATTGCCGGAGTACCTGAGGGTTCATCTATGTCCTAACGGTCCTTCCACCGAATGTTCTAGAAGCGTAGCAACAGTCACGTACGCCTACAGGGTAGTGGGGATGATGAAGGATGAAAAACAAAAGAAGAAACAGATGTCATCGAAAGTAAGAAGATATTGTAAGAGCCTCAGTCTCGAACGGCCACGGCTAGAGTTCAGAAGTGTATAAACGAGGAAAAAATAAAGTTTTTTTTCTTTCCTTTAAATTTCTTCCTTATTTTACGTGACACCCGCGTGACCCTGGCCACGCGCGTTTCGGGACACGTGTCTCGAACGACGGGAAAAGACAAAAGAGACGTTAAAGTCAGTATTAGTTGAGAAGCCGGAGAGAACGGATGCAAAAGGTGTGCAGAGTGTGAATTGAGAAGCGAGAGCGAGCGAGTGTAGAAGCCGAAGAGTGTGAATCGGGAAGTCGAAAGCCGCGTCTGAAAATAAGACGTACGACAGCATTGTAATTATTTCGTTGCTTCGAATATTATTAATTAAATCAAAACATCATTACTTGTCCTTTCCTCTAAGACCCATTAAGATACTACATAAATAAATAAATTAATTAATACACAGCCGAAAACGTGAGTCGTTGTGTCTAATCACCGCGGTTACTTGTCAATTCTGCAATATCCACACTTGTACTAATAATCATATTTGTACTAGTAAATATCTTCTCTATTGCATAACAACAACGTCTAATTCAAGTGAGAATTCGTTTCACGCCCCTAATCCTAACCGTAATCTTAACGCCAACCCGACATGTATATCCTTTTACCAGTATGAAAATTAGACGGTCGACATTACAGTTTAATTTAAATTTTATACATTTTATATTGTGATTGAAATTTTATTTGATTGAATTGTGATATTTTCATTAAAATCAAAATTTTTAATTTAGTTAGTATTTCAGTTAGAATTTTAATTCAGAAAAAGAATAAATTTCTGTATGAAAATTAAAAAGACTTGGAATTTCAATTTAGTTCGAAAGCTTAAGTGTTAAATACTTCTATGTTCCGTCCTTTGGCTTTAACTGAGACCTAATAATTACATCAATATTCGTAAATGCTTGAAAATGCTATATAATAGCATCAGCTTCTTTTTAAAACATTTTATAGAAAAATCTTTATAAACTTGTAATATTTTTTAGACAATTTGAATTCATTATATTATACATCATACATTGTAGTCATTTCTGTGGCGGCACTAGACACCGCAAAAACCACCACTTGACACGAACTAGTGTCGGACGACGGCAGCGCAGTGGTTAGCGCCTTGGGGTACAAACGTTCGGGACCCGGGTTCAAATCCCCGGCGCCCCGTATTTTTCCGACGTCCGACTTTTCTTCCACGACATCTAAATAAGAAGAAAATACAGCAGTACCCCAGCAAGAAGCATGACGGCATCTACATGCAGCAGCAGCTACAATTATCACGGATATATGAAAGAAGATGAAGAAAAAGAAAAAAAAAGTGTGTTTCGTCCAGAGCCTGCTAGTGGACTCATCAGTAAGGTTTACCTAGCAGGCTCATGCCTTAGACACAATGGAAGACAGGAAGAGGGAGGAATTGTATATATATGGTAGGAACATTGGGAAACGAAGGGTCCTCCCTCTTGCGCCGCTGTATCCAAGGCCCGGGCGGTTCTCCTACATCCTCTCTGCGATGTTTCCCACTGGAGCGGCATCCCACTCCGTATTAGGAGGGGGATAATACTGATTAGGTTAATACTATCATGGTAGCGATTTAATACTGATGTGTTAACCTAATGAGCTATGACTAGATTCAGAGAGCCTCAAATGGCAACTTTGGCACATTTTTAAGTCTTTTGCTCTCTCTCCAGAACCTCCTATGGGACTTGAGAATGTGAAGAGAAGAAATGCTGTAAGAACATAAGAGATAAATTTACAAATCCCAACACCAGTTCGTTACAACACTCATTCTCCAATTAATCCTCCATCGCGAAAATACTCCGGCCTTGATTTACTATGGATAAATGAAGGAAAAGGAGTAGAGAGGAGCAGCAGTGTTTCGTCCGAGATCTGCTAAGTTGGACTCTTCAGTAAGGCTTACCTAGCAGACCTATATACCTTAGACACTGGAATAGGAAAACTTGTGTTAGAAGTTATATTTATTGAAACAAACAGTCAATGTGACCACTAGTGAGAAAGCAATTAACATCGGGAGCCCTATGTTGATATCGATGGCCCTCTGTTGACAAATGTAAGACGTATTCTACAAACGTAATTTAGACAAAGCCATTGTGATGAGTTATAATGTTATAATGAGACTATACATTTATGGTAAATTTAAAAGTATAGAAATACACAAATTGCGTAGAATAATGTGTAAAGATATGGAAAATATTGAAAGTAAAGTTTTTGTTATATTCTTAAGGATTAACGTAATAAATGAGTTATGATACTTAATTGTATTTAATGAAAGAAATTTCTATTTAAGTTCAATTTCCATAATTGTATTTATGTATCGTATTTGTACGTATGTAGTTATCGATAACAATAGTTTTTAACTCATCACGCGAGAAAAAATGATGTATGTTCACAACTATGTCTATTGCATTTTAGGTGCCTGGCCATGGATCGCTGCAGTAGGTTTCCGTAACTGCTCAAACCCACACTGGGTAACACAATAGTTGTGCGGAAGTACCCTAGTATCGGCTAGGCATGTTTTGACCGCAGCACATTGTGCAATACGCAGTGATTTTTACGTGGTTCGTATCGCGGATTTAAATCTAAAACGAGATGACGACGGAGCGCATCCTATTCAAATGGGATTCGAATCTAAACTAATACATCCAGATTATATTCCCAATATACACAATCATGATATTGCCATTCTTAGATTGGTGGAGGAGGTGCCATTTTCGAGTAAGTTCCAATTTCCACAAATATAGTTGAATATATATTATTGAGTATTATTAAAGTATCATTTTCTGAAATTTCTCTCTAACCGCCAACATGGAAATTGACCAATTAATAGCAACGTCAATTTCTCTCACTTTCCGAACGAAGACTTTTCTCGACGAATCCGATGATCTTGTCACGTAAAATAAAAAGCAGGAGGCTCGAACGAAAAGAAAAAATTAAGGTAACAAAAAAACAAGAGAATTTATTTCTTGTATTCTGAATTTACACTGACTGCGATTTTGTTCTGAGCTCCAGCCGTGACTTTCCAAGACTGAAGCTCTTACAATTTGACTTTCGGTAACATCTGGTTCTTCTTTGTTTGTCATCCCTCAATATCCCCACTACCCTGTAGGCGTACGTGACCGTTGTCACACTTCTAGGACATTCGGTGGAAAGACCGTTGGGATACAGATGACTCATTAGGCACTTCGGCGATATACATCGTCGCCAAGACCGCCACATCTCTATCTCCATCATCGGTCCATCGGATTTGAGGTATGCCGGTCGTGACAATCTCATGTCCTTAGACACGCCCCATCATAGTTTTCCTCTGCAGCATTATCGTGACGGACAGTCATTCTCTCGTGAGGTCGCATTAGCGAGTTACATAGTGTCTTTACGCTCGGGGAATATTTTACGTTTTAACAAAGAGCTAGTTTAGTTATACTTGTACCGTAGACAAGTAAATCGAGTCAGACTTAGACTTTGGAAGAAAGTACATTTGTTATCCCGTTGACTGCGGATTCGTTATCGAACCTACGACCATTATCAGTAGTGTCTAATCACCGCGGTTACTTGTCAATTCTGCAATATCCACACTTGTACTAATAATCATATTTGTACTAGTAAATATCTTCTCTATTGCATAATAACAACGTCTAATTCAACTGAGGATTCGTTTCACGCCCCTAATCCTAACCGTAATCTTAACGCCAACCCGATATATATATATCCTTTTACCAGTATGAAAATTACACGGTCGACATTACAGTTTAATTTAAATTTTATACATTTTACATTGTGATTGAAAGTTTATTTGATTGAATTGTGATATTTTCATTAAAATCAAAATTTTTAACATTTATTTAGTATTTCAGTTAGAATTTTAATTCAGAAAAAGAATAAATTTCTGCATGAAAATTAAAAAGACTTAGAATTTCAATTTAGTTCGAAAGCTTCAGTGTTAAATACTTCTATGTTCCGTCCTTTGGCTTTAACTGAGACCTAATAATTACATCAATTTTCGTAAATGCTTGAAAATGCTATATAATAGCATCAGCTTCTTTTTAAAACATTTTATAGAAAAATCTTTATAAACTTGTAAACTTTTTTAGACAATTTGAATTCATTATATTATACATCATACATTGTAGTCATTTCTGTGGCGGCACTAAACACCACAAAAACCACCACTCGACGCGAACTAGTGTCGGACGACGGCAGCGCAGTGGTTAGCGCCAGTTGACCGTGATCCTCCGAGCAGGCTGGACCTCTCGGCCCTAAGGGATTACCAGGCGTAGGCCCTAACAGTGAGCGCGGCAAGCTATACAGTGTACAGTATACAGTGAAAGAGCGGAGAAAAAAAAAAAACGAAAAGAGTGCTAAACAGTGAAAAAATAGTGATAACATCACCCACACTACAAACAATATAAAAATAGAAGAGGAAAGGAATGAAATTGAAACCAAGGAGGCGGAATCCGCCATAAGCCCGACAAAAAAAGGGGTCAAAAGGAAGATAGAAAAGCAACAGATAATTAAAGATAGCAGCATAAGACCTGCTGCACAAAAGACGCGGAAACTCAATCCGCCTCTAAACCTGGTAAGCAGGAACAAAAAAGAAATCAGACAAGAAAATTTAAAAGAAGAAGAAAGCGATTCTCAAGAAGAGCGTTACGAAAAAAACGAAAACATGAAACAAAAAAGAAGCCCCCAACCAATGGCAATCCCAATAAAAAACAGATTCGAAGCCCTCCAAGCTCAAGATCCCTGCGCATCGCAACCGCAGGAAACTATCATCGAAACATTAAAAAAGAAAACGACTTACTAAGGAAAAAAGCAACCAGACAGCCCACACCCCTGGTCACATCACCGATAACCACGAACAAAAACAATGTCGCCCGGACAAGTACCTCCCCCGCCGCTCCGTCGAAGAAAACAACACCACAACTTACAACCCCACTGAAAAGCCAGACGCATAAGGGCCTGCCCCCCAGCCACCCCGCTGAAGACCAGGCAGACTCCCCCGCACCGGCAAAAGGGGCCAGGCCGCCCCCTATCATCATAACACTATAAGACCCGAAAGACACGATAGCACTCATGGAAAATTCCCTCAAAATCAAGAATTTTCACATCAAAAGAATCCATTCAGGTAAGCACGTGCTTTATCTTCAAAATCTAAATGACTACGCGAATGCAAAAAAAATACTGACCGCGGCCAACACGGCCTATTTCACATATACCCCAAAATCTCAAAAACCCCACACGTACCTACTAAAAGGGCTAGGAAACAGCTACACAGAAGCGGAAATACTAGAAGACCTAAAAGCCCTAAAAATAGAAGAAGTTAACTTCACCAAAGTGTCTCGATTCTCAACAAGAAAATCAAGGGAGAACAATATATTGCTCCCAATCTATATAATTCAAGTCTCCCCCGATAGCAACATTGGGAATCTACTAAAAATAAACAGACTGAACTACCTGAAAATAGCATGGGAAAAAATTAAAAAAAACGACATCACGCAGTGCTACAAATGCCAGTGAATAGGCCACACAGCACAAAACTGCAACCTAAACTATCGCTGTGTAAAATGCACCGAACCGCACGGACCAGGCGAGTGCAAGTTAAAAAAAGAAGTCGCAGTAAGCAAAGAAAAAATCTATTGCGTAAACTGCAAAAACTTCGGGCATCCTGCATCATACAAAGGATGCCCAAAACTCGCCGAACTACGTAAAAAGATTAATGAAAAAAATCACCAAAGCAAAAACAACAAAAACCGAAAGAATCGCCAAAATAAGCCGTAAGTACGTCCCCGAGCTAAAGTTCGCGGACATAGTAAAACAAGGAACAAGTATAAGCGAGACAAGCCCACAAGTAACAAATATAGCGGCACGAGTCAAACAAAACCCCAACCCAACGATAGACACACCCCAACTAAGCATAATAAATGTCATTGAAGACTTCAAAAAAAGCATTCTAAAAGCACTAAGCGACCAACAAACACAACTAAATGAAATAAAAAAAGCATTAAATACGCATGAAGAAAGAATCGACTCCATCTTCAACATCATCGAAAATATAGACGAAGATTAGCCAAAACCCACTCGTCCACCAATTACAGCAAAAAACAAATCAGATAAAAGTTAAACATCTGAAAATCATCTCAATAAACGCCAACTCCCTAATCCCAAACCAAAAAAGATACAGCATGCTAACCTTAATTAAGAAAGAAACCCCTGACATAGTACTTATCTCAGAAACAAAACTGAACTATAGACACAAAGTGCACTACAAAAACTACTCTATAATAAGACACGACTGACCAAACGCTACCCAAGGAGGAGGAACGGCAATCCTCATAAAAAACCCCCTGAAGTTCAAAATAATCCAAAACGACAAAATAACAAACTTCAAAATCCTAGAGACGACGATCATAAAAATAAAAATAAACAATAAGGAAAACTTATTTATCACCGCAGCCTACGCAGCCTACGGAAACCAGAAACAATTTAACGACGAATTCGACAATCTCTTCCAACTTTTACAACTCGACAAACAGGAAAACTACTACACAATAGCCGGTAACAGGCCGCAAAACCAAAACGATAAGAACAGAACTGCAAGAACTCTTTAACAAAATCAGCGATTACTATCATACATGGAAACTAAAAATTAACGCAAGCAAATGCGAAACCATTCTATTCAGACCCATGACAAGCAAAATCGGCCCAGCAGAAAGGAAACACGTCAGGAAAATCTACCTAAAAGAAAAAGCAAACGAAGAGAACCTCATACCACATAAAAATCGCGTAAAATACCTAGGAGTAAATATAGATGAAAAACTAAAATACAAGCAACACATCAAAATCCAACTCTCCAAAGCCAGCAAAGCTTTTTGGAATACAAAAAGGCTGTTTTATTCCAGACATCTCGATAGCAAAGTAAAAATCATGTGCTACCAAACGCTAATAAGACCCATTATAACCTACGGCTGTCCAATATGGTACAACATACCAGCGTCAGTAATGGAAAAAATTCGCATATTTGAAAGAAAATGCATCAAATCTTGCCTGAGCATTTACAGATCAGAACACAGCGGATACAGAAAATACGTAAAAAACAAAAAAATATACGACTTAGCCAACATCCACCGCATCGACTGTCACATGCTAAAACTAACAAGAAACCACTTCGCGCAAGCCGCGAAGATCAAAGAAAACAGCCTAATCTTCGGCTGCTTATACCCAAACGACGCATACTTCAAAAACACTCTGTTAACAGGCTACATCCCCCCCGAAGCCTTCCTATACCTAGACGAAAGAAACTATCTCCAAGACCAAAACAACATCCCCATAATTTATCATATGCAAAGGAAAATAGGAATGAAATCTATACAATACGAGGAAAACCTAGATGGCCGTACTGCAGACACTAGGTGGAGATATAACATGGCCTTCCCCCAAAAGGATACAGAAGACAAACACAGAAAAAACACAAAAAAATATTGGTGGATACGGAACCCATAACAAAAAACAACAAGATAAAGAACCACAGAACGGCAACGCTCACCGAATAAAGTGTAAATATGTAAAAATGTAAATAGATAAACAAATATTATACTAATCCCACAGAACATCCCTCCCCTCCCCCCCAATAGGCTAGCGAACTGTCCTGTTTTTGCGTCCAGGCTTTCAGGATATAAATTAAAATATCGTACATAAGCACAGCGCAACAGCGGCTTAAATTTAAGGCACAATAATAATCTTAAAAAAAAGAAAAAAAAAATGTAATAATGCATGGCTACGTCGTACCGTCGCGTATCGGTACTTTTGCCTGTACCACCCTACAATTAGAATTCGGCGTTTATTCTGGAAAAAAAATCATGTAAAAAGAAAATATGTAAAAAACCTGGAATTAATAAACAAAGTTAAAAAAAAAAAGCAGTGGTTAGCACCATGGGGTACAAACGTTTGGGACCCGGGTTCAAATCCCCGGCGCCCGTATTTTTCCGACGTCCGACTTTTCTTCCACGACATCTAAATAAGAAGAAAATACAGCAGTACTCCAGCAAGAAGCACGACGACATCTACATGCAGCAGCTACAATTATCATGAATATATGAAAGAAGATGGAGAAAAAGAAAAAAAAACTGTGTTTCGTCCAGAGCCTGCTAGTGGACTCATCAGTAAGGTTTACCTAGCAGGTTCATGCCTTAGACACAATGGAAGACAGGAAGAGGGAGGAATTGTATATATATGGTAGGAACATTGGGAAACGAAGGCTCCTCCCTCTTGCGCAGCTGTATCCAAGGCCGGGCGATTCTCCCACATCTTCTCTGCGATGTTTCCCACTGGAGCGGCATCCCACTCCGTATCAGGAGGGGGATAATTAGGTTAATACTGGTGTACAATACTGGTTCAGAGATATTAATATCAGTATTATACTGGTAATATTACTGGTGTTAACCTAATGAGCTAATGACTAGAAGAGCCCTCTGAGTATTACTTTGGCACATTCATAGTCTTTTGCCCTCTCTCCTAAACCTCCTATGGGTCTTGAGAATGTAAAGAGAAGAAGAAATGCTGTAAGAACATAAGAGATAAATTTACAATCCCAATACCAGTTCTTTACAACACTCATTCTTCAATTAATCCTCCATCGCGAAAATACTCCGGCCTTGATTTACAATGGATAAATAAAGGAAAAGGAGTAGAGAGGAGCAGCAGTGTTTCGTCCGAGATCTGCTAGTTGGACTCTTCAGTAAGGCTTACCTAGCAGACCTATATACCTTAGACACTGGAATAGGAAGACTTGTGTTAGAAGTTATATTTATTGAAACAAACAGTCAATGTGACCACTAGTGAGAAAGCAATTAACATCGGGAGCCCTATGTTGATATCGATGGCCCTCTATTGACAAGTGAAGTATTCTACAAACGTAATTTAAACAAAACCATTATGATGAGTTATAAATAGACTGTACATTTATAGTAAATTTAAAAGTGTAGAAATACACACAGATTGCATAGAGTAATGTGAATATTTTCGATAGAAAATATTGAAAGTAAAGTTTTTGTTATATTCTTAAGGATTAACGTAATAAATGAGTTGTGATACTTAATTGCCTTGAATGAAAGAAATTTCTATTTAAGTTCAATTTCCATAATTGTATTTATGTAATAGCGTTAAATAAAGCTGCGAATTTATATAAACATCCACGGTCTAATCATAATTAGGGAATCTAAATTCTGGAATATTATACATTGAAGAGCTAGATTATTGCTACGTAAAATTGACACTTGGATTGTAAGAGAAAAGAAGGCTGAGTCGTAACCCAACTATTAATTTTCTTTTATCGAACTTTATTATAAATTTAGCACTTATAAAAATAGAATGACACTGAACCGAAGAAAGGGGGTGCACAAGAACAGGAACTAGCAAAAGAACGGCCCGAGCTGGCCGAAGTCTCGGCTTATATGCGTTTTGGTTCGAGGATGTTGAGGAGCTCGGTGTATGTTATGACGTGGAAAAGTATCCGAGGGTCGGGGGATCGATGCACGATGTAAACTAAGTTGTGTCGTAGCTTCTGTGTAGGCTGTGATGATAAGGTGGTGATGTGTCCAAAGGAGTCCGAAGCTCGGGGATCGATGTCTTATCTCCGATGTAGGTTGAGATGCGATTGATGTCACATTATCATGGTCATGTGATTGGAATAAAAGGACCTGAATTTCGTGATATTCTTATCCAGTTAGATAATATAACTAAGTATCTTCACAGTAACATAGAATACCATGGTTTATACGTTCTTAACACTGATCGTTTGACTGATTATGGAATGGTAAGTGTTAAGTTATACAACGACACAGGCATTTTCTCTGACGTAAAAAATGTGATAATCGTAAATCATAACTTAGAATATTTTCATTAGTAACATCGTAAAATGTTTGCTCGATTCTGGGAATGTGGCAACGATGGGAATTCCAATCGTAGGAAAATACGGAGCATCCGTGGCAAGGATATGGTAAAGAAGAGGTTGATTCCTGAAGAAAGAATAACGATGTGTCAATCTCCCTCTCGAGTGCGTAAATATTATATACAGAGAGGTACCACATACTATGAACGTATGATAACGCGAGTGTAAAGTATCACTGTTGGACCATTGCAAATTATTCGTAAAAGTGAGCATCGTTGAGTGGCATTTCTCAGTTAGCCATCAAGCGTACAAGTAGAAGGTTCTAAAGATTTACGTGATTGATTTCTGATAATTCGGTGCCTACAAATCAATGACTTTTAGGATGAATTAAAGTTGCACATGCAAACACGAGCAAACAGTTTTCACCGTAAAGGTAACTTTTATGTAATATACGCGCAAAAAGTACTTATTTTTGTTACCACGCTATTGCTGTTTTGTAAATTTTAGTAGCACAACTATCGGTAATGTGCAATAAAACATGCAATATAATAGATAATTGTAAGTGAAATGACAAGGTGATGGTATAAATAGGTACTTCGACGAAAGTTGGAACAAGTGTATCTACGTTTCTCAGGAGTGATGAGGTAAGTAGGAACGAAATGTACAATACGAATTGAATTTATATAGAGCATTTTGTTATAAATCTTCTTATGTACGTATAGAAACGTGTTTTAATATTTACAAGTATCCAGATTTTTCCATTAAAGTTATCTGAAATTGATGATTTTTCCTATTTGTACCTTTCTTGCAAGTTCCTTGTAGACATCTTAGTAACTCCGCAAAAATCAACGTTAATTTTATAAAAAGTACTGTGGTGCTTTTGAGTGATTTGCAAAAATGAATATTTTGAAGCTTGTCATTGCGACGAGTTTGATCGTTTTAGTGTTAAACTAAACAATTTTCAAAGATGAAATTATACAGAAACGTATATCGATGATATTTGTCATTCCTATGATCTATTTCGCGTGATCGTGCCTCTTTTCTAACGTAAATTCAATTTATCGTACGAACTAAGTCTCTTTTATTTTTATTACTTCAGTGTCTTTCTCATTCGCCGCAGTATTTCACTCTTTCTTCCAAAACATTATATCGTAGTGTTATCCGAATTTCTGTTATTAGATTTATTGACCGTTATCAGTCTTGCGTCTTTTCAATTTGTCACTTTTTTATTTCAGGACAATGACTGGCTTCAAGATACTGTTCGCGTGTTTGGCTTTAATTGTCCTCCTGCATCCATCAGTTGAAGCGGGGCGCACTAAAGGTTTGCACTTTACGTTGTCTTTTTCCATACTACAGATTGCAGTTCAATTGCATCATGCAGTTCCGAAATTTTACGCGTTTGGTAATTATCAGTGAAGAAAGCGAAGTCACGCGTGAACACATAAAATTGAAAGGTACACGTTTGATTTTTTATTTTCGAAATGGTCACGAAGCTAATGGTCACGAAGTTAATGGGAAAGTACCATTAAAGTATTCACCTCTTCACCGGTTTTATTTCCGAAAAGTGTTTTGTTAACTTCGCGAATATTCCAACGACTCGCTTCACGTACGAAGCAAACGTGATAACTAGGATAAACGTGAAACAACCAGCGAAGACGAATTAATTCATCACTCTATTGTCAATTCTCTAAATATAATAACTTCTTTCTCTATAAATGTTTTATAGCAACCTCGGGTGTGCCCTTGCGTCCACCACATTGTGGTTTCAGCAACGTTACGCACAATAGGATTGTTGGTGGTAAACCAGCTAAACTTGGTACGTTTTACGTCTTTCTTTTCGATTAATCTTCCCGTTTAATTAGAAGCGATTTACTATGGAGCATGAACTTGAAAGGCACTAACCAGCATATCAAAGTACAATATAGACAGAGATCAAAAGAAAGGGGAGAAGTTAAGGGAGAAATTATATGTTTGATTTTTAGAGTTTTGTATAATTCAAGTAGAAATTATATGGAATTATCTAATAATTGTTATTACATTGAAGTCAAAATTCAATTTCTCTTTTAATCAAATCTCTATTTGAGTATTTGTACGTATGTACTTATCGTCCTTTGCATGATCGAATATCGAATGCATAATAATAGCGTTTAATTCATTACGTGAGAAGAAATTATGTATGTTCACAACTATACTATTGCATTTCAGGTGCTTGGCCATGGATGGCTGCATTAGGTTATATTAATTGCAATGAACCAGATGGGGAACCTTATTGGGCCTGCGGAGGTACCCTGATATCGGCTAGGCATGTTTTGACCGCAGGACATTGCGTAGAAATTTTTGGATTGTACGTGGTTCGTATCGGGGACTTAGATCTAGGACGAGATGATGATGGAGCGCATCCTGTTCAAATAGAAATCGAATATATACTAGAACATCCTGATTATACTAACGGTACACACAATGATGATATTGCTATTCTTAAACTGAAGAAAAATGTTCCATTTTCGGGTAAGTCTTCAAATATTATTGATTTTCTAATATTTATGCTACTGGGTATTACTGAAGTATCATTTCGCTAAATTTTTTACTGTATATATATTATATTGTATTATAAAACGTGTAGAATTCTTCCTTATACACTTCGTCCCTCGTTTTCTTCACTATGATTTATTTCCTTACTTTTCAGAATACATACGTCCTATTTGTCTCCCTATAGACCAGCCCTTACGAAATAATAACTTCGAGGGCTACCATCCTTTCGTTGCTGGATGGGGAACGGTAAAATTTGGTAAGTAATACCAATTTCATAATAAAATGAAATTTGTTCCAGTTCTAAATGTCCCTCTCATTTTCTTCGTAGGTGGAGATTTGAGTGACGAATTACTGGAAGTACAAGTGCCAGTGATTGGCAACACCGAATGCAAGAAACGTTATTGGCCAATTGATAAGCAGCGTATCACCACAAAAGTAATATGCGCCGGTGAGAAAGGAAAGGATGCTTGTGAAGTAATTAAATAACAGATTTACCATAAATTATACAGTGTCTGATGATAAGTCAATTCGAATCAACGTCAAATCGAGTTCTTAAATATTATTAAAGTTAACTTAAGACCTTTGTCCATTTCTCACACATCATTATAGTATTTAATCTAATTTCCTTCTGATCTTAGTTTTTTCAAAATACATATAACATATACATTATAAATTGGAATATTTCAATACATAAATTAATAATAAATTATTACTGTATATAAGTATAATTTCAATATAATTCGATTGAAATATTTCAGTAACTATGATTAAAAATTTAACGATCATTTCAGGCTGACAGCGGAGGACCACTGATGATACCACAGCAATTCACCTACTATCAAATAGGTGTTTTGTCCAGTGGTCACAACTGTGGCACTGTTAGATTTCCCGCCGTTTACACTAGGGTCACGTCGTACTTTGACGACTTCATTCTGCCAGTGTTGCAAAATTATTAGTGTCTCCTAAATATCATTTTTCGTGTACGAAAAGTAAAACTGAAATTTATAATTGTGGAGATAAGAGTCAGCTCAAACTTATTGTTTTGTGTGGCACGGATTATAGTCTTATCATGCATGAAATGTCACTTCAAAGCAACACTAATTTTTTAGACACGCTAAAACTGCACGACTTAGAGATATAAAAATGATAAACGAACATTAATTAAATTACTTTTTCCGCTTCTTTTTTTTTTTTTGATGGTAATAATAAATCAACTTTCGCAAAGCTTTTATAAATCTTGTTTCTGATGTATCAAGACCATATTCCATTTAGAACGTATACTCCTTGTACGTATATGCAAAATTTTGGACTACTCTTCATAAGTTAGAGAGCTTCCAGAAGTTCGGACACGGAGAGTGCATAAAATACAAGATAAACCTCGCGTCTTACAAAACTATTGTTTTTCGTTGAAAACTTCCTGTCTATTCCTGAAATCACGTAGATCCTCGAAATTTTACTTATTCTTTTATCACTTCCCAATTAAATACACTAAACATGTGTATTATTCTTTTCTTATTCTTATATCACTTCCCAATTAAATACACTAAACATGTGTATTTAATTGGGAAGTGATAAAAGAATAAGTAAAATTTCGAGGATCTACGTGATTTCAGGAATAGACAGGAAGTTTTCAACGAAAAACAATAGTGTTTAAAAACAGCATGTTTAGCTGTATATAACAGAAATTTCTATTCAGCCAGAGGTATACTTACACGCTACAAATATTTACAAGACACTTCCCAATTAAATACACTCTTTCTGCATGTTTAGCTGTATATAACAGAAATTTCTATTCAGCCAGAGGTATACTTACACACTACAAATATTTACAAGACACTTTAATTCCCAATCTATTATGATGCATAAAAAAGTTTATAACGTTAAATCTATTCGTATTTTATTGCATGTAAGTATAGATATACATGACGTACATCACCTTTGAACGTACATTACCCCGTTGAATGCTTCAATATTGCGCATATTTACTGTATTTTATACAGATTTTGTAAAAGTACTTCGAATGATTCTTCAGATTATTAATCAAAATGCTGGTGCATAAAGAATGGTGGCACAATGATGTAGTCTGGTGTCGTTTGTGAATATCAAGGAATAATCCTACATTTGTTCAGGTATACATATACCAGGTATGTAAATATGAAACCGGAATTTTTGTATAGAAAATACACGTTTATTGTATGAAAATGATGCTATTAAAGAAATTCACCTTCTATCAAATAGGGTTGTGTCTTATGGTCATAAGTGCGCCGCAGCTGGATATCCCGGCGTTTACACTAGGGTCACATCGTACCTTGACTTCATTGTCCAAGCGATGCAATAATACGATTATTAACCCTTAGAGTGCTGAATACTCGCAGCCTATGCGGTCCGTACGGACGGCGCGCAGCTAGCGCTGACGATCGCTGTGGACGGAATACTTTTTCGTTAGACTGAACTCTATTGATTGACTATTCAAAGCGCAAATCGTAATAAGTTATAGTAATTCTTTTGCACAAGATTAAATGATTCAAGAGCGTTATTTTTTAGTATTAATTATTTATTATAAACATTGAAATTTACAGTTAACTAGAATTTGGGTAATAGAAAACTGAATTTAGTAAATATAATACAAGTTAATAATTCAGTTGCGTGTGTAAAATTTCAAAACAATTATCGATACATAATCCGACATCGCACTTTCTGCATTCCCTTATTTTTCACACAAACAACACATTTTCTTCTTGATAATTAGATGCGACTGTCCGCGAAACAGATAGACAACTGTTATAACGAGGCATTATTGGCATTTGTTCGTTGCCGTTACTAAGGAATGCATTTATATTTATCTCGCATAAAAGTAATAGTATTACTTCTGCGTAGGTGTTTGGAAAAATTGACAAACGCATACATGCGTCCTCAGTCCACGCCGGGCACTTACAGAAAACGTATATATGTGTCCTTAGTCCACACCGATAGCTTTCGCCAGACGCGTATATGCGCCCATAGCACTCTAAGGATTAACGTGGTAACTTAAATGGGTCTTTAGAGCAAGACCAAGTAGTGATGTTTTGGTTTAACAAATAATATTCAAAACAACGAACTGATTACAATATTGTCGTACGTCTTATTATCATACTCGGCTTTGAACTTCCCGATTCATACTCTCCGGCTCCTCCACTCACGCTCTCCGGCTTCCGCACTCACTCTCTCTAACCTCTTAACTCACACTGTCCGATTTCCCAACTAACTCATATCCCCTGGGCTAGCATCCCTTTGCTTTTCTTAGCCCCACCACGCATGTGTTCTGTGAAGGCCCGTGGCCAGGGTCACATAGGCCTTTTCTACGAAACTATTCACTTGAAGGACCGACGGCACATTGATAGACCCGACGACGCCTCGGCTCTCGCTACATTGTTTATGGTTCGACCGATATCTTAGGCCTTTTGTCCACGATACTACATTAATGTTACATAAATATCATTTTTCGTATACGAAAAGTAAAGTTAGATTTTCTTATTGTGGAAATAAGAGACAGCTCAAATTTGTATTACTTTGTACGTTAAGAATTATAGCCTTAAAATACACGTAATGTAGCTTTGAAACGACACTAACTTCTTACGCACGCCAAATCTGCACGACTTAGATATGTAAAGATGATAAATGAATATTAATTAAATTTCTATTAATTTTGATAATAATAAATCAACTTTCGCAAAGCTTCTATAAATTTTCTTTTTGATGTATCAAGAGCCTGATTAAATATTCCACGTAGAACATATACCTCTTGTATGTACATACCAAATTTAGGACTAATCTAAAACACTTCATAGGATAGAGAGCTTCTGGAAGTTCGGACAGAGAGTGCATAAAATACAAGATAAGTCTCGTGTCTTCCAAAACTATCTTTTATGCGCTAAAAACGTCCCGTGTACTCATGCAATCATGTGCAACCTCAAAACTTTACTTATTTTTTTATTACTTATTTACTTATTTTTTTATCACTTTCAATACACTGTTTTTGCATTTTCGACTATATGTAAGAGAAATTTCCATTCAGCCAAAAGTATACTTACAGATTACAGATTCCTATACGGGGATCAGTAAAAATTTATCCGCACTCCAGATATTTAAAATTTCTGTCGGCCGTATTGTCCCATCTACACTCTTCAGATGACGTCAGTATCTGTTCAGTGACTACTGTGTAGGTTTCATTGTGTTACGTCAATTCATTTGTACCGCTGCGCGAGTAACAATGGCTGCCCCAGCTGTGATTTGCAGGAAAACAGTGCAGGATGCAGTGATTCGTTTCTTGCGGTCGGAGGCTATGTCTAATGCTTATATTTATCAAAGACTTTATGCACATTATGGAGAAAGTGTTTTGTCACAAAGTGTGTTTGAATGGGCACAGAAGTTCAAAGAAGATCGCAAAAGTGTCATGAAAAAGCAGCTGGACAACCGGCCACATCCACGATGACAACATTGAACGTGCTCATGAACATATTCTGTGGTATAGACGAGTGACACTGGATAATGTGGCAAATCATTTGCAAATCAACCATGGTTCTGCTTATACGATAGTCCACGACAGATTTGGGTTTCAAAAAGTTTGTGCGAGATGGGTGTCGAAAAAGTTGATGAAGAAGTGAAGACGACGATGCATTCGTGGTTCGCAGCTCAGCCCAAAACATTTTTTAATGGGGAAATATGAAGATCCTTCAGCAAATGGACAAAGAAACTGGGCGATTATGTCAAAAAATGATGTATCTCTTTTTTGACAATTGCTTAAAATAAATTCTACACCGACAGAGCAGGTAACTTTTTACTCACCCTCGTAAGACACTTAAATTTCCAATCTACTATGATGGATAAAAAAGCCTATACTGTTAAATCTGATTATATTTTGTTGCATGAGAGTACATGTGTATGTGATGTACATTACCTTTATATCCCCTTGAACGCTTCAATATTGCGCATATATACTATATTTTGTACAGCTTCTGTAAAACGTTATATGTTCGTTTAGACTGTTAATCTAGAGGCTGGTGTACAAAGAAGAAGTGGCACAATGATGTGGTCTGGTGACATTTATAAATATCAAGGAATCACCCCTATATTTGCTCAGGTATATATCTTTGACTATAATGTATTTAAAATATATGATTGTTAGAACATTAATAATTAATTTTTAATTCTATCAGAATTTTAGTGAAACTGTACCTTGGGAAGGAAGAACTGATATCTTGATATCATGGTTTGTACATCCTATATATACAATAAATTTTGGAATATTATATAATGAAGAACCAGATTATCATGGCCATGTAATGTGAATAAAAGGACCTGAATTTGATGATATTTTTATAATGTTAGATAATATAACTAAGTATCGTCACAGTAAGGTAGGATGGCATGGTTTACATGATCTTAATGTTGTTCACTTGAGTGATCATATTATAAGAAAAAGTTCAATATCACAGGTAGAATGATTCATAACTTAGAACTACTAACTCAAGTATGTATTAAAAATTAAAGGAATATAATAAATTTTATGGGATATTTATATTTAGTAACCAGTAATTCAGAAATTGGTATTCGTGGTTACTATAATGAGACTATAGAAACGTGTCCTTTCTTCTTTGCAAATGGCCTGCATTTATGTCCAAGCCAAAACTGGAACTTCTGAATAATTTAGATTTATTCTTGTTTATTCTTGTTATTACGTATAAAATACTTGATCTACAGTATTCCATAAGAAATGATACTGTATCACACCTAATCAAGTGCCTTAAGAAACATCAACATGATATCACAGTAATCCCGTATCGACTGATATGTAAGTAAAAGTTATGTGTCATTGTTATATCGCTATACACAGTTATTTATCATTTTCTACTAATTCAGTTGTAGCCACTTCACTATCTATGACACTGGTAGTAATTATAGGAACAATAATGATGTTCTACAAGAGGAAATGATGATTAGGAACAAAAACTTACAGGTAAGTCAAAGTATATGTTATTTACCATTTGAAAAGAAAGTTAAGTTATTAACTTAGAATTTTTTGATAAATAATAACTGTGCAAAATATATTGGATTTCAAATTTGTCAAAAATTGAAATTTAAGAAGCATTGTAATAATATAACATTGATATTTTGATTTTTCAGGAGACATCATCCAGTGGGTGGATAATATGTAAAAAAATATCAAGCAGTATATGAATTTTCATATTGCGTAGAGATAACAAAATGAATTTTAAAAAATGTCGACATAGTAATAAGAAATAGCATCATGACAAAGAATATATAAACACAATTTCATTTTTTATAAATAAAGTTTCATTGTTTCAGATTTTGAAATATAGTGGAACGTTTAATTAGTATCTTAATATCTTTAAACAATTATTATTTTAGAATCAATTGTAATTGTATCATACGTGCTTTTGAATTCATGCAAGAACATATGTAATTTTGAACTAGTTATTATTAGGAAATTGTTAGATGCGAACAGTACGCGAAAAGCTGTAGTGTAATAATTATCAATCAAAACACAAGAATTAAATTCTTTAGGAAAAAAACGAAAGCTGAATTTCTTATTTACATGTTTATAAAGAAATCCATAATGAAAAGGAGTTGCTTTCTAATACTTCTCTTCCTTGTAATGCCTATGTTAATAATAACGAGGTTCGATTTTTTGTTTTTAGAGGGATACTGGAAGATTTGAAAGCACAGTACCATTGCGAAGAAAATCACGATATTGAAAACGATATTTGCAAGTAAATTTCCAAAAAATCTGTTTTCAAATTTTCGCTTTCTATTTCACATTAAAAGAAAGGGCTGCCTTCTTTTTCTGCAAGACAAAACAAACATTCTGAATCTCGTATCAATGAATGATGTTAATAAGTTATTTTTCTTTTCAGATTAAACAATATTCCAGATTTGTTCGTAATTTTATACTACGCGAAGAATAGACTCATACATATATAAAGGAAATATTAAGTATAGGAAAGCTCTTTTACGTTGTAGGTGACATATGCTTCACGGTTGAACGTATTTTTGAACACATATAAATGAAAAAGTACTCTTGTAGAGAAGAAGAATTGATACCTTCGATTGACATTAGATAATGTATATAAACTTATGAACAATCACTATCAGTTTGTATTTTAAGGGTACGCACAGATTTGTTGGAGTTCTCATAAAATGTACTTCCTGTACGAACATTTTATTCTTCCAAATTTTGCGATACTATGTCTCATATAATAACTATATGGATTAAACGTAATATAAATGATCCGAAAATTGACTCGAACGACATTAATTGTCTTTTTATTTATACCAATACCGAAAATACAAGTAAAGCTGGAACAATAATATGCAGGAATGGACTATTTATTATTTTAAACCAAATCATAACATCATATTCAGAATGCACAGTATTATTATGAAATGTAAATGAATCAGTTGTAAACGAACGAATTTACTGTAAAATCATTGCCTCCTTTCTTTCATCTGAAATATAGCAACAAGTACTCATTCTTTTCATATATAATAAAACGAGATATCTTTATAAAGTTACATATGCCATCACTGGTAACTGTTATCTCGTATGACACCAAATATACCATTAATATGGAATGATATTTTTATGAAGATATACTTTACTGATAAATTTGGGAAACATTATATAAGAAAAATTATCTCTTCTAATTCTATGAAGTGTAGTAGCTAATGAAGTTTAATTTTACGAAGAATTAGAACAAAAGAGAATTAAAAAATTAAAAAGATCAAAATAAGATTGTTTTTATGGCTTAATTATCTCAATTCTGGTACACCACTTGTTACATTCTAACTAATTAGCGCTAAACAATAACTTGCAAATATTAAAGATATTAACACCTTAATGTCCATTTTTCAGGAAGTTTTATAATATTTGATTGCTGTATATCTAGTCATTGATAAATAAAATTTCTTGTATAAGCATAGATCGAGGTTGAGGTCATACGCAGATTGCATTACAGGTATCGTTTTAATTTATTTTATGACTAGAATCATTATTTGAATAATATACGAAAATTATTCCCATTCGAACGATTAATAAATCACGTACCTATAAAAGATATATTATGAAAAAGACATGACGAAACAAAAAATATTGGAAATTCCATTGTCATTAGATCAATTATTTTTGCAATGATTTTTATATCCATGTAATTACATGTGAAATAGGTAATCCATTAACATTTCCTCGAATCGAATATAATTCGTTACACTTCACAACGATTCAAATAATGGACGGGAAATATATAATAACTTTTCCGTCCTTGCGTTAACATAGTACTGTACAAATCAAATGATACAGGAAATACCCAAAAACCCAATTACATCCACAATGCATGACATCACACTTGCAATGGATTTTTGTGATTTCAATGTCACAGACAATAACACAACTAATCAGAATACGTTCGAGGCTATAGACATTGAAATTATCGCGTGTTTAATACGTGTAAAGCATAAATTTCACGCGATTATTTCTTTGTACATTGTGAAACTTTTAAATCATCTTAATCGAATAAATAATCCTAATGTAATAAAACATCTTGAAATAGACCTATATCTGAAACCTATATATCTGAAACAGAAACTCGAAGGATAAGAAATCCTAAAAGGAACTAATCCTAAAATAACAAACTCTTAAATAATAAATAAGTAATAAAACCTGTTATAAATAATAAACCTTACCTGGAATAATCAAATCCTAACTAATCGAAAATAAAATAAAGCAAGCAATTCTTAATATTTCAAATAATTTTTCCAAAAATACAGAAAAATAGAGAAATTAAAAAGAAGCAGTACAAAAATAGAAAAGTAAGAAGATTTAATTTCAAACAGCATGATTAAAAATTATATTGATGATGTACAGAATGTACATCACAATATATATTAAAAATTTATTACGTTTGTATAGAATATAAAAATTTCCAGAATGGCAACGAAATATTCGTTTATGTTTTTAATAATTCATATATCCCCAGCTTTCTGAAAACTAGCTATGTAAATGCGTCTGAAATAACGTGTTATGAGATACAGGCTCTTCAATTTATGATGTAAATAACCTAATTATCGTAAACCATAACTAAAGATGTTTTGATTAATGGCATCGTAAGATATCCCCTATTGGAAGATATCCTAGATTCCCCGAATGTGGCAACAAAGGAAATTCCATTGAAGTATTCGTAAGAAAATATAGAGCATCCATGGTAGGGATATAATAAAGAAGAGGTTGAATGCTGAAGAAGGGATAACGAAATGACAATCTCTCTCGCTCTCTCTAGTGCGTAAATACTATATACAGAGAGGTACCGCATACTATTAACATATGATAATTGTCACGCCAGCCTGAAGCACCACTGTCGAAGCATTACAAAATATTCGTAAAAGTGAGCATCGTTGACTGGTATCTCTCAGTTAGTCGTCAAGTGTGTAAGTAGAAGGTACGTAAGATTTACCGTGATTGGTTTCTGATAATTTCGTGCCTATAGATCAATTACTTTTAAGTTCAATTAAAGTTGCACGTGCCACACGAGCAAGCAGTTCTTATCGTGCAAGTAACTTTTATGTGATGTGTTATGTGCAAAAATTTTTATTTCCGTTAGCACGTTAGTTTTATTTTATAAATTTTAGTACTGGCTTTTTATCGGCTTATAGTGTGCAACTAAATATACTGTATAATATACAATTGTAAGTGAAGGGACAAGGTGATGGTATAAATAGGTACTTAGAGGAAAGTTGGTCGTATCTTTTTTTTTCCAAGACTGGTCTGGTAAGTAGGAATCGAAACACAATAAGATTCGAAGTTATGTAGTGAATTTTGATATAAATCTCTGAATCTTCCTATGTACGTATAGAAACGTGTTTTGATATTTACAAGTATCCAGATTTTTCTATTAAAAGTCATCAGAAATTATTGATTTTCCTATTTGTACTTCCCCTCTAAGTTCCTTGTAGTCACCTTACTAACTCAACAAAAATCAACGTTAATTTTACTAAAAGTACTATGCTGCTTTTTAGTAATGCAATAGTAACTTTGAAAGTTGCAGAGCGATGAATTTGATCGTTCTAGTATTAAACTAAATAATTTTCAAAAGTGAAATTACACAGAAACGTATGTCGATGATATTTATCATTTCTACGTTCTATTTCGCGTGATCGTGCTTCTTTTCTGATGCAAATTCAATTTATAATACGAACTAAGTTTCCTTTATTATTATCAGTTCCGCGTCTTTGTAATTCGTCACATTTTTCCGCTCTTTATCTCACAACATTGGATCATAATGTGATCCAAGTTTCTTTTATTAGATTCATTGATCATTATCAGTCCTGGGGCTTTTTAATTTGTCGCTCTTTTTATTTCAGAACAATGACGGGCTCCAAGATGCTGTTCGCATGTTTGGCGTTAATTGCTTTCCTGCATCCATTAGTTCACGTGGCGTCAGCTCAAGGTTTGTACTTCGAGTTGTCTTTTTCCATGCACTTTAAATTCCAATACGATCTGGTCACGTAGCCTTCGCATAATTTCGAAATTTTACCTGTTTGGTAATCGTCAATGAAAAAGATATTTATGCGTGACCTTAAGACATTGACAAAATTTTTATGATTTTTTATTTCCCGATTGGTCAGGAAGTTAGTGGAAAAAAACTACTTAACTATTCACGTTAATTTCTTTGGTTTAACTTTTGGGGAATGCTTCGTTAGCTTCGGGAATATTCCAATGATTCGTTTTACGCACAAAATAAGCGTGATAAATATTACATCATAGTAATGAAAACTATTGGCGTAATACCTAAGATAAAGATGCAAAGACATTCTTAGAATTTCTAATGACACCTTTATAGATTTCTAGTTTAATGTCACTACTACATTTGTATCACTTTTACCTAACGGTGTCATATAGTCTCGTTGAAAATTTGTCTAGTTCCTCAAAATGATCGCTGGAAATTTTCCTAAATTTCTACGAATTTATTTATTTATTTTAAGTAAAGAAAATGTGTATTAGAAAGATGAGATTGAAGGTTTATCTTTTTTTCAAGTATAGCGAACGCAATATGTAATCAATTAAAATTTTGTATTTTCACGTTAAAAGTTTCTTCAGATAATTATTATCCAGATGATGACTACCTTACGAATTAATGCGTGTCTGTAGGGCAATCCGGTAAACTTGATCCGCATTTTATATCGAAAGTTGAGCAATCGGTGACGCATTCTTATGCACCGAACCGCGAAAAGCAGAGTTTCATATGATCTCACCAATTTCGGATATCAGTCAAATCAGTCAAATAATAAGTTCGTGTTAATATACACATTTGATTTTTGAAAAGCTTGTTCAATTTAATAAGAGTCTTGGTAACAGGCTTATGTTTTTGTACCTAATTGGTTGTTTTCATTTACAAGTATGTCATGTTACAGTACTTATAAAATGACATTAAAATCAGAAAACTAATAACAGAAAGATTATCATTTTTCCTCTGTGGTAGTCTACATATAACATAATGCAACTAACATGTCACGATTAATGCAAAATGAATAAATTACTAATATAGATATTCTTTTAGTAACTTGTATAATCGTGAAACGAATTAGACTTTTTAAAGATAAATATTAAAGAAAACGTGGAATTGATTCCAAATCTACCACAAATATTATTTATATTACTTATTTGAGCAGTTTGAAGCGAATCAAATTGATAAGGGTTTCTCTGTTACATACTAATTTACATTTTATAAGACATAACAGACACGTTAATTAGTTTACTTAAGACACTTTCGAGATATCAAGTTAGACGCGTTTTCATGAAATTATATTAATTTATGACGATATTTTTCTATCAAGGATGCAATTATAATTGTATCGTTGATTAGTGCACGAACTACGTATATACAATTATCTATGTACATTCGTCTCTCCGAGTACCGCGCTTCAATATTGCTAATTTCGAATTCGTTCGGGAATGTAGCCTGTATCTTGCACAGGAAATTGCGCAACGAAGTTTACACAAAGGCAAATACGTATCCTTCGCTGTAGGTTCTGAGAAACCAGCCAATGATAACGTTACTTGATGAGAATTAACATAAGCGTTTTGATCGTAACAAGAATGTTTATAACTACGTTATTCCGAGATTTCAGGATTTATCATGCATCTAAATGTAACGACACAAGAGAACATTATCCAGAAATTCACATTTGTATAATCTCCAAAGCTTTTTATTTAATGCCTAATGAAGTTAATTCTAATTAAAGGATATTCCAAAGATATGCTACATGCTTATATGCTGATTTGCTATATGCTATATGATGATTTCATATTTTCTATTTTTGTATTGTCATCATGCTAATAATTATATCGTGCTAAACTTATAAAGACGAATGAAGTATCCGCAATGTAACTATGTTGTTAATTCTAGGAGAAACACGTAATCCAATCGTATACAACGTGAACGAAGTATCAGCAATAACGGTTAATATTACATGAAAAATATATATATACATATATATACATTATTATTACAAATTTTATTTAACAAGTTAATCAGAGAAGACGAATTAATTCGTCACTCTATTGTCAATTTCTTAGTTATAATAATTTCTTTTTTTATAAATGTATTATTTTAAAATCGTTTGATCCAGAATGTACCACACCGAACAATAAAGCAGGCAAGTGTCTCGGCATCAGAGTATGTAAACCGCTGCTGGAAATGCTGCAGACTCAGGGCCATGCAGCTGCCGATTTCCTGAGGCAATCAGTGTGTAAATACGAGAATAATAATCCGATCGTTTGTTGTCCGAACGAAGAAAGCAGGGAGGACAGAGGAATTTTGGTAGAGTATGAGCCTTTGCGTCCACCACACTGTGGTTTTAGCAACGTCTCTCACACCAGGGTGGTCGGTGGTAACCCAGCTGTACTTGGTACGTTTTACATTTTTCTTTTCGATTGATAATAAGCGATTTACTGCGAAGAATGAACTTTAAAGGTACTAAACAGCACATCAATGTACGTTTCAATTAGACTAAATAATAATACGATTTCATCGGTAGTGACTTCTTTTAGTTCATGTTAGGAACAGTAACCTTTTACTTGAAATTAAAAATCGATATAGGAATAAT
This sequence comes from Bombus affinis, assembly GCF_024516045.1. Taxonomy (NCBI): domain Eukaryota; kingdom Metazoa; phylum Arthropoda; class Insecta; order Hymenoptera; family Apidae; genus Bombus; species Bombus affinis. The sequence continues at coordinate 9,016,392 of NC_066346.1, forward strand.
AATATGAATAGAGATGAAAAACTGTTAGAGGAGAAATTACATGTTTGAACTTTAGAGTTCACTGTAGTTCAAGTAGAAATTATATACAATTATCTGATAATTTTTATTCCATTAAAGTGAAAATTCAATTTCTCTCTTAATCAAGTCTCTATTTGGGAATATTTGTATGTATGTACTTATCGTCTTCTGCATCATCGAATACCGGATGGATAATAATAGTTTTCAACTTATTACGCGAGAAAAAGTTACGTATATTCACAACTATGGCTATTGCATTTTAGGTGCTTGGCCATGGATTGCTGCATTAGGTTTTCGTTATCCCCGAAACCCAGCTCTTGAACCACTATGGAAGTGCGGAGGTTCCCTGATATCGTCTAGGCATGTTTTAACTGCAGCACATTGTGCAGAAATCAATGAATTGTACGTGGTTCGTATCGGTGACTTAAATCTAGTACGAAATGACGACGGAGCGCATCCTGTTCAAATAGAAATCGAATCTAAAATAATACATCCTGATTATATTTCCGGAGTAACCAAACATGATATCGCCGTTCTTAAATTGGTGGAGGAGGTGCCATTTTCGGGTAAGTCTTCAAATATTGTTGAGTTGCCTATATTTATACTATTGAAGATTAGTATCATTTCTTCAAATTTCTGTTTCATATATTGTATCATAAAATATGTAGAATTCTTTATCATACTTTTCCTCATTCGTTTCGCTCACTATCACTTATTGCCTTATTTTTCAGAGTACGTATATCCCATTTGTCTTCCCGTAGAGGATAACCTTCGAAATAACAATTTCGAGCGCTATTACCCCTTCGTTGCTGGATGGGGATCACTAGCACATCGTAAGTGATATCAATTCCCCAATAAAATGAAATAGTTCCCGTCTTAAATATCTTTCTCATTTTCTTTATAGATGGACCAGGTAGTGACGATTTAATGGAAGTACAAGTGCCAGTGATTAGCAACACCGAATGCAAGAACTCTTATGCCAGATTTGCTGCTGCACATGTTACCGATACTGTATTATGCGCCGGATACACTCAGGGCGGAAAGGATGCTTGTCAAGTAATTAAATAACAGATTTGTCATAAATTATACCGTGTCTGAAGACACGTCAATTCGACATCAATCAACATCAAATCGACGTCTTAAACATTAAAAATAATAGATAAACACAATTTAATAGTTTTGCCCATTTCTCACATATCATTATGATATTTAATCTAATTTCTTTCTAATCTTAGTTTTTTTCAAAATACATATAACATATACATTATAAATTGGAATATTTCAATACATAAATTAATAATAGATTATTACTGTATATAAGTATAATTTCAATATAATTCGATTGAAATATTTCAGTAACCTTGATTAAAAATTTAATGACCGTTTCAGGGTGACAGCGGAGGACCACTGATGCTACCAAAGAAATTCACCTTCTATCAAATAGGTGTTGTGTCTTATGGTCATAAGTGCGCCGCAGCTGGATATCCCGGCGTTTACACTAGGGTCACGTCGTACCTCGACGACTTCATTCTCCCAGCGATGCAATAATACGATTATTAATGTTATATAAATATCATTTTTCGTATACGAAAAGTAAAATTAAATTTTCTTATTGTGGAAATAAGAGATAGCTCAAATTTGTATTGCTTTGTACGTTAAGAATTATAGCCTTAAAATGCACGTAATGTAGCTTTGAAACGACACTAACTTCTTACGTACGCCGAATCTGCACGACTTAGATATGTAAAGATGATAAATGAACATTAATTAAATTTCTATTAATTTTGATAATAATAAATCAACTTTCGCAAAGCTTCTATAAATTTTCTTTCTGATGTATCAAGAGCCTGATTAAATATTCCACGTAGAATGTATACTTCTTGTATGTACATACCAAATTTCGGACTAATCTAAAACACTTCATAAGATAGGAAGCTTCTGGAAGTTCGGACACAGAGAGTGCATAAAATACAAGATAAATCTCGCGTCTTCCAAAACTATTTTTTATTCGTTAAAATCTCCCTGTATATTCATGCAATCACGTGCATCCTCGAAGTTTTTATTAGTTTGCAGTTAAATATTCTCTTTCTGCATTTTTAGTTATATGTAAGAGAACTTTTCATTCAGGTAAAGGTATAGTTAGAGATTACACATTACACATACTTACAAGACACTTTATGATACAAGACACTGTGATGATAAATAAAAAAGTTTATACTGTTAAATCTGTTCGTATGTTATTGCATGTAGATACATGTGTACGTGACGTACATTATTTTTGTATCGCCTTGAACGTTTCAATGTTCATAGGAAAACACTATCATAGTTGATAAATCACTAAGTACCTTTCGCAATAATAGAGAATGTAGACAATATATATATGATGTTTGAGACAGTATGTATATGTATACATATATTCATAGATACAAAAATGCACAGACGAGGCTGCGGTAACACATTTTTCTGTATTACGATCACCTGCAACCAATCTTTTTTCTTGTCATTTTCAATGTTACCGACTGAGCGTAGAATAAGATTCTGACACTGATGGTAGTAGTAGGAATTAAAACTACATTTGAGTAGATAATTAAGGGGCGGGATAATTAAAATATCATTGGACTAGGTGCGTTTGTACAGCTATCTATAACAATAAGTATTTTACGTTTAATGCATTAGAGATTATCTATGGACTATGACCACGAAGAATTCATTAATACTATTCACTATCGATTATCATTATACCTGATTCATCGTTTAAAAGATTACAGATTGGAATTCCATATCCATTGTAGTCGATATTAGTATCAATTTAGAGTGGTATATAAGTAAAAAAATACCGCGGTATTGTAAGACTTTTATTGAAAGTGATCGTTGCTATTCCATTGCCTTCGAGGTAAAAAAGATATTGTAGTGATAATAGATTAGCAGAACTTTATTACAAAGGAAATCCTGCTACGTAATATAGACGTTAGATGTCAGGATGTCGTTGATAACGTCGCACGTGTTACGTTGCCGCAGTTTAAATAAACTTGCTACTCCGCTCAGATTAGCAGCGACCGGTACTGTTAGTAAGTCACGACCGTGTTCTCTGTTTGAAAAATACGTGAGGAAAATGTCATACACGACGATCGAAAGGGGTGCACCAAACAGCATTGATTACAGAATATATTTCAGTAAGTATGGAATAACATAACCTTAAAGCTAAACCGTTTCGTCTTTCGACTTTCTCAACGACCGTTAATATGTCGTCACCGGTTACTTCACTAAAATTTTTGAGCATATCATCGTACGACCTCGTGTTCTTCATAACATGACTCTTATATTTTGTATCATTTTCAACTTGAATATTGAAATTACATATTTTAACACACTGAATATGGAACACGTTTCTTCGAACGTGTATACATAACATGTTAGTTTTTCGTACGCATTTTTTGCATCTTAATGTATGAAAAAACCAATGTTTTTCTGAACGTATTTACATTCTTAGAGTAGGAGTTTCGTCATTTCAATAGAAACGAGTTCCGCGTAATATGTACGTGATATCTAGCTTTGGTGAAAGGATCGGATGCTTTCAGTGAGAGAAAAATATTCGGTTTCCTATTTGTCGCATATGTTTATAGTTCATTCCTATTTTTACTAATGTTATTTCAATTCTATTTGATATTTTAATTATTGAAGATGATCCATTTGAAGGTACCTCAAGTTTGAGGTTTGCGCGTTCGTCTTCATTTTTTTAATACGTGTTGCGCAAAAAATTGCACGCTTGTCCATGATCTTTATTTATTACGTATTACGTATGACGTAATTTCTCTGTTAAAATTGCAAGATCAAATCTATCATCTTTTAATATCAGTTTAAATTCCCCTAATACTTCTTAGTGCATTTTATTTATATATATATCAGATCTTTGTATCTAAACCTCAATTTTTTTTAGAGTATTTTTTTGAATACTTGCTTTTCTTGTAAAAAGAAAATCAGGTTTATGAAGAAATATATTTCTATATACAAGTTATGTGCTATATGTATTATAGGAAATGATACTGGCCCAATTTCACCCATGCATGACATTCCACTTTATGCTGATGAAGCTAATAAAATAGTGAATATGGTTGTTGAGATACCAAGATGGACAAATGCAAAGATGGAGATCAATCTTAAAGAAACATTAAATCCTATCAAGCAAGATGTTAAAAAGGGCAAATTGAGATATGTTGCCAATTGTTTTCCTCATCATGGATATATATGGAACTATGGGGCTTTACCACAGGTAGTTTAATCCTCTGATGAAACTATTATCAAGGCATTATGTTATCAATATGAGGAATTAGAGTACAAAGAGATTTGTAATTACAATATGATAAAGATGATGCATTTCCTCTTCTGTGACATTCTCTAATGGTTATAAAATGATATCATCAATTTTATTGGCTGTAATCTGAAGCAAAATGAATGATGATTGTGTGGTATAGACATATATACATTTTTCTATCCATGCACATTCACTCAAGTGTGTGAACAATGTCTTATCATAGCTTATGTACACTCTTAGTCTGGGTTCAAGACCATATTATCTGTAGTAGTTATTGTATAATGCTCAATTTTTCTCTATTTAGTTTTATATATACTCTCTATTAACTTTTCCTTTTTTACTTAAATATTTTGATAAATAAATTTGTAAGGCATTTTGCAATATAAAGTAGTCATAAGAAATACTGCTTTTTAAACAGACATGGGAAAATCCCGAAGTCTTGGATGAAGCTACTGGGTGTAAAGGAGATAATGATCCCATTGATGTCCTTGAAATAGGATATAGGGTAAGGAATTTTTCTCAAAAGTCAATTAATGAGAAATTTTACTTTGCACTTAATAAAATGCCTCTTGTCATTAGATTGCCAAAAGAGGAGAGATCTTGAAGGTAAAAATTTTGGGTTGTGTTGCACTCATTGATGAAGGTGTGTAATATTTAATAAATAATTAAGAATTATTTTTTCAGATATGTTATCTTATTTTTGCTAATTTTAGGTGAAACTGATTGGAAGATTATTGTTATCGATGTCAATGACCCCTTGGCAGATCAAATGAATGGTAAGACTAATATTCTACAGCTAATGATTAGATTAATCATACTCTGATTTATTTACCAATTTATGGTATTTTTTTACAGATGTATCTGATATTGAAAAGCTTTATCCTGGTCTAATGAAAGCTACAATTGAATGGTTCAAGATTTATAAGATACCAGATGGTAAACCAGAGAATCAATTTGCATTTAATGGGGAGGCAAAACCAAGAGATTTTGCTTTGCATATAGTAGAGGAAGTAAATCAACATTGGCAGAATCTCATTAAACGAGAAGCTCCTGCAGGAGGAATTGCATGGTTTGTAAATTCCCCAAATATTTTATTCGAACAAAAATATTCATTTCAGACACTAAATTACACAAATAAAAACAATTTGCACAGCACTAATACAACAGTGATAGGCAGTCCCTTCAAAATAACTCCAGAGGCTGGTGAAGAAATACTGGAGAAAGCTCCAGGAACATTGGAGGCTCAAGCAATAGATCCTATTGGTAAGATACAAATATTCATTTGTTTGTGTCAATTATTTAATTAACTTCAAATAACACGCAGTTTTGATTTATTTACAGTTAATAAATTTTACTTCATTGAACTATTACAACATAAATTATAAACACATTCAAGATATTAATTCTAAAAAAGTTTCGTTATTTACTTATTCTCTATATGTGTTGTTAATTGTTATATGTATTGTATACGTTGATATTAAATAATTGCTATTAAAATATTTTGCTATTTGATTTCAGTCGATAAATGGCATTACGTGCATCTGAAATGAGAGTAAAGGGGTATTCTCACATCAATACATCTGTTGATGCTTACATACACTTGCTTGTTTTTATGGCACATAATGGAATACCGCGTATTGTTGCCACACCATAAGTTTTAATACATTCGATAGTTATAGGTAGTATTTAAATGCTATTGCATGTGCTTGCAGTACCGAAACAAGTAACTTATACGCGCAGTCAACCGTACATGTATCTTATTATTTATTTTAATACGTTTGTAATTATCAAATTTGAAAATATGTGTACAAGGTTCCTTTAGTATTTTTTGACCACGCATTGAAATATTCTTGTTACTGTACTGTACGTACACACAGATGTAATGGGCAGTAGGAATTAAATATACTCTTGTTAAAGGTTGTGACACAGCTTTCGATAGATATTCAGGAATAAGGTATTCTAAACCAATAAACATATTTTTCACTCACAATTTGTTATATTACAGATCCAATGTAATACAATAAATTAGTTTGCGACTTAAATTTCACATTTTTTATGAAAGATCTTAAATCCTGTATACCTATTTCCTACTTCCGAAAAAATATATATATATATAAAAAGGAAAAGAAATGAACGAAGAGACTATATTGTGAAAATTTACATAATTACCTTGAAATCTATACTTAGATTAATAGATTTAAAAAATCGATGACTAATCAGCTAAGTTGGAATTAAATTACTGATATATCTAATAAAAGCATAAATGCTGTGTTAATTATAAAGAAAACCTTACTTATACTGTGTGATCGTGTCGAAGATGCGTGTTTAGCTACAACATTCCGCAATGAAGTAGTCTCTGAGGAGACATTTGAGTCTGTTTCGTAGTATACTAAACATATGAGCCGCGAGGAATATACATCGTCCTGCAGGACACACATCTCCGGACCCGGGAGACGAATTGGCCCTTTGGTACAATAAATTCCTAAGAGAAGCGAGATCTAACAACGAAGTGAGGAATCGAACCATCTCAAATATTAAAAGTAATTTTAAACTAAGTTATCTCATCTATCAATAATACATACAGAATTTCACAAACATTTTTGCTATAATGATAATATCTAAATCTCTTTAAACTTTTCCAAAGATAAAAAAAAAGATAAAAAATTTCATTAACATTTCATAGAGAAAAATGAATAGTTATAGAATTGTACAATATTATAATTCTTTGTTATAACTTCAATCTCTATTCAGTTTATTCGGAAGTGTTGGTGTAAATGTAAAGAGTATGAAAGATGAGATGGGTAAATAAGCGAGTATATATTGTACTATGGTTATTATAAACCAAGCCTTATTTCTTCATCGTGAGGACAAAGTTAAATAAATATCAAAAAGAAATATTAATCAAGTAATATCGTAATCCCGAGATTTCCCTGTAGCAAATAGCGGTCAACGTAGCAAGACAACCGCAAAGAAGGCAATATTTAACAAATATGTATAAAGTAGCGACCCCTTCGAGTTGGTTTAGTAACATCTCCCCTTTTGTATTTCCCGGTAATGCGATCTATTTTATAGAGATGTCTGCGCGATGTTGTCTTCCTGGCTTCTACTCTCACGGGAAGTGTCCGTGCACTTCCACCCGAGGAAAATAGCTCAGCAACCAGGGAAGTGGGTGGGGGTTAAGATATAGTCCAGGTTGCACGGTAAGAAAATAGTAAGACAAATTGCCACGACAACTTTTCACTCGAAATACAGGCCTGCTTTTATGTCTCTAAGTACCTTCAAAGAAAGGATAAAACTTAACGAAATGGTAGAAAGTACCTGTCACTTGTATCCTGCGTTACTAAAATCTTGAACGTAACTCCAGAAAGTACAGGCACCATAACGTAGATACACACCATTCTACTATTATTCGAGGATCTCGTTGAGCTCGCTGCGATAACATTAACTTTCCTTTAAAAGCTCAATAACGGTAACGATTTAATTTTACGACGTCGATTTTGAATCGTTTCAGAAATTCGTCGCGTGATTTCATTCAATTGACAAATAATTTAACTATTGTTCTCTGATAGGTTGTCCATCTCGACTTTTCATCCCCACCCTTCTGATTCCTTCCCGCCATTTTTTGCATCAGTTCGAACGACAGATGTAACAATCGATGTCAATCATCGTCAAATCCAATTTCTTCCACAAATTGTTTATAACATCTAATTTTAAGCATTAATCTAGAAAGTAATGGAAGTAACTAGATTCATTTATAGCCGGATCATTTATTACGGAACTTTTAATTCCACAATTTTGAAAACAAAAAAGGTGTTTCCATTTTCAAATCATTTTCAGATAATACGTACATATTCTTTTCTTGCTCTATTACATCTCTATTTCCAAATAATACAACAAAACCCCTAAGGTTTTTAGCGAATATCGGTTCAACTCCTACCAAAACACGATACGTCATCGAACGTAATGAAACCTCGAGCAACGAGGTGTCGAGTTAAGGAAATTCTGGTTTAGAATCACTCATCAAAGAGTCCCTAATCTGATGCGGGTTCGAGAAGAAAGTACATAAGAGGAAAGAAAAAAAAGAAAGGAGAATCTTGCCAGGTCAGTTTGGACGAGTATCCGATGCTGGATGGGGACTGGATTCTTTCTTGGTGCCCTCCTGCCGAATTCCCCGCGCCCTTTTTTTCTCTTGTCAACTCACTGGCGATACCGGCTAGGTGAACCGAGAGAGCAAGTGGAGGTATTGACTGGCGCAGTGTACCACGCGCTCGCGCGAATCTTGCTACCGGAGACTCGCTGAGGTAGACGTAGCTGCACCGTAGCTCGTGGAAAAGGAACAGAGTGAGAGGGGTAGTCCCGCTTATATAGGTAACCGCCCGCAGCCCCCAGCGTCCCTCTCTGACATTCGCCGGAATCCGACCAATAGGCGACCACGCGTCTGTGGTAGTGCGGCGTCGCCTCGACTCAGCTCGCGCAGTCACAACTCGTTCGACCGTCGAACTGTACGCTTCCGCTTAGCGGGATACACGGGTAGCACAGAACGTGTTGGAGTTTACGTGCGCGCCTTTTCAACATCGTTTTCCTGTCATCGTTTCGCGGACAGATTCCATTGTTCTTAGTTGTCGAATCGTGTGACGGTGCACGTGTTTTGCGGGAATTTGCGCGGCGTCTCCTCGTTTCATTGGTTCACGGTAGACGGTGCTCTCCCGCGGGATCAAGAGCCATGCGATTTTCCTGGGTGTTCGTGGCCACGGTGCTACTGGTTCTAGTCAGCGAGGCGAGGTGCAAACGGAAATTCGACGGAGATTTTGAGTTCGCCGAAGAGGTAAGTAAGTTCAGTCATAGTTATTTACGATTGTACGACGTTTCTTGGTTGCCTTTGTCACGCAACGACCGCCACCGGCTAGCTGACATGTCACGTCGCGTTTTGGAAATCCGACAAGCGCATTAATACACTGCATAGTGGACCATATAGCAGTTCTTGTAAATAAATAATAAAATCGATCAGGGGCGTATTCCTGTGCTTCTTATTTGTAACTGGCCATCGGATCTTTATGCGTTTTCGGAGAATATACGGGTGCAAAAATTTACAGAATGCATATGACATTGTCAATGGACAAAACAAAGTTTTATTTACATCCTATTCTTTTAGTTATGCTCATACAAATATAAAATTGCATAAACATCCACAGTCTATTACGAAGAACATAGAAAGTGATGTTTATACTTGTGAAAAGTATAATATTCGATATAAAAATAATTTTATTCAGTAATAGTTTAAATTCATTTTTAACCACTCAATGGAAAAGGCGCGCTGGGTTGAAAAGCAACCAGTGCTGGTTTTTGTTTCCGTGTAATGATTCGAAACAGAAAAGCATAATCGTGAATCGATTGGGTCTCTGTTGTTTGAATCCGTGTTGCGTGTTGTTTACGCGATATGCTTTGTTTTATTAGTGGAACAGAAGACGCGGTAAAACGATTCTTATTGGAACGCGTCGGTTGGCTGTCGTCCGTTTATCGGTAGGACGAAGATCGAACTCGCGATTCTCTAGTCAAGTGGTTATGTTTTTCGCGAAGTTAGTCATAAGATGTAACGGAACAGTTTGAAAAGTTCGATCAAATTTGTTAGTTAGTGTTGCCAAGGATACGATTCATGAAAAATAGCTGTCGAAGGTTGAACATATCGTAAAGCTGTTGCTGAATGAAATAATACGTTGTTTTTGTTTCCATCTCGCGGTTCAGGTAAGTCTTATGATTTGTTTTTCAACTCATTATCCATCGAATGTGAATACAATCTTTCGATTCTTAAACCGAGCAAATTTATAACAAGGTATCGAGGATTCAATGAACAGTAAATTGTTTGTTATTTTTCGTTTATATGTATATAAAGACCACAGGTGTAAAATATGATCGCCTTTTGGGGGGGAGCAATTTTAAAATTCAATATGTCGTTAATCAATCTCATCTTTTCATTCTATTCTGGGATTGTGTTTTTTTTTAGCTTTTTGAACATTTCAGAAATATTAATAACATTGCTTGTGCAGATTAATATTGATATAGCTAAACTAACATAAGAATTATAGTAGTATTATACGTTTCTTACAAAATGTTGTGAATTTATCATTTATTTTCAAAAATTTATATCTTTCATTTCATTTCGTTTCATATCGAAATACTTCTCTTTATTTTCTTTGTGCATGGTCTTCACATATTCATAACGAAATATAATTGGCGGCAACCTTCTTTAACAGCGTCCATAAAATACACATTTATAACCGCAGTTCATTAGGTGGCTAGAGAGCACGCAATGCAGCCACTTTTACTTTCACGTAACTGGATCAATGGTCTAAGTTATAGGTCCAATTGTTTATTTTTTTTTTTCCTGAACCGCGGCGTGGTCATTTTCTATACGTCCGATCTCGGTTAGATAAACATCATGATCGCAAATAATTATGCACGTATAATATACGCGTGTGCATAAGCACGTACATCTTTCATTACGCATAATGTTTCCATGGTGCGTGCACCATATGCCATTGATTACATGTAAATCTTTTAGAGTACTAGCTCGAAGTGTGCTTTCGACTGCAATGCAGTGAGTCGAGTAACAAAGCAAAGAAAGAAACACCGTGTAAGTTAGCCCTTGCTACGTCTTTTTTATTTTACGTATGAACGATTGTATCGCTGGCTCGCTAAGCGAGTGACACGTTCTACAAATCGTCAATTGTCAGATGTTTGTATAAATTAACACTGGAAGCGAGCTACTTATGAAGATGATAATGTTATAATTATTCGATAATAGAATTATACCGTTTGTCATAATTGTCATAATTCAATGTAAGATTGCTTTAACATATTTCTGGATTGTGAAATCCAAAGCCAATTAATTAAATCGTAAAAGATAGAAAACATTTCCAGCGCTAAATAATTGAATAACCAATAATTCTCTATTTTCAATTTTCTATTGCAAATCAATGTCTGGAGAAGTTCACTTTTTTTACGTTGTATCATATCGCTCTTCTATAGCAAATTGACGTTATCAATGTGGCAGGAAGTTCGTATTGCAACTACAGAATTATTTATACCGTATAAGGTCAACTATTTTTCACATTTGAGTACCGTCTACGGAACATTCCATGCAGGATGTATCTTTATCGACAAAGTCCACGTTAGGGATGAACTTAAAACGCCATATTTAATTTTCTACACGTTCAAACAACGAATCCTATGAACGAATCATATATATTCAATTGAAACTTCTTTCTTTCAATATTTCCACACGATAGAAGCATAAATGCGCCATTTCTGTTGATCATTGGAGGAAATAATACAATAGTATTAAACTGCGCGTTCGGCGAGGTACTTCGAACGTCAACAAATAGGAAAACTTTTTTTTGTCATTTACTCGTATCATATTACACTGCGTTTCAAGCATACGCTTCTGGCCTTGGTTTCAAAGTGTAAACACTCCAAGACACATCGACACATTCGCAGGATCGTTTCGTGTTGCGCGGCCATCGTTTAATATCCACAACTGGAAGGAATTGGAAAACAAGGTCAGGAACAGAGACTGCACGTGTGCATTTATCTTTCCGCGGGACTAGGCCAGTTAGTGTTATTGTTGTTGAGTCTCGGATCCGAAAAAGGTTCGTTTCATTGCGCGCGGGAGCTTAATATCGCGCGCACTTTAAATTTCTGAAGCGGCGTTTTCAACGGCGTGGCTCTGCCCCAATTTTTCCCATTGCTATAACGTTATAACTCCCTGTACCCGGTGCTGGCTGTATGCACCACCCACCGACACTTGACCCTCTTATCTTTTCTTCTTTACAATCCGCATCGCCATTTTTCGACTCGCGAACACGCGTCACGCATCGCCTGCCCTCCGTGAGAAACTGTTGAACCACTTACCAATAACGCCTCGCTTTCACGATAATTGCGTTTTTTTCCCCCCCGTTGCTTCCCCCTCGTTACCTCGCGAGCAACTCGCATTTTCCACGTTAGGCGGGCAAATACTGCATTTCCGTTCGTGGGAATGCTGCAGAATGCTATATAAAGCAGTCGGTTATTAGAGTTAGGTATCTTTTGATTGTTCGAACCTCTCAGAAGTCACATCGATCAACTTGCGACTTATTTCTTGTGAATTTCACAATTACTTTATCTAAGTACGTAATTCGTATAAGACTTCTTCAGAAATAACTGATTTATTTCTGTAAATTTATTTATCCTAACGTTTGAAAAGTGCATTAAGCTTCTCTTGCAATACAGTCTGCAATTTATAGAGTCGATCGATATGACTTTTGAATAGTTAAGTTCATCTTGAGCATTAGGTATTTATTGGAAGATAAAATTAATTATCTAATGATTTAGGATAATTAAGGTTGATTGTTTAAGGTTAAGGTGGATTTTGGGTAATTTTGAGAGATACGAATTTCGTTTCTAAATATGTTTCTAAATGTTTTGAAGGTATCGATTATCATACTTGGCAGGTCATGTAATGAATATCTTTTAGAATACTTATTTGTTATGCATAGCTGATTATATTAACTAATTTTTATGAACTCGAGCTTCCATATATTATACTACTAAAATACCTCGACTTATTTCTTATAGAAGATGTATTGTCACTTGTATTTTGTTACAAACGAATTTAATTACTTTCATTAAAATTTTGGGGGATTAAATTTCCATGTAATTGCATGTAAAGTTAAAATTAAATTGCAATAAATATAAAAATAAAAAATTAATATATAAATATAAAAATATGAAATAAATATAAAAATTCTTGAAAAGAGAATACGTAAAATTAGACCCATCCACTACTTACACAGCAGAACACTCTTTGCCAAATTAGTTGTTTGGCTGAATCGCAACAATTCTTTAACGATTGTACCAACACACAGATAGATACAGATATCTATGATCCAGCTAATTATGCTGATACAAATTTCGTTTCTGTTTATTCAGACAATACACTGGCTAAAGCGTAACTGGTTGGAACGGCCCTGGTCTCTAATTAGAAGAAGTCTGTATTTCATCGTGTTTGTCGATTCACTAGCAAGTTTATTCGAGCGATTTTTCCCCCGTCCTTTTTTTGCTCAGCCAATTTGTATAAATTAACCCTCGTTTTCGTCGACGTTTTTACACGATCAATCCATGATCGTAATTTCTCCGCACGATCGTTTGTTTGCAGTCTCGTTTCGAAAGTGGTGAACATACGAATCGCGTTTTTTTTCACACGGTCATCGATTACCAGACTATTAGAAATATACTCACGAACTTATTCGAGCACTTGTCATAGAAAACACTTACGTCCATTTTATATGTGTTACATATAAGACATTTACAAATTTCATTAGGATTGTAGTAAGACACCATTGTCATGATTACATTGGTTAAATTTTTTGAAACCAATTTGAAATTGTATATAGGAATGGCAAGATATTTATTGCACACATATGTTTACCAAAAAATTAGCATACAATACGAATACTCATCTGAAGAATACGATGAATGTTGAATATGATTATAATGGATAATTACTTGTTTGAACACTTTTTGATTTTTGCGAAATATATTTGCACCAAATGTCGTATAGTTTCTATTTTATATTTTCAGGTTTGTTTCAAACTTTATTAACATGTAACCACGACAGTCGAGTTTCATTACAGTGGTAATGAAATTTCAAAATGCTTCGTACAGCGCATAATATATTCATAAAAGATTCCTGCAAGTTTCTGCAACCTTCGTCAAGGTTCCGCAACTTGATGATTCAATCAAACATAGTTCTTCTGTGATATAATTACAGATACACTCACAGCAATTGCGCAATGAATATTTAAACGATGAATATTTTGCTAAAGAAAATTAAGATTTATCAAACAGAAATATTAAGGACGAATATCGTCTGGAAAGAGACAAATATGAACAAGAGTTGTTTTTATCGCGAGCCCTTCAATTTTATCGTTGGCTACGACATGATGCGCAGCAGAATCGATCGCATATCAGAAATGGTAACTTTGCTCTCTGTCCCCCCTGCTGCTTCGAAGGAACTTCTCGATGCGAATTACGATTATCATTTATTTACCGTGACCGAAGCCAATCGATCAGGCTTGATTCGATAACGATTGCCTCGATATTCCGACGTACTCAAGCGGAAACTTACTTCTCTTTTGTTCTTGCATTCGCAACTTGTCGGACTCGCTTGAAAATGGAAGTAGAATCGAACATCCGGGCGGAATCGCAATTCAATTTTTATTCGCCTCTTTTTGCGGCACTTACATTTTCTTGGCGCTGGAAACAAAAGCTCGGAAGTTTAACACTCGACTGAAAGTGGAGATTAAAAGTCGAGTGAAAATTTCAAGATGCTCTTATCATTATCGTGACATTAACACGTTCTGTATGGAGAAGCAAGCGTTTTGGAAAAATGTTGAGTGGAAAGGAAAATGGTAGGTACTTGTATTAAAATTTCAGTGTCTTAATTTTCTTTTTTAGGATTTTTTCAGGATATCAGGATTGACACGGGAATTGTAAATCAGGAATTAGGAATTATTAATATAAAATTAATATTTACTGAGAGCGACACACTGTGTATATGCGATAGTTCTTAATTAAGTTTTCGCCATTCGTAATGGACTGCATGATTCAGCATTTCTCAGGAATTTGAAATATCCTGTGTGGACATTTTTTCGCAATTTAGGAAAATACTCATACAACTAGAAGGTTTATCGTTTAAACAAAATCATACAAGATATTTCCAATTATATTAAATGTTCATATTTTCCCATTGCGTATGATGATGAACGACAAGTTGAATATTCAGCTAAAAATAAAATATTCCACGTATGACAAATATTTATTAATTTTTGGTAAATATCTTCCACTTAACTGTTGACATAATTTTAACATACCCTAACGCATTGTGCCATGGATATCTTCCAAAACAATTTGTACAGTATTTTCAAAATTATACCATCGAGAATAAACAAAATGAAGCACCCTATCAACCGATTACAAACGTACAGAAATATATAGCAAACCAGGAACTAGCGTAAATTAGGACCTATAAACTATCAATTTCCTTATTTTACAGTAGGTGCTTATGGGAATTGTAGGTTAAAGATAGACGATTGGAATCATGCACGATCCACGTGAACAGGTGTTCCATTATACGAAAGACGGGCGGCAGAAGTCTGCCTTCACCGAGCATGCTACGAAACGACGTTCATTAAAGCCACGTTATTGCGGATCGTGCTACTCCCGTTTTGTAATTTCAATAATCGAGCCGCAGCCTTGTCGCGAACCACAATCTCTCTCTCTCTCTCTCTCTCTCTTCATCTTCTCTTTGCTTTCTGCTTTCTCTCTGTTTCTTGGTGGGATGCGGTTTATAGGCGCACACACGTATATATCAGACGCTTTTCATCGTATCGGGGAGAAAATCGATTATCCTGTGGCGTAATGGAAAAGAATTCCTCGTATCGATCGTCACGAGGAGAGAGAATACCGTGTGACCTAGTGGCGCGAAGGTAAACGAGCATACCGGTTGCACCCGCTCTTTTTCACGACCTATTGTTCCTCATAAATTACTACTTACCCCAGCCACCCCCTCCCTGGTCGCAGTAGTAATGTCTCTTGTTCTCTTCGTTCATACTTTATGACACGAACAACGCTACCGTCACGAGAACGTAATAATAATAATAATAGATATCGAATGATGCATATTTGATCGAGGCAATTGCAACTTTACTTCGTTACCATCCTGTAATTTTTCCAGCTTATTTTTATACTTGCAACTCTGCTTTGCATAGGATGTTGTGTATAACAGTGTTTTGCGTTTAGTGGTTTATGACAAAATATTTGTATTTTTTTTCTTTTTTTTGGAATCATAGAATTTCTCTTTTCAGCGATGGTAGGTATCTATCATTCGAATATGTTTCACGTACTTCGAAAAAACAATTTAATCCATTTACAATTGTTCAATAATTTCTTTCTATACGTATTATTTCATTGTTTAATGGATCGAAGAGATTTGAAGCTTCCTTTGTCCTGAAATGACGAAACGTTCTATGTTTTCCTTCGTTGTGTAATTTCCTCGACACTCAAAATATCCACCGAAAGTTCAACATCTCTGCGACTACTAAAATTGATAGCGCGTTCCATCCAGATGAAAGAAGAAGATAATTCCATCGTATAATCTTCCCCGGGCACGATTTCCATAATTACTGTTATTTGCACGTTTATTCAGCCGCGAACCTTGAACTTTCACGGCCGAACAACGTTGGAGAGATTGAAACGTTCCTGTCCGTGGATATTTCCACCCTGCGCAGCAACCCCCGGTGTTCGACTTTGTCACGCGAGTTCTCGTTGCAACGCATACATTTCTCGCATGTTTTCCGCGCTTCTGTCTCTCCCTGTATAGTCACGGACCCACTCGAGATCACTCGATTATCTCCTTTGTCCTGGAAGCTACTCGACCGAGTGTGTTTCGTGTTCCAAGCCCCTTTTCCTTTACAACCCCTCTCGGTTGTCTGCTATTTGAAATCTGAATGGCTATACTATGCGTTAGGTTATCATCTCGCGGTTCGAGGACCCTGTAGTTTCCTATTTATTCTTGTTTCACGTAGTCACGAATTAGAGAAGCAAGGTAGTTTTTATGGATTTATGTATCTTCGTAATTGACTAATCTAGTTAAACGTTATGTTTTATCTTCACGGATTTATTCCATTAATTAAATAGTAACAGTTAAATGTTAGGTAATCAAAATAAAATTCAAAGATCGATCATTTTATCTAGTTATATAATATTTCATTGTGATTATCGTTGGACGTGACAAAGGAAAACTATGTTTCTGCGGTGGAATTCGATTTTAGTTCAAATTTTTATTTTTCCATGCCGGATTAACATTTTTGAAATGATAGTTATATATGTATATATCTCGAGAGGATTGAAGATCATTATGCGAGATAAAATTTTATTGAAGTGTAAATTAGAATTTTAATTGCGTTATTTTAACTTCCGACGGTATCGTCGTTTAACAGCAACCAAAAATATTAAGTAAAGTGTAGATTAGATTATTCGTATATTCGAACAACCATCTTTGACAAATCTCTTTCAGCTCTCCAAATTTCCGACCATTTTTCACGACCATCTCGAACCTAGAAAACGCCCTTTTCCCTTTTCCCATTGACTAGTCGCTAATCTCTGCTTGACGTATTATTTCGAGAGTCAGCATCCAGACGCTTCGTTGTTTCATTTGGGAATTTATTTATTTGTTCCAAATAAGAGCAAAGCGTACTCTAACGAAGACAGTGGACAAAAAAAAAGAGAGTCAAAGTAAGGAAAAAAAAAATGAAAGAAAAAGAAACGAAGAGGAAAAATTAGAACGGTGGTAGAGGATAGTCCGACAGTTTTACAGGGGTAAAAGGGCCATTAAGAACCCTTTAAAAACTCAATACGCTTTTCATAAATTTCGAAGCATCGCGGCCGCATCCTCGCATCCGCGTAATTCGAATACCGGTTCTGCTGGGTATTTATGACGAACACACACGCTCTTTGAAAACGTGAATACGCCCTTTATAGGTCGCTCCGTTACGCGTACCAAGGTGTTCATAAAGTCGAATTTATTCACGAAGGGAATCAAGCGGCTAGAGAAGCGCGAGATCTTCGTTTTCGGCTCTGCTGAAGCGTTAGCGATAGTTAGTTCTAAGCCATTAGTTTATCATTTCTATCTTCGAGTTTTTGATTTTCTATACACATCTTTCAAATGAATGCCGTTCTAAAACGTATTTCAGAATTAAACGTTTTGGAGGTATATACTGACTATTAATTCTTGGCGTATAACGAACATTGTTATCTTTAAATTGATTACATTAAATTGATACATTAATATACATTACATGGCGTAATAATACATAGCGTATTGTCCATACAGCGAACTATCGTTTGTAAAATATTGAATTTTTCATCTATAAATGCTGATGGAAATTTGTATTTTTATAAATATAATTAACGGAATTTAAATAGAGATTTCTTTCGTTTATTAAATATCGTTGTTCGGAATTTTGAGTGGCCGACCGTTTATGGCACGAACAGGCCCATTCCCTTCGTTAGGAAAATTTCCGAATTACATGCCCTCCCCGAGCTGTAGACCTAATGACTCCGAGGTCAGGTAAAAACCCCGGGAAAGACAGACGAAACCCAACGGTTGGTAGAGAGAATCAGCAACGTAGGAGGACAATTCATCATCAGACATCGTACCGTACGGGTGAAATACTTCACTCCCAATAAGATCTTACTACCGCCGTGCATAACATCACACTTTACGTTATACAGCAAGTGCAGATACAGTGCTGGATTACTCCAACACTCGATCTATTAAACCTCCTCCACCTTGAGCGTTAAGTCATTCGAGGTACGCGGTATCGACCGATCGGTTTGACCTGACCGGTTGCTCTTTAGTCGATAATTCGCAACAATCGCGAAGGATGAAATATTTCGTATGTTTTATACAGGTAATTGTGCATATTATGTGCGTTGTGTATATTCTAGCATCTTCAAATTGTTCCATAAGCGTGTAAGAATCCTAGTTGTTGTTTTGGCGTTTGGAAGGAACGATCTATGAGGATGTATCCATAGTGAAAGAGTTAAAGGTCGCGAGCACTAAACTTGCGCGAGATGTAACTACCATGAAAGCTTTTATAAACCTCTTAGCGACGGATACAGTAGCGCCGAATGCTACGAAATATCTCGGAGAATTTCGTTTCTATAGAATTTTCTTGCCACCGGTGCACGGTAATTGGTCGCGGCATCCACCGGAAGTCGCAAGCAAACCACGCTTGTGACTTAAGTTTTGCTACCTGTAGTAGTTTGTCTCTCGGGGGCTGCAAAGGAGTATAGCGCAGTCTTCGGTGGTTTATGCGTTTGCGTGCTTTATTCTCTCACGGTTCTTGCTTCTTGGATGTTAATTCAGATAATTTTGTTTGTTGTTACGGAGGGTTGAAAGGATTTAGAATTTTGTTTGAGGTTGAGGTTTTACTCCTTGGCTTTATGATCTTCTACGCGTGTCTGCGTATTAGAGTTAATTGCTTGCTACCTTGGTAATGAAATGTTCGCATGGAGTTTGTATTTTGCGACTATGTTGTGTTTTCCACGTAATTCGTGATTCAAATATGACTCGATTCTATTATGGTAACGAGCTGTGCGTGAATTTAGTTCTTTTTAAAATTAGTTAACACAGTGGATTGAACGATTGATTTAAGCAGAGGTGTACACGTGAAGGATAATAAAAAAAAACGATATCGTTGATTGATGTCAGATGGAGGATTCTGTTGGCCATTTTACAATTCGTGTCCTATAAAATGAAATCTGACAGTACTCGAAGCGTTTAAAATGTTACACCGAACAAGTTGACACGAAACGTTTTATCGTCGACACAATAGCGATCGATTCGAGAATCGTTCTCCATTCAAATTTTATTCTCAAACCTTTTGTTAATATCGTTTACGCGCACTTTCTAACCCCTAACCTTTTTCGTTCCTTCGTTTACATATTTTCTATGTGCTGTTACTCGTAAACTCCCAGACGCTTATCTTTCACAGTGCTCGGCATAGAAAATACAATTATTTAGAAATTTACATTTTTCTTGAAATATCGGAGAACCTACTTTTTTGTTTACGGACAACCAAAACTCCTTAGAATACGAAATTTCCAAAGATCGGAAATCTGTTATCTGTAAATCTGAAGATCTTTGGTATATCAAGCACCGCAAAATCCACCCTTCAGAGTATTAAATAGCTGAAAACCATCTCTTCAGAAGTTAAACCTTCAAAATTACCCTAATCCTATAAGCCCGTACATTCGCTCCAAATTTCTCGCCTCTTGCAAAAAATATCTCGCCTCTTGCAAAAAATATCTCGCCGGTTACACGCTCGGTTCCACGTATTTCCATCGACGACCATGGGATTAAAAAATTTCAACTCGCGGGTGCTCAGCACTTGGCTTTTCCGCGAGTAAAGCGGGTCTCGTATGCGTCAGGAGAAATCGTAAACCCGTTGGACGATCATCGACTATGAAAGCCAGGGCTTTGTGTGCATTGCGTTCTGGTGCAATGCAGCAAAGACAGGTGGAGCAAATCGGCTCGAACGTTGCAGGTGGCAGGAACGCGAGGAATGCCGACCGACACCTTTGGCAGCATTTGCCAACTCTCCTCCTCCGGTGTCACATCCATTCACCTTGCAATCTGGCTTTGCCGATCGCTTCGCGAGCTTATTGTTTATGGCTGCGCGAAACTGCTCCGGGGAAGGCGTGGCGAACACGATCCTTCTTGGTTTGCGCGCATTCTCCCTGATCTCGTTTTTTAAAGGCTTGTTTGTCTGCTTCTTGCTTCGTTCTTTAATTCCATTTTGACGATCGGCTAAGAAGATCAGCTCGTTCGAGACCAAGCTCTTACTAGAAAAATCGGCCCATCTTTCTGGACAATTTCAACTATGTTTGTTGTTCATTCTGGAGTGTTTTTCAATTCCACGCTGGTCAAGTAGGTTAGCCAGGACGATCTATGATAGAGATTTACGCGACAGCAATGACAGTTTAAAGAAAATTTGCTGCTTTTTTTCTTTTCCTACTTACGACGTTATTGATGCTCGGAGGATTTGGATATCTGAGCAGCAAAGTTATTATCGTACCGCGCCTCTTTTGACAGAATTTTCCATTTCTTATTCGTCGTTAGATAGGGCAGATTAGGTATTTTTCTTTTTAATTACGATCTTTGGGAAATTTGAATATTTTCCGTATGATCGTAAAGTTGAAACGTCTCACGTGATAATATGTAGAATTTGAATATTACGCACAAAGTACATAGTTGCTAAGAAATATTCCATTCTTTTATTGACAAATAAGTCTTTCTATTCGTAAACGTCACGTGTCATTTATAAGTGTCACGTCAAAACCAAGAAATTAATAAAAATATAGCTCTAATTAACTCGTATTAGATCTTCGAATGAGTTAACATTAAATCAATTGTTATTTTCATTTTTACAAACATTTCTCTATTACCTCTTGTTTGTATTTATAATGTCATCTCCTGGATAGTTCCTCGGACATTAATGTCGATTTATTCCTAAGGCACGTATGCGTTATCGTTTGCATTAGACAATATATGATGTACCTACTTACTTATTGTGTCATCGGTTTGGAATGGGATAGAGTGTATGGCGTATGATAGAGGAGATTGTACGGAGTGGATGAAAGGTGGATTGATAGGGTTTGCAGTTACTTTTTGCGCGTGTGAGTTGACAGGATTATTGATTTGCATATGAGTAGGGAGTAGGCTATGTGGTTATGTGCGAAATGTGTAAGGTGCACGGTTTTAGAAGCCTGCAGGGATATTGTGTTGAACGCTGTGTACTTCTCATACTTTATTCCAACTATAATCTAACTCCGGCTACATAAAATCCGAGTTTCCCAGTGAAGCTACGTATTTAAATGCTTCTAAATATGAACTTTTTGTAACACGCTTTTACTAAGCTTTTATTCTTTTTTTTTTCTAAATTTATTATTCAACGTAGAACAGTGATTTGTGTTATACGTAGATCACAAGTGAAAAACACGATAAGTTAGATTTTCTGTGTTTTGTAGAAGAGCAATTGTAGAGTTCATTACACGGCCAACCAATTTTATTTGTTGGAACTTTTTACTTGATTTTATCACCTTCTTAATATTTAATGTTGTTGAAAAACATTTTGCTTTCGAAAGGTTTACATTTTCGAATCGATCAGATTACTCCCTTCTCCAGCTATTTCACGTTCAAATATTCCTTTTTACGAGCAAGTGGCAAAAGTGGCAAGTCAGAAAATTAACAAAATATTAATAAAGTTGACTTGCGCGAAGAAGGCTTAGCAAAAAATTAAGATTTTCTATGCGTATCTCTCGGTATGTGGAAAATGACAAACGAATTAATGGAATGTGATCGCCAGGCAGGGCTGCTGATTCTCTCTGTCCAGGGGACAGGCGTTGTATCTGTGATTCGATACACTCGTTTCATTAATCTTATTTATTTATTCATTTATTTATTTATTCCTCTTTTCTCTAATTTCTTTTTTATTTTCTTTCCACGCGAAGTTGCAATGAGTCACTACCGGGCCGAACGAGATTTTGTTTTATGTAGGTCGTCGGATTTATTTCGTCTCGGGGCGTTCGTGCGGCGGAAAAAGAGGTTTTCGGCCGTGGAAATTAAAAAAAAAAGAAAAAAAGAATACAAAAAAAAAACAAAAGAGAAGAAACAAAAAAACGAAACAGAAAAAGTGCATAGAAAACAACGAGTACAGGTTCAATCTGTGAAAAATATTTCGAGCAATCTGGATGTGCTATCACGCCTCTCTCTCTCACCCTCTTTCTAGATGATTTGCATTTGTATTGCTTTATTTGTCGCCGACTTTTCGTAGCCATTTTTCTTAAATTAATTAGCCACTGGCCATTTTATCTCGGATGTTCTTCGTGCCCTAACATCGGGTCAGTTATCGGTTCTATTTAAATTCCCTGACACAACGACGAGAAACTAAAACGCCGCCTATTCGTTGTGTACGTATATAGGTGTTTCATACGTGTTAATCAGATTACTCCCGTCGACGTTTAGTATTCGTGAGATCTAGATCGCCATGACCTTGTTTCACTCTCGTTTGTGTAGTTTTTAATGAATATCATTAAAATGTTATTTTCAATTGCTGAAACTTTTCTTTGATAACAGTGTGCTTTAACGAGAAGTACTTTCACTTAAGAATAAAAAAAGTTAAAGCGTTACAATTTCTATTTTTTATGTGCAACATCTTTTACGATAGTATTTTGTTAAAAAATTGAGAAACTTTAGTATTGCATGTACTTGAAACGACCGTAGGATTGCAGAAGATTTTTAAACAGTCAACGTTGTTTATTAATGTAGATTCGACTTACGAGACGCAGTTGGAATCCTTAGTAGTCAGTTTTAAATGCAGCTTCGCCTTCTTAAGATCTTCGAAGGTTTCTCTGCATTTATCAGATATGTTTTTATTAAAACTCGCGACACGACCATTGAGAATCCATAAAAAGCGAAAAAACTTCAAGAAACAACTTAAGACGTTTTATCAATTATTAATAAAGCTAGAAAATTTTTTAAGAAATGCGAAGATGAGCCAGAGACATAAGAAATCACAACGCGAATATTCTCCTTAAATCTATCAGCAGTTTAAACGCGAATAAACCTTACATTTCATAACCGAACGTCGCTAGCGACATGAAAAATCCCATTGTTTCTAATTGATCTCGTTAGCTCGCGATTTTTCGAAAAATATCAAGCGAACAGTACACTGTATCTAGGTCAGTATTTATACTAGAGAGATGCTGGTAATCCAGCCCATAATCCTTTCTCCGAAGTTCGTTTTTAATAGCCGTTAAAGCCTCGGCCGAGTGTCGTAATCCGCGATTCGTTCTCACGCGCGTTCTTCTAGCCCGCGTGGGTATCATCAAATGACTCAGCCGTCTGTCATCCTTTAATTATCCCCCGTGTCCACGCGTTTTCAATTATCGCTTTTGTTTGCCGCTACGGTTCGCGCATTTGCTAGGCCATGTCCACGCCCTGCATATTTCAAGATCTTCGCTTAACCACAACTCCAGTCGCTTAACTTGTTATTACCGAGGTTATGAATAATTTTCTCTGAAATGGGGGCCCCTCTGTCGATTGCTTTCCGCTTTTAAAATCTCTCAGGATAAAAATTTTGCTGTGTCGCGAACAGAAGGTTTACTTACTTAGTATATCTTCGCTTTAATTTTTTACTATGTTTAGCATTATAACGCGTTGTAATTTTTGTTAAGAAAAGGATCCTTCTATCGATTATTCTCTCTCTTCTTTTTGGTAATTTTCAGAGAATTTTCAGGTAATTTTCAGTGTTTATCGTTTGGAGTAATTTTGTCTTAAGTTTCGATTTGACTTATTATCGGTACATTAAGGATGTTAGGAATGGGTGTTTCCGTTTATCGTTATCTGTTTTTTTTTAAATTCTCAGGGAAAAAGATATTTTCATTTACGTACCGATTCTTCTTTTGAATTTTCCAGTTTACATATTTATTATTATTATTTGTACCGCGTTACGATAAGATCGTTGATAAGGAGCTCTTTTCAAACATTTTTCAAGGAAGGTATGATGTCATGTCACGTTGCTAAAGAAAGACCTTCTCATTTGTATATTAGCTTCTCATTAATTTTCTGTATTTTCCCTAAGCTACCTTGATGGTATCTACTTAAATTACTCGAGATATTTAGAAGAAGCAAAGAGCGATCTTGTACTTTACACTGGCATTACTTTGAACGTTTTACTATTTTTCGAGGTTTCCCTCGTTTTGAGAAAATGCGATGGTTTGTAGAGTTATTCGAGAGCGTAAGAGCAGCGACTTTAGCGTTTTCAAAACGAGATCCTTGTCTTTGACGTCTTTTTAATTCAATCACGCTCGTTGAACTAGCACCAATGTTTCCGTGGTACGTGTTTCCTTGCATATGAAGCTTATTCAGCATTCAACGAAATAAATATTACAAAATTTCGCTGGATCTTCGCGTAATTTTCATGCCGTTTCCAACGAAGCTCGTCTTTTCTTTTTCTTTTTTTATCGAATTTGTAGTTTCGAGAGAGTGGAAGTTAGGATCGGTCTGTTTCCTGGGAATGTTTCCATTGGAAAGAGATTCTTTCCGATCGGGAGATTACGAGAAGTAGAAAGAGGATTAGGAGTTGTAGAACGTTTCTTTATTTGTGGACGAGCCCATGAAGAACCAAAAATGTGGAACTAGTTTTCGAACGCAAGGTTTCCCACGACTACTTTTTCCTGGCCAGAAACAAAAATGGAAACGATTTTTAGAAAAGTACTAGCAAAATTGCAAAGTCGTAACGTTTGAAGAAATTATTAAAGAGCACCGACCAACGAAAAAATTCGAAAAAATTGTCCTATTAGAATAAATTGATTTTGCTACCCAAAATTTAATTGTCAATGTAAAAAAAAAATGTACATGATTAGGTATAAATTAAATTTCTATTAAATCAGTATCAATAAAAATCTGTATTTACTGATGATCATTGCTTTGAAAAATTGATGCATTTTACCTTGGCATTTTTTTAGGAAGCCCAAAGAATATCTGCACACACAGAGATGTACGCATACACGTACACACAGTGCTAGTTTCTTTGAAAAGTGCATAACGTCCTCTCGTTTCACATGCATGGAATTTATGCACTTGGGAGTTCTTTATGCCTGTTCGAGTATTTTAGTCAGAAAAGCCGTTTTTTTTGGTTATTTTATTGAAGGAATTTTTACTCGACATCGTATTCAACGTCTACTTTATGGCCTCGTGTAACCGCGAACGGGCCAAATAGACATATTCATAGGTCACTTCTTGCTCCGTGTACCGGTGATATTGCAAATTTGTTTTTCGCACAGACTTTAAAAGAACCGAGTATCCGCAAAAACTATTCAGGAATAAATGGGCGAGCAGGCATGCAACCACTAAATATAAAAGCGACTAGAAAATTTTTCTCTGTATAATATAACGTATAACATCAGCTAAATAAAACGAGAGTCAAGAAATACAGGTATACGTACAAAAGTACGTAACTTTCAAGCTACATGATGTTCTATGGTTTTAGAAAGTTTCATAAGTATATACTGTTTAAAATTAGCCGCAATATTCCAATATTTAATTTTTATAATATAGCGACTTGAGAAATAAAATGACTCGATACGTAATAACTTGGGAGATTACAAGTTGGTGATAAAAATCGTATTGTAAAAATATCGTATCGTTACAGTACACAAAGGTAATATAAATAAAATATGCTAAAAATCCAGATGTCTATAGTTGAGGATTAATCTAATGCAACCTAACTCTCGTCCGAATTTCCAGAATAAAAAAAGATCTAAGCGCCATTGTTCTGTAAAATGAAGCAGCGATCCAACATCTCGCTAAATTCCCATTCACTCGAGATCGTCGGAGATTATCGGATCCTTAGGTAGCTTGGCGAAATCCGTAAACCATCTCCGTACTAGGTAAATCCTTGAAACCTCAAGAGAAAGACAGAGAGAGGAGTTCGCGGTGGTACGGTAAGTCGAGGGAATCTCGAAGGTGTCAGGCGCACGTGGTTGCTTTTATTCGCCGCGTGGCTCTTCAACGAGCCGACAACCCTTAAATTGCCGCTGGTACTTCCGATGTTGAAGTTTCATCCGGTTTCTTTGTCTTCGCGATCCGTATCGTCGCTAGACCGATGCTTTTCTAATTTTCCAAAGATTTGTTCGACGAAAACACCGATTTCTGTGGTTTTTAGGTATCAGACGTATTCAACTTGATTGAACAAATGGAATCTTAATATTGTAACAGGTATTATGCTTTGGATATTTTGTATTGTACATTTTTGTAATTTTAAACTTAAAATTAAATGCGTATATATTTCTTTATCACTCGGCGCAAACAATCTTCACACCCTTTATCATGACAATAATTACGAAAACATTATTATTAACGCGATTACATCGCTTTTATTGGGTTGGCAACTAAGTGATTGCGGATTTTGTCAATACCACCTAATGACGCAACCCAATAATTTATAAATTGAAGACTAAATTGAAGACGAGATGGAAAAATTTAATACATCCAGGAATTTAATACGAACGTGATAGCCCGATATTACAGAAACTTCTATCGTATAAGGGAACAAAAGTGAGAATTTCTTTTGTCATGGAAATCAACGTCAATTTGTATATTCCATTGTGCAAGCTTTTATGAACCATTGTTCTGTGAAAACCTTCATCAATCGAAGTCTATACCGTGCAAAGGTATGATCTTCGATTTAATATCGAACATTCCATCTTGGATTTTCGGTGATTTTAACCATCAATCGCGCTGAATTAATGCGCTTATCTTTTAACTATCTTCCTTTAGCGCTTTACGTTCGACGCGATAAAAACGATAAACGATAGAAATGATTATGAAAGTTCGATTATCCTATGCAGAGTTGAAGATTGGATTTTAAGACGTCGAAGTGTAGCTGAATCGAATAACCTTTACCTACATTGATATACGCTGAGGGATTAAATATCAGGAATATTTCGAGAGATATGGATTTTTATCAGAAAAGAGGAATTTGATTTGCGTTACCGGTGGCTTTAGCACAAGACTTGACAAAAAGATCGCCAGCGTCTGATTGTGAATTTTAAACGTTCAGTGATATCGTCTTGCGGGATCAGCTTTCCAATATCGTGAAAGTGCAGGGGAGCCGTCTTACCTGAAACGTTCTATTCATAGTATGTAATCTCGAATGCCGCGGAATCAGTGCTCGATAGGATCTCGGGACGCTTCTTATTCGCAATAAGCCGGTGTATTTTGTTCGCTAAGGAGAAACCAATAAACTTGGCAAGAAAATATCCGGGATCATGAAAAAGGAAGTATCTAACCAATCGTTAAATATCCAATCAGCTAACACGGTTTTTGAACGTTTTGGAAGAAAAAGAAAGCTGTTTGCAATCCTGGAGTCAAATTATTTTTTATAGTAAAATTGATCAATTATTAAGATACTTTGTAGGAATGTATAATAATCATTCCAATAGTTCAAGAGACCGATATATCATTTAAAAAAGCAAAATGTTCACATCTAGTCGCAATTCACAATTTACGTCTAAAGATAAGTGTCGTAATATTTTTCTTGTCTCTGAAATATTTCAACGTAATAGACTGACTATTTAATATGCTACGTACGAGATTTGATATCTCTAAACCTTCGAACAATAGAATTCCATTTTTTTTTCTTCTCCATATCGACAATAAAAAAAAATATGTAAGGTATGTGTACGTATTGGTATGTACGTATGTATATATAAATATATGCTCAAGCAATGGAAGAATATATACGTATATGTAGATATGTACTTCAGTCTTCTGTGACGGATGAGGGAGGATGTTCTCAACTACACGGATTTCCATCTATGCGGACAGTCAACGTCCCTAACCCCTCCGTGTTGTTCGAGCCAGCACTGTAGAAGATCAAAGAAAAGCTGATTGAATTTTTCGTATCAAAGATATATTATGGTATGCATGTTATAATATAGTCTACGGTATTATAATACGCGTATTCGTATTTGCCTAAGAAGGCGCGATCGTTTCTTGAAGAAAGGGGATGAAACGAAGGCATGAAAAACACGGAGCACATAACTCGAACGTTCTGGAAACGAAGATTATTGCGAAAAATGTTGCCACGCAGGATCATCGTAGAGAGAATTTTTCGTGGAATCTTGTCGGTATGCTTTCGTCGCGACGATATCGTGGAAAACAGCGTGCAAAATGAAACGATTTGCAGTTAACGTATCCTCAGAGGTATAGGAAAATGATCGAAATCCGATGATTATTATTTCTAATATTCTCGGGTTTTCTCGATTAGAAGTTGAAACTCGGAACGACGTTACTTTGATCATTGTATTTCTTATTCTTTGACAATAAGCGAATAAACCGAGTTCGGTTAAGTTGTCGAACTTAGTCTTAGAGAATGTCATGGGAATGGTTAGTGGTACAAAATGAAATTGAGGGGAATAATCGTGGATTAATTTACTGGAGTTAGGAAGGAAAAAGTTTGAAAATATTGTTGACTGGCTGCTAGAACTCGTGGAACTGCTTGCACTTGTTGAAGAGTAAAAGGAAGTTCTAACGAAGAAGCGAACTCCAGGCTTGGAATTTGTTAGGACGGGAACTTCGATAGACGTTGTAACGCTTGTAGGCACTTTCACGTTGAGCTTTGGTAAATCTTTGCCATCCTTTCCGATGTCGTCGACAAACCACTGAAAGTATAGACAGGAACTTGTTGCAGATCAATCTCAAGTATCACGAGATCACGTGAAATCGATTACATCGTTATATAAAAATCTGAACTGTATATTTCCGCAGCTTATGATTTTATTTCGTTGCCACCTATCTCTTTCGTATCGAATACAATCGTATCTGTATCTGTACAGATAAGTTTCTCTTGTTTATTCAATTTAGTGCAGCTTATCAGACAAATGGTGTAACTTCTGCAGCTTGTAGTTTCGTAACACGTGCATGAACTTTCATAAATACCATATACAATAAGATGGTGGAGTTGCATCTGGCAAATACGTAAATTAAAGTCATAAATCTTTGTTTATAATACATTAAGAGCTAACGCTCCATTAATGCCATGTTTCTGAATTTTTGAATGTTCAAATTTTTAAATATTCGAACAACCAGAGACTCAAATTCTTCAATATTGAAATTTCAGAATTTTTAAGAATCGAACTACCTAAATACTTTCATCTTACGAATTTTCTAATTTCCAAATTTCTAAACTTTCAAATTTCCAAATACTCGCTAATTATATACATATAAAATTTCCATTACACATAATTCGTTCTATAACATAGCGTGACCACAACTTACACGCATTATTTCACTGTTTCACCCTTAATCGCTTAACCCGATAGAAAAGAAAAAGAAATTAATATCACCGGTACTAGAACTGTCTCAGAATCGCTTAATAGCGAAGCGTGTACGAAACTTGTGAAATACACGGCGAAGTCCCAGCAGTGGTTAGAGGACGTTGTTAAATTTCCGCAAGAAAATAACGAGCCGGTTTTTAAAAAAGCAGCCGGGGTTGGTTTGCAGGGGTTGTCGCGTGACAGAACGGTGCGTAAAAGAGGGGCATAAAAGGACCGCCTTCCTCATTAGAGAATATAATCCGCGATAAAATTGTAACATGGTCGACACGTTGATGGTAACCAACGAACCAGCCCAGAACGTGATAAGTATTCCCCTTCCTTGTGCCGCTGTGTTACCAGGATAGCGTGACTACCTCCGTGAACACGCAGGTGGACACGCACCTGTAAATATCTTCGACACCCACGCCAAACCAAAGAATCTCCTAGAATCGTGATACCTTTCGTGTTATCCTTGGTTGAGCCTTGTATGTAACGATCGAAACGTTAGATAATCGATGGCCTTGGATGTTGCTTTGATTCCAGAGAATGTAGATTTGCTTACTTATGTAATATTTAAATAATTTTATACGAAGAAATTAAGTGTTTCTTAATTAATTCTGGTTGATGGTTGATGTTGTTTGTTTGATATTTCTTTAATATTCTGAAGAATTAGAAATTTGAAAACGTTTGAGTTAAAATATTGTGACTTGTGGTGGTTCTTAATTACATGGACGGCTCTAGCCAGAAAGTTGAAGCAAAAGGAGGATTTAAGAAAGTTTCTAGTTTACAACGGAAAAATGTGGTTGATAATTAGCATGCAGGCTGGCGAATTCTCAGGCTAGAGAATCCATAATTAGAGAAAGTATCAGATTTCAGAGTCGAGGCTCGTTTAAGAATGATATATTAACAGTTTTCTAGAAAATCTTAGGATCTTATAATTTTATGGGTAGAAAATAAGAAATAAGTAAAAATTTCGAAAATAAATAGTTGATGGATAATTGTCCATAGATATAGTAGGAATCGTAGAATATAGGAATTTGTATGATTTTTATAAGATATTTTACAGAATTTTATTATTATTATACAGTAATTTTTATACTTTATCTAGTGTTTTTATACAATATGTTATGAAATATGTAACAACTACTTTTTCTCCTCGGATTATATATATATATTTTTTATATGCTATTCGTTCTAATCCCTCCCATAAATTTGTTACGAAATCTTAGAATTCGCGTAACTTCCACTTCCACTCACCATATACACAGTCGCTGACTGTTTGCGATGAAAACTCCAGGCAATAATCTTGGCGTGCAATCGGGCAAATTCTCGAAACAGGCAATCGATAAGGAAGGGAGTACGTGAACGGTGTACACGGTGCAGCGTGTCCGGGCCGATGCACGGACATATATTGAGGATGTACGCGGGTATATTGAATTATCAGGAATTTGGGTCACGTTCACCGGGCAGTATCGGAAATTCGTTGTGGGCGGTCGCGATCGATCGCGATTGATTAATTTTGGAAAACTGCCGGAGGAACCATCGTGAAAGGACCGGTCATGTCGAATTTTCCGCGGGTCCCACGGAAGGGCAGTTGAAACGCGAAATATCAAGTTGGCCAGTCGGTTGTGAATTTCCCCGAGCCGCAAAGATGCACTTCATAAACTTTGCTCAATACATTGAGAGCTAACGTTCCGTTAATGCCATGTTTCTGCATTCTTAAGTGTCCAAACTTTCACATATATACATTTTCAAATATCCACATTTCCAAGTATCCAAGTTTTTAAAATGTTTGCCAACTTCCAAAGCTTCGCAATTTCAAATCCTCCAACCTTCACGTTTTCGATCTTCTAAATTTTCGGATCTCCGAAACACGATCTTTTCCTCGCTGTGTCTACGTCATTGTGTAAGAAGTTGACTTTCGTTTTGAGAAAGATCGAAGATGCCTTAAAAATGTCTAAAAATACAGGCGAATACAAATTAATTATTCAGTACATATACAGTGTACCTTCTTTAAACCATATTTATTTACCCAAACTTTTTACTAGAGTCATTAATTTGTCGAAGTAGTTCCTGTTCCACACCGTGTATTTT
This sequence comes from Bombus affinis, assembly GCF_024516045.1. Classification (NCBI taxonomy): domain Eukaryota; kingdom Metazoa; phylum Arthropoda; class Insecta; order Hymenoptera; family Apidae; genus Bombus; species Bombus affinis. The sequence continues at coordinate 9,048,298 of NC_066346.1, forward strand.
ATTCGTACAAAAATGTTTCTTTTTTCTGTTAATTTTTTATCGTAAGCAGCGTTACAGACCAGAATATAAGAGCCCTTCACCGATCATAAAAAGTTGATCTGAATCCTTAGCTCGTGAACCATAACGAAGAGCCCAGAGGGAGTCGTATCGACGGATTAAGGGCGTTTTAATTTATATTACCATCGAACTAGTCCAGCGTACGCGTTACGAGAGAAGCGCTCGGAGTGTACTGGCTATGCGGGTTAATTGAAAGCAAACGCTTTCTGCTATTGTTTCAGTCTGGCGAAGCTCTATAGTATTCGTCTACAATGAAAATCGCATCGATGATATCCAGTAGTATTTCGAGATATTCGTGAGCCAGGGAAAATTATTTCGGAGCGCAGATGCCAAGGAAGATGGATCGGGTGATTAGTCGCGAACGACCAGGTTTTGTCGAAGACCGTACGGATAATCGAGCGATGGGCGCACTTGGGTGCACCAGGGAAATAATTCGAATTAAGAAACTCAGGCACCGCCCGTCCGAAGAGAATGCCGGATGGATGAACAAAATGTACTTTGATGGCACTATGGAGAATGGGAGAGAAGCAAAGGTTCGAGCACTTAATCGAAGGGTTGCAACCCTGAATTTGCCTCACCTTATCGGTTCGTTTCAAATTAAATTTTCTATAGAAGAAAATACCCTTGATAGTGATGAAATTAAGTTGAACGTTGTTATAAATTTAAGTCGATACCGGTACATAAAAGTTTCATTTCGTGACATTCGGATTATCGTTTCAATTATTCAGAAGCCATGCCGATCGAATCTACAAATTAAAATACAAAGAACAACGACGATTCTAAACACTCTATTCTTTTAAATTTATCTGGAAATTCGCAATTATTTATACTATCTGCCTCTAACAGATAAATTCACAAAAATAAGTGTTATCATCTCCAACAAGTATTAGTTTTTGTTCAAAAAACCAGATCGCGTGTTACTTGCTCGTATTGGACAGGGAAGTGGCGAACGAAAAGTTCATTCTGGTGCATCCTGCATCATCGGCGATGAGAGAAGAAACCGAAAGATCTGGGGGCGTTTTCATCGAGCGCTCCGCGCAACCTTCCCTCGAATTTTCTCCTTTTTCCACCCCTAACCACACTTTCCGGTATTCTCTATCCCATTCGGTCGGATTCGACTCGTTTCCTCTTTTTCGCCGCCATTGGCCACACCACGAGAAAGAAACGGCACGGATAATGGTGGCGCGAGGGGTGGATGCAGAAGGGGTAGTCAGGGGTGGCTGGTGTTGGATAGTAAAATATTGGCCAGACCGGCGGGCGCCACCAACGACTTTTTCATCGGACGACGACGACGACGTCGAGAATGTTCGGTTCTCGCCCTCTTTTTCCAGCCACTGACCCCTCCGTCCGCGCATTCACCCCTTTTCCGGTCTCAACATCCCCTCTATGACTCTCTGTCTCTTCCTCTAGTCGTCTGCATGGCGACGCTGCGTGGTTCAGAAACTTTCGTATCTTTCTTGCCCTCGTATCTTCGCTTGTTAGGTGTTGCATTAACATTGGCGCATGCGAAATGTAGCTTCGACAGTTTGTACCTGACAGTTTGATATCACATTAAATTATGCTCTATCTAATTACGAAGATCACAAGCTGAAAACATAAGTGGTATTCTTCGTTTCTTTATAGAAAAACGAATTTTAAAATTCAATATGTTATTTTTATATTTTTACGAACGTAGTTAAAGAAATAGGATAGATAGATGTAATAGAAATAGAAATAGAACAATAGATGTTATAATAAATATTCCACTCTGGATAATTTACATATTGTTGTATATTATACAACGTATAATTATCGTGCGTAGAAATCCGCAACTTGGACATCAAACAATTCCATATCAGAACTATCTTTTCATTTGATTGTGAGATTAAATATATGTTTCTGTCAGTGACTCGTATATTTAAAGATTATTGATAACGTCAGCCGTGTAGATTATCGTTAATCAAATTGAACTAACTAAACAAATATTATTAGCTTGTTATAAATATCGTGGGATTACCCCTTGTTTTTTGAAGTCTTATTTTTAAAAGCCTTTCATTGTAATCTTTGAATCTACCAGGTCATTCACTTTTTCCATCGTTCCTCTGTTTTCTCGACTGTCTTTCTTTTCGTACGTCTGCTGCAATCGAATGACGTTGCGGTACAAAGGGATGGTTCCGTGCTCGCGGAAAGTGCAGCGAAAATATAAATGCAGACACGGAGGTTAGAGGTCGGGTTATGGAGCGATCCTTCGGTCGATGGCTTCGCAGATCGCTCGTTCGATCTGTTCGCCCGTGGAATTTCGAATGGACTCTGCGGACTTCTCGGTTCCCCTATTCGTCCATTCTAGTAAATCTCTTTCCTTGTGTTTTGGAGAATTTACATTGATCGTGGGTATTCTTTTTGAGAATTTTCGCGAACGGTTTTATTCATGTATTCCGAGATCTTCAGGTATGCAAGTAAATAAAGTTTACGAATCTGATTTTAGTAGAAAGTTGGAGTAAAAAGTTTGATGCGAAAGCATATAGATTCAAACGTGATAGAAAAATTGAAGAGTATTTTTTACGAACAAACCTTCTTATACGATCGTGAATTAAATATATTTTCCTTTATAAATTATAACTCGAGTTTCAATACGTAAATTATATTTCTTGTCGAATGTTCCCACTTTCACGGTTTTAAGGTTACGAATTTATTTGTCCAATTTACTTATTTTATTCTTTCGTTTATTTTTCATAGACCATTCCCCTTTTCTTGTTAGAGTTCCAGTTACATTTCTCTTTGATTTACGCTTATGGTTTACCTTTTCAACTAGCAAGCTTCTCTGAACATTTCTTCTTAACATTTCTTAGCATTTAGACTTAAAATCTGCAACTTAAATTCAACCTCGGTATGTATATATTTCTTATATTCTCTACACCTTTACATACATATGTATGTATATTCTCGCAGTGTCTAAACCTCAATAACATACAAATGCCAACAGAAACATAAAATATGGATCTCCAACAACGTAAAATCTAAAAATACAAAAATATAATATATAATAATATAATATAAGTATGCAGCTATTCTTTACTCTTCTTTGGTCCTTTTTCTCCTGTTCTCCTCTCTTCCTACTTTCTTCTGAATTAATTTTTATTATTCCATCTCACGATTTCTCGCTTGTAATTCACATCTTGATATACAAACAACATTTTCTTTTCTTTTCTACTGAATCCTGAATGTTTCCTGACTTACGATTTTAAGGCAACGAATTGATCTCTATGCGTTCGCCTGATGAATTGCCTGTTCCTTATCACAGTGTTAAAGCATGTAGATTAGATGGCGGTATAATAGTATGATATTGTCCCCGGGAAGGGCGCGAGATAGATAAAATTTTGAAATTTTTATTCCGCGGTACACTTTTATTACCTCTACACCAAGTCTATTACTTGTTTCATCTCCGGCGCTAAACGAAGTTATAAGGGGTGCCCGTGGCCGTGGCAGAAGTTACAAAATAGTATGTAAATTTTAAACTTATCGCCGTATAAATTTTAATATTTTTCGAAAGCCTTTGAGGCGGCACCTGATGAAATTGCGTTCGCCACGGCAGTCGAGTGAAAATTTCATTCAACGCCGTTCAATTTCGCTATATCCTGATGAATTTTATTTTTTCTATCTCGTCGAACATTCTATTCACGCGGATCGTAATTTATTCGCTGACAAATTTGTATCTACTCTTCCTTTATTCTTGTCGATCGTATATTCCAAAGAAAAACACGGCGCAATATTATTATGAAATGTCAAACTTGATAGAGCTATAGTTGACAGAACTGATGTAGCGAGATTGTAAATTGAAACATCAAATAACAGCGAATGATGTGTATTTAGGATGTCTCGTAGGAGCGATGCGAATATCAGGTTCCAAAAATCATTTACTTACCGTGACAGTGCTAATGCAATATTGTTAATATGAAAATCATTTTTTACGTCATTTTAACGGATAACAAGCGAAAAATTGCGGATTACTATTATATAAGTTTCCTTTCTGAAACAACATGTTTTGTTTGAAAAGCTTGAAGTTGATCGATTGTATTATACAAATTTTCCCAGTATACAAAGTTGAAAGTTCTTTGTGATATGCGTGCATTAAGCAAAAGTAGGAAATTACATATTTATAAAACCTGTTTATCAAATCGTATATCGTACACAATTTTCTAAAATACTTTCTAAAGAACAATATTAAAAAAGATTTTTGAATCGATACCCTACGACTGAATCTTATAAATGAAATTTGAATTTTTACCAAAGTTCTATGTGCTTGGAATCGCTGTCTTTATTTGCTTTTGAATCGTGTTTCACTAATTCTCGAAGACAAACTTGCGTCCAACTTTCACCGACTGTACATTCTCTTCGTTTCCTTTCATTACGTCAAGGAACGGAACGAAAAATCGGAAAAAAACAGTGCGAAAAGTCGTAGCTTTCCCTCCGCGGAAGAAGTTCCGCTTCATTATTCCAGCGTTCCACAAAGCGTCTCATCCGATCTCTTTCGCATTGATTCTCGAGGGCCGAAAGTAAGATGAAACAGTCGCGACAGTTGCATATTCGCCATTGTTACTCCACCTTCTGTCTACTGGAGCGGTTTTCGCGTGGGTTGTTTACGTAGACAACCGATTTGAATTGTGCAATCTTCGCGCCCCATTTTCTCTGGATACAGAGAATCGTTTCTTCCGATCTTTATCCATTGCTTTGGTTAACTAAACCTACTATCGAGTGCTAAGGTACTTTTTTATATTTTCAAACGTTACAAGTCCTCAGATAATTTCTCTTCCTGAAATTATTAACAAAACTGATTAAAGGCTCGTGCAAGGATAATCCTTGTTCTGCATTTTTTTCTAGAAAAACGAAGATTATTTTATAAAAATGTTTATTTTTTGTATACGCGCGTTGCTATCCAAAAAGTAGACAAATTTGATAATTATTATCTAAAAGATGAGGAAATTTGATGAGAGTTGTTTTCGTTCCGTGCCTCATAATTTTTGATTACTCTTCCGGATGTTCAGGGAAATTAATTTTTAGTAGGATATTAATTTTCTTGCCGGAAGCATGAAAACGCAGCACGTGCTGCAAATTCCCTGGAAGTACCTTTGAGCAAGTTAAAGTTACATCGTGCGGGGTAAAATAAAAGTTGAGAGGAAACACGCTTCGTACGTGATACATTTGTATCTCGAGTTTGGCGTAGCTTGTGTATACAGCCAATTCGACCGACTGAAATGTTATTTAACAGTGCAAACATTACGGCCGCTATTCTAGCGCGAATCCACGGTAAAGAAAAATGGAGGCTAAAATTTAGATCATACACGGGCTTCAACTACTTCCTGGATAAACTTTGCATCTTTTTATGGCAACGACTCAAATTAATATGTTACTCGAATGTGAACCGTTTTAAGCGCCGTTCAGAGATTATAAAAATAGGAAACATTACGAGAAAACATAATGAACTTCACCCGATACAATGGCTCGTTTGGTTAATAATTTCTATCGATATTTCTCTTGAAAATATTATTCGTCTCTAGCAACGCAAGATTTACCTCGGCAAATAGTTCAAAATGGATGTATACTCGATAAAATAAATTCACAATGTATCAATTCCCGCCATTATAAATATTAATCCCAATTCCACTCAGACAGAAACTGGACGAAAAGTGGCAATGACGAAGAAAATATCTTCAATCGTAAATCATCCTACACGTTAAAGACAATTAGTCTTCGTCAGAACGTGGGAACAAACGATTTTTTGTCTTACCATCGTCGAATAGGCAGCCAGGTAAAGAATATCGTCGCAACACAAAGCTACGTGTCCCAGTTTCTTTCTCGGCTGGTCGTTTCGTGGTAAACGAGGCTTGTTTAATTTCCCCCAGTCCCATTCCAGCAGGGGAGGAAGAAAAAAAGGAAGAAAGGAAGAAAGAAGGGAACAAGAAAAAAAGAAAGAGAAACATCGGTGTTGGCGCAATTTGCACGCGCGCGTGCCATTATTACGAAACTCGTAATACGTGCGAACATCCCGTGGAACCGCGGCCCTTTTACGCCTTGTGATGCAACCAGACTGGCTGTCCCGCGAAGTTGCCGCCACTCGACTGACCGCCTAATGGTCGCGACAATTCCGAATTGCGGCTGAATCCACTAATGCACTCCACGTTGCCCTCTAATACCGTGTGTTCCAGTCGATTTTCAACCCTATCGAAAGACGTTGTTACGGGGCAGAAAGAGTGGAGAATGAAGTTCATGGGTCGACTGGCACGGTGGTAGCTGGTCGTCGGTAAACCACGTTACTACACTTTTTAACTGGAGTTATTAACCAATTAACTGGGTTCGACGTGTATACACGTCAATGTAAAGTTTTATTTCGGTGCGGTTGACGTGTATATTCATGTTGTAAAATAAAAAATTACCATTTACTATAAAAATTGAAAATTTTCGTAAAAAGTGATATAAATGACATTTAGTGGTGTGTTTCCTTTATGCTTCCAGTAAACCTATTATGTATTTTATGAAAAAAAATTTGATTATTTGATTGTTCTCTTTGATACGTATATTGGTTATTCTCCAAATTGTTTTGTGTTTTATACCGGCTTTATACCAGCTACAGCATCAAAAGCGAATCCACTTCGAAGATATACCGTCTGATCAAAAAATAGAATCCGTAAGCAGCTACGTTATTGGTGCTCGACCTGCGAAGTACCACTAGGTGTGCTACCACCTTGCTTTGAAAAATATCACACTGAAAAATCAAACGAATTTCTCAAAATTGTTCTTCTTCGATTTTTCTTCTTTACCAATCTTATTATTTTTTGGTAATTTTTAAGTTTCCAATAACAATATACCTTTTCCAACGACGAATAGCCAACTTTTTATCGAATAAAAATGTAATCCTTCCTCGTTTTGCTTTACTCTTTTCGTCAAATTTATGGTACGATCATTTGCTCTGCTTTCGACCAGTGTACGTTCATCGTTGCTTGATTTTACCTGCGCATCCCGTAAGTGATTTCTGAAACTAAATTCTGCAGTTAATAGGTTAGAGCGGGATAAATTTTATGGACTAGAAGATCGTCAACAATGTCAGGCTATGCGGATACTAGCGACGACAATTTGTCGCGCAACCATTTCGTCGTTCACGAAAAGGTCATTCGTTTATTTCCCATCGTAGAGATATAAGAAACGAGTGCACGAGTTATTTGTTACCGTGTAAGTGGTTCAGATGCAGGAATAGAAAGAGAACGCTGCATATAAGCCCCTTATATGCAGGTCTAATCAGGCATGCACATTGAGGTCGCTCGTTGCTCGCTGTTACGTTTACATATTTACTGTATCAATACGCGTGCATTATTAGACAAGGACACAAGGGATCTCTATGCAGAGTTCTCTTTCCATTGCTATATCTGGTTTTCAACATGCCCATGCTATATCTCTATGGTTAATATGGACGTATGCGCATTGGATAACGCGACTTTAGGACGATCTTCTTGTTATTAGAAACTGTGGTGGACAGTGTGACGTGTTATTAGTTAAGATAATAACAAGACGAGTTAATTTAATTAACTATATTTACAAATATTTTGAAATGCAGAATACAATGATATTCGTTGTGAGATTGCGCGATACTGCGGTACTGATACTAATTGTCATGCTGATTCGCTACATAGATTCGTTATACCTATTCGCTCGACTGACTGATTGACTCGGTACTGATATTAATTCGTGCGACTGACTATGTCTAGAGGTCGTCTATACTGGTCGAGGGGGTACCGAAACGTTCAGATAACCTTAGATAACAGAAATAATATTGCCAAAGGGAAACCGTGAGATGTAACATTTTGTAAAAATTAAACGTTACGACGTAGCATAATTTCGATCTATCGCGGGTTACAGGGAAAAATATATAAAAATAGTAGTTTACGTGTTAAAGGATCTCCTGAATATTCAAGATTATGAAATTGCAATTAGCAACCTTCCGATAAAAGACTATATTTCCGAGACTCAATTTTATCCTTTTCTTCTTCTTTTTCCACAATGTCATTCGCCCTAATCTAGCGACAGACACACGAACATCTGTTAATTTTTTCTCCACGTCTATCGAGATTCGCCCTTCTGCAGACAGCACAAGGACATATCTGCGTCTGGCTCTTGATCCGCTTTGATCGAATATCCTTTTCGCCTCGTGACACAGCGAATAATAATCCCCTCTTACGGGATCACTTTTACGGACTCTCGTCATAATGGCGTCTGAGTCTCGTCTTTTCGACGACCTGCTCTTCTCCTTCCATCTATTACAAAATAATATTTAAAAGCTAATCGAATGAAAGGAAACTTACGTTGACTTTTACGATCCTATTGACTTTTCATTGGCCATTTTGTTACATTCACATTGATTTCTCTAATAATTTCAACATTATACATTTGATCTTTCTGTGTTCTTTGAATCATTGAGTCATCCAAGTTTGAGGAAACTCGCTATCGATACGACGTCTGACTTGCTCCTTCTAAGTCTGCCGAACATTTTCTTCAAACATTAAAGTTCCGTTGTCTATATAAATTTTGTAAATACTTGTATATAATTCTCATGAAGTTCCAAAGGCTTAGTTAAAAAATGGAGCAGGATAGGCACATAAATTAATTAAACAATTCAGAAACCGGGTTTTTCATTTTCATCGTCATTTAGTATCTTATTACGCAAACCTACTATTAAAATACATTTAATTTTTCTCATACGTTTAACATTCCCATTGTAATTGTATTTCGATTGACAACGTATAACGTTACTGCGCGTAACGCTGCAAAATAATCCCCGCACAGAGATTCCAATTACCTCAATTAAAAAAAAAAGAAAAAGAAATTCTTTCCCTCGATCGAAGCGAGGTTGAGTTGAAAAAAAAGAGGAGAATCCCAATAGGGATTCCAATTGATACGAAATCGTCATTTTCTCCTAATTTTCGTACTTTTTGATGGAATTCCAAGTTTGCAAATTTCAATATCTCCGCGCGTATTTTTCAGCCAGGACGCGAGTTGAGAATGGAAAGCGTAATTTTTGTAAAATTCGCCAATTCGAAGTGCAACGTAGATTTGGGGTGGAGACGTGGGGAGAGGTTTGCAAGTGGTGGGCCGAGGTGATATTTCATACCAGTGTTCCGTATATAATTAATGGCAGGTTCTTCCGCTTCCTCGGCCAATTCCGTGGTCCATGAACGCCATTAACTTCGTCTCTTTCGCGTCACACCGACGTAAATGATCGTATTGTGCCGTGTCGTATTCATTTACCTTCTAAATCTCGATTATTACTAGGTTCTGAAGCGGCGAGAGAATTATAAAGAACCCCGTTGCTCTTCGGTGCCATTTATGGCCAATAAAAGTTCCTCGTGCTTCACGGTCCCGGCAATCCGTGAATTTATCTCGACCCGTAATTGTCTCTTTTTTATTACTATTACGATTTTATTAGTTCTCACCAACGGATACCGGTATTTTCATTGAGACCGACAAGTTTCTATCTTGCGAAAGGAGCGCGCGAGAAAATAGCCAGTTTCCGAAATGAAGGATTTGTTCGGGTCATTAACCCTTTATGCCCTGAGAATACTTTTAGAGCGCCGTATACTTTCGTTAGAATGATATCATGAATCAAATATACTTGCAGTGACTCGCGGCAGTATTTCAATAATTATCGTGGTAAATTTTTTTCCATATACGACGTGCGTTACGCGAGACATTTTGAAATTTCAGTAGCAGCGTAGCGAGACACGTAATTATATTGGTAGGATTCGGAACTAATGTGGGAATGCACGTAAGTAGAAATTGCAAGATATTTACTGCAAATACACACGCACTTAATATGACCACGATTATTATCAATTACATGGTACGTAACTTCGTAGCTCGTAGACGAATCCAACGAATTGGAAAACAAATAGTTTTTCATGTAATGGCATTCAGTATGGTATTTAAATGGTACGTAATGAAGCATCCTCGTTTAAAAAATTTCATGCAAACGCTGTTTTACCTTGATATATTCGAAGCATCAACGTTTCTTTGACATAGGAACGTACGCGCACGTCACAACCCACGCCCCTGTGTAATTGTACACTGTACACTCTTCTAGTTGCTAGCTAATGAGTTAAATTGAAGTTAGCTTTGCGTTACACGTGAGTCACACTCTTACGTTAGGCCAGCTTTGTCCCATTAGATTAATGAATAAAATTAGTTGCGTCTTCCGCCGAAGCTCGCCAGTGTGCTTTCATCGCGTACAACATCGTTTGCATAATTTATGCCTGTCTTAACAGTAAAACGTTGGCAACTAGGTGATTGCGGATTTTGTGATTATCACCTAATGACAAAATCCGCAATCACTTAATTGCCAACCCAATAGAATATACCCAATATATATCATAGTTGATCGCGTAAAAGATTTTTGTCTGGAATGCCACTGACCCTCGATTCACACGCTTTCATAAAAGTATCGTAAGCGATCTGAATTACGCCACTTAGAAATATTCCACGTTGATCAATTTTGTAAATCAAAAAAAGCGAAGGAAATAATTCTATTACAAATGTTCGTTTTCTTAGAATTCAGCTTGGAATTTTTTCAGAGAAATACAAATATTTCTGATTTTGTCGCGTTGGTCGATAGACTGCGGATTTTTATGGATTTCTGGGAAAATGCAGAGAACGTACATAATATGCAGATACGTATAAATTATCAGAAGCACAGTGTATTTGTTACAAAATATAGTTTACATAGACAAAATTACAGAACAATTTTCCGAAGTCCATCTTTTTTTAATTAACTTCATAGAAACATGAATTTGTATAAATATCCGTGATCGTCGATCAACTCTTATAAATAAGAAAATAGACAAATTTGTGTATAGCATTGCAAAATTAATTACTTAAACAACGCTCAATAATTTACAATGAAAATACATCGTTAATAAAATACAGCTTGTTAATCGTAACAATAAAGTTTATTGGACAGGTATTTCGATATTTATCATCGCGTTATTCGCGCGTACCTTTCAGCTAACCATCCGTGTCGATCTGTTCGCGAAAAATGGGGAAAAAAAGAAAAGGAAAAAGAGAAGGAAGAAAGGAGAAATGCACAGAAAAGAGGATGGTAGGTGAAAAAAAATGGCTGGACGAGTCTCGTGATTTCCATTCAGCCGGCTGGTTTTCGTATTTGCTTCCCCCTATCATGAAATCGCGTTTATTAGAGCGCCTTTTATTCTACGCGTGTAATTTTTACGCTCCGTTGATGCAACGAGCCTGACCCGTAATTCGAAACCGTGTTTTCAGCCTGGGAAAGGCCGGGCTTTTACATCGATACTCGTCGCATCGACAAATCCAGCGTAAAGTTATCGATACACCACAGCACCGTCGGTACCCATTAATCAGTTCCCCGGTTACGCGCCTCGAAATTCTCGAAATTGCTCGTAATTGGTGCTATTATGGCACCGCACCGTACCGCCAGAAAGCACACGATCATCCCGAACCGAGAATTTTCTATTCCGTTTCACTTTCAGTCGGTTCGTTTCCTCTTTCGATACTGTGCTTTGATAATCCGGCAAATAGATAAGGTTTCATTTCAATAGAACATCTCTTAGATCTGAAGAACTCAGTTGCAAACTCTACCTTTTATTTATTTCGTTAAACCTTTTTAGAAAAAGGTTGATAGGATCTTGTTCGGTTAGTTTGTCAATGGATCGAATTACTTGTTATCAGATGTTAATTTTGTAAAATATCGTAGAAAAACATAGAGAAGTTTGTATTAAATACTATCGTTTATATTCAAGGATTCTGACTGCAAATTATGTATCTTCCTCTGGAAAAGACTGAACCTTTATTTGTTACATGTAGCAATTATTTGTTTGCGATGGTGAAGGTTTGTACGATGAAATATGATTAAATGTATTAGTAAATTATTGTAGAATATCTTTGAATAATTGTTTACAACTATCGCGTCGTGTAATGGAAAAATATTCAACGAAACTTAGACATAAATGTCCGTTATGTAGGAAAATTTATTAACACCGATAAGTTGTAACTCACAGCTTGGAGAATCTCACTAACAATGTTGCGCAAGGATAGCCAACAAACTTCGATTCCACTTTACCAAATTCAGACGGCGTTCCACAATTACTTTACTCCACATAGAATACCACTACAGCGCTTTTACCTTAAAATTCTCCGCAATAACCGTCTCACGAACTCATTTCCTATTTTCTGATTAAAAGCAAATAGGCTTACTTCCACTTTACCTTGCCTTCCTCCAACCAACTTTTATTCAAACAATCGCCAACTTCCTCCAACCTTGTCCTTCCTCGATACACCGCGTAATTGAACGATACAGCGTTAGGTATCGAGGCACGAAGGCGAAGAAAGTCATGTGTAAGGGTGTTTGAATGGGGTCGATACGTCGAAGCTCGGTCTTGTGGATGGTAAGAAGGTGGAGAGGCATGGCAAGTGGTCGATTACACGTTATTGCTCCGTGTGCTACGCTTCCGGGTGGCTGCATCTGCATAAACACGATGTCGTTGCCGAGGCTCGGTCAGAAATTCCAACTTGGTTATTTTGCTAGGGAGTGGCGTGAGCGTATCGATTTTCCGCGCTCACCTCCCGAACCACCGTAAACGGAAAACACCGCCGGTATCGTTCGCGAGTTACAGCTTATACATCGCCTCAGATTCGAACGCTACCTTGTTTTCACGTTGCGTTTCCACGTGTGATGCACGTGTGTTTGTACCGAAGTAGGTTACAGTTATTCGTTTCGCTATTCACAGCGTTATTCGAATCGAAGGTTTAATAAATTGGGGAAATTTATTAGGCAAATAGATTTGAAAAAGTTGGTTCATTTTCGTGGTGGAAGATTTGATTGGATTTCAAGCTGTATAATTACGTCTGTAGGAAATCTGTTAGGATATAAATTTTGTCTGCATATCACTGTGGTTTTACTCATTCGCAATTGTATATGTGATTGGGTTTAAGGTTTCGTGATCCGCGGGATTTATCAGTTTCAATGGATTTGAAGAAGTTGATTTATCGTTCGCGGTGGAAGATGCGATTGGATTGAAAGTTGTGTGATTACATCTATAGGGGATTTGTTAGGATAGAAATTTTGTCTTCGTACGATTGTGGTTTTGGTTATCCCGTTATTCGCAATTGAAAATGTTCTGATTGGATTCAAGGTTTCACGATTGCAGGAATTTATCAGCGAATAGGTTTGATTGACTGTGTTCGGGTGTGTTTGAAAAAGAAGAAGTTCATTCTACGTGGACGAATTTGGATCGATGGTTGTATAATTGTATAGGGGAATTTGTTAGGATGCATTTTTATGGATGTAATTTTCGGTTACTTGTGATTGAAGGCGTCGTGACTAGATCGGAGATCATATCATAAAATTATGCAGAGAAATTTATTGGGAGATTGATTTTGTTAGGTTGCAACCCGATATATCTCAATCTAAAAAACGTAATTTTATTCGCATAATTAAACTTTGAGCTTCAACCGAAAATCAAAATACCCTTTGCGTTTTAAATAATAATTAATGGATGCTGAAATATTTTTACAAGGTAATTCGATCAAGACACTGAAATCACTATCCAACGAAATCAGAGGCGAAAGTTGGAAATTCCGTTTGTTAGCTCTCTTATTTTCAAATGGATTTTCAGGCTCGACCGTGTTTGAAGCGCATTTAAATTGGTCAGACGTAACCAAACAGATTACGGGCCGTGCAAAAGCGTCGGATGGTTTGTCCGTACCGAGTTTTAAGGGAATTAGGTTTTTCGATGCGATCCCGACCGCGTCGATCTCCAAATTGATATTACAAATTACCAGAACAGTTAATTAAAACTATGCCGTAGTCCCGTCCCAATTAAGCTTCTGTCGATTCTTCCGGAGCAGTAACTCATAACTCTGTGAAATCGTATGAAACTCGTTTCAGTTATACAAATTGTTTGAATAGTTTGTTATTCCCGCGTGATTACCTCTAACATTTACAAAAGAAATGCTCCATTAACTTTAATTTTAATTAACAATGCTGTTATAAAAATAAAAGTTGGACGTTTCATTTTCTTTTCGCCTAATAGTCCAAGAATCGGTTTCATCAACCAGTTAGCTTTTTGAAAATACCTAACATGTGTCGCAAAAGATATACTCGTCAAACGCACAGTACGTTACGTTTGTGGTAAGTAGTAATGAAACGACTGTTTTATTTCTTAATTTTATTGCTAACAGAGCTTGTTATAATACAAAATGTTGCCATTTCTTCATGAAGAGCGTGACATATTTTCACGAGTATACTCGTTAAAAACAAATGACTGGTTAAAAATATGAAAATAGTATGTGATCTATCGACACTATCGACTCCAAAGCGAAGATATTCAATCGATAAGTCAAAGCCGAACGATGAAAGAAACTCGGGCATCGTCTTGCTAGTTTTAATCGAATCGCCGGTCCCACAAAGTTGATACGTCTAGTTTTGCCGTTTTATTTGTTCTCGGTTAGTAATCCGCATCGTCGAGTCTCGACTTTTCAAGTGAAAACCTTTGGCAATCGCGTTCGGTACACAAGCGTGCCGAGAGTGGATGAGTTGGGAACTGTGCTCGTAACGAGGCGACGACGCGAGGTTGACTTGCAGGAACCTCTGAAATTGAAACTTGGACCTGTTCGAGTGCTGCAACGTTACAACTTACATCCTCGTCCGGGACTCTAATTTAAGAACTTTATATGGATTCCAATTTCCTCGCGCCGGAAACCGTCGGCGTGCGCGACACTTTCTTTGATCCTGGAATTCTTTGTTTACCCTGTCTATCCTGGCGACCTGTTTAAGGTGTCGCGTCTCGACGATCGATCTTTCTTCAGGCTAATCAGACGCGGTTTATCGGGTTGTTATTAAAGCGATGGTTGGATAAACTGAAACGTAGGATTTCCAAAGCTTGTGTTTTTTCCCTGAGTTCCGGCAACCTGCTTTTTTAATATACAAAATAAAACAGAAACGCAGAATTTTTACAGCTATTGTTTTTTCGTTGAATCGTTATACACTAATATTGGCTTGGCAACTAAGTGATTGTGGATTTTGCCAACACCGCCTATTGACAAAATCCAATAGGTGGTGTTGGCAAAATCCACAATCACTTAGTTTACCCAATAATAGATTCTATTATTATAACATATTGTAGCTGAGCAAAATCTCCTTATTTCGTTCTGATACACATAGCAATTCTTTGGAATTTTCAAAAGGATTGCTGGACACACCTATCACAAACTTTGGATGCAAGAATTTATATTCCTCATCATGCATGGATAATACTCTAAAATAACACAAATTACAAAATAATGAGAAAAAGATATGTTGATGATATGATGAAGATATGACAACGTGAGTTCGTGCTCGCCCTTCGCATGCGGATGCACTAGTTACAAAAAGCAGTAACTAGAAAATTGTTCCAGATGCTATCGATAGACCCGATCGATATTTTTTAGATGCTCCTTTGTTTTTTTCCCTAGTCTACGCAAGCGCGTGCAATAAAGGTTTTTTTCGGCTCAGAACGGTGTGATTATTTATGCAATATTGTAATAACTATTGTGATCCTATCTCTGAATGTAAAAATAACAACAGGTTATGAGCTCAAGTTCAACAATTAGTTATTATTTTTGTTGAAAATATTATTAATAGTAATAATATTGAGGAGCACGGGAGATAACCTAAAAATAAAAAAAAGGGGGGGGTGCGTGATCGATGATTCAGTGTTGAATATCGTAAGGGCGCTTTATCAAATATATAATAATTGCTTGCGTGATAACACAGTTATCAAAAGAACATAAAAATGTCGAGCGGAGCGAGTTCAAGTATCGAAAAACTAAACAAAGAAAATTACGACACGTCGAAATTGCAAATGGAAGCAATACTCATCAAAGATGAATTGTGAGAATATGTAAACGGTTCAATAATCTGACCTGAAACAGCGAATGAAGCCTCTTTATGGGATAAAAAGGATGGTAAAGCTAGGGCCGATATTATTCTTACCATGAGTTCGAGTGAGCTATGTCATGTGAAGCATTGCAAAACTTCACATGAAGTATGGAATAAATTGAAGGAGGTTTACGAATCCAAAGGACCCGCAAGAAAGGCTACGCTCCTGAAGCAATTATTATTCACGAAAATGTCCCGTAGTGAAGATATGTCCGATCACTTAAATAATTTTTTCAGTCACGCGGATAAATTAAAAGAAATGGATATTGTAGTCGCTGATGATTTATTGTCAGTCCTATTATTATATGGCACCCCGAATACATACGAAAATTTTAAATGTGCGATCGAATTACGGGATCAATTACCTACCCCAGATGCGCTTAAGATAAAATTACTAGAAGAAGCTAATTCTCGTCATAATTCAAATGCTGTGTATGATCACCAGGAAGCTCTACAAGTGGAAGATCTAAATAAACACACGAGGTATGATAAAAATAGAAAATCTTCAGATAAAAATGGGTTTATTGAAACTAATCAAGTAAAACACATTGAATGTTTTTACTGCCATAAACGTGGATATAGGGCACATCAATGCTTGAAGAAGAAAAGGGATAATCATAAAGCTGAACAAGCACAGGTTCCTGGAATATCCAAAACTGAAAAATGCTTACGTGCTTCCAATATTCAGTATGAAGATAATCAGGATAGTATTATCACTGTTTATTATCATGTTTCATTGAATATAAACAGGGAACCACTAATGGAATGGTGCATTGACAGTGATGCTACATCACATATATGCTGTGACATAAGCCGTTTTGAATCCATACAGCCAATCAAAAATCAAAAATCAAAACGTGAAATCAACGAATGGCAAAAGCCAGCTGAAATCAAAGGTACCGCAGTATTATTTAACTGTATAAAAAACAAGCTGTGGAATTTTGTCCAATTTCAATTGGAAAACAAGTTGCACGTACCAATATTGAAAGCAAATTTGATTTTGGTATCAAAAGTTGCACCGACTGAAAAAAGGTTTGTATTTACAAACGAAATGGCTACAATATTTGAAAAGAATGATGAAAAATAAATTCAAGCAAATATTACAACTCACCTGAAATTGATTTGAACATCCATCAGTCTCTGATAGGATCATTAATGTATTTCTGCCATTAAGTTGTTTTAATAACAACCCAAAGAAGAGTCATTGGTTATCTGCCAAATTGGTCTTATGTTATTGTTAATGGGAATGTCTAACATTGGTCCATGTTTCAGAAATATTAGTGAAGATCTAACAGGATATGTCAACTCCGACTGGAGAGGTGATATTGACGATAGGAAATCCAGAACTGGCTTTGTATTCAAACTAT
This sequence comes from Bombus affinis, assembly GCF_024516045.1. Classification (NCBI taxonomy): domain Eukaryota; kingdom Metazoa; phylum Arthropoda; class Insecta; order Hymenoptera; family Apidae; genus Bombus; species Bombus affinis. The sequence continues at coordinate 9,065,692 of NC_066346.1, forward strand.
CGAATGGTGTTATATCTTGGGAATCCAGAAAGCAAGAAAGTGTGGCTACTTCCAACAATGAAGCCAAATACATGGCACTAACAGAATCCATTAGATGATTTCTAAGCAGGTTTGATGTGATGACTGAAGAAAGAGCAACCAAAATATATTGCAACAACCAGAGTGCAGCTAAATTGGTAAAAAATCCAGTGTTCCACGGTCAAAGGAAGCATATAGACATCCGCTATCATTATGTTCGTGAGATTTTCCAAAAGGGAATCATTGGAATTTTCTATATGCCCACAAATGAGATGCCAGCTGATTTACTAATAAAAAGCTTGGACAAGCCAAGTCACAATGCTCACCTAGAAACTATTGGTTTGACGAGCATTCGAATTCCGTTGAGAGGAGATGTTGAAAATAACAACGTGAGTTCGTGCTCATCCTCCACATGCGGATGCGCTAGTTCCAAAAAGCAGTAACTAGAAGATTGTTCTAGATGCTATCGATACACTCGATCGATATTTTTAGATGCTCCTTTGTTTTTTTCCTAGTCTACGTAAGCGCGTACAATAAAGGTTTTTTTCGGCTCAGAACGGTGTGATAGATTTATCCGTGCAATATTCTAATAACTATTGTGATCCTATATCTGAATGTAAAAATAACAACAGGAAGATCCAAATAAACACACGAGGTATGATAAAAATAGAAAAGGTTTTTTTCGGCTCAGAACGGTGTGATAGATTTATCCGTACAATATTCTAATAACTATTGTGATCCTATCTCTGAATGTAAAAATAACAACAGGAAGATCCAAATAAACACACGAGGTATGGTAAAAATAGAAAAGGTCTTTTTCGGCTCAGAACGGTGTGATAGATTTATCCGTGCAATATTCTAATAACTATTGTGATCCTATCTCTGAATGTAAAAATAACAACAGGAAGATCCAAATAAACACACGAGGTATGATAAAAATAGAAAATCTTCAGATAAAAATGGGTTTATTGAAACTAATCAAGTAAAACACATTGAATGTTTTTACTGCCACAATCGTGGATATAAGGCACATCAATGCTTGAAGAAGAAAATGGATAATCATAAAGCTGAACTAGCACAGGTTACTGGAATACCCAAAACTGAACAATGCTTACGTGCTTCCAATATTCAGTATGAAGATAATCAGGATAGTATTATCACTGTTTATTATCATGTTTCATTGAATGTAAACAGGGAACTACTAATGGAATGGTGCATTGGCAGTGATGCTACATCACATATATGCTGTGACATAAGCCGTTTTGAATCCATACAGCCAATCAAAAATCAAAACGTGAAATCAGCGAATGGCAAGCCAGCTAAAATCAGCGAATGGCAAGCCGGCTGAAATCAAAGGTACTGCAGTATTATTTAACTGTATAAAAAACAAGCCGTGGAAGTTTTGATTGGAAAACACATTGCATGTACCAGTATTAAAAGCAATTTTGATTTCGGTATCAAAAGTTGCAGTCACTGGAAAAAGGTTCCTATTTACAAACCAAATGGCTACAATATTTGAAAAGAACGATGAAAAATATATTCAAGCAAATATTACAACTCACCTGAAATTGATTTGAACATCCATCAGTCTCTGATAGGATCATTAATGTATTTCTGCCATTAAGTTGTTTCAATAACAACCCAAAGAACAGCCATTGGTTATCTGCCAAATTGGTCTTATGTTATTGTTAATGGGAATGTCTAACATTGGTCCATGTTTCAGAAATATTAGTGAAGATCTAACAGGATATGTCAACTCCGACTGGAGAGGTGATATTGACGATAGGAAATCCAGATCTGGCTTTGTATTCAAACTATCGAATGGTGTTATATCTTGGAAATCCAGAAAGCAAGAAAGTGTGGCTAATTCCAACACTGAAGCTAAATACATGGCACTAACAGAATCCACTAGATGATTTCTAAACAGGTTTGATGTGATGGCTGAAGAAAGAGCAACCAAAATATATTGCAACAACCAGAGTGCAGCTGAATTGGTAAAAAATCCAGTGTTCCACGGTCAAAGGAAGCATATAGATATCCGCTATCATTATGTTCGTGAGATTTTCCAAAAGGGAATCATTGGAATTTTCTATATGCCCACAAATGAGATGCCAGCTGATTTACTAACAAAAAGCTTGGGCAAGCCAAGTCACAATGCTCACCTAGAAACCATTGGTTTGACGAGCATTCGAATTCCGTTGAGAGGAGATGTTGAAAATAACAACGTGAGTTCGTGCTCATCCTCCACATGCGGATGCGCTAGTTCCAAAAAGCAGTAACTAGAAGATTGTTCTAGATGCTATCGATACACTCGATCGATATTTTTAGATGCTCCTTTGTTTTTTTCCTAGTCTACGTAAGCGCGTACAATAAAGGTTTTTTTCGGCTCAGAACGGTGTGATAGATTTATCCGTGCAATATTCTAATAACTATTGTGATCCTATCTCTGAATGTAAAAATAACAACAGGAAGATCCAAATAAACATATCATATCAACCAATATGTTTATATATTATGTATATAGGAGGTATGATAAAAATAGAAAATCTTCAGATAAAAATGGGTTTATTAAAACTAATCAAGTAAAACACATTGAATGTTTTTACTGCCATAAACGTGGATATAGGGCACATCAATGCTTGAAGAAGAAAAGGGATAATCATAAAGCTGAACTAGGACAAGTTACTGGAATATCAAAAACTGAACAATGCTTACATGCTTCCAATATTCAGTATGAAGATAATCAGGATAGTATTATCACTGTTTATTATCATGTTTCATTGAATATAAACAGGGAACCACTATTGGAATGGTGCATCGGCAGTGATGCTACATCACATATATGCTGTGACATAAGCCGTTTTGAATCCATACAGCCAATCAAAAATCAAAACGTGAAATCAGCGAATGGCAAGCCAGCTAAAATCAGCGAATGGCAAGCCAGCTAAAATCAGCGAATGGCAAGCCGGCTGAAATCAAAGGTACTGCAGTATTATTTAACTGCATAAAAAACAAGCCGTGGAAGTTTTGATTGGAAAACACATTGCATGTACCAGTATTAAAAGCAAATTTGATTTCGGTATCAAAAGTTGCAGTCACTGGAAAAAGGTTCCTATTTACAAACCAAATGGCTACAATATTTGAAAAGAACGATGAAAAATATATTCAAGCAAATATTACAACTCACCTGAAATTGATTTGAACATCCATCAGTCTCTGATAGGATCATTAATGTATTTCTGCCATTAAGTTGTTTCAATAACAACCCAAAGAAGAGTCATTGGTTATCTGCCAAATTGGTCTTATGTTATTGTTAATGGGAATGTCTAACATTGGTCCATGTTTCAGAGATATTAGTGAAGATCTAACAGGATATGTCAACTCCGACTGGAGAGGTGATATTGACGATAGGAAATCCAGAACTGGCTTTGCATTCAAACTATCGAATGGTGTTATATCTTGGAAATCCAGAAAGCAAGAAAGTGTGGCTAATTCCAACACTGAAGCCAAATACATGGCACTAACAGAATCCACTAGATGATTTCTAAGCAGGTTTGATGTGATGGCTGAAGAAAGAGCAACCAAAATATATTGCAACAACCAGCTAAATTGCTAATTGCAGCTAAATTGGTAAAAAATCGAATGTTCCACGGTCAAAGGAAGCATATAGACATCCGCTATCATTATGTTCGTGAGATTTTTCAAAAGGGAATCATTGGAATTTTCTATATGCCCACAAATGAGATGCCAGCTGATTTACTAACAAAAAGCTTGGGCAAGCCAAGTCACAATGCTCACCTAGAAACCATTGGTTTGACGAGCATTCGAATTCCGTTGAGAGGAGATGTTGAAAATAACAACGTGAGTTCGTGCTCATCCTCCACATGCGGATGCGCTAGTTCCAAAAAGCAGTAACTAGAAGATTGTTCTAGATGCTATCGATACACTCGATCGATATTTTTAGATGCTCCTTTGTTTTTTTCCTAGTCTACGTAAGCGCGTACAATAAAGGTTTTTTTCGGCTCAGAACGGTGTGATAGATTTATCCGTGCAATATTCTAATAACTATTGTGATCCTATCTCTGAATGTAAAAATAACAACAGGAAGATCCAAATAAACATATCATATCAACCAATATGTTTATATATTATGTATATACGAGGTATGATAAAAATAGAAAATCTTCAGATAAAAATGGGTTTATTAAAACTAATCAAGTAAAACACATTGAATGTTTTTACTGCCATAAACGTGGATATAGGGCACATCAATGCTTGAAGAAGAAAAGGGATAATCATAAAGCTGAACTAGGACAGGTTACTGGAATATCAAAAACTGAACAATGCTTACATGCTTCCAATATTCAGTATGAAGATAATCAGGATAGTATTATCACTGTTTATTATCATGTTTCATTGAATATAAACAGGGAACCACTATTGGAATGGTGCATCGGCAGTGATGCTACATCACATATATGCTGTGACATAAGCCGTTTTGAATCCATACAGCCAATCAAAAATCAAAACGTGAAATCAGCGAATGGCAAGCCAGCTAAAATCAGCGAATGGCAAGCCGGCTGAAATCAAAGGTACTGCAGTATTATTTAACTGTATAAAAAACAAGCCGTGGAAGTTTTGATTGGAAAACACATTGCATGTACCAGTATTAAAAGCAATTTTGATTTCGGTATCAAAAGTTGCAGTCACTGGAAAAAGGTTCCTATTTACAAACCAAATGGCTACAATATTTGAAAAGAACGATGAAAAATATATTCAAGCAAATATTACAACTCACCTGAAATTGATTTGAACATCCATCAGTCTCTGATAGGATCATTAATGTATTTCTGCCATTAAGTTGTTTCAATAACAACCCAAAGAACAGCCATTGGTTATCTGCCAAATTGGTCTTATGTTATTGTTAATGGGAATGTCTAACATTGGTCCATGTTTCAGAAATATTAGTGAAGATCTAACAGGATATGTCAACTCCGACTGGAGAGGTGATATTGACGATAGGAAATCCAGATCTGGCTTTGTATTCAAACTATCGAATGGTGTTATATCTTGGAAATCCAGAAAGCAAGAAAGTGTGGCTAATTCCAACACTGAAGCTAAATACATGGCACTAACAGAATCCACTAGATGATTTCTAAACAGGTTTGATGTGATGGCTGAAGAAAGAGCAACCAAAATATATTGCAACAACCAGAGTGCAGCTGAATTGGTAAAAAATCCAGTGTTCCACGGTCAAAGGAAGCATATAGATATCCGCTATCATTATGTTCGTAAGATTTTTCAAAAGGGAATCATTGGAATTTTCTATATGCCCACAAATGAGATGCCAGCTGATTTACTAACAAAAAGCTTGGGCAAGCCAAGTCACAATGCTCACCTAGAAACCATTGGTTTGACGAGCATTCGAATTCCGTTGAGAGGAGATGTTGAAAATAACAACGTGAGTTCGTGCTCATCCTCCACATGCGGATGCGCTAGTTCCAAAAAGCAGTAACTAGAAGATTGTTCTAGATGCTATCGATACACTCGATCGATATTTTTAGATGCTCCTTTGTTTTTTTCCTAGTCTACGTAAGCGCGTACAATAAAGGTTTTTTTCGGCTCAGAACGGTGTGATAGATTTATCCGTGCAATATTCTAATAACTATTGTGATCCTATCTCTGAATGTAAAAATAACAACAGGAAGATCCAAATAAACATATCATATCAACCAATATGTTTATATATTATGTATATACGAGGTATGATAAAAATAGAAAATCTTCAGATAAAAATGGGTTTATTAAAACTAATCAAGTAAAACACATTGAATGTTTTTACTGCCATAAACGTGGATATAGGGCACATCAATGCTTGAAGAAGAAAAGGGATAATCATAAAGCTGAACTAGGACAGGTTACTGGAATATCAAAAACTGAACAATGCTTACATGCTTCCAATATTCAGTATGAAGATAATCAGGATAGTATTATCACTGTTTATTATCATGTTTCATTGAATATAAACAGGGAACCACTATTGGAATGGTGCATCGGCAGTGATGCTACATCACATATATGCTGTGACATAAGCCGTTTTGAATCCATACAGCCAATCAAAAATCAAAACGTGAAATCAGCGAATGGCAAGCCAGCTAAAATCAGCGAATGGCAAGCCGGCTGAAATCAAAGGTACTGCAGTATTATTTAACTGCATAAAAAACAAGCCGTGGAAGTTTTGATTGGAAAACACATTGCATGTACCAGTATTAAAAGCAAATTTGATTTCGGTATCAAAAGTTGCAGTGACTGGAAAAAGGTTCCTATTTACAAACCAAATGGCTACAATATTTGAAAAGAACGATGAAAAATATATTCAAGCAAATATTACAACTCACCTGAAATTGTTTTGAACAACCATCAGTCTCTGATAGGATCATTAATGTATTTCTGCCATTAAGTTGTTTCAATAACAACACAAAGAAGAGTCATTGGTTATCTGCCAAATTGGTCTTATGTTATTGTTAATGGGAATGTCTAACATTGGTCCATGTTTCAGAAATATTAGTGAACATCTAGCAGGATATGTCAACTCCGACTGGAGAGGTGATATTGACGATAGGAAATCCAGAACTGGCTTTGCATTCAAACTATCGAATGGTGTTATATCTTGGGAAGCCAGAAAGCAAGAAAGTGTGGCTAATTCCAACACTGAAGCCAAATACATGGCACTAACAGAATCCACTAGATGATTTCTAAGCAGGTTTGATGTGATGGCTGAAGAAAGAGCAACCAAAATATATTGCAACAACCAGCTAAATTGCTAATTGCAGCTAAATTGGTAAAAAATCGAATGTTCCACGGTCAAAGGAAGCATATAGACATCCGCTATCATTATGTTCGTGAGATTTTTCAAAAGGGAATCATTGGAATTTTCTATATGCCCACAAATGAGATGCCAGCTGATTTACTAACAAAAAGCTTGGGCAAGCCAAGTCACAATGCTCACCTAGAAACCATTGGTTTGACGAGCATTCGAATTCCGTTGAGAGGAGATGTTGAAAATAACAACGTGAGTTCGTGCTCATCCTCCACATGCGGATGCGCTAGTTCCAAAAAGCAGTAACTAGAAGATTGTTCTAGATGCTATCGATACACTCGATCGATATTTTTAGATGCTCCTTTGTTTTTTTCCTAGTCTACGTAAGCGCGTACAATAAAGGTTTTTTTCGGCTCAGAACGGTGTGATAGATTTATCCGTGCAATATTCTAATAACTATTGTGATCCTATCTCTGAATGTAAAAATAACAACAGGAAGATCCAAATAAACACACGAGGTATGGTAAAAATAGAAAAGGTTTTTTTCGGCTCAGAACGGTGTGATAGATTTATCCGTGCAATATTCTAATAACTATTTTGATCCTATCTCTGAATGTAAAAATAACAACAGGAAGATCCAAATAAACACACGAGGTATGATAAAAATAGAAAATCTTCAGATAAAAATGGGTTTATTGAAACTAATCAAGTAAAACACATTGAATGTTTTTACTGCCACAATCGTGGATATAGGGCACATCAATGCTTGAAGAAGAAAAGGGATAATCATAAAGCTGAACTAGGACAGGTTACTGGAATATCAAAAACTGAACAATGCTTACGTGCTTCCAATATTCAGTATGAAGATAATCAGGATAGTATTATCACTGTTTATTATCATGTTTCATTGAATATAAACAGGGAACCACTATTGGAATGGTGCATTGGCAGTGATGCTACATCACATATATGCTGTGACATAAGCCGTTTTGAATCCATACAGCCAATCAAAAATCAAAACGTGAAACCAGCGAATGGCAAGCTAGCTAAAATCAGCGAATGGCAAGCCAGCTGAAATCAAAGGTACTGCAGTATTATTTAACTGCATAAAAAACAAGCCGTGGAAGTTTTGATTGGAAAACACATTGCATGTACCAGTATTAAAAGCAAATTTGATTTCGGTATCAAAAGTTGCAGTCACTGGAAAAAGGTTCCTATTTACAAACCAAATGGCTACAATATTTGAAAAGAACGATGAAAAATATATTCAAGCAAATATTACAACTCACCTGAAATTGTTTTGAACATCCATCAGTCTCTGATAGGATCATTAATGTATTTCTGCCATTAAGTTGTTTCAATAACAACCCAAAGAAGAGTCATTGGTTATCTGCCAAATTGGTCTTATGTTATTGTTAATGGGAATGTCTAACATTGGTCCATGTTTCAGAAATATTAGTGAACATCTAACAGGATATGTCAACTCCGACTGGAGAGGTGATATTGACGATAGGAAATCCAGAACTGGCTTTGCATTCAAACTATCGAATGGTGTTATATGTTGGGAAGCCAGAAAGCAAGAAAGTGTGGCTAATTCCAACACTGAAGCCAAATACATGGCACTAACAGAATCCACTAGATGATTTCTAAGCAGGTTTGATGTGATGGCTGAAGAAAGAGCAACCAAAATATATTGCAACAACCAGAGTGCAGCTAAATTGGTAAAAAATCGAATGTTCCACGGTCAAAGGAAGCATATAGACATCCGCTATCATTATGTTCGTGAGATTTTTCAAAAGGGAATCATTGGAATTTTCTATATGCCCACAAATGAGATGCCAGCTGATTTACTAACAAAAAGCTTGGGCAAGCCAAGTCACAATGCTCACCTAGAAACCATTGGTTTGACGAGCATTCGAATTCCGTTGAGAGGAGATGTTGAAAATAACAACGTGAGTTCGTGCTCATCCTCCACATGCGGATGCGCTAGTTCCAAAAAGCAGTAGCTAGAAGATTGTTCTAGATGCTATCGATACACTCGATCGATATTTTTAGATGCTCCTTTGTTTTTTTCCTAGTCTACGTAAGCGCGTACAATAAAGGTTTTTTTCGGCTCAGAACGGTGTGATAGATTTATCCGTGCAATATTCTAATAACTATTGTGATCCTATCTCTGAATGTAAAAATAACAACAGGAAGATCCAAATAAACATATCATATCAACCAATATGTTTATATATTATGTATATACGAGGTATGATAAAAATAGAAAATCTTCAGATAAAAATGGGTTTATTAAAACTAATCAAGTAAAACACATTGAATGTTTTTACTGCCATAAACGTGGATATAGGGCACATCAATGCTTGAAGAAGAAAAGGGATAATCATAAAGCTGAACTAGGACAGGTTACTGGAATATCAAAAACTGAACAATGCTTACATGCTTCCAATATTCAGTATGAAGATAATCAGGATAGTATTATCACTGTTTATTATCATGTTTCATTGAATATAAACAGGGAACCACTATTGGAATGGTGCATCGGCAGTGATGCTACATCACATATATGCTGTGACATAAGCCGTTTTGAATCCATACAGCCAATCAAAAATCAAAACGTGAAATCAGCGAATGGCAAGCCAGCTAAAATCAGCGAATGGCAAGCCGGCTGAAATCAAAGGTACTGCAGTATTATTTAACTGCATAAAAAACAAGCCGTGGAAGTTTTGATTGGAAAACACATTGCATGTACCAGTATTAAAAGCAAATTTGATTTCGGTATCAAAAGTTGCAGTGACTGGAAAAAGGTTCCTATTTACAAACCAAATGGCTACAATATTTGAAAAGAACGATGAAAAATATATTCAAGCAAATATTACAACTCACCTGAAATTGATTTGAACATCCATCAGTTTCTGATAGGATCATTAATGTATTTCCGCCATAGCTACCAGGTCCGATGTAATGTATGCCATGAGCACATTAAGTTGTTTTAATAACAACCCAAAGAAGAGTCATTGGTTATCTGCCAAATTGGTCTTACTTTATTGTTAATGGGAATGTCTAACATTGGTCTATGTTTCAGAGATATTAGTGAAGATCTAACAGGATATGTCAACTCCGACTGGAGAGGTGATATTGACGATAGGAAATCCAGAACTGGCTTTGCATTCAAACAATCGAATGGTGTTATATCTTGGAAATCCAGAAAGCAAGAAAGTGTGGCTACTTCCAACACTGAAGCCAAATACATGGCACTAACAGAATCCACTAGATGATTTCTAAGCAGGTTTGATGTGATGGCTGAAGAAAGAGCAACAAAAATATATTGCAACAATCAGAGTGCAGCTAAATTGGTAAAAAATCCAGTGTTCCACGGTTAAAGGAAGCATATAGACATCCGCTATCATTATGTTCGTGAGATTTTCCAAAAGGGAATCATTGGAATTTTCTATATGCCCACAAATGAGATGCCAGCTGATTTACTAACAAAAAGCTTGGGCAAGCCAAGTCACAATGCTCACCTAGAAACCATTGGTTTGACGAGCATTCGAATTCCGTTGAGAGGAGATGTTGAAAATAACAACGTGAGTTCGTGCTCATCCTCCACATGCGGATGCGCTAGTTCCAAAAAGCAGTAACTAGAAGATTGTTCTAGATGCTATCGATAGACTCGATCGATATTTTTAGATGCTCCTTTGTTTTTTTTTCCTAGTCTACGTAAGCGCGTACAATAAAGATTTTTTTCGGCTCAGAACGGTGTGATAGATTTATCTAACTATGGTGACTATGGTGACTATATAACTATGCTGATCCTACCTCTGAATGTAAAAATAACAACAAGATAAATTTATATAAATTATAAACATAAAAATTACTTTTTACCTTTAATATCTGATATAATATTTTTGCAGTAAATCGACGTTGTACGAAAATAATACAGCAAATTCCTGATCATTAAATTTGTTATTATAAAAGTCCTTTAGTACTGTAGCAGCACATGAGTCAGAGGACAATTCAAATCATGTTGTCTTGCCTCAAAGTATCAAAATCGTTAGGATACAAGTAATGTAAGAACAAATAGACTCCGGGCAAAACAATATCGTCGCTACATGCTACCGTCGAATGAAGACAAATTCAAATTTTCCAATTTCCTTCCGACCAGTTTAAATAAACGGATGCGATCACGAGCAAGAGAGTTCATACCGAGTATCTAACAGTATCTACAGTATCTCCGAATATCACTAGTATCTACCGAGTTACGCGACGAACGTTAACCAGTATTTATCCGCCATTTTATTTTATGATTTATACTTTGTACTAACGACTCACGTATATAGGCTGTACATTAATCTATTATTTTAAATATAATCGACGGTTCCAACAACGAGCAATCTCGTCCTTTAAACCTCGCGTACCAACTATCCTCTACACATAAACCTCTACAGTACTTTGACAAGTTTTCGAATCTGATCAGATGAATAATTGAAATTCCATGATATTGTTTCAAAATATTGGATTGGCAACTATGTGATTGTGGATTTTGTCATTAGGTGGTAATAATATAGTTGCCAACCCAATATATAAAATACGATAACGGTTGTTTACTTTACTTTGCTTTAGTTTTAAAATATGGAATTTTTAAGGTTTCTATTTTTCCAATTGCTATACAATTGTGTATACAAACGTAATATAATTTTTAATTCTTCCATTTTTGTCAAGTATTACGATGCAAAATACAACAGAGAATAGATAGAAATATAAAATTTTCCAAGCTTCTGTTTTTAGAAGATGCAGTACATTAAGACACGGAACAAGGAAGTAACTTATTTTAATTAAAAGTACTTGATAGTTTCTTCGATATTTAAACGATTCAAATTGTGCCTCAAAAATTGTATCGAAATCGATTACCCGGCACAGAACTGCACCTCCAGTTTCAAAGCTATTCATCATGCCAAAGCATCGTTCCGTTGAAGGTTCGGTCTATCCGCGCCAGTCGTAGATAACCAGCACCTAAAGACACCCAGCGCTCTAACGGGGTGATTAATCGTCGACAACCGGCGTCTCCGGTCTCGTCTATTTTCTTATCTCTCGATTAATAATCTGCAACAGAAAGAGCGTTGCTCAGCCAGATGTCGATGACTACAGGCCTGTCTCCTCCTCGTTTCACGAGAGTTCAGCTACGGCTCGGTTCACGATTATTAAAGCACGATCGATCCATGGAATGACTTATTTTTATAATTCGTTCATCGCAAGAACATCACACAAATAATCGTAAATCCCAAGGAAAATTTAAGAAACACAGCGTTTTGTAACACTATCGCCTCTTCAATTCATGAAATCGGTCAATGTAGTTTCCTAGCGCCTCATTCGCATTAAGTTCAAGGCAACTGTTCGTACCGTATCTATATCAGTTTTTTTATTAATCAGCCACGTATTTGTAACGAATTCCTCGTAACTCGCGATCGCTGTAATCTCGACAGTTCTGTTCCGCTATACCACCGATGAAATTTCAGAAATTTTTCGTACGAAACACACGAAGCGTTCAGAAAAAATGTTCTACGGTAAGCGTTCCAATACTTTCGCGATTATCAGTGTATCTCACGGTTAGTATTCTGAGTTTTAACGATCCCTGCGGGGCAATTATGCCCGTGTTCTGCCCCTCGTCACGTAATTGCCTAAAAATTGGGTGAACCTTTCCAATGCACGCGTCGCCAACCGAAAATGTATGCGGAAAGTTTCGCGTTACGGTTTTTCCCTTGGCCAACATTAAGGGAAACTTCGTCGTTGACGATGTTATAATGCGCGACTAGACTCAATGAAAATTCCAAGTTCCTTCGTTCTTGTTCGAACGACGGCGAAAGTTATACCGGTTGATCGCGAAGAACTTGCTAAATGCTGACAAAACGCGGCGAATTTTTGCGGCTGCCAAGATCATTGCGAATTCTCTCGGTGACCTTAATTGACTCAGGAAATAGGCTGGAGACGGTTCAGAACGTTGGTCGATCACTTCGACGAAAGAAATTGATTGGCGATTGTTGAATGGAATTGCCTTTTTGAATAGATGTTCGAGAAGAGGTAACTGATGCTTCGCTAAATCGTAAAATAAAATTGATTTTTTCAAACGAATCTGTAGAAAATTCAAATTGTTACGATAAGTAGCAAAAGCGATAGCGATAATATTAGAAGAATTTTGTAGAATATCAAATAGAAAGGAGTAAACAATTCGTACAAGCTACTGATAGAATAAATTCTTAATTAAACTTGGTTTAGGGGTTCATCCATTTTTATACTTTGTGATAGGGTTTGACGAGTAGGATTCACAAATAAATTCGCTACTCGAGGGACTAAAAATTTCATAGAGGCGAAGAATACGCGAAAATATAATTTATTATAGTAGTAAATAGTCGACATAATGAAATACACGATATATTTCAAAGAAATTCATAAACATATATATTAGAATTAATAAAACTGCTGGCGATACAATATCGGCAAAATAAATTCTCAAACATCACCGAAAATATCGGTGGAAAGTTCATTTAAAAAAGTTCAATTTATCGAGCTGTCTGACTATGACGTTGCGCCAGTGGTAGAAACTTAAAACAAAGCCGACAGTTTGAATCATTCTCGTGCCGTTTCTTTTCTATAAAGAAGAATGAATTCCCAATTGCACGCTGCGTCTCTCAATGCACGAAAATCCTCTCCTATCTATCAACCACACGCACCAGACAGTAACGAACTTAACGAACGCTTCCAATCACGCATAAATCTTCAATCGAACATCGTGAAAAATCCACGAAAATCGATTGAAAAGAGACACGGCCGCTCTTTCAGCGTGCTACGCGACTTCGTTTTGAAAAAAATACTTTTCGCTGCAGGTCCATTGTTCGCGCGTATCTGGTTAACGTCCGCTGCCACGGAGAATACGTACTCCCGGGGTTTATTGTGCGAAACATCCAACGCGAGAAGTTGGCGATAATTCGTAGCCGCGCGGATATCGAGCGGATGTTCTTTCCCGGCGCGAAATGAAATTTCAGTGAAAAGTTGTTCCCGCGCGGTTCTTCCTGTGCCGGGTCCAGGCTCGCCACGAGTTCTCCCATTAAATCGTTGCAACACGCGCCGCATATTTACCGACCTCCTTCTTTTTTTCTCTTTCCTTTCATAAGAGAGACGTACGCGTTGTCGCGGTTGTACAATAACTATACCGAATGTCTAAATCTCCTGGATTTATAGATCCAGAAGAATTTCGTTTGAATGGTCCGGCTGAAAACTTGTGTCATCCGTGATTCCTTTCGTTCAAGAGAGACAGTTCTGGAAATTATTGTACTGTAATTTAGACGTATTGATTTCTTACGTATTTGTAAGAATATCGGAAACTCCGAATTTATGAGAATTACGTATGGCAATTGATGTATTCGGCGAAGTTTTTGTACGGAGAAAGTTTTTCGTTTGCTGAAAATTCCTTTAATTTTATTAATTACAGCGAACTATTTTCGTGAATTTTTAGGTTCATCACGGGACGGATATTTTTCACGGAAAGTGCAACTTATTGTAAAGAATAGTATGAAATTTGAAGGTATGACAATTCTTTCTGAATTTTGTCAACTACAGACCTTCCTATTCGATTCGATCATTCTTTGTTAATTTTCATTTTCGCAATAGAAAAGTGTCTTTCTCAACTAAACGTCAATCTATTAAGCGATTTAAAGATTGGCCTACGTGGCGATTCACGAAAAATTCTCTCACCCCTGACTCCCTTCATTCGCCTTGATTCTACCAATTTTCGTATTCGTCATGGAAAGCTTTGCTTCGCAACAGAGCTATTAACTTTTACAAGGAACACTGTGAAATTCGAGTTATTTAGTGAATAACAATGTCGACATTTTTACCTAGCGTGTAGCTGATACCGAAGGGAACGAGAGAGGAAAAAAAAGAACATTTCAGCAGAAATTTTAGGAACGTTCCGGGGATTACAACTCGGCGAAGCCATTTATTTTAAACAATATCGATCCGCCGGCCGTTTTAATTGAAAATTCAGTCGCGTGTTTGGGGGTGGTTCGAGCGAATATCAGTTATCGATGCTTTTTTTTTAACTTGTGCATAACAATTTCGAAATTTTACGAACGATCAAACCGTTTGTCGTTTCCCTTGGACAAACAGACCGGACGAAAAATTATATCCGAAAGGATATGAACATTTTATGCACGGCATAAAATGCTCGCGTTTACAACGTACGAACGTTTCGCTGTTTCCAACGTGTATAAAAAAGATATACGTCCGGAAGAAGCTTATTTCGATGCAGTACAGAGTCTGGCGAATTAGCTTCTTTTTTTCAACCGGTCTCACATTTTTTTTTTTTTTTTTATGTCGACTAAACTCGTCCACCATACGTTGGATCGGATCTCGTTCAGAGACGCGAGAAATAATGCGCGACACTCGTAATCGCGCGAATAATTGCGGCGTGACATAAATTAAAGGTATAATCTGTGGCCCGTGTAATATCCCCTGGGAAAAATGCTGATAATAAAAAGTGCCTCGGTATAAACATTTGTCGGCGATGTTCATATAAATCTGCAGATTTTGCTTGGGATTTTGTAACACAGGCAAGGGGCCGAGAAGTAATATTTTTTGAAAATTAAAACATCGCACGACGTTTTCCTAGTTTTTTCTTCGAACAAACAATCTAACTACGATAAATTCAATTCTTATAGCTCAGATCGTGATGTAGCGTTCCGAATGAAATTCCGCGCTCTTTTGTTAAGATTTATCGTTACCGTGTGAAACTGATAGGTGTCAAGAGTTTATTCCGACTCGAGATGCGTAAAATACTTCTCTTCTCTTATAGTTATCACAAATTACAAGTTTCTTTCGCCGGATTTTTATTATTTTAATAAATAACGATAAAGTATGATTTATTCGTAATACTCAAACAGAGTAATTTGTCTGGTCGTTAATAATCTTACGGTTAATGAATATCTTAAATGTCATTTTTACAGACATTTCAACGTTGAAGATCTTTTAAATCTGCTACTCGTTCATCAACTATAAAATACGATATAAAATGTATGCAAAGTAAATTGATCAATGAGATATACCTTTGTATCTCTTAAGGATCGCAGAGTGTTTTATTTAAAGGTTTTATATAGCAGAGACGTTGGAATAGGAGCATGTTAATGTTAAGGTCGCACGTTGCTGCACTTTGGCTTACAAAAATTCACGTGAAATTGCAAGCTATAGCGAGGCAAGTTAAAAGAATAGGAAGAAAAAGAAAATGACTTTAGAGCGGCTAGAACAACGTCCGCGTAAAACCCTCCGAAAACCGAAACGCCACATGCACTGCATCTAAAATACGCGAAGAATATACAGGGTGTTTCCGCTAACAATCTACGGTCGCGCCTAGTAATTTCAATTGTTTCGTTGCAACTAAGTTTCGTGACCCGCGTTCGAATTACGTTTCTCCGTTTCTCGCATTAAGAGGGGAAAAAGAAAGTTATTCTGAAAAAAATGTTTACGGATTTTAATTAAAATACACAAATACTAATAGGAAACCAAACTTTGTAATGAAAAAAGAGAAGAAAAAGAAAGAAAGAAGAAGAATAATACGTATGAAAGTTGACACGTTCGTTAATTAAAAATGTATCGCGGGAATCGTTATGGGAAAATTTATCGGTTGATTTAAACTAAATGTCAAGTAACATAATTTTGTATTTCAATTTTCAAATTTTTCGTAATATCGAACTTCAATCGTTGTCAATTTGTTAAGTACAAAAATGGGTTATATGAATTGTAGGTTTTTAATGTATGAAACGTTTCAAATAAAATAGGATGTACGTTTAATAAAATTGAATCTATATAATGCTGCCTCGAGCAACGCGGTTTCCATTATTTCTTTTTATTTTTGACAAATTTCATTTTCTATTTACATTAATCACAAATTAATTCATTTAACGGCTAGTACGTCTCTGTCAGCTGCATAGCTACAGTTTCGCTGTGCGTACGCGAAAAATAAATGAATTCTTATCCTTTTCTTCCTTCAAATAGTTTGTCAAATATTCGAATTCGATTTTGTTGCTCGATACATACGGCGATGATTTCGGAAAGACAGTTGCGTCTAATGCTTTCGTAGCGAAGACTACAACGAGTGAATTTAACAGACGTAAATTTTAAGATATAATATACATTTTAAATAGTACATATTATGCGTATGTGCTGGAAATATATGAACATGCGTACGTACGTGAATATTTCAATTTTTGCGGGAGAGAAAGAGGTTCCGCACCTACGCGGATTTAACTCCACGCAATTAACCGACGTGCCTAACCCTTGTTTTAAGCAACGCTGTCGAGCAATTCTTAATTCTATTCACGAATCATGAATGTCATCCCCGACTGATTCAATGATCAACTTGATAACAAAAATAGCACGTTTATAGGGTGTTTCGCATTCTACAAAAAAGACAAAACAACGTTTCAACGTGGTGCAACGCTATCACATTCTTCTATCCTTTATTTTTGCCTAAGAGATTTTTTTCCTAAAAAAAAACATACTCAGTAAAATAACATAAACGAAATAAACATTGAAAGTTTAATACTTAACTGATACAGTTCGGTGTCTTAGAAGCTGATACAAATCAATTCGACCGAACGAATCGTCGCTGCGTCTTGAAACCTTCTTGTTCTATCGATTTTCTGAATCTCAATCAATGATATCAATTTTCATTTAAAGAATTATTAGAACCAAATTATCCCCGTACGTTATATCCTCTACTCGAATCACCTTGTAGACTGGAGAGTACGCCACTGGATAAACCTTCGCGTGTCACGTACAGAGAGAAAGGAAGGGACCGCATTGTACGTACAGGTGCGATGCACTTTTGTGGACGTGCTGCATCTCCATTGTTGCGTCGTGAACATGGACACGGATTTAGCGCGTTTCACGCCACGGAGAAAAAGGAGCAGACAGATCTGCCCTAGTTTGCATGCTCCAGGATTTTGCATATTATGCGACACCCAGGACTTTGCCTCTATATCGTTACGTTTGTAGCAAACTGACAGAAATCTTCGCTCTTACAACGGTGCCTCCTCTGATCTCACGTTCGCTTGATTATTTCACCGAGTTGATACGAGTTTCGGACAGAATTTGTGGTAAAAGGCTTGATTGTGCAAGGGTTGAAAGCTTCCAAGTTTTTATTCGAAGGCATTCGAACAAAAGAATTTTCTTCTAAGGGAAAACTGGGTTTTGGGCGTGTTGGCTGATCGTTAGTTGGCTGCAGATGTTTGTAGGAGGTATATAAAATTATATATATGTATATTAAAATATTTAGAAAATTCTTCTAGAAAATAAAGTGTTTCTTCAGTGTTCGAGAAATTTACTAGACAGTAAATACGTATCAATACCAGGTGCGGTAACAAAATATTATATTTTATTATATTTTTCCAGTGAACCAGGTAAAATGTCCACGGATATTAAAAAGTACACAGGAACTCGTTTCACGTATTTTCGCAGATACTCCATTTTTCCACTTGAAATAAACTTTCGTTAAAGTTTGAAACGCTTAATGAGAAAAAAAAGTACAAATATTTTAAAGACCATCGGTGAATGACACGGATATATTCTAATCGTTGGTCCCGGAAAAAAATCACAACTTTAAAACACGAACCTCAATATGTGTACACAATATAAAATTCTCGAAACAAATAATTTATAAATCAATATACTTCCTATACCAATATTGAAAGTTCTAGGAAAGTTCAGGCGATACGAAAGTTTCTTTACTTTCCACGTAAGAACACGAGAGAAGGGAAGTTGGTATTCTGCGGTATTTTTGTGGCGTTGGTACGCCGTCGACAGAGAAATCGATGGACGTATAACGCGATGTCAGCCGACGTTCTTACACACAACTAACAGAGTCTAGGCTTCCTAATCTGAGCAGCTTAACCTGGACAGAATACTGTCTTAATCGCTCGTGTTTCGCTACAACGCTAGGCTGCAGCTGCGTCCATAGATGTCGAAGTTGCGCCAACACTTGGCACGATACCGTGGGTCCGCTAGGCTACAACGACGTTATGTTATCCCCATCGCAAATTAATGCGACTCAACTTGCCGTATATAGCCAGAGCATACAAGGTATTGAATTATTTCGACGCCTCAATCACTCTGTTCCATTCTAATACGATTCTAATACACGTTACATTACAAATCTGATACACTGCATATCAGTACAAATGTAATTCTTTTAAATGCACCTATATACGTATATTGTTCATATTATTCATACGTAAGCTATTAGGTTGTCCGAAAAGTTTCTTTCGTTCCATAAGGTGATAATAGATGAACAACAATTTCCCTTTTATATTATTTTATTGAATATGATTCATTTCGTTATATTTCTATTATTACGTTTGTGCATAGTTGAATAAACTAATATAAAAAAAATATTGCGCGTCTATTATTTCCTTATAAAACGAAAGAAACTTTTCGGACAACCTAATACATACTCGAAAATCATGTTACCATTCCTCGCGTATCCATCGACAAAATTCCAAAGCGGAAAACCCATCCTGAAAGATCGTTTAGCTCGATCAGACTATACCAAATCAATCAAACGCAAAAATCCGTGACAGACTAAAATCCCTTTGAAAATTCCCGGAGGGATAACTAACGTCCCGAAGAAGTCAGGTCTCGTGTTCGTGTACATCAATCGCGACTACCGCCATTTGTTAAGTTACGCAGTAAAACGGAGATTTACGATGGCGCGTGCGGACCAAACGATGCAAACAAACGAGGGAGAGAGAGAGAGAGAGAGAGAGAGAGAGAGAAGAAGTTTGAAAGTTGTACATATCCAGTTCGAACGCAGATTCGAACATTTTGCGGCTAATCTTTCAAAGGATAAATCCACTTTGTTCGATGAAGAATGTCGAATGAGCGCTTAACTATGGCGAATCGAGCCGGACCATATCGTTAGTAACGCGCAACAGGGGAATTTCGTTGGGCCTCTTCCCCTGTTTCTCTTGATCGTAGCGACCTGCAGGTACAGCTGCGCAACACTGATTCACCCCGTCTGGTTGCGGTGTAGTTTACAATTGGCGGATCTGTAAACACATTAGCCCCAGAGGCAACGACTACGCGTCCTTAATACAACGAATTCCCCGAGCCTGTTTGTACTCGTGACGACGGTCGTGAAATCGCGATTCCTGGCACGTGCTGCACCCGCGCAATACGAATCACTTTCTGCATTCAACGGCGCTGAATTATCGCGTAAGAAATTACGAAAACCATCGACGCGTACCTTTATTTTCTACCGAAGCGTCCTTTAATCAGATTCTGACTGTACATTTGGTCAAATTTGTATAGTTGTCGCAGCGCAACGATACGATCATGAACCCGTCAAATCCAAGGTTTATAACCAAGGAAAAATCAAGGACGCGGAATTTTTTGGAATTAGCATATTTTTCCTCCTTTGCTTGAAGTCTGATCACTTCAGAACTCGTCGCTACCTAATGTGACTGGTGCGTAGGGGTTGGACTTTCTCCTTCTTCGAAACGTGTATTCGCCAATTGCTTATTATCGCCATCCTGTCCTGTTTTCGGAAGAAAATGCCAAGTCAGGTAATTCCAGGTCCACTCGCAGCCTAACATTAACCATTTTTTCTATCATCGCTGTGTAATGGAGCCTCGACAAGTGAACGCGCATTTCTTCTACAAGTCTATGCGTCTATTATAAATTTTTTCCATCCTTACGCTTCAGAGAAACTCGATCGCGTCCAGTTGAACTTCAAAGTAGTCGAGCGATAGTTCACGCGAACGATCTCTCGTACTGCAACGATAATTATAATACGAAAGTGCTGGCGAATGATGCGAAATTTAACATACTTGGTTCTAATTAATAGTATGTAAATACTAGGATAAATATAATGATGTGATAATACTTCTTATGGCCACATATTCTGGTATTATATATTATTGGCTTGGCAACTAAGTGATTGCGGATTTTGTCATTAGGTGGTGTTGATAAACTCCGCAATCACTTAGTTGCCAAGCCAATAGTACGTGAATTACCAGCGTAGTTTTCCGATCGTTTGTTCGAAATTCTTTGGTTGTTTCGAGGTGACGACGAGAGGTATCGTGACTATTGTCGGCGATACGATTGAATTCTCGTCAGAGGCGAGAGAATGGAATGTTGAGGTAGACACGTGTCTACACGAGTTTGTGTGGCATTATGATGGGACGATGGGACGTGTAACGAGACACGAAACGTTTTCATAATCTATTCAATCGATTCTCGTTATAATTGTATGATTTTTAGACAGATTAATTTTTATATTGGATCATTTGCAACGATAGTTTTCATGGACTATTCGATTGACTGTTGCCGTGATACGTTTTTATTGGCAATTTTTAAACCTTCCTTTTTGATCACTGCGTTTAATGGTTAACTAATGATATTTACGTTGAGGTATTTCCACTGAATTTCGTTCTATTAATTTAAACGCGAATATGAAAAATATGTGGAAGCGGCAAGAACTTGAAAAAAGAAGATAGCCAATTAAAAAGTTGCATGCAAAGGTAGCCAGGTAAAGTGCTAATGAGAGATCATTCGATAGAAAATTCAGAAAGCGTTCGAGAGAAGAAACGAGGAACAGCCGGAGTAACGATCGTATCAACCGACGTTCAAAAGACCCTTCGTGTAAATTGCAATGAAATTTATCCTTCGGAACTTTTCGCACGTTTTGGGAATTCATTATCTTCTTAAAAGCAGTTCAAATGTAATTAGTTTGGCGAACTATCATTAAAAGGACCACCGTACGTAATTAGCACGTTGGGATTTTCCCAGTTAACGAAGCGTCTTAAGTTTCTTTAATAAGTTGCCGGCGATCGTACCGAATAGACAGAAAGGATTCTGTACTAACAATGACTTCCTTTTAATTCTCTGTTTCAGGTGAGTATCTTTTGAAGTTTCCACTGTGAACAACCGTCCGTTCTTCAGCTATTATCTACGTCACTGTAAGTTCTTTTGAATCATGTTCTTGTAACGAGGATATCTTGCCAACAAGAAAAAAAAAAGGAAAAGAAAATGAAAGAAAATTCGATACGATCCTCGATGATGGCTTTTCACGGAAATATTCGCGAACTCGTAAATACTTTTTATAAATATATCGTGTGTGTTGTACGAAACATTTTAAAATTTTGTTAGCACTGTAACGAAACTCGACTATTTTGTCGGTATTGGTAAAGTTTGGAACAAATTTGAAAACGTACATACGTTTGAAACGTACGGAAACTACGAGATATTTGGTGTAAAAATAATATATCGGGGAAAGTCTGAAACAACTCTACAGTCTGTTTTTGAGGTAATACTTTGAACTTTGCTATCTGGCTTTCGTGACATGTAATCAATATCTGTCTTTTATGCTTCAAATTGATAGCAGAAATACCCAGAACTATTTTCGATTTGGAAACGTTACAAATCGAATGAAATATCATACAACGACATATATCTACGTATTTCTCAGAGATCATAAAATTATTTAACCAGTCAATCATCTACTATATTAATTAACGAGCCTCGTTATTTTATATTATCGCCATTAAGATAGATATCCATGTCATATTTTAATTTTCTATTAAATACAATTTATTTAAATATTAAATACAATTTCTTTTACTAAATCCTGCAACTTTCACGTACATATTTCAGGTCGTTTTCAAATTTGACTATTTTGATCGTGACAGTCGTGTCTCGTGTTACAGTGCTAATACAAAATATTTTATACGATCAAAGTTTTTTCTATACTAACTGTTGTACAAATATTTGTTTGACTCACGAAACTTGGATATCTACATTCTTCGAAGAAAAATATTTTGTTTTGATCTTTGAAAAAAGGGAAGGAGCGAAGGTATCGTATGAATTTCAACGCGAATAACCAAGAATGTATAAATAGAGTAATGGAGGAAACAACGCTGGTCTCCCGTAGGGAATCACCGATGTATATATATCTCGCCGAGAACTTATTAAAAGTTTTATCGAGAGGACCGTGGATAGGAGGGAGGAAAGTTGAGGCTCAAACACGTGGAAAACATTTTGTGGGGAAATATGGAGACGGTCGTGACTTTCATCCATTGCAAATTGCACGACCTATCGCGAATCTATTGGTTCCCAGTATTTTATTTCGGTCATAATTTTCCTCTTGAAAGTTGCAAACTTGCCTCTGCCGACTGAACAGCGATGCTCCATTAATTTTTCTTAAATCGATATATTCGCATTTCAAATAAGAAAAATGTTGTTCGCAGGCTGTTCGTTCATTGAATTTGTATGTAAAGAGTGAAGCAGTTAGACGATAAAATTAAATCGAATAGTCTTAGGTACAACATTTTCACCCTCTTGAGCATTTACAGGAAATTTTATTTTTATTAAAAAATCGACTTAACAAATAATTGTACGTTAAACAAACCAACAAGGTCGCCAGAATTTTTATAAATTTTCCGAAAGTCTACCACGGTGCAAAAGAACTGTGCTTTAGCACAAGCGAATCATTTATCAACGAAACGTAAGAAAATAAGTAGATACGATCGAATGAAAGAAGTGAAAATTAAATAGGTAGCAAAATAATAAAATACTTGGAAAATAAGCGTTGAATTATGTATATTTAAGAAATTTATATGCATCGGTACAACGTATATTTTTCCTTAGCATTCAATTTTCCTAGATTTATTTTAATACCATTAATGGCGTAAAAATCAGCGTGCGTAACGACTGTAGACTTTCTCTTCCCCTTTCACGCCATCTGAAAAGTTTAGCTGCGCGCGTAACGCCGGGTAAATTTTCTCTGGCTCCCTTGTTACAACGGCCAGTAAGTGTATTTCCCCTTTTCCATCCCTTGTTTGATTCACGAGCGAGAAAATAGCAGTTTCCACGGTCTATCGTGTCCAATGTGCTTCTCTATGCGCGTCGCACAACCGGTTTTTATATTCTAACGCGGACAGGAGTTGGCTTCGGTGACGTTTTTACGTCCGAAACACGGCAGTATTTTAACGAGACGAACTCTGGAAGTACCGGCGTTCCCGCTCGGTTGCATAGGTACACACACGAAACGCAACGCGGCCTCGTGTGTATCACAGTTGTAAGAAACTCGGTCGCGGAGGGAAAAATATGCACACGCCCGGGACATCGTTTCCCCGCGTTATTTGCGAGCTTTCCCGCGCAAAAATACCGACCCCTTTCGGTCAATTATTTTAACTCCGCGCTTCGACAAAAATCCATCCATCGCGAATTCTTTCATTAAATTCCGTTTCTTCCACTCACTTCCAATTCGAGACGAGTATAATTGTCGCTTGAAGGAAGATATTTCGAGGAAGAATTGGATGTGCAGCTAAGCTTCGATATAAATTTGATTACCGATCGCGTTTACTTTATAATGAAATAGCCGTTTTAGAAGATTGTTTTTATCGCAAGAAGGAAAAGCAAAGCAGAACGGTGAAGTATTCAATCAAATGATGAAAAAGAGACAATGAATGGTTAAGACACTTCTTTAACTTACAAAGTTCTGCTCTACATTTAATCAACGCCGACACAAATAGCGTTCAACCCCTGTGATCTTCTAGTCGATTTTTGGTCCAAATTTTCTACCACTCGCCGCTCCTGTCAATATACCTAAAACGACGCTATGCTTGACAAAATTTATTCCTATAGCCAATTAATTGGAGAAGATCCCTAAAGAAGAAAAATATTTTCACTTTGAACAAAGAATTCCCTCTCGACGAATCAAGAATCGAGCGAAAAGGTGTTTTCAACCCCGTCAATTTCCACGACTTTTCAATCGACTCTACTATTCCTATCCCAACCCTGTCGTTTCGTAATAGATCGAAAAATACGTTCGATTCGCGTTGACACGTTTCGCGGCGGTGGTGACATAGGCGCGTCGCGAATTGTTTCTCGGCGTGAAGCAGGCCGCGATGTGTAATCCGCCGGCGGTTCTGTAAGGAAATTTGCACCGTGCCGGATATGACTGACTCTGTGGAAGAGGGAGACTAGTCTCGGGTGAAATTTTTCACCGCGGAATTTCACGGGGTCGCGGAACCGCCGTAGGCGTAACGTTGGCGTGAAAATGGAAACGCGATACCCGCGCGAGTTCTCGCTGCTCCCTGAACCACTCGCTCTCGAAATGCGCGTTTCCCTTGCTTATTCTTCGCTCGAAAAATATTTGAAACGTGTATCGGCCTTCGTGATTCTTGCCCGTAGCGAGAAACGCTCGGGAATTTCACCGTGTTTCAGCGCGCGCGCGTTCCTTTAGCTCGTTTGTGCAATCTTCTTTTCTTTTTTTATGTAGAAGGATTTTGACTTTCTTTTTCCAAGTTATTATCAAATTGGATGGTTCCCTATTTCTTGATATTTTCTGAATTTTGTATTGAATCGTGGACAACAAAACGCTGATAGTTTTACCTTTCGATAAGGTTGTCTCTTAATCGGAAGATTTTATAGCTGCAGGGAGTATTTTTACAATTTTAGAATTTTTATGTTTCAGAAGATAACGAAGTAGTGAGAATCCGATAGATATGATATGATTATTTATATTATGTTGACAATAGGAATCGCATA
Organism: Bombus affinis; assembly: GCF_024516045.1. NCBI lineage: Eukaryota > Metazoa > Arthropoda > Insecta > Hymenoptera > Apidae > Bombus > Bombus affinis. Next base: position 9,091,130 of record NC_066346.1, read on the forward strand.
CTGTTACTATAAATTGATCGATTATTTACCATCAACGATCGATGACTATATCCTTACTTTCATCACGAACCGGACAATTACGTTATTGCTCGTAACTAGGGGAAATTGTGAACTGCGTAATGGATATTTTATTACAATGGCATGAACGATCGATTATTCGTATATAATATTATCGATAACAGTAGTAAAATTCTCGACGTTTATTACATGAAACGATGAGCTTCGTATTTCAACAAAATATATTAATACTGGATAAATATTCGCGATATTCACGCGCACGTGTTCTATGAATTACACTTTGGAAGTTCATTACGGGATATTGCAAATTGTGCGAATTCACAGTGAACGAACTGCTTATCGGAATATTAATTAACATAATGTGTCAGCAGGACTCGATTTTGTTAACAGCCACGTTAATCGTTCCGTGTAATCTGAACTTTTCAATTACACCAAAACTCGTTTCGCCAAATCGTGTCGTACCTCTCAACGTTTTGCTGGAATTTGTATAATTCGCGCAGATTTATCCTCTTTTACAACATGTTCGGTTAATTTCAGAAATTATTCTAAACACGCTCATCTCTCTATATTACCGAACACGTTTCTATAATCGAAAAGAAAGCAAGTTGAGAAACGTTAAAATTCGAGTAAAAATATTATTCGGAGAAAAACAGCCTTCGTTTCGTTAGAGAAACCGAGCATAATTTATAGAAAGGTAACGATTCTCTACTGTCGATTTCTTTCATATTTCTTTCCGATCATTGAAACGCGAGTCTCTGGCGTTTAATTTGTTCAAACATTGTATCGCAAGATATTTGTCTTCGTCTAATGAAAATTAATTTTCGTTGGTCGCGTAATTTATTAGACGATCAAATTGAAATGAAATTCTGGTAATCAAGGGTAGCGACAATTAGTATAATGTTGTGTTAAGTTGATAATGGTATTCAGTTAAGAGGGATAGATAAGAAGTGCTTTGGCATAGGGATAGTGATAGGAGGTAATTAGGTCTTCGGTGTTCAGCATCGGTAGTCGAGGTTTGTGTTAGATTTCTCAGGAATTTGCCCGCGATTTCGATATTAGTGTTTCCAAGTTTATTTACACAATTTCCACTGTAGATATTTCCCTTGATACATTCGTGTTGCACTGATTTAACTAGATTGATTCCTTTATTACCATTGATAAAAGTACTTCATAATAATTAACATCATCGTATCGCTATTATGACAGTATTACAACGGTAATTACATATTTCGTATAGATCAACTAATTCTTCTTCTTTCAGTGAAAAATAAATAATTTATCGACTCAGAAAATTTTTTGAAATATAATTGATTGAACGTAATTGAAACATAGTTCGACGTGAGATTCTATACTATCGTCAATTGTCAAGAATTGTGTATTATTTAAATATGAAAAGAGTATCATAAAAATTGTTAGAAACATGCATTTGGTAAATTTCTAATGCGCAAATTATTCAAAAGAATTTCATTCCAAGAAATTTGTAATTCTCTAATCGACATTTCGTACCAAAGAAATATCTGTAAAATTCACGCAATTGACGCAGGGGGAATTTATATAATGATATTGGCCTAAATAAATATTTTCCAGAGTGAAAATAACTAATTTCGCCATTTTCTCAGTTATTTTGAAGACATTTCACTGTCGTTTCACATTAACACTCTCTACGGACGAAGTAAATAAAATTACCACGGTAGCAGTGGAACGTATCTCCGTTAGGAAAATATTTTTCGTATGCGCGACATCGACTACACCGGAAGGATAATGAATTTATTCGTGCTCCAATTCTGTCGCAGACGTAGGCGCGCCGGATAGTTCGTGTTCGAGCTAATTAATTATCTCCTGTTGATTTTCTGGATTTTCTTGGGCAAACAAGCCTCTCTTTCCCTCTTCCCGAGGGAAGCTTTCAAACATCAGGCCCAGATTATACCGTTCGTACAAGTAGATTAAAGGCCGAATATATATATATATTCTTCGGAATAAGACAAACGTGCGATGTTATAAGGAAAAAATTGAGCCTTCATTAATTATTATTATTTATTGGCGATTAAATTGGTAGGTGGGAAATTGAATTAGATTTTTTTAAAACGTCGTCAAATTAAAGGTGTCGTTAGCAATAAAATTATCGATAAATGAGCTACAAAGTGGAAGTGTTTCTTTGAGATTCGATTTGGAATGTATTTTACCTTCGAATTACTTCACTGGAAGATCAACTCGTATTTAAACATACGTAGCTTCATGTGATTCGCAACTTTCCCATTCGTTGTAGGAAATACACCACCCTTTTCGCTATTCCTTATCGATATTTCTATTTCAATACGTCATACGTCGATACGAGTATCTTGCAACCATCTGTAGCGCCAACTTTTTCACGTGTTAAATACCGAAATCGAATGAAACTATCGAACGAGTGATTTTCTATTTTCATTTATATATTAAAATTTCGAAATAATCACGCAGAAAGAAATAGATCGCGTGGATATTACGCAGCATTTGTCTATGATTTATCTTCTCCGCGTCTTCCCCTTCCAATTTTCCAAATAGCAAAAACTATCGTCGGAGAAACTCTAAATTACGGCGACTGTTTACGCGGGAAGAAGTTCGTTCTTTCGTACAAAGAAGCTACCAGGGATGATCGATAACGTTACGTAAGCATGCAACAAAGTGTTCGTTCATTCATCATCCCCTTCACCAAGCACACAGAGAAAGAGGAAGGGGGGCGGGAATGAAGAAAGGAAATTGGATAGAAAAACAACCGGAGAACGCATCATCTCGAGCTACGAGAAAGTTGATCATGTAATAAATAAAGATTTTTCTCGTCTCGTTCGTTCGCAACGCCTCGTTTGCGTAATTGCCTTTTATATCGAGCCGTTTTACAGTAATTTCGCCGGTGACGTAACGAAAATCCGATTCGTCGGTTGTTAGTTTCGTAAAAACGAAAAAAGAAAAAAAAATCTTATATAACGACGTATCACCGCGAATTATGTCGCAACGAATCGTAGACGAGATCGAAGTTTGACCCGAATTACCTAACACGGCGGAAATCGAAGAAGACGAGGAACTGGAGGAATTGGCGCGAAATTCGAAAGTCGATCTCGGAAATATCAGTCATTTGTCGTTCGATTCGTTAAAAATAACTGACGTAACGACGTGTAATATTACCGCGAATTAATGATTCTTCGACGAGATCAAATTGCCTAGCACGGTGAAAGTGGAAGAGATCGAACAACTGAAGGAATTGGCGCGAAACTCGAACGCGAATCACGAAAATTCCATTTATTTGTCATAATGATTCGTCGACGGGATCAAAGTTTTACTCGAATTACGTAGCGCGATGGTAACCGAAGAATAGGAGAGAGGTGGAGGGACTGGCGCGAAATTCGAACGTAGATCTCGGCCGTGGCCTAATAAAACGGGACAGGAAAACAATGGAGGGTTAACGAGCGGTCTTTACTCCGGAACAACGCCATTTTTTGTTGTTCTTTCCCTGTCAACGGGGACAAAGGCTGGCGTTCGATTTTTTGATCCCACGGAGCCGATGTATCTCTCTGCTCTTTGCTTCCTTGTTGCGTTTTTCCTTTGACAAGCGTTCATCTTTTGTCACGGGAATAATTGCGAAGTGGATTACAAATTTTCGATCTCGATCACGAGGTATTTGTTTCATTCGTATTCTATTCAATCCTTTCACGTCGTTTCCACGATTTTACGCTCGTTACACGAACTTTCTCCTAGCGAATAGCAGTTAGTGAAGCGATAAAGTCACTTACTTAACCTGATTTTCAGTTTACTAAAGAGAGCTTGTTCGCGCCGATTCGTTTTAATCTTGTTCTTTGGTCAGAAAGGATTTATCTTATTTCATCATCTTTCACCATGAATATTTATAGCAAGGATAAATATTTACGAGACATGACCAGAAACTTGGAAAATGTAGTAGCATTTCCCGTATTCCGCCACGTCAGAATAATATAAACCCGGAAAATTGGTCGCCCGTTATATCGTTATATCAGCTAAATGAGTTTTCAGGTGCAGGAGCCGCTACGTTTGAAGATGCGATATGTACGTATGCGCGATGTTTCGTTTGTTAAAGAACTAGGAGGGAAAATCAAGTAGTAGGAAGCAACGATTGCATTAAAAAGCTAAGACGATAATAACGTGGATACAATTATTTCAAACGCGAATTCAGCATGTTGGAAGTTGCTGACAATTAGAAACTCATAGAGACGATCCCGTACAGTCGCGGATCTGCGTTGAAAATACCAGGTTGTTAACGCAGCCTCAACGATGAATTTAGCGAGAACGACCGAAGCGATATTAGAATTATTGTAGAAACACTAATGAGCATCCGCACGCAATACCATAAACCGGTGTACGTGAGCCGTAGGGCTTTGGTTTGTCTCCAGAACGCGCTCGACAGCCCGAAGATTATGCAATTTAGGATGATGTCTTTCGGTCGTGGATGCAGCAATTCCTGCGGTTGAATCAATTAAACACGCTCCCCTTCGAACAAATTCCCGCGTATTTTCCTCAACTTCCGGCTTTCCAACTCTAACCGAATTACAGGCCGAAATAAATTTCCTCACGTTGGGACTTTCGATTATTCAAGTTCTTACGCGTTCAACATTTCGCATATTTCAATCTTCAAGTATCGAAAATTCCAAGTATCCAAATTCTCAAATATTCAAACATCAAAAGTTTCAAATACCTGAGCTTCTGAAATTCTTCATCATCAAGATTGTAAATATTTTAATGTTCAACCCATCGAATCTTCCAAGTTTTATTGTTGATCCTTCCATAATGTTGCATCTACCCAACTTGCACTGTATATTCGGTAGTTCATCGTCGAATCCTTAACGAGTTGATCAAGAAATTTTTAAATTTCATTAACAATAGTATCTCGGTGTTGGAGTTTACTATTGTCGGATACAATCTTCAGGAAGTCTTTCAACGTCTGTTTACCCGCTTATCGCTACTCGTCCTATTGAGAACGTCGAAGTTTGGTTGGCTGGAGGATCGGGAACATTCGAAGTTTCATCGAACTACCTTGTTTTCTTCGGCGGTAGTTGTTCGACGGCAAGAAAACGCTCGAGTCATAAAGAAATTCTGTCAGAAGCTCGTTCGTTTTGCCGGCGTTTCCTGAATGGGGCGCGCGTTTCTCTTCCAGGACCCGGATGACGTTCATGTCTGAATTGCTGCAGAAGTCATCTCGGTTTTATTGTCCTCGCATTAAGTTATGAAACGTTATAACCCTTAAAGAAGCACCGCGCGAGTATCTTCCGCTAGTTCCATGGAATTCTGCCCTTAAATTTATTAAATTTAGCAAAAACACGAACCTCTGTTACTATTTCACTCGAAATGACGCACACGAATCTTTAAGACGAAATAGTCCTGCGAGTCATCTTCCGATGCTTGCAATTTTTCATAGGTTACAAGTTGGATAAAGTAATGTTTAAAAAATAATGAAATATCATATTTTATCCTCCCCCTGGGGTTCATAAATCTACGTCAACCAGATACCTGTTTTTCTTCGCCATCGTTCAATCTTTTTTTAAAGTCGTTTTATCGTTAGGATGGACTCCCACTGTCGCTCAATTTTTCTAAATTCGTCCTAATATTGGTCGAAACTGGTTTGAAGCTTTTCGTATATTTAATACGCATATTTTAATACACATATTCTGTGTAGTTTTCTTTGCGAAAACGAGAACAACAAGCGACACAACATATACGATACCTATAAAAGCGGTGCAAATATCTTTGTTTGTATAGTTGGGATGTGTACAGTGATACAATTTATAGGTTTTGTAAATTTCTTTTTATTGCAGTCTACGCAATAATCTTTTTATCGTCATAACGACATCCGAATATTCGTGAACTTCTTTTCTATTGTAGTTCTATACACAAATTTGACTCCTATAGTTGTATCTCTTCCTATAACTGTAGCCACAGTCTGCCCAATTTAAGGACTCATCGCTCGAACCACTTCTACTTATTCGCTGGAGCAATTTCTGCTTTGCACCGAACTTCCTACAAAATCGTCGTCTGTCTGTAAATAACTGTGGAAACTTGCAACTATATAACGATTGGATCCAAAGCAATCCAGTTACTCAAGTTGCCAGTTTTCACGCTGTGCAAGCTTCCAGTCACATCGATCTACCGACTGGCTTCCGTAAATACACATCTGCAGGTACAAGTTTTAATCGCGAGTCCCAGGCTTCGACTAGTCAGCTTCGAGTTGATGAAACGTGGACTAATGAAGCGTCGCAATGCGTAGGGAAACGTGATACGCACACCTTATAATGGTGGATATGTCGTTATTAAGATTGGTCAGTTCGCACCCCGAGGGAAACGCGATATTGCCGATACGTTTGACACAGAATGCCAGCTGAATTCGATTAAAGCTGACGATAGTGGCAGCCATACGCGATCTGCCTATCCCTCTTTCTCTCGTACAACGTCCTGTTGAAGATAATCCCTTGCCAGTGGAGCAAGGAGAAGCCCCGACAGGTATTTACTTACCTTCGCTGATGTAACCAATAAGGTTGACTCTATGGATTCGTTTGTGTCGCATAGAGAGATAGAGAGAGAGAGAGAGAGAGAGAGACAGACAGACAGAGAGAGAGAGAACACAGCACGTGTAATTTGTAATACCTTCTAATCGAATTATTCGACGTCTAGTTTCATGCAGACGACGTGAATAATGATTGATGATCGCGATGATTAGTGAAAAATGGTTGATCTGCAGTGTGAGTAGAGTCGAGAAAGAGAGAGATACCTTGAGGTAGATTAATTCCAGGCTGAGCTGTAAATCGCGCGTTCTTAGTTTGAAGCATGCAAACACTTGCGTTGTAATCCTAATTTCTAGAACCGTAATCGCGAATGAAGGCGTCCAATTGAATTATTTGCTATCTCGTTTCGCGTACACTTGCAAGACGTGGATGCCACGTGAGCGACGCGATGATTGATGAAAAATACTTGATTATTCTAGATGAGCTTCCAAGTGGGAGAAGATACCTCGAGGTAGATTAATTCCACACGAATTGTATATTAGTTTCATAGTTTCAAATAGAGAAACACTTGCTTTATGATCCTAATTTCTGGATTCTTAATGGGCGAACACGGTTGAATTATTCGCTGTCTCGTTTCGTGTCAACGTTTGAAAGACGCGGACGACACGCGTGGGTGTTGCGATGATTAACGAACGACCGTTTGGTAGGTTCTATGAGATGGATTTATTGCAAACAAACTATAACGTACGTTTTACCATTCTGAAATATAGAAATATTTGTATCCCGATTCTAATTTCTACTACACGTGATTCACGTTATTCGTATATACATACGCGCTTACCAGGAACAAGTTGATCGCGCACGAAGTTGTTCCATATTTCGCGTATACGCAACCGCTATCTTCCACTTCTAACGCGCAAAGATGATAAAGAGGAAGACGAAGGAAAAGAAAGAAAGAAAAGAAAGCAGAGAACAGGAGAAACGACAGAAAGGCAAACTACACGGAAACGTATTACGTATGCATCAGCGAGATGTTAGGGGCACAACAAGGCGCGAGAGCTTTCTAAAAATTGAAAGGAACCCTTTTAACGCTAGCATCTTTGATGCTTCGACCTTGGAACGCGCCAGTCTCTCTACCAGGCTGAGTTTCCTGTCTTCTTTATAGCTGTTTCTATCCCGGGCGACCTCCTTGGAAAGCAACCCTACAAGCGCTCACAATACACACATCTGCATACCGATTCACCGCCGCGTATAGAACCGTACGAACGTGCTGGCTCCGCTTTTTTCCACTTTTTGCATTCTTCCTTTCCTCGCTCTTTCTTACCTCTCTTACCTTCCTTTACCTTTCCGTTTCTTCCACTTGTGTTCATCATCATCTTCTTCATCTTTGTGTCCTCTTCCCTCTCTACAAGGTTCTTTCCTGGTTCGTCCTGTCTCAACCTTTCCCACCTATCAACCTTTCCTGGCTGCTTTCTGTTCTCGACCCTCTCTCCCTCTCTCTCTCTCTCTCTCTTCAGAGTGGTACCAGAGGCAAGCAAGGCAGAGAGGCCCTCTCTCGTTATCGATTCGCGGAAAACCTCCTCCATCATTTCTCTACCGCCCCCTTTTCATCCTCTGTGTCTCTCTTGTGCAACGAAGCGGCAAAAATCTGTCTAGAAATTCCTCGTACTCGGCGATCCTTCGTTACGAGAAATATCGGCAAAGAATCTTCTACTTATTCTTCCTCTTTTTTTCTCTTGCCTGCTCTTTCGCTGCCACTGCTGGAATGCTAATCGAAGCTTGAGCATGGAAGCTTGTTCGTGGTATTCCAGCAGAGAAAGCGTAGATGTTTTCGAGTAATTTTGCGGATCGATGGATTGGGAATTTAACATGGAATCGGTCGATGGATTTATTCATCAATTATGGAAAAGTTATAGTCACGACGCCTTAAGAGCGTACAATCTCTCGTTTTTGACTGTTTTTATTTTTATCTCTAATGCAAATGATGAGCATAGCGACGAAAAGCGTGAACGTTGATACTTAAAGAAGTATGAACAAGCAATTATCAAAGGATTATACGCGCATGAATCGTGTAAATAATCCTAGAAATACATAGATTCCACCGGTTTATTTTCTATAGCCTGTTCGATGCTCTCGATAATAAATTTTCTAGCTTCTTGAATTTTAATCCGCTTAAGCTTAAATTCTAATACAGAAATTTTCTCTCCATTATCAGAAATAAAATTGATCATCTTGTCACTCGTATCATTTTACCTTCGAGCCTCTCAATTATCCTCAGAGGTTCGAGTTTTCTTGAAGATTTACCGCACTCGCTCGCGTCTTTTGAAAGCTATCGAAGCGTGAATCGCGATGTTTAGCGCGTATCGTTTTAAGTACACGCCGTACGTTTCACGTTTCTTCGAGGATAGTACATTAATCTCGACCGAAGGATCGTCTCGAGCGTAGAACTTTACTGCCCTATTGACATCCGGGTCTACAATAATATTTTATGTAATGAGGCCAGCATTAATGCGCGTCACTGACGCGAGAGATAGTTCCCCGAAGACGTAAGCGATTTTTGAAAAGACACCAAGAGTCACGTAGATTATTTCTAAAATTCTGTAAAATTCGTGCGAAAATATTCGTCGATGCTGGAAACTTACAATCTGTAATTTGTACAATTTCATTGATAATTGTATACAAGTGGACTGGGAATTTTTGTCCTTTTGTAGGAAATTTAAAAATGTAAAATTGCACAAAATGCAGGTAATAGGAAAAAACGTATAAAATATCCAAAGCATAGTGATTCGTATAATACTTGATAGGTAAGACAATTTTCCACCGAGATTCTAACTTTTTAATTATATCCTCGAAGATATTAATTTACGCAATTCAAAAATTCGCAGTTTGCGCGCACAAAAACAACTAGCGAAAAAATGTGGAACGTCAATTTTAACGAATTTTGAGTTTAACATTGTTTCGTAAGCTGCTATGTGCGCTCTTTGTCGCTGGCTGTGTCACGATTTCGAATTAAAATTCTCCGAGTTTTACGGTAATTATACAAAATTGAGGCGTACAACGGTGGGGGAAAAATGGGGAACGTGAAAGAAAAGCAAGTAGACGAAATATTTCGGGGCTCGCAAAAGTTGGAAATAGCGCGGGATAAAATAAAGAACGAAACGATGTTCCATTTTAATTTACGAGAAAATATGAACTCGTGATATTATATATCGAAGAATAAATTTCCGTTTCCGGAGCAATGCTATTAAAACTTGACATTCTCCCTTTTTTCCTCCCACAGTGCCTTCGTATAAGAAACTTGTGACAGTTAATTTTCATCTGAATGCTGTTAATTCGCAAAGAAACCAAAAATTCTTGCCACCGACATTTGACTAGTGAACAAAGAACGAGTTAATGAAATGCAGATCTCGCGAGGAAGTAGCTTGCCGCATGCATAAGCGATTTTTAAATTGTTACCAAGTCATCAGGGGATGGAATTACACCGTTTGCACGCTTTGACGTTTTCCTTTTTCTTTCTCCTTTTTTGTTTTCTTTTTTTTTTTTTTTCTTTCTCTGTCAAGAGTTCTCCACTTGCGAGGATACGTCGTTTCTCGTAGAATCTTCAGTTGGATGTCGACGTCGGTTTCGAGGAGAGTCGTGGATCGTCGATCTCGCGGCCACTTTTCTGACACGTAGCAAGGTAACGACGTGCAAGCACGGGGTTGCGGCGACGTGCGTCGCATACAAGCGAGCGTTGCAGAGAAAATTCATTTCACCCCGCGGCCTGCTCTCTTCTCCTGTTTTTTACCCTCTCGACGCGGATATTACGTTGTAACGTTGCTTCATGATTGCATGGCGACGCGTGCCGTTGCGTTGCCAGGCGATCCATTACACTGACGCACTTAATTCTCCCAAGACGTTTCCTTTGGAACTTCTTCTTCTCGAATTTTATTCGCTTCTTCTCGGCTATCCGATACACGACAATAAAAGTTCTTCGGTTATTAGAATTTACAGAGACGTAGCTCAGAGTTAGGATCGTTTAATTCTCAATTGGTATAGTTAGTCGCTTAATTCAGCCAGGATACTCGCTTCGCAACTTCTTCTTTCTAATTTCGTTATCGTTATGAATTTTGTCTTGTTCATTCGACAGAAGGGGATAAAAATGATTTATTTTAAAAATATATAAAGATGTAAATTTAAGATTGTGGTTTTCTTCTCGTAATTGATACCACTAACGGTTCTATAAATTTCAATGAAGTGTCAATGATCAATGCTTAATCTGCATATTTAACATATACAAAGTGTATAATATGCTTCAATTTCTTAGATAAACACGAAAGCCGGATAGAAACTAAGACATTAATTCGTTCAGTACATATAGAAGCACATGTATTATTACCATATTTAATTATTCTTTCTCGTATAATAGCGAGGGTGGTGAACGACACGCGATGCTTTAGTGGATTTTACAGCAGATCCTAGATGGTTGCGGATGATAGAACAAACTGTTTTACAGCTGCTCAAATTGCATCGCGGTATAACAATATCCCCTTTATACGGAGAATTACGCGTTGAAATATTTGATCAACGTTTCGAGATCACGCTGATACACGAGTCGTGTTCAGTATGATTTAAGTCGCGGATAATGAAAATTACCCGGGAGAATCGCGTTTCTTTGTTTACTCGCGCTGGTATTTAATCAACCAGCCCACGGAATTATCTGATAGCACGGCTGTAGCGAATGAAAGAAAAGGTCTACTCGGTACCTGATTCTATCGCAAATTGAGTCCAAAATTGATGGAATTTATCGAAATGTAACGCAAATGAGATTTTCGCGACGTTTGAAAATTCCAAGAAATAATTGAAAGTATTGCACAATACTCGAAAAAAGGTTATTATATCGACACGTCGGATCGGCATAATTTCAATTTCTTCGCACAGACAGAAGATATTGCGCGATCTTTTGCAACGCTTGTAACAATAACAGGCAGCTATCGTTGCACGATATTCATCAGAAAATTAATCACCCTTCGACGACATTACGTGGTAATTTCTATCAACGCGTAACGTCTCCCTGGAATTCAATTAGTTTTATTAATTCATCGATCGGAGAATTTTGCGGGGCGATGAATCGCGTCGCGAATTTCCATGGTATACGCATATAAAAGATTCGAACGTGAGATCGTCGTTTATTAAAATCGTGTGTATTTCACGAGCACGGCGTTTGGTATACGGCTTGTTCGGGCACTGGGCTTTACGTTTCAATGCAGACGTAACATTCTTCTGCAAACAAAGAGAGAGAAAGAAAAGGACGATGAAGCACGGGAAATCTCGTAAATTTCAGTCGCTAAAAACAAGGTGCTTCACGTTTCGTGATTTTGTTCACTCCATTATTGACACTCTCCTACGCGCGAATGAAAATATTCCTCGCGACGAATGAATTCTCACAAATTTTTTCTCCCGGATATCCTTTCTTCCTTCGTTAAGTAAATGAATTATGTGTATATAATTGTTGATTATGCGACCATAAAGTGCACCAAAGTGCACGCGTACCGACCGAAAATTCAAAGTCGATTTTCTTGAAAACAAAGCCTCAAACGAAAAATTTTTATTCTATATTTTCGACTTCTTTTTTCGCGTAGAATCACTCCCTTTCCGCTTGTACCACCAGTTACCAACCACTCTGTATAATAGTAAGGTATGTGCATACTTCGAACTTCAATTATATGATTATAAAGCAGCATTTACGATTATTTTATAGGGTGTGTTTATAATAATATTCGTAGATTACTCCTCAAAGATATGGATGCAAACACAGTGCACCGTTAGATACAAGATTTGTTCTCATTTCTTTTTTTATTGATGTTCTAATAAAAATGTTCAATTATTCAATGGGGCACTTTTTATTTCAAAGTATCTTCTGTTTATCGGTTATATTCAAAATGCCCTAACTGTTAATTTTTATACAATTTTTACAATTGTAAGAAGTTCAAGCGCTCCGGTCATCAATGACCACCGTGGCAGTCAAAGTGTTAAGTTGTAATATTAGTTTGTTCTCTTATCATTTTATCGAGTCAATTACAATTATTTTTCCTTTTTCTTCATATTTCAGTGCTAGCAGTAGATTGGATTTGTTGCTAATCGCCAAATTATCTATGCTTTTTTATTAACAGCATATAGTTGAACGAAATTGATTATTTAATGAAACTGGTAATTTAATGAAATTATACGAAAGTTCCTGCTTGACGCGCTTTCGAGATTATCGTCTTCATTGTGAGAGCTTTTTCGACGATTTCTTTTATCCTCGTTCTATGGCGAGACGATCAAACCTTTCACCGAATCTTTTGTTCCACGTACGAAAGAGCGCGGTCAACTTCTCTGAAAGAGATCGTCCACGTCTTCTTCTCTTCCTCTTTGAATATTCACCTGTTAATGAAAAACCAGTCAGCTGTCTGCCAAGAATTCTCTGTTTTCCTGACGTCCGCGGTAATTAATGATCGAACCTCCGAGATATTATTCGCGGCATTATTCTCGGCGATTCCACTTCGTCTCTTTCTTCCCTTTGCTTCGCCCCGATGATGATAGTTCGTCGATAATTGGAAAATTCATAAAATAGGAGAAGCTCGGAGAATGAGAAATTTGGGGAAACAGCAAAACTCGAGGTAACTAAATAGAATATCGAACGAAAAATTCTGAGGCCCATAGAAAGACTACGACGATTCTCAAGCGCTGGAAGTTGTAAGAAATTTAAAAAAAATCGCGAAGCTTGGAAAGATAGAAGCTTGTGAAATTTTGAAAAATTTTGTTAATTCGATCCAAAGTATACCTTTATTGCGAATTCCCATTGACTGCAGAATTCTTCAAGTAGTTGGGAATTTTCCTCTGTTAAGGGGACTACGAGATTGCCAAAGTGGTGGAAATAGTGATCGGAAATGCGCGTCGCTGTTGTCGGAATATCATGAATTTTCGCGCTGTTAAACAACCATTTTTCGTCGAGTCTCTTTGTGCGTCGACAGATCGTCGATAAGTACATCGAGCATTGCTCAACTGAAAATAGAAAAGGGGAAATATTTTTAGCGTCGATACGAATTGATGACGTTCGAGCCGCTATTTACGTGTATTATAGGTATCACGTTTGTTCTCGTAGCTCGTATCGTATCAGTTCTTTGAAATCATTTACCAATAAATAATCCATCCGAGAGAATCATTCGATAGATACCTATGCAGAATATTTCATTTATTCCAGTCGAACCTTTTCCCTATGTTCTATGACCTATAAGAACAAACAGGAATATATTTTTCTAAAATGTTAGAGCAATAATAAAAGATAGAAGAAATAGAGTTTTATATATGAACATTGAAAGTGTATAAATTATTGACTGAAGCAATGATACAAGAAATTATTTGTACTCACAAAGCATCTTCTATTGCTCGTATTCATAAAGCATTTTAACAAAGTTATTCGTATAACCGATGCTCACGAATTTTCCCCGTTAGCTATAGTTTTTCGTTAACACAGCAATAACCCACGTTCGGATAACAGTGAAACTTGAATCGCAGTTAATCTAGCGAGGCTCTAACTATAAAATTTTGTTGAAATAAATGGTGTTACGTTATAACAGGTTTTAACACATTGCAAGTATATATTTATTATCCACGCTCATGTGTATCCTGAAAAATAAATATATTACGTGGCATATTACATATATTACATTATAACGAGCGAGGTTCGAGTTAGGTTCGTGCGGGTCAATTGTCGCGCGTGTCGTACATGCCATTTAATAATAACGTATAATTAGCGAGCAATCGTGGCGGAAATGTTTACGGCCATTATAACGAAATGCACGTGACTAAAACGTCGGAATGATCGTATATTCGTTAATTTCGAGTTAGTACCTAGACCCTTCGTTGTTATGCATTATCAAATTCGTACCAATTATACCTTTGTAATTGCGTATTAAAATTGGATTACGCGCGAAACATTGGAGAGGAACGAGCTTTTGAGAACAACTGGGTCACAGACGTGACGTTGACGCGAGAACTTCTATTTCCTATCGGAACTTGTATTATTAATTTTTAACGTTTGTGTCTGCAGGGAATAGCGCGCTCGCGACCGTAAGTAACATCGTGTAACGTACTTCAGTACGTTGCCTAAAACAGAAACTTCAAAACAATATGACGCGATTGTTCGCTCAATTAATTCTACTATTCGTGTTATAGTCAAAGAATTTTCTCCTTTTACAAGCGCAACGCCTCTGGTTAGAACGGCTTTCGTAATACGGTTGAAAGTCAATGAGATTGTGAATTAAAGTGAATATATAGCGATACTTGGCATCGCTTGCGATATTTCACCTACTTCGACAGAGATTAAACGAAGGCTAGCGAATACTGAAAGCGACCCTAATTCACGTTTTCGATGCTTATATTTTCTGCTTCCCGTTAATTCGCTCTGCGACGCACTTAGGCATCTAGGTTTTATTCCGATCGATTATCGCCAGATTCGTTCAACTCTTTTTCATTTATTCGCTTAATATTGGCAAAATCGAATGATTAATATTTGGAATAATTAGTAGTCTCCTGGATGCTCATGTATCTTATAAGAACAGTCAAATGTGAAAATAGCACAAAGTATAATCACCAGATGCTATCTTGGACTAGTAATTCCTCGTCGAAACTCATCTACAAATGAATGATCGCGGATCCTTCAAGAACGAATCGAATTAAATTGAACTGAACTAAATCTTTCTTTTGATACCGAACGCTCTAAGCTATTAATTATCCTCTTGCTCGAATACTTCACGTGGATCGCGTCTTTCTCATGCCCATCCAGTGATAGTCTCTAATGACTATTCTCTTTGAAATCATTCTTGACAATTATTTGATTACTATAGGGATTATTGATTAATTTAGGGATTCTCTTCTGGTTCCAGGTATTTTCACGAATAATATACATCGGGTTCAGTGGTGGGAGTTAATTCATTAGTCTGCTGAATTTATTAGTCTCTTACTCTTCGATAATGTTATTCTGAGGCATGTCGTAGCCTAATGAGGGTGGAACTTGGGAAAAAATTATACATTTCAGAAAACGATTCTGTCATGGTGGCGGGTTCTACAGAGAACTTTACCAAAGAGAACGTCTTATGTTTCTAGGGAAGGACAAAGTAAAACGAGAAAGGTTTAAAAAGCGGTATAAGTACACCGGGACTGAGAAATTTCAGTCATAACGACGGCAAAAGAAATGGAATAATAATAAAAAAAAAGAACAGAAGTAATAAAAGGGGACACAATTGGTAGGTAAGAAAGAAAGAAAGCTGTTCACCTATTAACAAGAAAAGCAGTTGTAACTGATTGCCAGAAAAAGGCAGGAACGAATAGTAAAACAGGTTCGGTATAATGGCAGCAAAAGAAGACTCTGAAGTGCGATAGAAACAGCGGCGTAAAGCTACTAGAACAGGAGTTACAGAAACGCGCAAAGAAAGAAAATATAGAAAGAATAGCGCAAAGATACCAAAGAAAGAGCTGCAGCGGTAAAAAAAAGCAGCGCAAATTCACCGCGAGAAAGAATCGCGATAATAGAAGCGCGTAAGAAACACAAACAAGCTTGTACGAATAAAAGCAGAAGAATTCTAACAACGAAGAAAATTATTTTCACACGTAGAATCATCTTCGAATCTTCATTTGTTCAAATTTCACTTTACACGCTCACTTCCCGTTTTTTTTTTTTTTTTTTTTTTTTTAAACTACTATTTCGACAATAAATGTTGATATCACCCAGACAACGTCCACACCATCGTGCGAGGAAAATTGATCCTTCGAGTATTTCCCCTTAAAATTATTGAAAATTATTGAGGTTTCAGGGCTAGTTGGGGGTTAGCAACCCCCACAGTATTTTTTCTACGGTGTCAAAAAATGTTCGTGGCAAATTTGGTGCGTTGAACGGTACACAACATTTTGCAGAACGTACACACATGTATACAAATGTTGACTTTTATATTATACAGATATTTGTCGATTTGTTCAAATGCCTGCGATATGAAGAAGCTAAATCAATCCAACACGTTGCTCGTCGTTATAAAATTATTGTAAATATTAATTAACATTTATTTACTTATAATTCTCAATGAGAATTGATTGTAAAATTCATCCAAATAAAAAAAATATTTATTAACGGTAAACACAACGGAATGATCTGGTGCCGATTACCTTCTGCTGCCCAGCTAGAAATTTCATCGAATTTACAAATACTCGACAAGTTTTCAGATCCCATTGTCCCGGAAATGGCACCATCCGGCGTAATTTAATTATCGTTTATTTTCCTTGATTTTCGTTTCATTTTGAGCCGACGTATAAGAGTACTTCGTGAATCTCCCGGATGTTCTTCGCGTCACGAATTTAGAATCAGTATTTTAGATGTATTAGGAAGTCTTGGTACGTACTAGTGGTAAATTACAAGCCAGTGTAACGGTGTTTTGTCACGATGTTTCTGTCCAGGCCAATAACGAGACGGTTAATCAGCATATTAACGCGGCGGATAATCACGGGCAGGCAAATTGTTAGTAGAAATTCGTGGCCCGTGAACGAAGATTATAATTTAGCCGGGGCAATGTAAACGCGTTTGGTATGCACGTCGCGTGTTTCAAAGCGGACATTACGCACGAGCATTGGTTTCACGTCACGGACGATCATCGTCTAGAATAATCGACGTGATCGAACGTGATCGAACGTGATCGAACATGAAGAACTGCATGCGCGTTTTCAACGGCCAATCAAACTATTATCTAATGATTGTCCAATGGACCGTTGGAAACTCGATTCTACGGAATAAATAAATGAAAATTAAGCACCGGACTAGTGGAGAATGGATTCAGTTTAGTAAGCATTCGAATTTGGTCATTTTGATTTTCATAACGCTATTTAGGACGTGGATGATATCGGTGTTTAAGCCCGGCTGATTCGATACTTCGGACAAACGATCTGTCCATTTTTTTCTGTCCATTTTTCTCAACGTAGAATAACGCTACATGAAACTAACGAGATCGTTTAACATCTCATAGTCGAAATAACGATAAAGAATACTAATAATAAAGTTTCTGATATACGGTTAATTGGAATGGTATTTTTCATTCCGATTTCGTTCTCGTTACGTATCAACGGAACCAGAAAAAAGCCATCGCTTACGAAACGATGCACGGTAAAGACGTAACTTCAATCCATTAACGAGGAAACAATGGAATAATACCCAACAGTTACATAAAAGCTATATAAAGAGTTACGAAGGACATATTAGAATAATAGAGACTTTTCAAAAGTCTGGCATTCAAACCAGAAACAAGGAAACGCTTATGATTTCTGAAAGATATAGTTTATATCATGAAATATAATTAATCCTCCAATTTACTCGAAATTTATAAAATCAGACAATCCACATAGAAGAATGATAGTAAGAAAAGAAAAAGAAGAAGAATTATTAGCAACTATTAATTTATTAATAACTACTAAATAATACTGAAACAATAATTACTAACGACAATGAAAAGAACATACACCATATTCTTAGGCTTCTTTTTATGAACGCCATAATATCAAAGAGATCACGGTTTCACGATATAAATCAACAAAAAGGAAAAAAAAAGAAAAGAAAGAGAGAAAAAAAATGATATTGCGGGAATAAAGCGTTTGCACGTTCGATACGTTGATCCTTATGTAATCGGTTAAACGAACGTAATATCAGCCATAAATCTACACTGAAATAAATCACATTACATTGTAACAACCTCCAACAAGATATCCGTTCGCAACAATCACTTTCACCGGTTCTTTGATCGAACGGCAAACGTTTGAAATTAACCACAACATCGGAATAAATTGAACGCGCTGGGAATTGCTGAGGAAATCACGGGCGTTTAAATCCCCATTGAAATCGGCGGCGATTAACCTGGCATCCAGTGCGAAGACAGAGGTGAAACGAATAGATCTCTGTCGCGCATTTGTGTATTTTAATTTTCCTCGGTTCTGCGAGCCTCGATTATTACGAGAGCTAAATAGAGAAATATTGCATATCGCGAGAATGGCGGTAATTCGGCGAATGTTCCATTCAAAAGCCAAAGAGCTGAGCAGCCATCGCGCAATTGCCAACGATAACGTCGTAATGGGAGCGCGTATCATCGTGAATTTTTGCTACATGTTCGATTAGCCAGCTTTCGACTCGGTCACGCATTTATTCGTTCGTTAACGTACCTCCTGATAACCCAGATACGGCTGATATTTTTCCAGAGGAACGGCCGTAACATTCATTTTATTTGAGGTTTCAGACCACCAAAAAGAACTAGATAATAGCGCGCGTAACATAAAAATTTAATTAACGTATCTAATTGCGACTCTCGTACGCTTTTGGAAGAATGGCTGTAAGATAATTTTGTTTGATCATTGCTTCTGTTTATATCCGACAGAGTGTAATTTAAATACAAAGTTATCGATAAAAGAATTTGCTATTCTGTTCATTGATATAATCGTATAATAACATTTCTATTGTAATCAAATTATTATTATCGTAATAAAATTATGGTTTAGATAATATCGAGTAATTATTCTGCCCCTTATAAAATGTTATTGGTAGAAAATTATATTCCTAATTGGACGTTGTAGAAAGATAGTTAGATTCTGGATGGCTGTTTCGTTATTCGAAAATATGAAATTGAATTATAAAATTATAAAATTGTTAATAGACAGCGAGATATTCGTAATTGTAATTTACAGGCAGGCAAAATCGTTTCAGATTCAGATAACGTTTAAAATACGTTTATCAAACTTAATGACGTGGAAATTATGAATCTGTGCAAGACAAATAAGGCGAGATATTAAAAGTAAGAATTTAAACAGCGACATATACTTTGTCATTGAGATGGATGCTTTTTGTCGAGCAACCTTCTCGATATTTTCCAACGATCGTTGGTGCGTTCCATCGTGACGCAATTCTCGTCGTGGGCGCGCCGGCTAAACGAGTTTAACTTTGTTTACCGGATCGAGAGAACCAGCGAGCGAGCGTTTCGATTAAAAGTGGCACCGTGTCGTTCATTTGAAATGGCAATTGTGCTCGACTGCCGGAAAGAGCAGTCCTTGGAGCAACACGTGCGACTTTCTAGCGAATCGACAACTTTTGGATCGTCTGAATTGCCGACATCTAAGTTCCAACAGTGACAATCTGTAAATGTAACAACAATAAATTCTTTTCTTGTCATTCTATAAATTTCATTGAATTTGTCTACAATTTGGAGGACAGTTTCTTTCTTTTTCTTTTTTTTTTTTTTTTTATTAAACATTAACAAAGTTCGTGAGATCGAAATACTAGAAAATGTTATAGAAATTAAACTCAAAGGAGGAATTGTTACATAATTAGTATTAATTAAGAAATATTTTAAAAGCAATTTCCAAACCGGTATGTTTATTTACAAAGACTTTTCAATCGACAACGGATAACTTTAAGAATAGAAAAGAAGAATTATTATAGAATAGAAATTATAGGAATTCGAAGTAAGAGAAAATTAGAAATTCGAATGATTTAAAAAATAATTTAAAACATTTCCAGATAACGAAGGAATCATCGATAAAGTATCAAGAATTTACAGCCACGTTCAGGAATTTTAGACATTTATTGAAAAAATAAAAACTTCTGTTATTCGAAAAAGGAGGATAACTATTATACGGTACATACATAATATAGCATAGTATAGTGTAGTATAACATAGCTGCACGATGTTTTTCGAGTATATATCCGATACTTTAAGTAATCCGAACTCTCTCGATTTATGATCATTCAGGTGGAAGTATATTTGGAACGGTGCAATTACTCTTTCCCGTGGTCGTAATCCTACGTTGGCAGCTTCGACAGGAAACTTACCCATCTGTTTCGGAGATTTTTTAAAGTTGGTAATTTCTTGGGAAACTTTGCCACCATCCTGTCCTAATTTTTATCTCTCGCGTCCGTTACGTAGACTGTCTAAGAAGTTCCGCGCCGCGAGATAAATCGAGATGACCTACATTTTTGAGAAACGACGCTGTTCCTTTTAAAATATAGAGATCTCCCGGTTTTACACGTTTTTCAAGGACCCGCATAAATCGAGATCCGCCATCAAAACGAGAAAGCTACACCGTTCCCCGCAAATGTCTTGGGCTGGGAATTTATGAAGCGACTTACCTTGGCAAACTATTGGGCTGAAGTTTGAACATTACAATCCAATAACTCGTCCGATAAGAATATGTAATCTCTAAATTGGACTCTGTTCAAAGAAATCGTTCGAGGTAGATCGTATATTGTACATTAGGAGGCAAATTATATACACGTTATTCTTCTTTATATTTTTAGACGCAATTTACCATAAGCATTGGAACATCTATTGGTCATTGAACGATTCTGACAAATTCTATTTTATTTAGTACTCTACGTTAAAAACCTATGATCCACAGAAAGAGATCAACGAGATCAACGAATCTTTGTTGAGAAGAGAAAGTTTAAGAAATTGATAAAACAAAATTCTTCGGTTCTTTAGAATCTAACACCGTTCAAACATATCCCAATTACGCCTTCAAACATTAATTTTCTAATTAAAATATCAGATGTTAATATAGCAGAATTTCTGTAATTACGAAGAGATTTTTAGCAGAAAATACTTCCGAACGCACAAACTTTATCGATACGAGGACACGCGCGAATTGAAAATCAGCATTTCGCTTGTCCATCCCCTAATTTGTGGCCAAAAGACAGTACAGTGCAATGGTAAAAGTAAATCGGCACGGTCAATATTTGAGGGAATTCGATTAATATCGGACAGATTGGCAGAGTTTGCTTGTTTCCTGGCTAGTTTTCGACTTTCCTTCCTCGCCCTAAATCGGCCAAATATTTGACGTTCTCTCTTTTTCCACGTGACGCCCGTTTATCCCTCGTGTGGCCCCTGCGCTCCGTAGCGGCATTAATTAACGCCGGTTCGCCTTTTAATTTGCCACGGCCCCTCGACAGAAATATTGCCGAGGTTTGACGGACAGTATTGATGGAATCTCGCTAGCGGCTGGCTGGCTAATCAATCAGCGGCACCGACATGTTGGAATTAGTCGCGGATTTCCAGGGATTCACCAAATACTCCAACTATTGCGAAAGATTTGGTTAAGGAAGGAGATTATCGTATCGTTGTACGACAGATGTTTTTGTAGGAAATTTTAATCTGTGACACGTTCTTTCGTTCTCGATCATCGAGTTTCTTAGAATATTCCAAAATGAATTTGCATATTTATATACCTTAGATAATACAGTTACGATGGGATTCATAGAAGTTTCTGTTGCTTAAATTTTCGCAAAAGAATTTATATATCTGGTATACATTTTAAAATATAAATTGTACAGTTATCTGTGCGTTTTAAATTCAAATCGAACGAAAAATAAAATACTCCTTTGTCGTCGATATCTTTCGCATTTATGCTATCACACACCAATAATTTGTTCTTTCGAATTTCCACACAATCACATTTAAGATGTGAAGTTTATGCGTGTACCTCTTATTCAGCATTCTGTAAAGAGTCTTTTCTTCAGCGGCTAAATCTTCAGGAAATTTCTTTTTAAAATACTCCCATCTTCCTCCAAATTTTACTTTACACATTCACTTCCCGTTTTTTTTTTTAAACTACTGTTTTGACAATAAATGTTAACATCATCCAGACAGGGTCCGCACCATCGTGCGAGAAAAATTGATCCTTCTAATATTCCCCCTTGAAACTATTGAAAATTATTGAGGCCTTAGGGTTGGTCGGGGGTTGGCAACCCCTACGATATTTTTTCCAAGATGTCGAAGAATATTCGTGCCAAATTCGGGACGGTACAGAACCTTTTACAGAAAGTATCAGAAAAGTTTCTTTCGTCTCATAAGGTGATAATAGATGAACAATTTCTGTTTTATATTATTTTATTGAATCAGGTATGATCCATTTCGTTAGATTTCTATTATTACGTTCGTGCATAATTCAATAAACCAATATAAAACAAAAAACATTGTGCGTCTGTTATTTCCTTATAAAACGAAAGAAACTTTTCGGACAAAATAATACATACGTGAATACAAATTTTGATTTTTATATTATACAGATATTTGATATATACCTACGATATGAAAAGGCTAAATCAATCTAACATGTTACTCGTCATTGTAAAATTATTGTAAATATTTATTAATGGCAAACACTCTTTAGAATGTTAACATTTTATTAGCGGTTCAACAGCATACGTCCGACCGGCAGCTTAGACGCAGATTTTCCCTGGCGCCGGCTCTGTTTCGACTTAGGCTCTCCAATAACATTCTTTTCGTTCATCGCGAACGTTAAGTTTTTCAAATTGGTATAAAACTGTGGGAGCTTAGAAAGCAACGCAACTGAGCAAGGTACCTTAGTACTAAATAACAAATTACTGCTCAAATAACGAGAAAGATTGTCGGCGACAAAAAACCGATTAATAGGCTATCGATTGGTAAGCGTCGACAACAAAAAGACGATCAATAGGCTATCGGTCGGTAAAGTGTTAAATACCATACGTAAGAATATGGGACGAGCACAATGGGTGGAAAACGAGGACAATAAGTAGGATGAAGGAAATAACAATTGAGAATAGTTGATTACAAGTAACAGCTGTTGGCGATGGCTCGCTTCGAGGCTGTTACAGAATCATGAAAAATATCACTTTTGTTGTCAAGCTTGTTGACCAAGATACACGTTCGGTTAATAGGACTAAATTTACCGTAAGAGGTACAGCGTTGTTGTACAAAAAGCGTAAATGGGAATCTGCAAGCTCCCCGAGGAGCGTAGATTTTAAAGAATTCGACAATTGCCGCACAATTTATGGCACCACTTAACACACATTGCGAACGAACAAGATGTCGTACATGGCGCGTCTCTGCTCAAACGTTAATATATTTAAATTAGAAAGAGTAAACGTGCAATTTTTTACGATTAAAAAAACATGGATCAACCCGTACTCATATGTCGCTGCTACCCTTAAGAATCTACGTTGTACAACTTCGACAGCGGAATGTAAGCGATGCTGACAATTATCGTTGAAACCTCTGCCCTTATAACGCACGAATAAAAATGAAGGGACGCGTGGATCTCGTGAAATCAAAAGTAAGATACTCGAGAACAAAAAGATATCAACCGCGCCGTGTATGCAATTTTTTCATCCTAACTTGCTACGAAGAAAGTGTCGAACAGGCATGTGCGACGATGTTCCGTTAACGAGCCGACCTCGAAGCTCGCAGACCATTAAATTCTTCGAGTTTCCACGAAGCGACTCGGTAAAACTGACAAAGCGTCATTAAATCTCCACCCTTACCCTCTTTACTTTACTTGTCGCGAGAAAACGTAATTGCGCGGACGTTGCCGAGATTCCTTGCTTGTTTCGCGGCTAATGCGGCTGCGTAAATACCAGGCAGAACGATAGGTGCCCACTGTGTAAAATGCAAGTCTACCACGATCAGCCAGGGTGAAAGAGAGTGTAAAGAGAATGCATAACGTTATTGGAACACGCGTACACGAAGCTGCGTACGGGGTAAGTCGAAACTCTCGATGAAGTTAGGAAAAGATTCGGTAATGGAGCAGAAACAAATAGAAAATTTTGTTACTCTATGAATTTCTTTAGAAAACTTTGAAAAATACACTTAAATTCTTTAATCCTTGTAAATAGGAAATTTCGTAATTTATTAAATAGGTACATTTTTATGGGTAGAAATAAAGGATACAAAATATACGGATAAAAGAAAAGCGTAGAAACAAATAAGATTTCTAGGGATGGAAGTAATTACTAATTAATAATGTAATTAATAATTGAAATAAGGGGTAGCAATAGACAGAAAGTTTTTCAGGATGGAAATTAATATTTCAACAGCCAGTAAATATTAAGAGATACGAATGGATAAAATAAATTAGGTTGAATTAAATTAAAATTATGAATATAAAATTGATCAATATAGAAACGAATGGAGAAAAGAGTTAAAATAAATAAGAAAATTTTCAGAGGTACATAGAAATATTTCAGCAAAATCAAATATAATATTTCAAAGATAAGAACGAATGAAGATGTTGAAGATGGTAAAAATGAAAGGTATAGTTAAATAGTTTGGTTTCCAAGAGATTGAATAAAGATTTACTTTCAGGGCAATAAAGTTTGGAAGTTAATTGTTGTACACGCATACTTAAAATTCTGTATAGTTCGGTTCTTGCTAGGATTTTAATGTTTACCAAAAGGCTAATAAAATAGGTATTATGTATACATTACTAAAATAGTTTCAAAATGAACAAATGAATTTGTGTTATTACGTGAGGAACCTGCGCTGTACTCGTTATTATATCTTATCCTATAACTTATTCAACAGAGACTTACAGTTTCCGCGGAAAGTTAGCTCGGGAACTTACAGTTACCTGCGCTATCGATCACTCTCGCTAAATAATTAATCGAATAAGTAACTAGGATAAGATAGTTATTTATTAACTAAAATGCATCTATGAATCGGTTCAATCGATATGACATACAAACATATTCGACTGGAGCTGCCATTAAAAAATCTAAATAGGAAAATAAATACCAAAGAGATATTTCCTCTATACTCTGAGTATCCTTCGTACAAGAAGGAAAAAATCAAGAAAGAAGAGGAATACTGCGAAGTTCCCGCGAAACGATGGAAAACCAATTAAACAAAGTATCGAAGGAATCACGTCAATTTCGCCGCGAGCCTGCTTTGCCGAGAAGATTGGAAAGTTAAACGAAAGACAGGAGAGCGTCGCCGAGAGTAAAAAGGGAAGCTTTCCGATAAAATGGTGAATAAGAGAAAGCCGATATAAAAAAAAGACGGAGGAAGACGAAGAAGAAATAAAAAAGAAATAGGAGAAAACATCAAAATCCCTGACACGAGAATTTCGATCGAGCCCTGCCAATAGCACGGAAATCAGGATCCTGATGGATTGCGTTCCTGCCAGGCCCAACTTCCTCGCGTTCTCGCCCAACCGATAGAGAAGAAGTGACCCTGTCAGAAAGGGTAAGAGACCACCTTACCATCCCTGTCGATATCTTCTACTGATTCACGAGGGCACGAGGAACTACGTACATCCTGCACCATAAGTTTCTAGATACTTGATTGGTAGAAAATGGTAAATTAATTTTACCGTAAATTTAGTTATCAAATCTTCAAACTGAAGATGCTTATATCGTAAATTATACATCGTTGTCGCAGCCTACAATCTTGAACACTTTCCTATCTCCAAGAAAAATTGAAATAGTCAGCTCCATATTTTTTATCATTTCGTTTTGTCACAATCCGATGCTCGCACTTAACACTTATACTCAAACATCTTCCTAAATCCAATTAAAATTATGTCCCTGTCACAGGGATTTTTAAAGACGGAATTTTCAAACGCGATCAAAATATCTTTCTCTGTTCCTCATTTCGCTACGCAATATTCGATCCTTCTCACGCAGGTACCTTCAAATTACTCGCACCATAAATTAAGCCAAGAATCTGCCTAAAAACTAATTATAGTCTTGTCAGTCAAATTTTAAAAAAACACCGCACAATGTTCCACATGTCCTCGTGATTCCAAAAGGAATCAAAATATCTGCCTTTTCTCTTCCCCGATTTTTCGTCTCTCGTCTCGCTCAATATAATTCGATACCTCTTGCACAAGCCCCCATGGCTCTCCCATAAAGCCAACCAAGAGACCTTCTAAAAGCTACCATACTGCCACTGCTTGGAGGAATTCAAAAGCCAGAGTCCTCTGTTCCTGGAAAATTCGTTTCGATAACGGCCACCAACAGCAGCAGCCTGGTCGTAGATTATTTCTGCCGGTCCTCGAACAAGTTGCCCTTTACTTTGGCGCGTCGAACCGGCTGAATAAGTTTCGATGCAGTGGCCCGGCCGATCCATTATCGGGAAACTCTCCTTTCGGACGCGGCCTCGTGAAACGCCGCGATAAAACCCCTTTTTCCGGGCCACGGGAAATAGGGTTGCAGCTTTGGCGACGGAAGTGGCCCAGAACCAGGGCGAATTCCATCGGCCCTCTCCGCTCTGCCCAACAGGGATTCGATTTCGGCGTTGAAATCAGCTTTATAGCGGAGAAAGAGGCGCCCGTTCACCTTTGTGCGCTCCAGGGCTAAAAGTCGAACGGTGTCTTCTCCTATTTTTCCAACAGATATTACCCGTCAACTGACCTGCTTTCAACCTCCAACGTAAATGGCTCCATAGTTACTTTTTTCAGGAGACGAATAGCAGGTGGATAGCGTATTGGCACTTGATACGTCGCTGGGAGATCTTTATCGGAGTGGTAACAACGATGGATGATGACGGCGTTTTGTTTGTTTCGCGTGTGCTTAGATTTTGCTGGACATTTCTTTTTAGTAAACTTTAAGTAAATTTTACATTTAATAGAAGATAGTCTCGTGAGAAGCTCGTTCGTCGCTGTAATAGATAGAAGAATAGTAAAGATATAAATGTTTATAACTGTTGATTAATTAAAGAGCGACAGATTTAAAAAGATGCCAAGTATCTTCTTCGCATCCGTGGTTCTTCAAATTAAAACATGGTAAATTATGGTAAAATATGGTATTATGGGGAAAAAATAGAACTACTACATCTTAGTGTCTTGTAAAATTAAACGAGCAGCTTCAACAAGTACCTTTCGTTTGATAGTGACGAAACGTTTCAACCGAACAGTTGCTCTGTTCTAGTTGCTTTTTCACGATCGAGAGAATAGTTGGCACGATCCATCGTGCACGAAAGGAATTCGTGGAAAGGGTGATCCGTCGTAGACGAGGCAGAATGGAAGTGTAACGCTCATAACGAAGCGTGCATCGACAGTATCGGAAAAGCGTTTATATAGAAATGTCCAGCGCGATAGAGTAAAACGTCGGTGAACGCGGTCACGGGAGGAGAAAATGGCGATCGGCCGGAAATTGCTGAAAGAACGTCAGGTCGATTAGCAATTTATTGCCACGACCATGGTACGACGGTTGACCTGCAACCTACGACGTAGAAGAAATATTATTAGCCATTAGATTTGCGGTCCGCGATATTTTCACTCGTCTAACCCTTATATACGGGTGTCCTGGCTGCAGCTTGCTCGTAAAGTCACGTTAAAGTAAGGAGAACTTTCTTGAGTGCCCCTCAGAGTTATATTCTATCTTTGCGAAAGATATAACTGGAATTTTATATGTAAATTTTCCACGGAGCGAATTTATCTTTAAAATATGTTTTTCCTAGAAAAGTGATTTTCAATTTGAACCGCGATCTAAGTGTATCGACCAATTAGTTTTTCGCATGATGGTTTTTGGAACTAATGAATGTTCAAATTATATTTATACAAAAAATTTGATAATCCAGGCATTTGATTAATTATACTTCTGAATGTTCGGAATGATGATTCAGGTTCTGTGAAATTAAAATAATTAGCATCACTTTGTGCAAGTTACGCAATTTGGTTATTTAATAGAAGGTACGAATTCTACAACTCGCTTGTTACACGTGTACGTAATTGATAATTTAATGCATAATTTAATCCAAGAAGTTTATTACTGATTAAAAAGAAAAAAGAACAAAAGAAAATTGACTAATTCTAAAATGGATGCGAATTAAAAAGTTGTTAGTTCCAAAAGAATTGTTACCTCTAAAAACTCTAACGCGATATCTCTCGAACAAAGGAAATTATCTCACGGGCAGCGTGTAGCTTAACGTTCCTTCCAGCAAAACGAAAGGAAGAAGAATAAATGGCCGACCATCACAGTGGTTTCTCACAGAGCGAACGTTCGCTCAAAAAATCATGCAGCTTCCGGTGCAACACATTTCTGCGTGATTACGAGAATAGCTGGAACATTCCGGATGATAAAGCGAGACGACACGACACGCGCACACGCGAGTGCAAAAATTGGAATTGCCCCGGTGTCCAGGTGGATTTACGAGTCAGATTAGCTCCCACATATTTTTATGCGAGATGTGTTTTACGAGATTAACAAGGTTCACGTTCGTATTTTATTTTAAAGCCCCTTCCTCCTTGATAGAAATAAATGTCATTTTTCGAGGAGCGTGCCTTGGAAAATTTATGATCTTGTTTCGTTGCAGCCTACGTTAAACTACTTATAATTTCGCCTAGTTAATCTGGTAACTATTAAGCCACTCAAAAAAATTCAATTTTTGTATTTTGTCCCATATACTACATTTAATAAGTCGACTGCGGATGTTAAGGAAAGTCCTATTTTTATGGATTAAATTAAATAGATGGAAGCCAACATTTTTCACGTGTTAAACGTTCCAACGAGTACTATAGATTAAATATCTTATATATTTTACAGTATTCTATTGAGAATTTAAAAATTCTTTTAAATTGACATAACTTTGGGATTAATCAATTTTTAGTAAATAGCAATTTTTATTTCAAATGTAATTTATTGTATTCCGTACACGTTTGTACCGTTAAATTTCACGTCGTAGCTGCGTAAGGATTGACAATTTTAAGGTAGTTTTGCAATTAAGAGATGCAGTATAATTGCGTGTATACAAGACGGAGACGGCAATTTCATTTGGCACGTTTTTAACGACGAACTCATAAAGTTAATCTTGAAGGTAATCGTCGATGAATTAAGACTCTTCTCTTTAGACGAAGGAATTAATTAAAGGACGGTTCCATGTCCTACCGACAGAAGCTTAAGGCTGTTCTCAAACGAACGAGGGAAAGAAATATCTATATGTTTGCACGATGCGACGGAGAACATCTATTCTCGGGTTTATTTGGACCAGATCTGTTCCGAATGAAAAGATGATCCGCTTTTCTTGGAATAGACGCCGTAAAGCGTGTTACATATTTTAGCGGATATTTAATCCAGAATAATAGCGAATGTATGTTCGATTTATGCCGCGTTATACTTGGAACGTTATACTTGGAACGAGTGGTTTTATTTTATTAGATCGTTTCAGTTGAATGATTGAGTAATTGGGATTTGAAAAATGTATGAAAATGAAACTGAACACGATACAATTTGAAGATATAGTTAATTCAAAAGATGAGAACGAAGATTCAGTGAAATTTATTGAAGCTAACAGCGTTTGAAGTTTGAAGTTATTCATGAGAACGAAGCTTTAACATTCTCCTCGATAGTTCTATTCGACGGAATATTCGACAGAATATTCCCAACTAAATAGGGATAATGATAGCTGGTACCTAAACAGAATGATTCATGCGAATGCGGCTTAAGACCTTCGAAACCGATAACTCGGTAATTCTACCAATTTCTAGGATAACGTTGATCTTCGTGTTCATCAAACAGACTCGCAAATTCGAATCAAATTGAACGCTATGTGAACGCGGCTTAAGTTCTTCTGAACCAGCGATTCAATAATTCTACGAATTTCCACAATACTGTTAATCTTCGTAATACCGCTAGGTTCATCCAGCCGAATTATATACGAATTTAATCACGCTCAACCGAATGTGAACATGGTCATTCATGTAAATGGGGCTTAAGGTCTCTTAAGCCAAGCCAATAATTCAATAACTTCTTTAACTTTTTGTCGAGAATATTTGTTTGCTTATTCGTCTACAAGTTCTATTGATTCGCTGAACTCCGATAACACGGCAACAAAGCGTTCGTGAAAACGCGGTTCAAGCTCCAGTAGATTTAGAATTAAACTCAAAATTGATTATATAATTCTTTCTATCCCTTTCGTAGAATTGTTCTTTCTCTATGCTTGTCCACGAGGATCTTCGAATTTCATCAAAGCCGAATAAAGTATAGGTAGAAAGTTACATGGAAATGTGACCCAAGGTTCGATAGGCTCAAAATTAAACCCACAGTTAAACAATTCTTTCGTTACAAAGAACCTTATCTTCATACTTATCCACTGAAAAGCGGCAGATTTCTATAATCCCAATGAAACGAATGTGGCGACACTCGACCTCGGAAATTTCCAACGGTTTCGCGGCACGAGGCGCTTTATCTTAAGCGCTATGCCGACGAGCCTTAGGTGTCATCGATATCCCTACGGCTCCTTCGCCGAACTTTCGGGAGACCGCACACGTGGCAGTCGTCGCGGACTTCTAAACAAACGCGCGCGATATCGATGGCTAACAAAGAAATGAATCAGCGTGGCTTTTGAATCAAAGAGATTCAGTCTGCCCCGAGCTGCGAAATGCGAAGGATTACATGATACGAGCGTTCTACTTCCTATAACCTGCGTTAAGCACTGATCGTTACCAAGCGAGCTAACTGTTAATTGTTAATTGTTACTTGTGTTAATTGTGTTTGTTGCTTGTTGTTATTGGACGTCAGTTGCTAAGTTAATAAACGTTTTTTGTTGAGACATCTGAGCATTCCTTCTACACCTATCACGACATACCACTTCACGAATTTAAGGAACATTTCATGGAAACGCGATTAAGGTTTCGATAAACTGATAATTAAACTTTCCATTTTTCACGAACGATGTTTTCTGTGTTTGTTCACGAAGATGCGCAAATTTATCTAAACTCGATAAAACGAAAGCGTATGATGGAAACGCGGCTTAAGGTAGCCTTTCCACAGCTTCTGGTAACCACGCAAATTTCTACGAACGACGGTTCCCGGGAGACTCGATCGCAAGGCGGAACACAAACGTCGGTCTCGTGAAATTCTTACGCGCGTTGGAAAGTCGGCTTAATGAATATTGGAAGGTCTCGTTGCATTGCGCGCGCGCACCCTACTCGCCGTAAGTACCTGGAATATATTCATTCGACGGATCTCTCACCATTTATCCGGAACCCTTTGAGGGCAAAAAAGAGGGAGGATGGCGAACGAATGGTCGACATCTTCCACTCTTCAAAACTATCACCGACATTCTACTTTTCCGTCGTATATGAGAGGGTTATTATTATTTTTGCTGGTTGGTTTATTCAAAGGATCGTCACGGTTCGCCCTTGATCCTCCCGCCAGGATAATTATAGAATAACACGGAGAGAGAACGAGTCTGTCGTGTCATTTGAAAATAGAATGTGAAATCTCCAGGCTTTTCCTGTCTATTCGATTTGTTCCAGGAAAACGATGAAAAAATAATATTTTAGGCGTGATTGAGTTTCACACGGATGAATCGTTAAGGAGCGAAATTTGTTTGAAGCTTTGATTAGATTAGCCATGTTATTAAAGTAATTCGAGTAATTAGTTCAGTGTCGTTGATGTCTTTATATTTTATATACAAATATGTCCATATGTTCTGTTATGTTTTTTATATTGTTACATTGTTGCACAGATACTTGGAGTTGATTTTTATATTCTTCTTTACCCTTCGTAACTAGATTTTTTAATGAACCTCAATTACGTAAATGTCTGATTTTCCTAATCAATTTTCTTACACAAATTACCTATATCTTTCGAAAGTATTGTTTTTCAAAATTTTCAACAATTCTTTCATAGTTTCTGTATATACATCGCAGCAAGCTGTTCGATGTTATTTCAGGTATCCTATATACTTAAAGTTAAGATACTTAGTTGAATGCATACTACTTCGAGTCATATATATTCGAAGTAGAAAAGGAATTATCTAGACGGACAGTTAGAATACCGTACGTATTATTGGAGTTCCAGTTATGTCTTGATGAACTCGCTCCATTATCCAATGTTCTCTTAAGCAGACTCCGTTATTTGTCACCAGTTTAAAGTAACAGTTTAAATGTTCTTAGTTTGAATACAACATAGTATCGTTTACGACGTTCTCCATTGCTACGATCATTTATGATTACACGATTAATTCGCCGCATGAGTCGTTTAATGTAGAAATGGCGTAAGTCAATTTTTTGCCTATTTGCTTTAACAGAGCATCCTCGGGAGCTTCGTTCTGTTTTGTGCAGAAGTCGCGCAAATATATCTTCGTTAGTTTCTCGGTGGATAAGGGAATGTGTAAGAATCGCCCACTCGACCCCTTACAAAAGTTTTGCTTCATCCCTCATTATTCGATGATCAAGTTTTTCAACTTACAGCACTTTTGCATTAAGCGATTCATGTACCAGTAATACAATTATACGCTATAGAAACGATTAGAATAATCATTTTCGACTTGTCTGATTACTCTTTATGTCTGTACGTTCCTTATTTCCGAAGTCAATTTTTATATACAGCATCGAAGAACGTGTAATCTGTCTACGCTGTTCAATTTTACCGTCATTTTCTTAGTTGATACAATAAAATCGTTCGTAACAGCAATCGTGCGACAGTTTCAAGCAGCGTGTATTAGTTAAACATATGAATACCTAACATGAGACACGCCTATCGAGCAAATATTCCATTAAGTTGCCGCTCGAAAAAGGAAACTTTAAATTGCAATCACGTTCAATTCGAAACGCAGATCGGAACGAGCCATCGTTTTCAATCAGCGCTACAATTTCCACGTTACCGTTACATCGGAAAAAAGATAGGCCGGCGGGGAAGAGAGGCGGAAAAATCCAGTCAGCAATCGACACAGGGCCCAACGTATTGGCCGGGCGTTTTCTATTTAAAAGCGGCGAATTAGTGAGGAACGCGATCGAAATGATTTACATCGTTTCCCTTTTAGCGTGACCACGCCAGACGGCGTCGTCTCTGTATAAACAGACGCCAATCATTATTAGAGCGTTTCATAAACGATTCAGCCGATAGAATATTTAATGAGTCGGTTGGAAAGCCCGCCGTGTAAAGAGACAGACAGGTAAGTGACACCAGCGAACAGGAGAGAGGAAGATAAAATTGGCGCGTGCGTCGCCGCATTTGCAAATTCTACGTGAAAGTTTCCACGCAGACAGAGAGAATGGAAAGGTTCGAAAAATTTGAAAGCTCTATGTTGAGTCACGGTGGAATTTTTGAGAATCCCTTCCAACGTTGGCCAAAGATAAATTATCGCTATAACGCTGGCTAGCATCGCGCCTCGTGTTCGTCTCTTTTCTTCTCCGTTTAATTTCGTTTCATGTTTCCTGTATTTCCTCTCTTTTCATTTTTCCCCCCGAGTGTTTGAAGTATTATAACGAACGAATATTTCTCCTTGTTGCTATATTTATCTTCCTATTCTCGGTTTGATGGCTAAGACCAAGTACAGTTAGTAGTACATTAATCTGTTCTACTGCAGATGTTACGAGCCGTTGCTTAAGTAGATGCTTACTTCGCTTAACCAGACATTACTGGCTTTTTGTATAGACGTGATATATCGTTCTAGATATGTAGATTTGTGGTAACGATATAAAGTAATGACATCGATAGTGATCTTACTAGATTAGCTACTAAATAGTACATGATACGTATATGTTGAAACCTCCGTTTTGTGTATTTAAATATAAAGTTAGACAAATTGTAGAATCGTAAGTCCTGGCCAGATTCATAGTTACATTATATTTATTTAGTATTTTAATATACTAATATACCAATTTAGTAACTCTTGTTCTTCCAATTTGACCATCGACTAAATACCACATTACGTCCATTTCTCTTTGTAGCTCGGTTCAACTCATCTCCCTCGCATATTTAAAACGCAATGAATATCCTTCTTTATTACACCGTTTACTTTCTCATCAGCTCGGAGATCCTACTCGCTCGCTACTCGCACCAGCTAAAATCAGCAGAAATTAATCAAGCTTAAACGTTCTCATTTAACAATATTAACAACATACCGCCGTCTGAATATCCTTTGTTACAACCAGATTCCACGCAGATATCAGTTACACGAAATAAGTTTAGAAACTATCATCAAACCCAACTGTCGGCTAATTGCAAATATCGTTCCACCGCTAGCCACCATCATGGCAACCGTGTTCCATTCCTCCATGTCCATTTCTCTCCTTTTATTTCTCTCTTTACCTTCGCCCAACCTTCCCAAAAGCCCTTCTCTCTTTGCATTTCCCTTTTTCTCCTTTTTCGTTGGTTCTCCGGCTGGTTCCTTGCGCCACTCCACAGGCAAACGCATCAGGCTAGCTTCCTGGTACTTGTGGCTTTAATCTCGTTAATGCAGGTCCGTGCAGTTCGGCGGTCGTTTCGTTAATTCCCGGCCATTTCAATCGCTCCATCGAGCGAACCCTCGTTATGCCGGATGCATATACAATGTACGCCCCTGGTTAACCCCTTCGTCCAACCCCTCCAGCCCTTCTTGCCGACCTCGTCGACGTCCAATTTCATATCCGATGGCTGATTCGTGTCGGGAACGCGTGTTCGATAAATAATAAAATGACTGGTTTCAGGTGCTACGAGATGATATTTTCGATGTAGCATGCTCTAATTGTTGGTTATACCGCGTTTGATTAATTTGTATTAATTTGGCTGATGGATGGTAATGATGCGCGCTGAGACGTCGAGGATTCCCGTGGTGATTATAGGGGGTAGGGCGGAACTACAGAGGATTTCGAGTAGCCCGGTTGTTGTTGGTTTTCGTTTCTGTCGCGTTCGAGTGATTCTTGCATTAATTGGAAGCTTAATGGGAAGGGATTTTTATCGATTACGGGGAATAATTTCGCTGGGATCTTTGGTGCGAAGAATAATTAACAGAGAAAATGAATAGAAAAGAAGAATACATATTGCGAAGAATTTTTTTGTATTATACGTTATTTTTAACCATATTCCCATACAAAATTACAGCTTTCTGTTTCGTTCAACGAAGAGAGACACACTTCGATACATACGGGAATGCACAAACAATGTGTTTACGCATAAATATGAAAATCATCGATTCCAGGAAATTTCATATTTGCAGGGCTGATTACCGCGTTACGATACAAGTTTATTTTCGCTGTCGTTCTTCGAGTTATGACATTGTAAAAATGCCCTCCCTCTAGTAAACTTGTGACGTAATTATGATACTAAAGGGATGATATTTCTGAAAGTTCAAATACGTGACTAAATTCGAAGTGTGATCTTCGGCCCGTCGTTCAGCGATTTATAGGAGAACGGTAGAGCATAAAGTGTTTATCTATTCTAGTAATTCGAGCAGTAAATCCAGGCTGATCCATCAGGACGATAAGCAATCGTTATCATCTTTGGTAAATTTCGTTGTCGAACGATGTTCACGGCGTGGCATCGAGATATCGATTTTCCAGTGCTTGCATAGAGGATGGAAAAGCGTGCGTGGCTCGTAAGTACCGAGGAATTCTGATTGTTCGCTAATTAACCTCGGGGCCTGGATTGGCCCGATGACTTTTCGATCGCGGCTTCCAATTTATCCGTGGACGCTTCGGTTGCACGCGCGTCCCTCGGAAAATGATAGTTTCGCGTCGTTAACGTGCTCTTCAATAAACAACGCATTAATCGGGCCGTGAAGCGTTTTCCAATTTATCCATCGCGAAAGAAATAATTAACATAAAGGACCGAGGGCGCCGAATGAATTATCGGTTCGAGTGGCATTCCGTTTTTACGTTTCTGTTCCACTCTTTCTTTATCAACTGCGTTCTTATTTTCAGAAATACTTAAACATTTAAAAATGCCAATATTGAGCGGCAAGGGAACGTAACTTTTTAAATATTCATCCGACATTTTTAGGATTCAAAGATTTACAGGAAAATTTCGCTCCCTGAGACGTCTGCTCTAGTTTTCTTTATAAACTGCGCCGGTTACCTTCGTGAACGATTATTTTAGAATATTATTGAGCGATAGAGTGCACAGATTTATTTATTTTTAAAGAGCGTTCAGACGATCAATATTGTTGTCAATATTTAACACGTTCCAGCAGGCGCGATTTTTCACACGTTCCTTCTCCAATAGCATTTGCATTTTATTCCAGTTTTCGTTAAATTACATTTTTGTAAATTAAAATTGGGAACGTAGATGCCGTGAATAATCGGTGGATCAGGCCGATCGATGATAAAAAAAAGCTACGACTCACCGGTGATCTGTCAGATAGAAGCGCAGATCTGTGGTCCATCGGTGGGCCACACCAGTTTCAACGTGTTAAGCTTCTCAACATTGTATTGACAAATTCGCGTATATTGATCGTCTAGAGGGTCCCTTACGTGTGATAATGTGAAGGACCTTAAATATCAACGATAACATTCACTGTCGCAGCGCTCATCAAATTCGTTTGACGTTTTTAGAATCCAGAATTTGTTCGAAAAATCCCGTTTCTCCTATGTTTCAATCTATTTCTCAACAATTACACGATTATAAAAAACAAACTTCGTGCTGTACATTTTAAGTTTGTTTGTCTTAATCCCTGATACATTATCTTCAGCCATTTCATAAAATTCTATTAATCATATCAGGACGATTCAAACGACTCACCTCTCAAGAGCCTTTTCCTCTGTCTTTGAATTCTTTCTTTTCACGGCCCTTCCGTTATCCTTCTCTTTTCCGATTGTTTAAACTTCCACTTCTCGACACTTGGTCTTGTATTTCTCTCGCGTTCGACCGGCTCTTGTTCGCCAAATTGCTTCACCGTCCAAGCGGAACCGAACCGAATCCGCGAGGAAATCGTCGATTTTTCCTGCAAATAGCTTCACGTTCCGCTCAATTCGTGGCTAACCGTCGAATTACTCACTCGGTAGTTAGCGAAGTGGATGCCACGGGGGATTTTCGTCGCGGGAAGCACTCGAGACGTAGGTTCGTTGCCGGGTCGTAAGATCGTTTTTGTATTTGAATTAAAAGAATCAAAAATTGAATGCAACGAAACAAGATTTACGATGGCGTAGTTCGTAGAATTTCTGAATTTAATTTCTTGTAAAATATATGGAAAAGAATTAATTTTCTCATATGCTTCTTTTTAACGATATCCTTCGTTTTATTATCGATCAATATTTTTATCATTTAATTTTATCTTCTAATCATTGTTTTACTTTAATTTTCTGCCGTAAATTTCAATTAAATGTTGCAAAACAAATTTTAGTAAAAAAAAAAAAAAAATAATAGAGCGCTCTGTATGTTCTTTAATCGCGATAGTTCTAATGTAAAGAATATCCACCGCAAAGTATATCCCTTTAGCGCTTTCTATCTTCCACGCTACGGAACTCGATGCCTTCGTTTGCTCGTCTAATGGCGTGTCCTACATCTCGAACACTCTGTCGCCTCTCGAACGATGAAAAATGATAGGGGCAGTTTGTTGTCTCTCGATAGAGCGACGGAGTGACGTTCGGCTCGACGAGAGGGTTGCTCGGACGTTGTTTGCCCAGGATGATTGAATTTTTCCAACAATGGTTTTTTTGGAGAAGTTTTTGGCTCCGCTGGAGTTGTTAGTCAGTGTTGATAGTAGAAAGATCATGGATTTTTAAGCGAATTCATATCTTTAGAATAGAAGATTATTTCATTTTTTAAATATTGCAAGGAACGCTTTGTAACGAGCAATTACGATTATCGAAAAGTTCTCTTGTGTGCAAAGTCAAATTGAAACGATATGCATAGAAAGATAATAGGAAAAGAGCGACGAGAAACTTATTTCAAAAAGAAAGATATCGATCAAGTTGAGATTAATGCCAATATGGATACTATAGATTCATCCTTCTAAAATCATCCAAGTACGTTTTCAACAGAAACCTGATCACTGGCAGATTTTTATTCTCAACGTTTTAACTACTCTAATAATTCTAACATTCTATTCCAGTAGTATTCTGCTATTATATTAATTTCACTAATATTCTCCTAATGTTCTGCTATTCCAACAATTCTAACAATCCCCTACTAACATTCTATTATTTCAGTAATTCCAACAACATTCTACTATCACTCCGTTACTTTAGTAATTTCCAACATTCTAAACAACATTTTACTATCCTAATAACCTCTAACCCTCCAACAATTTACCACTTGTTTAACGTTTCACGTTTCCTCCGCCAGTTATTCGTACTCGAAACTCCGTCATTCGGGAAAATAACAAACCTTCGTATTCCTCGTTCAACATAACCGACCAAGGAATCCCGAAATCCATTGTAGCGACCGCGCCGTACAATAGAAAAATGGATACAAAGATCCTCTCGACCGTTCCGCCAACAATAACCGTATTCCTTAACAAGGTCCAATCGTTGAAAAAAGGCGGAGTAAAATTCAAGTCGGATGCGTTTCACAGTCCGATTGTTCGCCTAATAGCAAAGACGCGTGTTCCCCGGACCCACGAAAAGACGGACGAAGACAGAGACAGAGACAGAGACGGAGACATAAAGAGAGAGAGAGAGAGAGAGAGAGAGAGAGAGAGAGAGAGAGAGGGAGAAAGAAGCAGGAGAAAGGCAGATGGGAAGTGGAACGTCGACAGTCGGGATGGAAGTCTTCGGTAACGCGGATGGAACTCGTTATCATCCTCATTCTCGTCGTCGGGATGCTTCTTATCTGGCCCGTTGGAAGCTGGTCTTCTTCCCCGTTTGTTCTAGTAATAGGTAGCCCGACCTGCTAGCTCTAGGAATACTACTTGCCGTGTTCCACTTGCCTGGCTCTGTCTGCGCTCTACTCTCTGTTTTTACACGCGACCCGTTTCGCAAGGCAAAACCTTCTTCTCTGTAATTCCGTGGCTGCTGTTAGAACTCCTAACCCTTTTTATTTTTACTTTTAAATGTGGCAACGAGATTAGAGACGTCGTTGGCGAGCTTTTTCATTTTTCCACTTTTGTGTCCTGCAACTTATGAATCTTTTAATTTTCGTACCGCGCAGCTTGGGAATTTTTAATCTTCCGAATTCGCGTGTTTGCGGAACTCGAGAATACTTTCAGCAACGTTTGGCGAGTATCGTTCGTTACTTTAGCGAGCAAGTACGTTAAAAATAGGTGTTCCCCGTTGTTTCGTTCGGAGAATTTTAATCCACATCGGAGAGTACGTTCATTAGAAACAGATATCCCGTCTGTCTTTTTATTATTAACATGGCAGCTACTTCGAACAAGTTCCGGCCTGATACTTAACTATTTACGAAGTGCTGCTCGGTTTCTTAGAAACAGCTGAAATGAAACGAATTGGAGGAGCTGCTGTAGTACTCTAGTTACTGTATTCGAGAGTTGCGATTGTTTTTAGCGTGTCGATTAGTGGAATTGCTTTGGGCGTGTAAAGTGTTTCTCGAGAAGCGTTAATTGTTTGGCGATTTAGCGAAGCGTCCCGAGGGTGATCGACGATGCGATCCCGAGCGAAGGGATTAATTTAGCATTGAGAAGCTGACAGGGATCGTTGAAAATCCTCTGGTGGCGAATCTCCGGTCTTGAGCGTTCCTTGTTCCTCTGATATTAATTAACGCGACTTTGTGTTCGGGCAACGCGACGATCGCGGTGAACGTCGTATAACACGCGGTTCTTCGACCAAGTAAACTTTTCTTCCAAGTTTTGGTAGATACGCGACGAAATTCTCATTGCGTTAATTACAACAAATTTACAAATCATTGTGCTAATTTACTCGCACACTTATTTTTCTGTTTTTATTTCTAGTTGTTTCTTTGCATCCAGTTTGGTTTGTTTACGTCCGCTGTAGCCTGCTTGCATCTTAGGCTTATCTCTTTTTCAAAAAAATCTCTTTTCCTTCAATCTTCCCCAACATACTTCGACATCTACAAACTCGTACTTTTACTTTTCCTCTCAACCTTTTTTTCTCGCTAGGAACGTTACGGTGGAACTTCGTTTATCCGCGCCTCGTTTATCCGAACAAATTAATGCTAAGCTTCTTTTATTCAAACTACGATCGAGCGTAATTTCGTAAAATACTTATTCGCATAATGAATATACTCGTGAATGTCTATTA
This sequence comes from Bombus affinis, assembly GCF_024516045.1. Taxonomy (NCBI): domain Eukaryota; kingdom Metazoa; phylum Arthropoda; class Insecta; order Hymenoptera; family Apidae; genus Bombus; species Bombus affinis. The sequence goes on from NC_066346.1 coordinate 9,131,311, forward strand.
TAACAGCTTCTCGGCTGTTTTGTCCACCGACGTGTTCGGATAAACGACCTTCTACCCTATTTGAATTTTCAATTTGTGTATTTACGTGCTCTTTCTATTCGTTTGCTTGCATCTTGTACCTTAAGTAATTGCAATTACCTGCTTATCACACTGACAGTTCCACACGCGGAGAACCGAAGAAGCGTAACATTCGCGACACAAAAATCACTGTAAAACACCTGCCGATTGAGCGCCCAAAATTCCAAAACGTATAGTAACAACGCAACGTTTCAAGCAACCTGAAGAAGATGCTAAATAAGAAGGAAGAAACAAAGCTTCTTCTACAGTTTCCAAATGACACGTATCTTTCCCAATCCACTCTTTTCCAATAATTTAGCCGCTGAAAAGTAACGACATTCGTTACTACTGACAAATGTTATAGGTACATCAGCGTGCCATTAATACAATGTAAATATTACGTACCTATATTAGCAATTAGCTAGTATCAATTTATGTTAGAAATATTATACACATTTCTGACCAAACAACAACATACTAGTCTGATAGAATATCGCATAAACCTATGAAATCCAACAATGGACAACTGTAATTGCTAATAACACTCAAAGGTGAATGAGACTCCAAATAAATAAATTAAGAAAAGGAAAGAAAGAAAGAAAAGAAGAGCTGGATACGCCTTACAGCAACAAACAACTCAACGATTCAACCAACACCCCTTCTTCAGCCATCCTCGACGAACCTTCACGTCTACGAAATCCACGAACTTGTGTACTTCCATTCTTCATCGACGTTTCCAACCCTCTTCAACCCTTCTCAGCCTTACTCATCTCTCTCACCCTCTTGGCATTCCTTGAGATAATCCTTATCCCGAAACAAGTCTCGCGTCTTGTGTAGTTGTTGCGGCTGTTTTTTTGCGCCACAATGGTCGTCGATATAAATGCAGCGATAAAACGTCGCGACGCCGCCATTCGTTACCGAAGCGGGCGTCGCGATGCCTGGCCATCCCTCCACGATCTGTCTACGACTACGCTTTAACGCCGGTTTATTGTTAATTTCGCGTTACGCGTTTTCCGCGCCGTGAATCCAACGACGGGACTCGAGACGAACGAGACGACGAACCATCGTAAAAGACGAAGCAACTTGGCATTCCGTGGAAGGAGAACCAGGAAAGTAGGTTATTACATGGTCGTTGGTCGATTACCTTTGGGTCGCGCGAAGGCTGCTTTGGCGGCTGATTAGATTTCTCCGAGAATTTCGGCTCGGATTTTCCGCGATCCTCCGGAGGAAATAGGATTTACAGGACGGGTAAGGGTACGTGGATTTCATAATGGAAGAATTTTGATTCCTGTTTGCTGGTTGAAGAGAATTTTTCGTACGTTTTAAATGGTTAACGTGTGTCAGGTATGGCGGATACGTTTTAATTTTACTTGTTAGAAAAATAATGGAATCTGCTTTTTTTCAAAGCAGACAATTCAAATCATGTCGTTGTTTTGCCTCGGAGTATCGATATCGTTAGGACATACATAATATAATAATAAATAAACTCCGTGTAAAACAATTTCGCCGCTACGTGCAACCATCAAACCAGACCAGTATAAATAGACGACCATGTTCTCCAGAAGTCAGTCAGTCGTGCGAATCAATACCAGTTATCAGCGATGTTGTTAGCGACCTATACACTGTCTTTAGCGAATTTATTAGTACGAGCGTCTTTGCGAATATTATTTGTATTTATTTATTTACTATTTTAAATACACTTGACGGTTTCAACAACGAGTTATCTCGTTATTCGAACAACAAGCCGCATAACTATCCTCCACACGGTTTGTATTAAAATTTTGTTGGATTAATGGAAGAACGAATTATGTGTTCAGAAAGATTGAACAGAAGTAGCCGTGTTACGCGTCTTCAAATTTTTCCCTCCAATTCATAGCATATGCGTAGGTGTATATATCGTATATCGATAACGATATTTTTATGCTATCTTCGAACTTCAGAAGATTCTGAATGAAATATAAACGCGTTATCATATCTCTGTAGATTTTTTGCTTAAGAAACTCAATTTTCCTGTGATACTGTTTGAATATCTGGCAAAATCCCTGGCGAGTCTCACCATTCACCACAACTCTGTCTTCCTAACGCCCCAATTACAAATCCATTTAAACCGTTCGCTCAACCTCGCTCGGAAGAAGCTTAAAATTTAATTCCCCACCATTCCCACTCTATATCAATATTCATCTCGCTGTTCCCGGAAGAATAAAGGAGCAATAAATTCCAGACACTCTTGGTTCATCGCGAATCCTTACACGATTAATATGTGTTTCCTTGCTGTTCTAGTGGAATTGCTAAATATTCTACAGTTCCACCTAATCGCGTCCGAATTTGTAAAATTTGAGAAAGAAAAGGGCAACTTCGATTCTCCATGCCGTTTTAGAATATAAAAGATTGTTTAAAAAATTCAGTTCAGGAACGTGAACTCTGTTTTTTGAAGGGGGCCCAGGACCAAAATTTTATTATTATTCTATTATTCTTGTTACGTTTTACTATTTAAATTTGAAATTTAAAACTATTTGTTTTACTTGAACGATGCCTTTTGAGATCTATAATGGAAAATTTCAACCAATACAGTAGTTGCTGCCACCAGAAACAGTCTAAGGACTGTTTCAATTAGATATTTTATCGTTGAACTAAATAGCGTTAATTAGAGTTCAAGGCTACTGGTCAATAGTCTCCACGTTTCGGCTAACCTGCTGTGTGCAGGAATACTAGCACGGGAGAGGATTGTTCGAAATAAACAATTATTATTGGCACGCGTGTTGATTTCGTCCGGCTTGATAATGTTGGTATAGATATTTTATGATTTTTATTCGAGAGACAAACCGACAGAAATATTACATAAATGCTTCGATTGGCAGAATGGTAACGAATTATTAATATTAATAAAAATTTGACTCATCTGATGTAATCTGTCATCATCATTGTGCGACATTTTTTCACAAAGACTCGCAGTTTCTCGTGCAAAATTTAATGATCTTTTAATTTTCTGCAGCAATACGTTAATAATGAAACTATTGTTTGTCACAGCGAGGAAATTATTTCTAGGAACAGGTTGGCCGAAATAAAAATTGGTATTAGCGAACTACTGATTTTTATGCATTTCTGAAAAGATTTAAAAGCGCAAAAATACCGAGAATGCACGTAACATGAAAAATGTTAATTAAATTATAATACATAGGAAGTATTCCTATAGTATTTGGTAAGCGAAGAAATTTTTTACCGAGTTTCTATTTTTTTTTATTCGTATCCTCATTTCTGCAACGTTTCAAATTTCGCCCTTAGCATAACGTCCAGACCGCAAAATATTCGGCTAGAATGCCGCTCTTTAGGGATTTTTGAGATCGCCGAAGCCGAAAATGAGAGTCGTTTTTCCCGGGAATAAGACGTAAAAAATCCTAGTCAACCTGTTGATGCGTTATGTCCTCGTGGATTTTGACAGTTTCTTTTTTAGAATTTCCGGCTTTTGACCTACCATACGTACGGCTTACTCTGTATGCGTTTCAATCGCATAAGTATCGCATTAGCTTTGCACCATTTTTTATTATCCGGACGCTGCCGTTGAGGCATCCGGTTATCCCATAATCATACAGAGAGCAATAAGCGGTAAAATTGGCATTGATCGTTTCATTACCTGTCTTGCCACTTACTACCTTCTGTATGTTCACGCTCTTACGCAAATTTCCAAAGTTAAGACCTTGTCGGCCAAATAGAACAGTTTTCCAATTGTGAATCCGTTGAAAAAAGATCTTCATTTTCAGCTTTAGCATTTTGTCATCCAAAATAACTCCGAAAGAACACGTCCAAATTAAAAATTTTGTACTAAATCACAATTTTCTTCTTTTTTTTTTTGGACTGTCAAATTGCCAAACTATTCTCGTGAGTAATATTCTGCGAAAGATTCTTCCTGTCGTTGCTTGCAACGCGTACGTAAGCGTGTCTTCCCTTCTCTCTCTTTTTTTTTTTGTAGAGAAGGGTGAAGAAAAACTCGTTTAGCACGCGTCAAGTTGCACCAGAGGTAGTTTTTGTTTAATTGTAAGCAGGGTGCACCGTTGGGTGCACCGGGCACGAAGACGACGAATACGACGATGCTTGGGTGCAGACGCGGAATCTGCAGTCTGTGCAGGTCGTTTAAATTTCATCCACGTCGTTCGTTTGTACAGTCGCAAGACAGGATCGAGTCCCTTTGATTACTCCTGGGATTCCGTGGATTCCGGTTTTCTATCTGCCTCGCTCTCTGCTCTATTTTTAATTCATTATACGCGGTACGTTCTGATGTTACGCGAATCACGGGATTCCATTTGTAAGGAGATTGCAACAAGCGCGTCAAAGCGAAAACGCGATATGCTTCTCTACATTTTCCTTCTTAGCTTCTTCGATCTAATCTTGTGTTTTGTCTTTTATTTTCATGTTTCTTCTCCTTTGTTTAGTACTGATGTATTTTTGGAAGAATAGGAAATTGGCTCGCTTCCTTTCCAAGAGGATATTTGACGGAACTATCGTTGGGAAACTGTGCGTTTTTACTGGGAAAATATTGGCTTGGAAACTAAGTGATGGCGGATTTTGTCAATGCCACCTAATGACAAAATCCGCAATCACTTAGTTGCCGATCCAATAGCGATTTAATAGGTTGAGGGAAAGCTGTTGACGAAATGAATCGAAGGAACTTTCGTAGAAACTGAGAATAAAATTAATTTGAATAGAAGAATCTGTATGCTTTTAGATATTAACACGTCAATGCCCGGAAAAATGTGGTCTAAAACGAAAGTTCGTAAAAGCATGATTTTTGTCGACTGCTCGCGAAATGCCAGAGACATAAATAGGGTTTTACCTATTGTGCGTTAAATGCCGCCAATTTATAAATCTAATATGTGGTATCTCTTATCGATTAGATTAAAGAAATGATAGTTTTAAGCGTAGTTAAACTGAATCTGTAATTATACTCGACAAGTAGTTTTATGCAAGACACGAAAAAACATATAGTAGGAAGAATGAAAAGTAGTGGAAAAATACGCCACCCATAGAAACGGTGCCGCGCGTGCAGTAAATATAATAAACGCGGCACAACGATTTACATCTGCAAACATTGCAATGTAGCTTTTCACAGATGTACACGCTTCGAAAAATATCGCACAATAAAAAATTACGAGCATTGTAATATCGCAGAATACACACGCTTTATTTAAAATAAAAAATTCAATCGTAACGTTTATTTAATTGAATTTAAGTGGAACTTATTTTGAATGGAGCAACGTATCTTGTAAATTAATTGTAAGATAAAGTTACTATCGAAAAATCTTGTCTTCAAATTTCATGGAAAGATATATCATATTTGAAAAATTACAACGATTTTTGCAAAGCGACGCAATGTAGACGGAAACCTTAAAATATTCCGACTAAACGCATTAATTTTCACGTTGATGCACGTACGCGTAAAAACTTGAAAATTTATAACAAATTCTTTTAGAACTTAAATGAATATTAAGTTGTAGCATATGAAATGTCCAATTTCATGCTGTCATTTTATTTGATTTTTAAGCTGAACATGTACTTTTACATCCACTGCAACAATATTTTCAAAGTACTACATGTCGTAATATTAAAATATCAACAAATTATATCTCGCCTTTCAGAAATCTTCGTCAACGTATCAACGTCATTTTTTAAATATTTATCTTCTAGAGCCTATCAAATTATTTTCTCTTTCGATTATACCATATTAACCTTAAGTTAACTGCAGCGATCTCCTTAAAAAGTGTGCACCTAAAGTGTGTCGCAAAACGTAAACGATGTCGCGTATACTCGTCAAACACGTGGCTGCTATGATGTAGAATTAAGTCGTAACGTAATTACTATCTTATTTTTTTAATTTTATCACCGACTGGGCTCGTCGTAACACGAAATATCGTCATTTCTGCATAACGGGTGTACTCGTCAAAAACAGTTAACTAACTGCGATTCTCTTATTTAATCAGAAAGTAACGTCAAAATAAAACCCATAGAAACAAAATCCTCGCTGCATATTTTTATCAACGATCTTCGCGTACAATGAATCAAAATTCTATCGCGCGATCAAAAACAGAAGCAAGAATTGCCAAGCACAGTCAGGAAATTTCATTCGCGATTATTCCTTTCGTTTTATCGTATCTTTTGGTCTCTTTGGTTGCCGGTGTCTCGTCGCGTAGCGCACTTCCTTCGCGTTATCAGAGCCAGGGCTTCGTTTTATCGAGACGCGAGATCGCTGCTCGCCCAGAATTGCTACACTTTAAATCTCAGACTGCACTTAGCCAGTCTTATCAGCGCCGGCGTATTTCATTCATATTTCATATTGTGTCTCGCGCACGAATAAGCCGCGCTCCGCGTTTGGTCACAGCGATTGCTAGCGAGGAAAAAGGCAGAGGAAGAGAGAGGATAAAAAAAGAGAAAGAAGTCAACGATCTGTATCGTGCCGCCGTATATCGCTTTTCCACGCGAACGAATAAATTAACAGCTGGGTAGGGAAAGACTCTGCGTCGTTCACGGGTGCTCCCATGAACCGAATAATGGTTCTACGATGGTGTTAAAGTTGTTTTTAATTCTGCTCTGATAATACGCTTCTTAATTTCCCATCGTTGTACTCGTAATTTTCTGGATTTTTAGTAATTTTAGCATTTCTGAACAAGTCTCAAGGTGAACTGTCGAACGTTTCGCGAATTACAGATTGAAATTGTAATTCTTACGTTTGTACGCCGTGACTTGCAGTATTGTGTTCGCCATGTGTTTTCTCTCGAAGTAAACGATTGTATATCAACGATTAGCCGGTGACGTATCTTCTCCAATTTTCAACAATTGTTTCCAGTCTTTCGATGAAGTTTCCTATGTCTCTTCTGCAAAAGTTGGACCGTAACGAGTTTCGTTGTTTGAAACTTAACTGGCAGTACTTATGGGATGACCTAATGGAAAAACGAAGGAATTGAAGATGTCTAAAGAAATCTGGATAGAAAAAGTTTCGAAAAAGAAACAGAGAAGATCTTTACTCGAAGGAAATTTTTATAGCGATATGAGAGCAGCGCTGTGTGTTTCGTCGACTTTGTTATAGTTAAAGTTACAATAACGAAAACAAAGTTCAAATTGAAAAAATGAACAATCTTTTAAAACCGCTCGACTGTTTATAGAATTATTTTCTTCTAATAATTCCAATTTATTGCATTTACCGTTAGGAGATTACCATTTTTAATTCGACCATTCGAAAATTTGAAGTTTCGCGTTCCTCGTTTCGCGCAGTGAAAATTTGATCGTTTCGCGTAGCAAGACACAACATACTTTTTCATGAAAGTTATTCCAAGTGAAGGAAATTCGTAAAGAGTTTCGTTACAGTTGTATGGGGGGAGGGGGGGGGGGAGAAATATAGTTTGCAGCTTTCGCACTTGGATTACCAGAAGCTGCTGCGTAGTAGCTGCGTTCTTTTGCGAATTTCTCGAGGGAAATTCTCTGAAAACATCGAAACGCTCCGACAACATTGGCGAAGGCGCTGGCTACCACTTAAACGCCGTTTAAATCATCCCGTTTCTCCCTTTTAATTGTTTGGCTAACGAAAATTTACGGCCAACGATTCATTCTTTAAGCGATATTTATTATTAGTTCCCAGTCTTGGCGAATGCTAGTTATAAACTACAGAAATGTTTAAGAAAGAGCATAGAGAGGAAAATATAACGAAAATATATACCGACGGATAAAAGAAAACTCTCTTACAGAGCGATTCTCAGGTTCGTCTAAATGTATTCAACCGGCAGAAGTTGATTCGGAGTTGGTTCAATCATACAGCTTTGGCCAAATAAATTGAATTCATCTAAGTATAAAAGTACGTATAAGAGTATAATACATCATAAAATCGCGTACCAACATCAAATATTCCAACTGTACTTGCGCTATTTTATTTTAACGATTATTTACGTTATTTCATTTCAACGACCATTTAAGTTACTTTATTTCGGTAACACCCGTTGAAATACAATTTTCATTTCGGCTCGTACAAACCCGCATATAAACAACAGTGTTAAACATCTGTAACGGCCCATGGCCGTAGAAAAAGTTTCAAGTTGAAACGAAAAATTCAAAACTAACAGATCCATAATACTGTGCCTCGGAACACTAACTGTGTTTTAGGTTCTACAAGCTAAAGAACTTTGAATAGCTTGTTATTGCTGTTTCTTGTGGTAACGTCCGTTGATATAAATGTAGGAACGTGCTCTCTATTTTATTATTATCATTTCTTTGATTGATATAGTAGCACTGAGCGAGCGACGATTAAAACCCGCATACACTGTTTTTTCTACCAGTTGCGGGGAGACGCGATCGCAAGGAAGCGCGTCAACGGGAGTCGTAAATTCTCGTTACGATTAGACAATCGACGCCACAATCTGTTCGGTCCCCTATTTCGATTAGGATAATAGAGGTACTTTAATGAGTATAATGGTTGATTAACGGTTCAAAGATAGTATGTATTTCCAACAACTTTGTAGAAAAGATAGTTACGCTGATGCGTAAGATATAAGTTAAGTAGATGAATGATTGAAGGTTGGAAACACGATAAAAAGATGTTGACTGTTCTAAAGTCGATGAAACAGAGAAGTCCGGTGACGATGCTGTTGCAAAGGAAAACTCTTACTCGGTGGTGATCGCCCCACCACTGGTCGCTTGCGAGTGGAATCCCGGGAAACATGGGAAAACCTTCGTTTCCCCAATTTTTGGTTGATGGAACAATCACTGTTACAACTGTTGCGGGGAGACGTGATCGGGAGGAAAGCGCGTCAGCGAGAGGCGTAAATTCTCGCTACGATTCGGATAATCAACGCTGCGAATTAGTCGTTCCCCTGTTTCGATTAAGATAACAGAGGTGGTTCAATGAGTTTAACACCGAATTAACAGGGTTAACATAAACTTGTATATTTGACAATATTTAAAATAATATAATGAACACGCCACAAATTATTTAACGATTATACTATTAGTTTGATACAGGAATTTGACCCAACTTTATAATATTTCTTGATGTATTCGGTAGACTAAGCGACTTTAATGTTATTCGTCAGAACCTCTCGATGCATATCGTTTGAATCCTCAAATGGTACTGATTACCCTTCGATCTTTTCTTTGTCTTCTCTGGGAGACTAAACCCACTACGCTCGGGTCACCCCACTGTTCGCGCCTATGATCATGTAACGTCAATCCACATCAGAGACCAGGCCACACACCGCGGGCAAGATTATAGCCAGATGTCTACACATCCTTGGCGCGTATTCTCAATAGGCTTAAGGACCCACCATGGGTCTTGGCATTTTTCATAGTTAAGGTCCTTTAGACCAAACAAGTATCTTTTATCTTAAGTGCCCCTTTTATATTTATTGTTTACTACGGGTTAACACGGGAAAGTTGGTTTTCCTCGAGTTCGGTATCTTCTGTTAGCAGCTTTCTCTCGAGGGCGTCTAAAACTCTTCCTGGTTCACCAACCTTCTTATTATCCAATCGGAAGCGGTGTCTACTGTCCTCACTTTCCTAACCAAAATTGTCATCAACAAATCCGATGGTTCCGTGTTCTTAGACACACCCCTAGCTTTCCTCAGACACAGTATCGTTAGTAAAACTTCACTTATTCTGTATCCTTAGAAGATACAGAGAGAAGAGTAGAGAAGAAAAGGGTAGACTTTCTACCCTTAGATCAGTCGCGTACTTAATGTATCAGTGTAATTAGCTTTTACATAAAGTTGTTGGAGTGAATTGTGATTTATGTGTGTTAATTCAGTGTGTATTCCATTGTGATTGCTGAATTCATAATAAAGTTTAATAAAAGCAAAATTGATAGTCGTGTTACGACTCAGCTATTTTATTTTATCATCCAACCTTCAAGTTTACGTGACAATCACGTATGCCACCTTCTTCGTGTCGATAAAATAACGCTCACGTTAAACGAATCGACGTTTTTAGAACTCGCTGCTTGATGAACTATGCGCTTGCCGCTACATTGTATATTTTTCGTCGGTCAGACAAGACTGTCTGTAGTGCCACAAGCGACGGTTAGGAATACGGCCTATGGTAAGCCTCGTGGCGTAACAATAACCATAAGGAACCTATTGGCTCGAAAATGTTTTATGTCAATTGACGGTAAATCAAAAAGCCTCGATCTATGACAGTTCCTTAGGATTATTGCGATTCACTTAATTCCATGTGCACAGCTGGTGGCCACCTCGAACGTAAAGAGTCACCGGACGTAACTATCTCTATACTTATTTTAATACATCTGACTATTGCAAATTCATCTACCCATTACTTTATTAAATACGCCTACACGTTATAACTACCTCATATCGACTGAATGGAAACGACCAAGTATGGGCTAAAAACTTTCCCTATAAGAAAAACAAAACGGCGAGAGCTAAGTGGAAACGCGGGGACGAAACAACGTAGGAGCAATTTCGCCGTGTCATCTCGAGTTTGCGAAGTCGACTCGACGAAATCGAGGCGGACAATCTTATTACGGCACAGTAACTGTCGCGAATTGGATGTTTCGATAGACCAAGAGGGTCCTTTCGGTCGAAAGTCGATTCACCCTACAGTGGTGACTGTGTCCAATAAAACGAGGACGTTGTGCTCTCTACTTGGAGACGTCCCGAAGGTTAACTGCGTCAGAATTCTGCCTTCGGTATCACGAACTACGATCTAAGCCCTACAGAACAGAATAGGGACAAGCGTAAATGACCTTCGTCCGCGAAATTTCATAGAAGCAAAGGACGAAACAGGAGACCCGGCATTGCAGGTTTTAGCTTGGGTTTGTCAGCGACACCGGTTTACTGCCGAATGATCTGACTGGGTTCAAAGAGACAGAGGAAAAAGGGTTTCAGGACTGATCAAAGGAGGCTTGTAACGAGCTTGGAAGCTTTCGAAGGACTGACGAGACGTTGCAAGATGGCCAGGATCAAAGCTTGTCGGAAATTTTGGGTTCGAATAAGGGTCGCAGGTTGAATGGATCGTTTATAGTTATCTCAACGAAAAAGCTTTATGTTTTTGTCAAATAAGGTTTTTTTTCTTCCTTTTGTATTTTAGAGGTAGAGAGGATTTGTCGAATAATTCAAGCAGATAAAGATTGTTCGTTAGAAAATTTTATCTCTATATTTATATATTTATAATAGAAAGAAATATAAGAGTGGAAAGACTAGTGAAATAGGTAGAAACGTCAATTTAAAACGAAATTGGAATAGATGTATAGTGGAAATTGTAGAAAATATTAAAATCGCGTTTCAACCAATAATAACTTTCTTTTCGTCCTCTGTTTCAGGTGAGTACTTTTCCAAGTTTCCATCGTGAACAACCATCGTTCTCCTGCTATTGCGTACGTAAAAGCGAGTTCTTTTGAATCATAACGAGATTATCTTACGAACAAAGATAAAGAATGTAAGAAAGAAAGATGAGAAAGTATTTATTCGTTATCATGTGAAATCTCCAAAAACATAGAAATCTATTACACAAAATTTCAATGAAAAATCGTAAATTTCTTATTTTAATCGTTCTAATAGTTGCCAAGCTTTCTATCTTGACTACCTTAATCAAATTCTAATACAACGAATAAACCTCTGATAAAACAAGAATAATATCTTGTAGTAACGAGCTGCGCTGAATTGTTCGTAAAACATGGTAACAGTCGTTTCTTGTCTCCGCTTGCTTCACGAGGAAACAAGGTTTTTGCAGTGACGTTTTGCGTACGGAATCTCAGTCGATGGACAGCGTAGAAACGCGGGAAGAACAAAGACGTGGAAGATCATGGCCATACCACGACGTTTCCCCTAATAAAGGTAAATCCGCTTTCACGGTCCCGGACGCAAACTACAAATTGCTGCGTTCCCAACGATCGACCGTGCTCCCTTTGCCACGACATTATAATCCTCCCGGTTGTCCTGACGTCGAATATTCTTCGCCAGAGAATTTCCTTCTGTCTCCCGCGGCGAACGTCGCCAAGAGATTCTTCGAGTTCGATGCACCCGCGGTTTAATCGCGAATTTTCTCAAATATATTTTCTCTCGAAGATCCCATCTCTTTACCTTCCGAGATTCTTTTTCTTCGAGAGTCGTTTGGTAGCAGACCGTATTGTAAAACGCCGAAGATAGATGGAACGTGAACCGAGAAGGATCGTTAGGTGCGCGTTTCAGAAGAAATTTCCAGAGATATAGCGCGGTACGAAACAAAATTTTAACAGCGGAGTGCTCTTTTGAATTTCACGAAACACCTTCGTCCCGAAGAACCGTCTTTCTTTCTCGTTCGACGTTGTTTCTCTCGCAGATTCGTTCGATAGGGTATGTCGTAAAATATAAAAGATGGCCGGTACGTTTATTAGGTACGCGTCGAAAAGGAAATCGCAGAGATATAGCGTAATGTGAAACGTAATGAAAAATTCGAAGAATTTCGCATTTGCAATCTTCGCGATGATCAATGAAACCTGCTTTTCCCGATCGATCGCACGGGAGGTTTACTTGAAAGAGAAACTTGGTCGCGAAACTCTTCTCCACGATGTTATATAAAGAGAAAACGCTCCCTGCGATTTCTTACTTAGCTTTAATTTTTACGGCGCAATAGCTGGATGGCTAACAATTTTACGACAGAATTCGAAGGATTAAGTCGCGAGATGGCATCGTTTCACGGACCCGTCATGTCGCTACTTTCTCATTCTACGGATAAGATGAGCCCTGGGATCCAATAAACCGTGTGTATCTCTCCTTTGTGCTCTTACGAGCTTGGAAGTCGCCTACAGCCTTTCAAATTCTCGCCAGGCCAGCGTAGTTTCAGCAAAACTGCGGCTCTTACCCCGTTTTCCGCGACAATCCTATCGCGTTTATTACGCCGCCTTGAATTCTTCATGCTCGATTTATCGCCACTTTCATATCCGACCCGAATGCTTCTCCATACCGAACTTCTCTCTCCCTCTCCTCTCGCGTGTTTTCCCTTTTTGCCCTTCGAAAAATCTCAATCCCTTTTCACCGGCTCCGATTGATATTCGATCCGATGGACTCTATGAAAAATCTGTGTCACCGGTTTTTAACATGCCCCTCTTTTCTGCTTGGGAAAAAATTCCCTTTTTTCCGGAGGGAAAATTCGAACGCGTGGTTCTTTAATCGCGAATCGTCGAAATAAGCGCGTTTGGAAGCCAGATACGCGAGTTTTCATGGACTGGCTATAGAAGAGCTTAGGCTAATATCGCTTCGAAGACTTTAACGAGAAAAGTTCACGCGAATATGGTTTATGAGCAGTGGAGTTTTATTTAATACGCGATTTTTGGTTTATTCGATGTTAGATTACTGTTATCCAAAGCAGCCATTTCATATTTTCTACTTTTAAAAACGGTTTACGATTGTTTCCAATTACGTATGCATTTTTGAATATTATTTATGAGAATCTATAATCGTTTAACGAGAGAATTTAATTGTTACGTCTTCAGGATTTTTTCATTATTTTTTCATTTAAATCACGGATGCTTTTCACGCGGAAAATGGATGCTTTCGCGGCTCTTTTTGTTTCAAATTTGTTGACATTCCACCTTTACGGGACACGATCAAACGTCAATTCGAATTTCACCGATTTCTCCACAAAGAGATACAAAGAGATTCTTCACTCAGTCGCTTTACGTTCTCCGAAACTAACGTCAACGCAACTCTGTTTTCCAATGTATGTTTTCTAGGAAACGTAATCCTGGAATTTCAAACTGGCACCTTATACAAATAGGAGAATATTTTTTCACGCGGTCAAGTAGCTTGAAATTTTTCGGTTCAGGACTGGCATCGGCGTCTCAGCTTCTCGAAACACGATCGAATTCCACCGATTCTTCCATAAAGAGTTTCTTCGAATCTAAAATCAACAAAACGCACTATTTCTACAACCGTGCATAGAAAAATACTTTTAAAATTTTCCATCCAAGATTTTTCTTCCTCCTACACGAGCAAACAGCAATCGAATCTCAGTGATTCCATCGCAAAGACTCTTCCATCCAACGTTCTCTAAAACAGTCCAAGAAACAATTTATTGGAAGAGAATGCAATCCTCGAACGTGGTGCTATTTTATACAAATAGAAAAACAGCAACAATAGAAAAACTTCTTTCGCGTGAACCTCTGCTTGCTGCAAGAACACGTTCAAATTTTTCCATCAAAAATGGAAAGTGCTAGTTCTTAAACACAAACAGATATCGATCGAATCTTAGTAATTTCTGCGCGAAAGAATACTCTGCTCGCTCTTTCATCCTGCATTCTCTAAAACCAATGTCCGGGAAGCAATTTATTACAAGAAAAGGCAATCCTCGAACGCGCAACCATTTGATGTAAGTAGAAGCAACGGACAAAAAGCGTCGAATTGAAAAGCTTCTTTCGCGTAAGCATCTGGTTCGCGGGAGGAGAACACCTCCAAATCATTCCATTCGAGATTCCTTTTTCTCAAACACAAGCGAATAGCAATCGAATTTTCCTCGCCGCCCTTTCACGCTTCTCCAAATCCATCACCAGCGAGACTCTTGTCCCCTCGAAAATCCTGCACCTTTGCTTTACCAATCTGCCGATACAACAATCTCAAACTTGAAATCCAATTTCCAAAAACCAACCGTAAACGCGCCTGTCTCCAGCGTACAATCTCACCTTTTCTGTCCGCGATAAGAAATCGTTGAACGAGGTTTTCGATCAGAGAAACCGGAGCAGAGAAAAGCGTGGAAGAGGAGAATCAGTGGGCCACGTTTGCCAGTGTTTTCGATAGCATGTAGATAAATCGATTCCGCAGCGCGGCAACACAATTTCGTGGTTGTCGTCGTGTCGGTGACCTACGATAAGAGTAAGAGAGGAAGGCAGAGGGCAGAAACAGAGAATTGGTGGAAGGAGCAGGTATTTCCATTTGGCGGAGTGCAATCGACACGGAAAAGCGGCTCGCCGAGGCTTCTCCATTTCCGGATGAGTTTAGCCTGACGCAGCGACGGCGGCGGCTATCGAGAATTGATTTGTCCCGGGAAAACACGCGAATTGTTGGCGACCACCGTCGCGATTCACCGCATCGAGATCGACACGTGGCCACCCTGTCACGCGTCCCGTCTGTTTGCTCCTCTTACGCAAGATTTTCTCTTTTTTCATGCTCGTGCGTTTTTCTGTATATACACGGTGGTCATAAATTCACGTGATACGAAGAATAGAAATTCTATGAATATCTCTATCGCCTGCCACGGCTATCGATCGATGCTGTTGCCTGATCGTGCAAAGTGGAGGAAAGTTTCGCGATATTTTATTTGCACGTAAAATGTTTAATGAACTCGTAGACTGTGCCAGAAAGAGAGAAAGGTGGTGGAGGAGAGTGGAGAGTTCCAAAATTAATGTTCCTATGAGAAATCTGCGGCATCGTGAAATTTTCTACGTTCAACCTCGTAAAACTGAGTTTGCTCACCGCATTGACGTAAATCACACGGCCGTTAATATTGATATTCTGCTTTACGTAATTGAAATATTCTTCGAATCTACTTTTACTATGAAAAAGTCGAATTTTTACCAGCACGAAATTGAATTTTTCTAATTTTAATTGTAGCAGCAGTCGCTGTATCTTTTCGTATGCAAATATGTGTATTAACTCCGTGTAGCCTAACGGGTTATCTCCGTAAACGATAAACGACAAAGTAAAGTAAGACGAAAGTCGAGAGCAATAAAATTGCGAGACAGCGTGTTCGAGAAAATCGGGTTTGAAAATTTGCCAAGTACGCGTGTAATTGTTTGGCAAAGTACATGTTCAAACTCTATTTTCTTTAAAACAAGGAAACTTTATTCCACATTTTCCACTTACTTTCGCCGATAGAATAATTTCCTGGCAATTGTCTATTCTTGTCTAATTGGAATTAAGCAATTTACATGTACTCGACAAGTTTTCAAACTTGCTTCTCTCGAAAATGAAGCTTCCCAAGCAATTTTATGTCTTGATTTTTATCTTATTTTGCGCCCTACTATCTGCCCGGTTTTAATTGTACGACGAATTTACAACCACCGTATATATTCGTTCGTAATAATATCAATGAATTAATTGCAGTTTAATATAACAAATTGCAATACTTGTTCCGGTTAATAGGAACATAAATTTTATTCGCTTAACGTCAATACCATAGTGTTCGAATATTAATAAGAGTCACTGTATAACAGAGAATTGATTTGTCTGGGGAAAATACGGGTTGTTGGCAACCAATCGTCAACCAATCCCGAGTCGAAATCGACACGTGGCCATCCTATCACACGCCTCGTCTGTTTGCTCCTGGAATTCAAGAGTTTTCCTTTTTTTTTTTTTGCATATGTGTGCATGAGATGGTGTGTTTTGGGTGTGTGCGGCATGGGAGACAGGTTGATGGATTTCGATTGTTTCGTTTGGTTAAAGTTCAATTCGCTTATCGAACGAATCGTGAGGTTTTAATTTAGTTGGAGCTTGGTTCGCGTGTGTGGAAAGTTCGTCTTTCGGAGAACTCTTCCTTTCGCCCTTTTGTTTCGAGTGATTCGTTGGGAAAAATTTTCGGTACGAGGGTCGTGAAGTTTCTGCTTGATAAGAGTTTTGTTTGTAGCAGAGGATTTTTCTATTTCACAGCAGATTGCTTCGTTTAAGGAGACTGTTCGAGTAATAGTTTGATTAAATTTCCTGTTCGTGATATAAATTGCAAAATTTATATTCGCTCGGAGCTTCCTGTGTATCGTGGAATTCTGTATTCCGAGTGGTCCATAGAATTTTGGCTAATTTATTGGATGAAACTGTAATTTATTTACGTCGTGAGCTTATACAATTTTCTATTTGCCGAAAATTTCATTTCTAGATGTATGGAAAGCTTCTTCGTTGTGGAATCTTCATTTACTTACGAGTTTCGTTCGCATCGTGTAATACAGACATTTGTATTTGCATAAGTTCAACGAATTTTTCTTAATTCGTCGAACGAAGATAGAATCGGACAATGTCGTGGGTTTCGAATTTCTTATTTGCTTGGAATTTGATTTGCACGTATATAAAACAACTTTTTATTCGAGAAGAAATTTCTAGTTTCCAATGAGAATCTTACAAACTGACACAGTTCAGAAGCCATTTTATGCATGCAACACTCATGTAGAAAAGCGATTGCGAGTTTATTTAAGACAGATATATAATGTTGTCTTAATGCGAGTTCGTGTTATGATAATAGTCATGGCTTAGGACGAGCGAGTGGATTAGGCTAGACTACACTAAATTGAACTAAGCTTAGGCTAAAGTAGATCAGGCAAAAGTAAATTTCGGTTAAAACTAGACCGGACTAAATCAAACTTAAATTATGCCTGAGTAAAGTGCAGGAGATTTCTCTAGGTCAGACGAATCTAGATTAATCCAAACTATATCGCAATTAGAATGAACCTTTCTCATATTCCAAAATTAGAATATTTAAGATACTTATAGTCTTCTGTCTACTGTGATATTCGAGAATAATTTTCGAATCTCAGAGAAAATCTGCACGCTACGTAGTTAACTTTGAAAATGTCAGAACTGCACGATACACAGATATACGTAAGATACTCGAAAAAATATAGCAGTCTTTTTATAATATTTCGTAAATAAAACAATTGCCTACCTAGGTTTCGATTTTCTAAACTATATTCAAAATTTGACTATATTCACAAAAATATGAATTTCCACTGTTGAAAATTGTGGATCATAATTGCCGAAATAAAAGTAAAGGAACGCTAAGGTTACACTTAGAATTCATATTAAAATAGTTTTAGATTTATTTAATAAACGATTTCCAGGATCTTCGTCGATATACATTTGCACGCGTCTCAGCACTTTCTTTGTCTCACCATTTTCTATACCACGCTGCCAAGGGAACAGTTACATTCATCTATTTTTCGAGACGCTGTGCACACACATACTTCTGTAGCGGCACTCGACAGCAAAACTTTCCAACGGTTTCTGTTCCGTGGCTTGCTACATGAAGACCCTATCCTTAGCTGGACGATGGCAGCGCAGTGGCTAGCGTAATTGGTTACGAACGTTCAAGACCCAGGTTCGAACCCCGGCACTCATAGTCCTGTTTTTCACGATTCCTAAATGAGAAGAAGTCAGCGGACCGGATGGTTGGAAGAAAATCCCCAACCCGAACGAAGAAAAACATCATATACACCAGCAAGTAACACTATCTATATCCACCTTACTTCCATACACTCATATTCACATATACGTGTGTCACTACTACGCGGCTAATCTAGTCTAGCACAGAAAATTATACATATCTTTATGCACAAATACTCACAGTCTACTCGTTACCATCGTCGCGAAATTACATGCTAAACGTAAGTTGCATATAAGTATAAAATCGAGGAAAAAGGAGAAAAGTTTATCACGATCGCTATATAGACGTTGTCGAAAATGAACAGAGCCGAAAAGTGTTGACCGTGTATCAGGGTTAATTTACCCCTAGCTAGTTCTTCGTTGTTTTCCCACCCCTTCTTTCTTCTCTCTTCGTTCCTCCTTTCTAACCTGGCGCATATTTTCCAGAGTTATTGCAACGCTAGTAAATATAGCGATAAGCTTATCGAAGTTTTCCGCCGGACTGTGAGTTTCCCGTCGAATTTATATCCGGCCTCGTGAACGTTTCGTTACGTATCTCACGATAAATATTTATTTATAGAGCGCTTTCAGCGACGCACATTTCAGCCTCGATAACGAAAACCTTTCACCGATTCGCTAGCCGTGGCACGTTATTTTCTAAATAACGCGAGCAAATGCCCGGCGTCAAATTTTCGTCGCGAATTTATCTCCATCGTCTGCTTGTTCACTCGTTTCATCAATTTCCTGTGTATTGTATATCCCATCGTAATTTTGATGCGGCTATTACAAGAATATGACATTCGAAATATACTCACAAACATATATATTTAGTTTATAAAAGAGTGTCTGTCAAGGAATTGCTGGAATATATTTTTATAAAATTTCCTCTCTATCGCTACAATGTCACGCGCGAAATTCCCCAGAGTATCGAAGATGCGAAGGAAGAACGTTTGCAGTGAGTGAGCGCTTGAGACCGCAGCACGGTCGAAGGGTGAACTACCCCGGTGCGAACGTGTTTGAATGTCTTCTAGAAATGACAGTATCGAATGAAAGAGGTAGAGTACGTGTACGACGATAAATGGTTGGGGAATATGAGCGAGTGTATTAGTTAAGAATAGAATTCAGTTTATAGTTTCCACTCAGATACACAACTCACATGGAAACAGCATACTAAATCAATAATAGACAAAATACAGACAACAAGGAGACAAATGCATTGGCTAACGAGTCGAAAATCCAAATTAAGCATAGAAAATAAATGAAAAATATATAAAACGATCATAAAACCAATCTGGACGTACGGAATACCACTATGGGGGACAGCAGCAATGAGCCACATAAACAAAATAGAGACAATGCAAGCTAAAATTCTTAGAACGAAAGTAAACGTACCGTGGTACGTTAGAAATGAGGGACATACGGAGGAACCTGGGAATCCCAACGGTCAAGGAAGCAATCAGCAGCTACGCTGAAAGATACAAGGCAAGAATAGGAACACACCCAAACAGCGGAAATGATCAACACTTTAAATATGGAAGGAAGGCTAAAAAAGAAACACCCAGCAGACCTCACAAAGGATATAACCTAGCAAACGCGAGGATGGTACTCCGCTGGGGGTAGTCACCCACATGATAATAATACCGCTAAAAAATTCATCCTAATGTCCAAGTGGACAAATTGAGAATGTAAAGAAGTAAATAAATTAAAAAAAAAAAAAGGTTTATAATTTGTATGGATCAAGCTGTTACAGTTCAAAGTTGAAAGTAGAAAGTTAACAGGGGTAGTTTTTGAGTAAATTAAGGGTGGTAAATTTAACGAAATTTAGAGAAAATGCAATATATTTGATACTCGTTAATTAAATTATCATAAGTTATTGTTTTTATAAATATTATTATTATTATTTTTATCGTTACTAAATATAGTTTATTATCTTTCATTTGAAATTTCCCGTTTGGAAAAACTGTTCGTAAAGTTATTACTATACTCTTATACAAAATGTTTAGTAGAATTCAATAAATTAGTCGCACATGATCTATTTATTGCAAGACGTAATTTAATAACAATTTGCTCCTCGATGAATTTAATTGCGGATAAAAAGGAAAAAGAATTTAGCGAAATTTATCGCAGGAAAAAACGACCGGTTCGAGAAGAATGATGTTTACGATGGATTAATACGAGGAAAAGTGTGGCTCGTTAACCGTGTCGAAGATAAATGTTTCGCGTTGAAAAGCCCGGTGACTTTCCCGTGGAAAGCTCAACTTGATTGTTTGCTCGGCGTCTTTTTTCCTTTACCTCCCGTTGCTTTTTACACGTGTTGTAATTCCGCGTCAATGCGATGTAATTTGAGAACGACAGGGAGCAAAAGATGCGAGAACACAGGACGGCGAAAGGAATTGAATTCCCGTTGAATTATTTTACAGCAGAAACAAGGCGGTGTTTGTCGCATCCGCCGCACCGTTTTTTAACAGATTTTTTCGTACCATTGTTCTCGTGATCGCGTAGAATTTAAGAGAATGAGAAAGAATTCGAATAAATTCTCCCATCTAGTTGTTCTAACGACTAAACTTTATTATTGATCGGTGCAATCTAACTTTATATTTCTATTTTTTTCCACCGAATATTTGACCCTTTCCTGTTTTGTTTATATCGCGAATATTATTATTTTGTTAATATTCGAAAGATCAGATAACGTGACATCTACAAAATTCGCGAAAAAATGAACATTCTATTATTGTATTATTTATATACTCTGTTAACCAAGAACGCAAAAGAAGAATACAAATTGATCTTAGTATATTCTAGCAGTCGAAAGACAATATATCCAACGTTTTAAAAATACCAGTAGTAAATCGCGAATATAAAAATGTGACATATACCAGCTATTTATTGAAAAGAAAAAAAAATACAAAGAGAGGGAAATGTTACAGACTAGTTATTATGCACAAATGCACGATGTACGAGTGTAACTCTCAACGCTCTGAAAATCAGTGATAATACTCAACCATTCCATCTACCGACGCTTCAGCGATGTAGGTCAACAATACCGCAGACAGCTTCAACTATTTCGGAGCTACAAGATTCGAGTATAGAATATCTTGAAAATTATTGATCACTCGTAGCACCTAAAATCTACATACACGAGGATGAGTATGTGAATTGTGTATTCTCTTAACACCAGAATTATTTTTAATATATCTTTAAGTATATACTTAAATATGTCGTACGTAGTTCATATAGAATTGAAGCAATGCGACGAAAAGAAATAAACGTTTCGTAAGAGCGAATTAGCAATTTAATTGTACCAAAATACTATTTGATATTTTCGATATTTCATGGCTTTTGGTAATTATAAACACGAAATATCAGAAATCAATCATTTTCATTGGTTTACTACTTCTAATGTTATAATTAGACTGTATGTAGATAATAAAATTATGAATATACATAAACCGCGTATTGAATCAGCCGACATTGGAGGACACTAAGAGAAGCTTGCTGACATTTCTGTTTCATTTGAAATCATCAACGATTGGATCGACAGTGCTTTGTTGCTTCAACCTGATTAATTTCAATGCTTGCTCACGTTCTTTAAAGGTAATACTTTGGTATTCTTGGTTCACATCTTCTTAACTGATTTCAAATTTGGCGATCACGTCACCAGATTACGCAACTGTGCAAATAGCATCTCCGAACGAGTCGATCTCATCTTTGGACCTTGCCATAAGTCAAAGCGATCAGCGTTGCGATTATTTAACTCGTAGCGTGCTATTATAACTTAACGTTTCTCGTCCACATAATTCCCTATATATTTATATATTTCTTTCCTTTTCTTGGTTGTACATCTGTTGTTCATTATCCTAACTCATTTTCTTCTTCGTACCATAAGGAATTGTACCATACCAAAGTAATTGTAGGTAGTAATATAATTATGCTTTAAGCACATACTGTATGCAAATGGAACGTAAATGAGAAACGATCTTAAGCCGCAAGACAAGGATTAAGAATAAAATAACAATAGATGAAATAATTAACGAAGATAATTAGCCAGTTTAACGATTTCGATATTACAATTTCGAGTCACGCTCGAACGATACACCTTCCAGTTGCCTTTCACCGGAGCTGCATTACGAACGAAGAAAAATTCCGCTGGCAATTTTTATTGGCCACACGTGCCAATATATATGACATAGGATAGGATAGGCGCGAAAATGAAATCCGAACAGTTGCTTGCTCAACGATGAATCGACGTCGCCTTCCATTCCTCTTTCTCTATCTTCTCTCTCTCTCTCTCTCTCTCTCTACCTTTTACTGTGCATGCATTATGCATATCGATTCGGGCAGACGTATGCAAAGCGTGCAGCTCGCTCGCACGCGCGTGTTCCTCTGTTTCTCTAGATTAATCGGATTAGAGGGATAGTTGGGAGGCATAGCAAGACGAGTTCTCGCCTGCTGTCAAACTTTTGCATTACATCGTATCGTCGAAAAGGGAGTTTCCAGTGTCCTTCTTGGACGCTTCCGCTCTTTCCAGCACGTCACACGTACACACGATTATGTGTGCACGTGATAACGCTACCAAGCTATGGCGAAAGGCTACTCGTTAATCCTTTGTAGTTTACCGACGTCGTTGTTTCCACGATTGTTGCAAATTCTTACATAGCTTTGTTTCTATTGATGAAACGCAGGGAAGAGAAACGTAGATTCATAAATAATTTACATTCTTGTTTCTCTTTTTCTTCTTTGTTTTTAGAACGTCGTTTTTGGTTTTGGAAGAAATTTCACAAAATTTGAAAGAGAGCGTTGAAATTGTTGAGCTGTTAGGTATATTACATCGGTTGGTTTTTGTCATTATTGGCTCTCGCAATTTTCAGATGGACTGCTTGAGTCTTTATTAAAGCTAAATGGAAACGTTCACGCGGTATTATTGGCGGAAAGTTCAGATATGTTATTGATGCAATATTCGGTCCAGTGGGTTGATAATAATACGCATTTGTAGACTCGACAAACGAGGATGAAGATAAAGGTAAGCGAGATACTAGGTGGAATGTGTTAGATAAGTTAATATAATTTATAGAAGAGTTTTGTAGTATATTCGGATAATATCAATGTCCAGACAATGTGCGTGCAAAGTCTGGTGAGTTGAAAATTCGGATAATTGAGGGGTTTAGTATATCGATATTAACATAGATACCGGTAGCCAGATTAGTGTTTGTAACTGTTTCGTGCCTGTTAAAGTTATAGAAAAATTTTGCCAAGATCTGATTATCGCATCAAATATTACATAGTTCGTGTGTTTCAATCGTTCTTCTACCTCCATCGATTCTTTAAAAAATAATCCTCAACATAATAGCCACTCTGAGATAATCCTAATATTAAACTGTCTATAAAACATATGCTAGCAGATAAACGCCCTTCTACAATCAAAGAATATCTAACAAAAAATATATATATCCTTTATAGAACAACTTAAAATAATAAAGCAATAAGAAACCAAAATATATAAAAATATATTAGTCAGATAAATTCTAATAATTATATATAGTAATTATAATTAGTTATTATATAATAATATATATAATATTATATAATAATACAAACATATACTAGAAGATAAATGTCCTTCCACCATCAAAGAATGTCCAAACAAAAAAAAATATATTCTTTGTAGGACAACTTAATAATAAATAAAGTAAAAATAGTAAAAAATAATAAAGGAAACATAAACTAGCAATAAAAAACCAAAATATATAAAAATATATTAGTCAGATAAATTCTAATAATTACATATAGTAATAATAATTAGTTATTATATAATAATATATATACTATATATAATAGTATATAATAATTAAATATTATACAATAATAATTAGTTCTAATAAATATTAGGACCTAAGGTATGCAATATTAAGTAGAAATAAAAGAAAGAAATATTTTACGACGTCGTACAATAATATATAGTAATGCGATATATTGGGTTGGCAACTAAGTGATTGCGGATTTTGTCATTAGGTGGTATTGACAAAATCCGCAATCACTTAGTTGCCAACCCAATAATAGTGATCGCTAGTAGCTTTAAAATTTGATGCGACATTGTAATAAAGAACTAAAACGAAAGAAGAATAATCCCTACAAATTCCATCGACTCTCCAACTTTCAATACATTTCCTCGCTACTGAAAAAAAGATCAGCCTCATTCAGCAACCAAACGATACAAAACCTTTCGTTACAGGAAAGAAACTTTCATCCACCAAACAGACCCATTCTCAAGCGGAACAACGGTACGAAACGAAATTTCCCTTGTCAATCATCCATTCTCTTGGCTGTTTATAACCAGAGAGGAGAAATTATTCGCGCGATTCGCGAACCGTTTACCAACACGGTAGAGCGGATCGAAAGCTCGCGGAGGAAACAGTCGACGAGGCCGATTCATTTTCCGGCGAAAACGTACGTCCGTCAAAATGTACATCCGGCCGTGCTGTTGGCGCATACGCGCAAAAATATTCGCTTACGTCCGTCAGCGGGCCACGATATGGAAAATCTGTGATGACGGGAGTTTTGCTCGTTGCAAGGTTTTCGCGCGCGCCAATGTACGCT
The DNA here is from genome assembly GCF_024516045.1 of Bombus affinis. NCBI lineage: Eukaryota > Metazoa > Arthropoda > Insecta > Hymenoptera > Apidae > Bombus > Bombus affinis. The sequence continues at coordinate 9,156,048 of NC_066346.1, forward strand.
TTTGGTACACACGCAAAGCCATACAAGAGAAAGAGCGAGAGAGAGAAAGCGATCGATCCATGTTTTTCCTTTTTCTTACGAATTAGTAGGACAATTTTGGAGAGAATCGCAATAAGATTCCGATGTGTGAACGTTATACGAAGATTCGCGGACAAAGCCAAACATCAGGAAACGTTTGCTCGTTCGCTGACGTTGGTAGAAGTTACTTTCTCGAAGTATAATAGAGGGATGTTAATGAGCAAAGACAGGAACGTATATTTATATTCCTCTTTTCAACGTTATTCGAGCTTCTTTTTGTTATTCGTTCATAATATTAATAATTTAAAATGAAAAAATTAATAATTAACGGTAGATTATCGAGCGTAACGTGCGTTTGGCGGTGTTTTCGAGAGGAATGATATTTTCATTGTTACGATAGAACCTCGTAGCTACGAACCTCTATAATCCGACAAAATTCCATAAGACTAGAATTTTACTCGTTCTCTTCTTCTCTGCTGTAAGAAGATCTCTGTAAGTCGAAATATTAACTTCCTCTACCTAGGATTATTTTTTCCTCGTTTAGCTGCGTTACTTTACCCGTGTAACTTAAATCACAGACTAATTGAGACTAGATAACTGAAATAACAGAAAAGCTGTGTACATCGAGGTTTGCATCTATAAGTTACCGCGTACTATGATCCCTTTTCTTCCAGATTGTTTTTCGTCACTAAAGTAAAAAGCGCATATGCACAATTTTTACCTTTAATTTTAATTTGTTCCTTTTCTCTGCGTCCTTGGATATCTATAAACCGAAACTTAACTCGTGCGTAACAAAGCCTCTGTAAGTTGAACTTTCGTTTGTAAAAATTGCCTATTTACTCGAGAACTTCGATAAATGGAAACCTTCACAACTCGAAAGTTTAAACTCTTCCCTTTCGAATCGAGTTACCGAAGTACGTTGTTTATTTATAGTTTCGATAAGACAAAGAGAACAACGTTTGCTCGAGGAAGAACAAGCGGCACAAAGGTTGCTAATAAAATCAGCCACGTCGGACTATTTGGAAGCGTCTGATCGTGGAAGAAACAGTTGGAACAGCTGTGTGTCTGCCTTGTGTAACTCATTCGTAGCATGTAACCGCGCATTTCCCGACAACGCGATCCGCGCGAGGAACGCTGGCTATGTTTTACGGCTCGCCATGGAGCGTGCACGAGCGTGTGGCACGAGGATTTGAAATATCGCGACGATCCGAACCGCAAGCCCGCGGGAAAACGCGCCAATTTCTGGTCCATTTGTCCCGTCTTCCCTATGGAAGAGCCGTTTCCACGAGTTAGAACCGAATCTCCGTTTACTTTGCCTTTTAGCGATTTCTAGGAAACATAACCTGCGCGTGAATCTTTCTTAAATTATAAAACTCTTGGTGTCTTAATAATCAGAGTTGAGAAATATCGGATACTTTTATGAATTTTAGAAACTTTCAAGGTAATTTAGAATACGGCGCTGATGTCTGTTTTAAGCAGATTGGAAACGATACTTGGAATATTCTGTAATTTAATGACCAAAGCAGAGGATGGTGTGTGCTGGTATCTGTCTTCGTGAATTCTAGAATTCTTGTAGATAGCTTGTAATAATTTATTTATTCATTTTGCGATAATTAAAATAATTATTGAAATTGTTGGTCAGATAGCATTCAATATTGCTATTTTATATGTCGGAGATGAAAGAACACCGGAACTCCTCCTTGGATTCGCGGGAATACCGCAACTCTGTAACTTAGATTAAACAAATGCCGCTCCGATTATTCGAGATTTATGATCATGAGCTTGGGCTCGAGGCGACAATCAGTCGCCGAACGTAGCCGCGGTCAAAAGGATGAACGTTTTATCTAACAAAGGCACAGAGTAACTCTATACTTCTCCTTAAAAGAAATAATCGTAGCGATACGTGGCAGTAAATACTTCAATAGTTTCTATCCCGCGGCCCGCCACACGCAGATTTTGTCCTCCGGGTAAGATGATCGCCGGGTGTCGGCATGCCTTTGTAGTGTATGTTTAGCTAACGTGAGGACCCGCTATAGATCTTAAGATTTAGTCAAGCGAAGTCCGTCAAGTAGTCTTTGTTGTAACTACGGAAAGATAGGAGAAACCTATCTTCCACGAACGATGCCCCCCGTCAACAACCTCCCCTCAAGGGCGGCCAGCATCTCTTTCAAAACGCCGATATGGAGATCGACTAATTAGCAACAGCGCTAATTTCCCTCTCCTTTGGAACGAAAGCTTTCTTTGACGAATCCGAGGATCTCATATCCTTAGACCCACCCAATATAGTTTTTCTCGACGACATCGTCGAGACGGAGAGTCTTTCTTTCGTACGATCTCATCGACGAATGACAGTGCCACCTTACAACCAGTGAATACCTCACATCTAGTTAACAAAGAGTTAGACTTGAACTGTGCGAGAACGTACGTTTACCATCCCGTGACCGCGGATTCGTTTCGAACCTAAGGTCATTATCACTAGTACTACGAGTGCTTAATCTTGTTAATAAGCCCGTGCTAATAAACTCTCCGTTGTATCACGACAATGGCTAATTCTAATGAAAATTCATTAAACGCCCATCTCCATAATCCTGACTTCAATCCGACATATATAATAGACTAAAGACTGTTTAATCCAAAAAATTTTTTTTTTTATTTGGAAGTAGTTTACAATCAATTCTCATTGAGAATTATAAGTAAATTATTTTGCCGTGGTACTATGACGTGAATAATAAATGATTATCGTATGTTTGATTCTAGTTGAATCTAATGTTTAAATCTAAAGGATAATGTCTTTTTAGCCTGAGGATCTGATCCGTCGTGTTAAGTAATTAAGTAACTAGTGGGTTTTAGTTGTTAATTCTTATGTTATATCTATTACTGAATTTGGATATTTGTTCTTTAACTGCAGGTATCTTAAGCTTGCGAATACAAAAATCGAGAAATTATTCAAAAGTGTTAAGTTAATCGGTTTGACTTCTAATTCTATGTGTTATCAGTGTATTATTCTGGTGGAAAATTTGGTTGATACTAGCGGGATTCTTTCATTTATGTTCTCTTCTTTTTTTATAGCTATAACGTCACGTTAGGTGCTACCTATGGGTATTTTGTTGCTCAAATTGCAGGCTAGAATGAGAAACTGCAAGTTAGAAAGTGGATGTTGTATGTTAAATTAATGCTCACGTTTGATGCAGCAATTGCAGCCGCGGCACGCACATTTTATAGCTGCTACGTCTTTACAGCTCGTGTGGAACGTTCATTTCAACGAATTTAATGCTGGCTCGTTGGTACGATCGCCTGCTCGAAATTCATGCGCATGCATCCCGAGATATTCCGAACGTTCCGACTATTTCCACGAATAATTTCAAGATATCGTAAAGAAGTATCGCATCGAATGGCATAAACCGCCAAAAAATATGTTGTATCCTGTAAAATAATAGGCTCGATGTTCGAAATTAATTTGAACATTTCAAATTATCAAATTGCCGCATTATCGAAGTACAAAATTCATATACACAAAACTTGCCAATTCATGTATTCAGAATTCTGATTAACTTATTAATAAAATGATTATTTCGAATTTTCACTAACTTATTAAAAAGCTAATAATTTGACATTTTGTCTGATTAATCAGAAACTAATTATTTCGAATCTCGACTCGTTTATCGAAAGGGTAATTATTTCGAATTCCTAATGATTTATTACTGCACATGATTCAGTGCTTTAGAAATAGTTGCATCTGGTTTACGGTTTCATGACGTTCAACCGTCCAGCTCAGCCGTGTAGTTGAACATAGTTAACGGTAGACCGAGATTGTGTGGTCTGGGATATTTCTATAGTGACGCGGTTTGATATGGGAGCCTCGAATCGGAGAAATGGCATGCAGGCATGGCGCGCTCCAATTCGAAAGTTGGATGCTGAGGACCGACAGCCTGTGGAATAGACTATATAGCGAGGATCTTAGGATCATGGAAGTGGAAGGTAGAGGTTTTAGAGTCACGGCATCGGATTCTACGACGCGACGGCTAAAGTTGAGGACTCAGGTTGTTTAAAGCTATAGAATTTAGGACAAAGGAATGGGTAAGTTGCTGTTGACGATAAAATAAAAAAATATGAGAATTTGCAGAATCGTAGATGATTATGATAGAAAAAATATGTTGAGCCGTGAATTTTCCAATGTCTGTGGAATTAGGAAACTCAGATTCAACGAAAAAGATAGTACAACTCGATATACGGTATGATAGGTGACGAAGTTTGATAGAAAAGATGGATCAAGGAACGTGATAAAGATATTGGAATATAGAAAAATTGAAAAATGAAATTATATTATATTGTATATTTCTATACTATATTATATTATATTGTATATTTAATTTCATTCGAATCAAATGGCTTTTTAACGTGCGAGAGGAAATTCTTTTTCTATCGAATATTAACTTTTGTCTAATAATTTTGTTTCTAATATTGGGAGCAATTTTACCAGGAACAAATTTCTACTTGTATAATACAAGTGGTTAGATACATCAAACGTGAAAATGTTACTAACACGTAACTAATATGACAGCAACTAGATACTAAATATCATAGTGAAACTTTCTCCTGCTCTGTCAAAAATTCTGACACTCGCTCTGAACTCTCAACTCCAACTAACTGATCTCAACTCTGACTCCTACTCAACTGACGCTTGCATCCATTTTCTCTGGCCGTTTATGCTCGTGCCTGCACATTCTCCGTTTATTTATTTCCACGTTTCGTTGTATACGATATTTTTCAAAAGGCATTTACATTTTTTCAGACCTTTGATACGCATTGCCATCTCGAGTATTCGGTGCAGATATTCTTCTCTCGTCATTCGTTTTACACATTTATCACTCCGTATAACTAGACCGAACACCTCCGATTCGCTCCACGTAAATTCTAACATTCCTTCGAGAAATATCAGAATCGTGGAAGAATGCATATGAAGAATTCCTGAGGTCGTCGGATTTCATGCATAAAATATTTAACGTTAGGATTATGTGACACGTTAACTGCATAATGATCAACATGAATAACTCGTCATTTTTCGTACAAATGTTATACATTTACCTACGATGTTTTTGGCAGATTTGAATAATTTTTTATCAACTACGCGTATCGATGAATCATCGTTTTTCTCTTCAATTGTGTATCTCGTTGTATATTTTCCATCTTAATTTTTCGAAAAATAATTTTTTTCACTGTATTACGTCAAATTAGATTATTGAATACCAAAAAACAGTAACATCTCGCTACATAATGTATCGGAACTCCAGTTTCAAATACAGTAGAGTCCCCTTTATCCAAACATAATATTTCCCGATAACGTATGCCATTTCAAATATGCACATATTTTATTAGCGTTCATATACGATATATTCTTTCCTTTATCCGATTCAGTGAATGATGAATGCAAGAACTTAGTATGAAATTAATCACGTTCTAACTGTCCAAGCAAAACACGAGAATAATCGAAAAACTGGAAAGCGGCGTGATTGGAAGAGAATTAGCAAAAATACACGATGTTGGAAGAGCCATGATCACGGACATTAAGAAACAAGAACACGATATTGGAAATTGCATGCAAACGTTGGTCTGATGCTGGCAACGGTAGAACAACATTGAATATACTGATGTAATGAAATGGTTCCACTGCGATAAAGACAATAGTAACGACGATTTTATACAAATGGAAACAGAGAATGAAAATAGTAATGAGAAGAATTCCTCCTCATGCCGAAACTTTCGTAGCATTCGAAAAAGGTCCTCGCTGATTCGAAGCATAAAAAGAATATAACTCTTCGCGGTTGCCTATGTTGAAAGAAGAATTATATGATTTAGCAGCCAAATAAAAATACAGGATCCGTAAATATTTCATTTATTCGTCCTACCATCTGAAAATTCCATTGTCCGAACAATCCTGTCGTGTCTTCTCATTAGTTCGGGTAAGGAAGGCTGTAATTTCAATATTGACTCTCGTAATTTTGATTTTTCTCCCTTGTGTTACATCTCGTTACACCAAGTGTCTTTCCTTTAGACCTTCATAACCTCTAGTTTCCGCGATATTGGATTCTACAAGGTTGGTGTTTCCCGTACCGAGTCTCATAATCTTGATGTGCCTGGTATCGGACTCGACGATCCTCAGTGTCCTTGCTATCGAATTCTTCGTCCTACTTTTCTTTCTATCGAGACTGCCGCGACTCTGATATCTCGCTTGCCGAGCCTTGCGGGCGCAGAATGCTTCGTATCGAACTCAACAATCGTGGAATTCCCAGCTATCGTGCTTCTCCATCTAAAACACTCTGATCCTCCGCTTATCGATAAATCCCGTTTGCAACTGCGGTCTTCTTATCAGAAAGACATGCTTTCCAAGCACATTACGTGAGACCATTGCGCATCTGTGTGTATACGCGCGCCTGTGTTTACGTTAGGATAGATGATGCGAGCGACCGGATGACGAATGATACGTGATCCAGGACGTAGAAGCGTAAGCCAGTGACCATTCTGCGGCTGCATTCGTACACATAGAAGACGTTCTTAACACTAGAGCTACCACATCAGTCGACTGGTTTTACAATTTTATTTTTAAATTCCTAAAAATTCATGTTATATTTTTTCCCGCAATGATGTAATCACTTTCGCAACGATAATTAAAAGAATAATACGATGAATTTTATTTTGTTTTTTATGTATTTAAACTGAAAATAATTTTGTATCAAGGCTACTTATACCAATATCAGTCAAAATGATTGGTAATTGTCGAAGTGTAAAAGGGTGTTGCAATCTGTTTATCGAACCCCAATTAACCAGTTTCCTCGTTTTGTACAACTTCCCACACGTTTTTACAATTTTTACTGCGTATCATTCGATATGATGATATCAGTTATCACTAAAATCCCGGATCAATCGCTAGATCACTAGAAATATCACACCAGTCAAAATGACTGATTCTACAATTTTATAAATGTGTTAACCCTCGTTTAGAGGTCATGGTCCTAGATGGATTAATAATATGTATTATGTATTACACAAAAATGTATTACATAGCATGGAATTTCTTCTGTAAGAAAGTAATAAATCAATAAATATAAAAATATTCTATTATTACATATTTTTTAAAGTCCAGTCATTTTGACTGGTTTTAGTAGAAATAGCTTTGTGTTAAATATCGGTAGTTCTAGTGTTAATAAACAAAATCTTTTTATACAGATTCCTTGTAAAATCGTCAGAAAGTATGCTCGCAAAACCGTCACTGGCTGAACGACTGTATCTTCAATCACGTGTTATTTGTAATTCGACGCTATGAGTTTTTATGAATATTCTGTGGTATATATTATATTTATTCATGGTCCTTGTTAAATATGAATCCATTTTATAAGACTGTGGTATCTTCTTGTTTTATGAAGCTTCTTTATTAGCAGTTATTTTATTCACCAGTGTATATCGGTTTATAAATTAATTCGACATCAGTAGACATTTGATAAACTATACTTTTACAAAAATTACCAGTATATATACGTTTTTAATTATTTATCATAGTGTATTCAACTTACTGTAACCTACAGATCTTGTATATCGATGTATTATAACACCTTGAAAATTCCTGCGAATAGGAAAAGTGAAAATGGAAAATTGAAAAAGTCGACTGAAAGAGAGAAACTGAACGCTCGCACCTGTCGGATGCACGTCGAAGAAGCAGATGGCCGCGATTTGTCTAGGCGGATAGGATTCGAAATGGACGAAAAACCGGTCGTTTCAGCCGCAGTCGGTCCGTGATGGATGATCGTAGAAACTTTCGAAGCTTTGTGACCGGTTCGAACGGGAACGAGCTTTATCGACTCGATCGACCGAAGGATCTATGCTAGCCTCGATTTCCAATACAAATGCAAAGGAAGAAAACGAGAAGAGATGATTATCACAAGTGGTCGTTAGGACTAGATTTGACCGATTATCGATTATTGTTACGTTTGATTGTTGACTTCCGCTTGATCCATTTCTCCACCTTTAATCATATTGGGTTGGCAACTAAGTGATTGCGGATTTTGTCATTAAGTGGTAATAACAAAATCCGCAATCACTTAGTTGCCAACCCAATATTTTTCTCGCATATTCTTCACACGGTTCCATAATAGTCTTACTATACGTATTTCCATAATTAATTAATCGATTTATTCTATTTAAGATTCAAAGTGAAAGCGCGATTAAAATTCTTATATTGTCACTCGTTTATTATATTTCATCTGTCCAAGCAAGACGATCTGTCAAGAATCATAGAATCGATAGAGAAAAATTATTTCTTGAAAAATGACAAACGTAAGTGACAAATCTATTTCCAGTGTTTTATGGTATTTTCTCATCTTCCTAAATTTTGGCGACGTGGAAACCTACTTCGACACCGATTTAAACCAGTAATATGAAAACGAGGACGATCGTGATGTATTCGCAGTCACGATTCCTACATCTCGAAGGGGAAAGCCACAAATAAGCGTGATCTTTCGAGGCGTGGCGAGGCGAAAATTATAACCGAGCATTTTACATCAGTTAAGCTGGTGGTGGTACGAGGTAGGCGTAAATTATGGATAATGTACATCCACTACATTAGCTCACTCCGACGCAATTAACTCGTCGAGTTGCCCGCATTTCGCCATTTACTGTTCCCTTCCTTCTCCGGCACCGCCCAATTTCTTTGTATTCCTATGCCTTTACCTGTCACGCGTCTTCCATTTTCCTTTCATATATCTGTTCGATCTTTCGCCACGGAAACACGTTTCTTCTCTTCTTTAACGATCCTTCAAATTTTCTATACTTTCCTTTGACTGATTGTCGCTGCCATGAATTTCGTATTATTATCATATATTTGGTTAAAATTTTCATTAAATTTCACGAGACTCTAGTTTCTATCGTCAGAGTTAAAATATTATAAATCTTGGTATTAGATTCTCTTTATGAGTAATATGCAAATGGCGTAGCGTGTACTGAAAATTCAGCAGCAAAAGAATACTCGAGGTTTATGACGCGAACGTTTAGTACATGTTAATGTAAAAAAAGAAGGAAAGTCTTTCATTGCTTATTATTATTATTTCATTAGATTAATAAATTTGTTTAAGTAAATTCAAAAATCAAAGACCAGAAACTATTTTATAAATGCAATTTTTCATATTCGGCTGCTTCTATTTGTATCTTGTATTCGGGTTAGATTTTTTCGTGTATTTCCATTACTGTAAATGATAACAGATATGTCATAAAACAGAAACACGCCATCGGTGATCACTGAACACGGGACTACTCCCCTTTACGTCTGACTCTCCATTGACCTATGCTCCTAACTCGTTACCCTTCGAATCATCTTGTTACTCACAGGCCCATAAGGACTGTCCAAAGGAAATTCATTTACTGATAAGATTAGACATCTGTCCACTATATTTTAAGATTAAAGGTTAAAGAATCAGAAGATCGAAGTACAAAGGTTCAAGGCTTAATTAACCTAATTCGTTGCTGCTGATGCGTCTTGCGTCGATTCGTGCGTTACACATCTCTACAGTCGTATCTCTGCAGCATTTAACAGTTATATTTTTGCAACGGTATATTATGCAGCGTTCTTTCAATAGTAATTTTAAATTATAAAAGTTGAATGACAAGGGGCAGAAAAACGATAGTCGAAGGATTAAAGAAGAGTAAAAACCAGTTACATTATTAAACTCAAGTTGAATTAATTTTCGTATCTATCTTCTTTTGCAACTGTAATTACAATTTACGAGGAAATTCGTTACATTTAATAGTAATATTCGCCGTTGGCGAATAAAGCGTAGAAATCTCGTCTGAGTAATTCGTTCTTCTAATCCGCGGTTCTTCCAAGCGGCACGAACAGTACACGTTATTTCTTCGTTCGTACTAATTTCACGCTGCGTTTCTTCGTTCTTCGTCGCGAGGCTGGCCCAATTTCTATTCCAGCGAAAATAATATCGCCGCGAACGCATTACGGCGTTACGTGGCTTTCTCCTGTACACAATGCGACCAAAATACACGTCATTTCCAGTTTTCCCAGTTTACCTGCAATAGATATCTAATAAAATCAAATTAAAATCTACATACAATCCTTTTCTTCTCCTATTTCGAGTTTCCCATTTTTAATTCAAACTATAACTTACGAACTATATTTAACATTCGAACATTGCATAATATTTTCTCACGTTATCAACTTCTGACCGACGTTATCGCAGCCACAGAGCTAAAGACAATCTTTTAGAGACGAAGAATCCTTTTTGCTAGAGAATTCCATTTCTCGAAGATGCCTCGCGATGCTGGTATTTCGAGATGTTTACTGTAACAGAACTGTTAAAGTAATTACTTGAAGAAAACTTCTACATATTTTTCTTTTGTACACCCGTGACCTGGAGATCGCTGTTACAAAGAGAATAGAATTTAGCGAAACAAACAAAAAATTTCAAAAGAGGAAGAGGTCTATATTACTGTGCCCTTGAATATAAATGTTGTTTTGGGTTGCAAGGTCTAGAAACAAAAGAACTATAAGTAGATTTATATTGCTGTTTCTTGTAGCCTTCAGCTAGAGCTACATACCAAGGTTAACTTTTTTGGTAATGTCCTTTGCTATAAATGTATGAACGTGCTCCATATTACATACTATTGTATTGTAACACTGAAAGAGTGAGGATCTGGATCAGCATGCACTGTACCTGTACTTATTTCAATATATTTTTCTATTAAAAATTCATCCACTCGTTCCTTTATCAGTTACAAAAACCATGCGATAAGAGTCCCGATAAATCAAGCATTCCTTGCCGCGATAGACTTTTATTTATTCCCTTTATCGTTTCTACTACACCTTGGTAAATTGGTCATTTCTTCCATAGAGTGTTTTTGTCCATCGTTTTCGTTTACTTTGTCGAGGATACGATGAACGTTCGAAAGACAATCGCTTTAAAATGTCACACTCGGTAGATATTGATAATAATCACGTGCCATTGATCGAAATTAAGAGATACGCGGTAACGTTGGAAACGGAATTCCTTTCCAACGTGCAAGGAAAAATGGGAAAGACGCTATTTTATTGGCAGAGCAAGGGTCGAGAATGAAAAATACAAGGGCGCCCGATGTATATTCCGGATTAACGGCAACGAAATGCAGTTACCTGATAACTGAGATTAGAAAGACGGATGGCCGGTGACCGGGTTCCCGGATTACAAGCGTATCCAACTTAAATAAATCTGGATTAAGCGTAAAAGCATTAGCCCCATGGCACCCTTCGCGATGTGTACGACAACCCCATTACACTTATGGAATAGTGCACGCTCGATTCCACCCCTATAAAGATGGTGCTCCCTGTGGATCGAAAAGTCTGCCTATTAATATCGATAATGATAGTTTCGAATGGGATTAATTGTCGTTCTAACTTCCAGTATACTGAAGTATCGGATGCTCTAAAAAGTTTTATTTCTTATCGGTATCTAAATATCAGATTCTTAGCCATTAGAATCGTTGATGATATTTTTGGCATCAAACTTGCTGATGTAATCTGTACGAAAGCTTTGGATCCTTTTGGCGGAAATGAAGGAAATTGATATCACACGCAGAGATATCCAATTGTATAAAATAATATTTCTATTTAATTTACAGTGCGAGTGTTTCAAACAAAATTACTTAAATATTTCAACCCTTATTTTAACGCGTCCCTTATTTTCGCAACTTGATATATCTCTGTATGAAATCGACATAACGATAAGACACGAGTGCAACGAACACGAATAATTAATTTTGTCCCTCGTCGTTCACATGCATCCGCACGAATTCTGCTTAATCGAATTTCATTCGCACGTGCTCCACTTCGTGCTGCTTCGATCTTGCCGTTCTTAACTTTGTCTCGCGACAAAGAGAAAAACGAGGAGAAGCCACAAGCCTCTTCTTCATCGTGTTCACACCAAATTTCGATATTCAAAGCCGTACACGTCTGGCTACATGTTGAAGGAACTTGTGCAATGAAGCAGTGAAATGAAATACAGGATCTTTCTTATAACAAATATCGTCACACCTTTTTATCGCGTGTTTTTCCATTCATCAAAACGAAATATATATATTTCTGTAAAGTTATAGAATGGATTCGGAAATACAAATAATTCCCTTTATTTAGCACACAACAGTTATACATATATCTTATACTCTAAAGACCTCGAAATCCTACTCGCACGCACGCTTGTTGTCAACCGATTCTTCCAGATACTTCTAACGACTGACTCTTGTCTTTTGTCCCAACTAAGGCCTGGACGTCCTCTGACGCTTACACACACATTCACATGTACAGTGTAAATATATCACGTTCCTAACAATTTCCAAGTATACTTGATCACATGAAAACTAAACGTTAAATGAAAAAATTATATTCCATATTTTGTTCTTATTCTTTCATAAGGAACCACCTCGTGTCCAATACTTGTACGCGTTATTCGACCGCACCCTGTACATATTATATTATATTTCACGTTAATAAAATAAAAGTCACGTAGTGATAGGTCCAGTTTTCTACAAATGGCAGTATAACGTCATCCTTTGCGTGAAAAATTGACACGAGATACGGGAGGAAGGAATCGACAAATCAATATCTACCAAAATTCGATTTATTCTACAAAACATTCTACATAACTCGTCCACTTACAAACCAAACATTTCGCATAAACCAGTCTTCCTTTCTTCCATCTCAAACTTATCTAAATATTGTAAAGTCCGAGATCGTTCGAACCACGCGTAAAAATCGATGATCCAACCTCGTTGAAACCCTCTGAACCCCTAGGATTCCCCTTTCAAAAGTCCCTCTAGCGGCGAGTGACCGAAACACGGTCGCATCCCTATCGATCCCAACATAGGGCCAGCATTTTTTAGCGAGCCACCCTATTCGTACGCGTTTATAAATAAAGCTTGGCCGTCGAGCGTACGTCAAGGCTCGCGAGGGTTAAATCCCTCTAATTAACTGCAGCGTGGCGTCGTCGCACGTTCTTCCGGTGCGACTGGATTAAAGCGTGCTTATCGTTTCGCGAGGGGCCGCGAAAGTCGCTTGAACGGACGCACGAAGGAAAGTGGAACGAGATTCAGTCGCGAATAGACGGTTTTATTTGACCCTGGCGGGGCACGCGGGGTATTAATCATGCAAAGTGGTCGGTACAATCACATCCAACTTCGAAGGTTACACGGTTAATCCGCTCTATTTTTGGTCATCAAGGTTGCAGGCTCTCGTTTGCTTTCAAGTTTGGATTTTAGCAGCGTCGCAAGACATTAGGTTGTCCGAGAAGTTTCTTTCGTTTCATAAGATGATAATAGATGAAGAACAATTTCTGTTTTATATTATTTTATTTAATTACGTATGATCTATTTCGTTATATTTCTATTATTATGTTCGTGCATAATTCAATAAACTAATCTAAAACAAAAAACATTGCGCGTCTATTATCTCCTTATAAAACGAAAGAAACTTTTCGGACAACCTAGTACAAGGGATACGTGTTTGAGTAATTATTGTATCGGTACTTGAGTATGTTTGTGTCTGTGTAACGATATTTAACTGTGCTGTTGCGTGTTCTTACTAATGTGAGAAACTATCTGAAGCTGGAACAAAATATGAGAATATTGTTATTCGTATGTGTTGGTTACTTTAAACTGGTTTCAACTTTATTTTAAACATTTTCTTGAAACGTTACGAATCTGTTTTGTTCGTATTATGTAATTGTTTAACTGTCCGTTGCTAATGTAGAAATAATAATCAAATTAATTTGTCAGCCTACCGTGGTTAGATCAATTTTAACACTTGAAAGACAGGCCATGTAGATTTAGATATTTGCATCTATCTAGTACGAGCCGCGTTGATTCACGTTTTTTTGCATAGTATGTATTAGGCTGGGTGGCATACGAAACGCGACAGGGCGATGCTATCCATTAAGTTTTTAGAGGATGAAGCGCAGAATATAATTTCTTCGGCCTTTGTGTACGGCGCAGCATGTATCGATTACTCGCACGACGCGTAATTAGATTATTACTCGGCTGTTTTTTTTTTTTTCTTGTTAACCTCGTATTTCCTGAGAATTTTATTTTCCGTCGATGTACGCGCTATGATGTTTCAAAATATCGAATTACGTTTCTCCACGTACAGGCAGAAAATTGAAAATGAAAACATAGAATGAAAAATAAGATATCCAGGTGTAACAATTTACGTGACCCACCCGTCACATGGAACAAACGGAATCTATTAGAAGATGATAAGAAATTTAACGCCAACTCTTTCATTTCTCCATACAATGGTTTTCACCAGTCACGTGTTTCTACCAAAGGCAGCAAAATTTTTCCCCTTTAGAATTTCGAACGATCTCTAGAAAATCATTCTGAACAACAGAATTCATTCCTTTGCGATGCAAGAATTTTTCTAGAAATTTTCAAAGCCTAGAAACTTCACAAACTAATCTTTACACCTCATGTACTTCTTTAACAACCACGCGAGCAGACTTACGAATTAACCCATCAACAAAACACCAGTACTGCTTCTGCTTACTCCACGACAAACTAAAACCTTGACCATACACAAGAAGCCGAGCGTGGAAGTCAAAACAGGAACAAACTCCCTCCGATAATCGAACTATCCTCGCGTCCAAACCAATTACCCTGGAAGCACGTATCCAAACCGAAAACCTCGATCCAACCTTAACAAACCAGATTTCTCAAATAAATCTCAATAAATCATTTCGCAACTTGTTCAAGTTTAACCGAGTATCTCGGCTTAACCTCGTTCGGATGCTTTTATGTTCGGAATTCGAGCGGAAATCGAAGTTTCTGCTAAAGCGGTCGATGCGCTAGGATAATGCAACGAAGGAGTAAATCGATTCGTTTGGAAGGACGAAAGGGTGGCCGGCGTAGAGAAGAGAAGAGGCGGGCAACCTCGGTTGATCGAGCACGAGGCCAGAGGTCATCGTGGTCGATCTCCGTGGACCGAATTGCGGAGGAATGTCGCGCGGTTCCGCTACAAAATGCATTACCTCCGGGATGCTCCCGTGTCCAGCTGTATGTTCCACGGCAACGGAATCCCCTTTCTCCGCGTAAAAGCTGCTCTCTGACAAATTAACTTACATTGTCCTTCCCCGCTCGTCCTTCGTTTGTCTTAACTCGACCGAGGAACAAGAACGGTTGGTCGGGATGATTTTTGACTTTTGTAACTTGACGTTCGTGCGATTGGTTACATATTGGATCAGAGATTGGAGTTCTTACAATTTTCGTTCGATATTTGGGAGAATATTGGGTCGGTGGTGGTGCTTGCGAAAGGTCGGGATAATTTTGGTGGAAAGTATCGTAACGTATAATCTTCTTTATCTTGCAGTTTTGTTGAAGGATAGTAGGACGTGATGATCTTCTTGAGTCAATTAACAAATTGTTTGAGAGTGTATATGTATGTGGTGGTTTATCTGTCGCCTAATTGTGGCGTTCAGAGCAAACTGTTTTACGAAGGGTTCGTCTAAATTAGATTGGTTTTCGCGTAACGTGTAATTTTCTTTATCTCGAGTCAATTATCAAATTGTGCGAGAACGTATATGCAAAAGGTCGTTTATCGATCGCCTAATTGTGGGATTCACAGCAAGCTGTTTTCTGAAGGGCTCGTCTAAATTAGATTGGTTTTCGTGCAATTTGTAGTTTTCTTTATCTCCGGCTAATCGTGAAGTTTAATCCAGTTTATTTGAAAAAACCTGTTTATTTATCACTGAAGTAATTGTTGGATTTAAAGTAATGTACTTTGCGAAACGATAATTCCAGTTACATCGGTGTTCGCGTATGTAAGTATAATTTTCTTTATCTTCAGTGAATTATCGAAGTTAAGGCATTAGTCTAATTTATTCGAAAGCGTATATGTAGAAGCTTGTCGATCGATCGTTTAAGTAATTGTGCGATTTAAAGAAACATGTTTCGCCAAGAGTTTACCTAAATTAAATTAGTTTCCACGCGGTGCGTGATTTTCTTTATCTCGAGTTAATTATCGAAGTTACTAATCTAGTTCGGTCGAAAACGTATATGGAAAAGCTCGTCCATAAATCACTTAGGTAATTGTGGGATTTAAAGTAAGATGTTTTGTGAAGGGCTAATCCGAGTTAAATTGCTTTTCACGTGACGTATAATTTTGTTTATCTTGTGTTAATTACCAAAGCTACTTGCACCAGTCTGTGTATTCATTCGATAACGTTAGAAGCTCGTTTGTCTGTTACTTGAAATTACTCTAAAATTCATGATCGTTCTGTCCCTCGAAAAAATATTTTTCTTCTCTTTAAAAAAGAAAAAATGAACTCTAAAATCTATATCTCCTTTCTATACGTATAATCCAAAAAGACACAGATTCGATGCAGTGCAGAAGGACGAGCGCAAATCCTCGAGAATAATCCGTTTAGGTCTGGTCCGTGGAAAATCCAATGCGATTTTCGAAAATCGCACATCGAGAACCGCTCGATCGTAGTGGAACACAGAGGGTGAAACAAACAGAAACAAAATATTCTTTAGGGTAAAAGCAAATCTACTGGCGAATAGATCGAGAGTCGAAAAGGGGAAATGAGGATGAATTCGACACGGATATTCATCGAACTATCGATACGGGGTTGCATCGGTTTCATCGATCGAAACCTTGAATACTCTCGAATACACGTTCGGCTTGGTTTCATCGTTCAGAGATCTTCAACTATTTTGTACGCCGTGTCTGAAAATAGCCCTTTACACGTCCGTGACTCGATCGATTAAATCGGGACAAATGAAAATTCGGTGTCGGCTGTAATTGGAGCGTGAATCAGTAAATTCACAGGGCGGAAAAATTAACTAATCGAAGATAGTATGTGGAAACGATGAAACCGTGATTTTTCTAACGAAAAAATATTCTCTTCGTTTGTGTATCGAACAAAATTTTGTACGATACAGTTTAGATCTTGCTTTCGTGTTAATGTTCTAACAAGATGTTTTTTACCTGAAATTAAAATTTTTTAACTAGAGTTCTAATATTTTGGCTGTGATAATTCATCTATTCAGAAATAATTTCTTTTCTTCATCTTTCATAAATAATTGCCGCGTGTAGAATGTACTATATCATATTTCTATTCACAAGACATCACTATATTATAATATTTATCGATCAAAATTATTTCCAACTAAGAAATAGTCCGTTCGATAAATTAAACTCGTGAACTTTTATAATTTCATGCATTTTCAAGCCCCTTGTGTTCTTTTATTCCCCGCGTGTTTCAATATCAAATACGTACAATAAAAGAAAACAAAGCTATTGGATATATTCTTTTCTCTACAGTGTCTCAGTCAAACGTAATTCTACTACAGATCAGCTAACATCTAAATAGAACGATAATGTACACGTACAGAATTGATCTCTATCATTGACCTACCCCACAATTAGATCGTCGATCGGATCCACCAAGTTCTATCATAAATCCGAGCAAGGGGTCGAAGGATTTCGGTTAATTGCAGAGGATCCAACGGGAGAAATCTCTTCGACTCTATCTCGTGAAGGCAACGAAATGGTTTTGAAACGTGGCCAAAGCCTTAAGTCACCTCCGATCGGTCGGAGTCCTGATGGACGTGGCCACCGAACAGTTCCATTCGATTATCGGCAACGCCGGTTTAACGTCTTCTCGACACTTTGCGTAGATCCACCGACAACCGCCATTATTTTACCGAAAAATCGTCGACAAACGACTAGTTTCTATTCTTAGCAAATTTTGCGGAAGATCGGATCACAAAAAATGAGAATAGGCTACCGCGATACTAGTTAAATTTGTTTCTAAACTGATTTGATAAAATCTTTTTATTGAGATATGTATAATTTTATGTACTAGACTATGTTAGCTGCGTAGTGGTGATACTTGTATGTGAATATGAGTGTGTGGAAGTATATGTGTGCGCGGCGTCTCGAAGACAAAGGAATGTAAACTGTTCAGTCGGTTAATAGTCTGCTATGGAAGAAAGTGCTGAGACGCGTGCAAGTGTGTATTGATGAGTATCTTTGAAATCGTTTATCAGATAAATATACAACTATTCTAATATAAATTCTAAGTGTAAATTTAGTGTTCCTATACCATTATTTCGGCTATTAAGATCCAAAATTCTCAACACTTTTAACAACTTGCAAGGACAAAGTTTAAGGAAGATTCGTAAGAATAATATTTAACAAGATTTTTTAAGCATCTTCGAGGAGGAAGATATGATAAAATTTCTTCATAGACGTTTATATCAATTTCATTGATGGATTATACTACGCTAGGTTGACAACGATGGACGCTTGTTTCGCGTACGATCTATTTTACTCGATAATCGCGGTATCCTTCAGAAAAGAAATTACAATTAAATAAACCGGTAGAACAAAAACACTGATATGAACAAACTATAAACGAATTATATTTTACAACGTTATATACCAAGAGGAACATCACTGGAATTTGAAACTAATCGGTCATTTAATTTTTGACGCGTCGTAAACTATGACAGAAAACTACCATCATAGATAAAACTATTAAGATAGACAAGTCACGAACAAACTATATTTTACAGATTAAACTACAACGGGGAAATGATTGAAAGTTAGGAACAATCGATCATCGTGTCACTATAATTAAATTTTTGATGCATCGTTTCGCTAACCCGACTTTGCTACCACTTGCGATATCGAACGCCGGATTTTCAAAATAGTTTGAAATAGGGGAGGGGGGCGGGTTGTAGGCGATCCTGGGTGAATTTGAGGGAAACGATGACCGATGACGACCGCGGATAATCACGGGGCACAGAATTTTCGAGGCAGTGATCGAGGCTCGACCCTCGAGCCTAGAATAACAGTGAAAAGGCGCGCGACAGTCTGCTTAATTGGTAAAGTTTCGCGTTTACGGTGACCGCCTCGTTCCGGACACTGTTCCACTCACTTTTAATATAGTGGCAGGCAAAAGGGCAGGTATTAATAGCGGGGAAAAAGTTGATCGTTCCGTTGGGTCGCTTTGCAGATTGAATGTTTAAAGAGGAACTGCTCAGAATACGACGAGCCGACGATATTTGTGCCGATACTTTCGTTCAGACGAGAATTCTTTCATTGTTATACGTAACTTTCGTGTGATTATTAATCTTGCGTTATCCAGACGACGCATGATTAATATTCAACGTCTGGAAAATGATATTTTATTTTCATTAATTTATTTATCATAATGAGATAGCACGCGAAGATTACAGTGGTAGAGTTAATTTGAAAGAATATCGTTCGTTGTTGTCGCTTGTCTATGCATTTAGATTTTTAGAGTTAATCAGAACATGACTTTCGAGCGACTCGTGTATCAGCGTCACGTAAATGTCTTTTTCGTGTCATATCAGTCGACCATCGTTCGCGGAAAATATACCTTTGTGTCATATTTTAGCGTATTATTATATCGCGATATATTTTACATTGGCATTGAACAGCTTCCTAGTTATAACAACGTTTCTCCACATTTTTATCGTACAATTTTCGCTTAAAATTTTAGATTGTCTAATAAACATAGCTATCTCGCGTGATAATATCGCGTAATAAATATGTGACCGGTAAATGAACGCTTTTATTAGGAATAGTAAACATTGCTATATTTATCGTTAGTCGATATCTCTGCTAAAATCCGACGTAAATTGATCGCTCATTGTCAATGTCTGCATTTGTTAAGCTTTACATTTTCACCGTGATATGTCGGTTTATAGTACATCTCGTCTGCGTATTTGTTTTTACATGGACTTTATGTGCAGAAACAAGCAATGACGATAAATGAACCGAAGAGCATCTTTGAATCGAGACAATTCTAAAACTTGGAACGTCTTGCTGGCTTTAACAGATCACCACTTTACCAAATGAGAAATTAACAGTAGAAACGCTTCCAAATTCCTCGGCAATGCCGAACAATTCGACAAACTATTAGACGCTTATCCAATCTCTAAACTATCGTAGATTATCTGCTCGAAATGCAGCCAAAAAACGGGGAGCCAGCAATTGCGAGACACGAGACATCATAGGGTGGAAACGCGAAAACGCCAAACTAGAAAAGTTCCCGACCCAATTAGCTCGTGCACAATTTCCAGACACACGTTTCCACCTTCCTCTTCGGTGAACTCTTCTGCGGAAAACCGTAGACACGGTCGACGTGGTACGTGGAATCGACTTATAAAAATGTCGATGCCGTTCTCCGCGTGCAGAGCCATTTTTACAGGACGCTTCCAGTTGGCGCCTCTCCAACCTCTCTTAACCCTCTCCCCTCCACGTATCATTTCTCTAGACGTCCAGACGACGAAAAGAGATATTTGCCAGCCACCAGAAGAGAAGATCTCTAGATCGGAGGGGACGTTTCGCAATATTCTTGGATCGTGTTTGAGCGCTTCGCGTCCGTGGACGAAATATCTCGCGACGTGACGTCGTGCAATGTTTCGCATGTTTGGATATTCCGTAATACGATGTCATTTATTTTCCGCGTAACGCTGGCTATCATTGCTATTAATACGAATATTAATGCCGTTATTATTATTCGCATTGTTGTATCATTGCTATACTTTAAGGATGGTAGAAAACATATATATTCCATTGATATGAAAATCTTGGGAGTAAAAAACAGTTAATAACAGAAAAATCTTGCTAACGAAATTAATCAATTTAGTGAAATCGTTGATAGGATAAGATGGGATAACGCGATTGATCTTTATTCAAAAAATCATCTCTTTACTGGATGTGAAGAAGTTAATGGTAATTGTGTGAATGTTTATGATTTATTGAAACAAATTTCTATCCGGATATCATCTCTTAAAGTATTAGGGAAATATTCTCACAGATTTCGTAATACTTAATTTACGTCCGACATATAAAAATAAGCGTTATTGCTTGTGGAAAATTATTAGTCTCTGTATTATAGGGGTCCTCGGATGATGGGAAATAATTTTGCTAAATCCACATCAGATTTTTTGTCTTATTTATCGTTATACGTACTTTAAAGAATGTTTATCAAACGAGTGGAAAGAAAATTTCACAAACGAAACTGCATCACGAGATATTTTAGCTGCGGACAAACAAATACTAAAACAAACAAGGGATTCGTCGGGAATGTTTTGTTTCGCCGACGAGTCGTTTACCTAGGAAGGAAACCAGACACGCGTTTGCGGTTCGAAACAAGTTCAGACCAAGTAGCTAGAGCTGTGGAAAGGCACTTAATTGGCCAACTTCCGTGGCCCAGTTCCTCCGTAGATTCTCCCCTTCGCTTTTTCTTTCTTACAAATCTTGCTCACGTCTCGAATTTGGATTTGCGGAAAAAAATTCGTTGTTGATAGAAGAACAAGCTTCAAGTAAGCATGTTAATTGATGATGATCGTCTCGAGTTACTTGACGTCAGACTAATATCCTGTCCTGCAAGATGATAACGAAGTGAGTGGTGAATGTAATCAGACGCGATGGCCACGAGATGAAACGAGGAAACAAGATTGAAGACAGAATCTGCTAGGAAATATTCGAAATTAATTAACAGGAAATTAAACGAATGACTTTTAGAACGAGAAATTCATGAAATATTGCAATTATGATGTTAGATTTTGTTATTTGAAGAGTTTTCTAATTGCATCTCCGTTATTTCTCGAGTTTCTTCGTTGAGAACACCGTCTGACTACACGCAATCCGTTTCTACTTATTCCACTGCGCTATAATTTGTACCGACAGGCTTGTTTCCTTCTTGTTGCTTCTTTCTCTTCTTTCTTTGTTACGTGCCTTGGTATACTTGCTGCATTTAATTCATTATTTACATAAGAAAATATTCACCGTTGGAAAATATATTTACATCGTTCTCATCTGATAGATGCTATTCTTCGATACTACAAAGATCTGTCGGTCTCTTTCAGTCATTTTCCGTTGGTTTTTAAATTTCAGAAAATTCCACGATATTTCTTCATTCCGGATTCCTAGTATTTCTCATTTTCACGACACTATATTAAAATTGAATATTTCTCCGAGCGACAAAAAGCAAAATAAGAAGGCGAATCTAATGTTCTAACTTTAGCCAACAGAGAGAAATCATTCTACATACGCGCAATCGTCGTATATCCAAAAATCATGCAAGCACTTTAAAAAGTCGAGAAAGTTAGCAGAAGCGTAACGGGATGAATGAAACCGGAAGAATAGTGGCGCGTCTCTCGAGAAACGTTATCCGGTACTGTTTAACGCGGCAGCATGTGCCCGGGAATGCATACACCGTAGACGAGTGAGACCTGCTCCTAAAAGCAGTTCTTCATAGACTTGAAAGGCCATTTTCGGCTCGACGAATAATTCAGTCGGCTCGCGTCGGGCGAAAAGTGGCAGGTTATCTCGACCGGGAGTAACGGAATAACGATGCGATAGGAGGTTATGCACCTAGTTGAAACGACGCACATCTACCCCCTCGGAAGAGATCCTCGTGTATCCGGCGAACGACCTTGTTAAATTCATGTGGATCGATACGCGATCTCGTACGAGCCTCGAGAGTTAAGTAGCACGAAAATTTCATTCGACGATAGAGTAAAAAGTCGAACGTGTCAAGTTTATTGATGAGCAATTGGAAAATCTTGAAATCGAGATGATTGGAGGAATTTTTATTAGAAATAAAAATTTTTCACGTCTCGCTATGATTCTAGATAGATAGATGGATAGATAGATACTCGATGATTCTAAAGTTTTAAATTTGTGAATTCAGATTCTATAGTATTAATAATTTTCGTAATTAAACTTTTGCTCCGGCAGAGAGAACGAAACGCGTGTAGAATTTGTCGATGAGGAATTGAAGAATTTTTATTGGCAATAAAAATTTCACGTTTCGGTATACGTGAATAGACCTTTGATATCGCGAATCTGGATTCTTTGATGTTAATAATTTCGGAAATTAATTGAACAATTTCATAAACTACTTTATTGAAGAATTTTTAGTGGGAATATAAATTTTACGTTTCGGTGTACGTGGTGAATAGAGGTTTGAATTCGTGAATCTGGATTCTTTCATATTGATAATTTTAGAAATTAAACCAGGAAAGAGTCAAACGTGTGTGGTATTTATCGACGAGGAATTAAAGAATTTATATTTGTTATTCACATTACATTTCAGTGTATAATTCTGCAACTTTGAATTTCTGAATCTAAACACTATAATATGTATTACACAATTTTAGAAATTAAACCTTTGCTCCAGGAAAGGCTCGAATGTGTAGAATTTCTTGACAAGTTTTTAGTTTCTATCCTCTTTCATTTTCTACCCTTTTTGTTTCTGTCGTTTTTATTATTCAATGGTAATTTTGTAAGTTGCTTTGTAATTTTAATACCTTCAATCTCGAAAAGGTAGCTTAGGTAGCTTTCTAAGAGGCATAGTTATGTATTAATATTTGTAGGGTAATTAGCTCTTAGAGGCTTGAGAGGAAATCCGTGGTACAAGTTGTTGCTGTTAATGTAACGCAATTGTGTGTTGCACCTAAGGCACATTGTTTAACCAACATTGTTGAGCATCTAATGCGACTATCTTCATTATCGTAGTCTTATTTAAACGAAAATATCTTTAACCTTCCTCATCGTATATCTTGTTTCATGAACCGGATTGAAAGAACCATTTATATATTCT
The DNA here is from genome assembly GCF_024516045.1 of Bombus affinis. Taxonomy (NCBI): domain Eukaryota; kingdom Metazoa; phylum Arthropoda; class Insecta; order Hymenoptera; family Apidae; genus Bombus; species Bombus affinis. The sequence goes on from NC_066346.1 coordinate 9,179,729, forward strand.
AATAATCAGATCAAAAATATATATTGTATGTATAAAAAAAAGAATTTGATTCTTTGATTCTTTTGATCTTAGTATGCTGAACGAAAATGGAGAATCAAGAAAATTCGTATAATGATTCGTGAAAAATCCTTCGACGTTATACAAACATCATTTCTTCTCCCATAAAATAGATAATGAACATTTGATCCGCAGCGAATTATTAAACTCTTCTCAGAAATTTTCCCCTTGAACCACAAATTTCAATTTTAATTGCAATTCTTCCAAAAAGTTGCCCGATTCCAGTTTCTTTGGAAAAGCTATTTTAGTTCAAATCAATAATAAAATTATGCCATGAACCCGAGCAATTCACTATGCATACAACATGGACCGCTGACTGACGTAATTTCTTGAGAAATTAATACCTCGAATGCTCGAAACCAGCTCGGGAATCATGACAATGGCGTAGCCCATATAAAATGATTAATTCTCGATCAGCAGGCGGCCGAATTATTCGGCTGCATATTTTCGGATTGACAGCGACATAATTCCATGCATTGTAGAAGAGATGATTCCGCGAAAGCTGATTACGTCGCTGATTAATTATTGATCAACGGGAAAACGGACATTTCCATAATCGGAATGCCGAGTGTTCCGCTCGTCGTTTGGGGAAACTTGTCGTCCGTTCCATATTTATCGGCGCTCAAAGGCACAAGAAAATCTGTTCTACACTATCGTTCATAAATAATGCGTCACCTGATATAGTTTCATCAAAATGTCGATGTCTTTTTCTATACAGTGGCTCACTGCACGTTTACACCTCACACGCGTCATCACGTTTTAAAAATATTCTACGACTCTGGTTATAAATAATATTAATCTTCAAGAAGACACAAAAGTCAATACACGACAGTTAATACGTACAGTTTAACACACGAGGAGCATAATTTCGAAACCATTATCACCTAATGACAAAATCTGCAATCACTTAGTTGCCAAACTAATATGTCCACTTTGGACCAATTTGAGATATTTATGGTTTTTAGTTGTTAGAATATTTAAAGTGAAAATTTGGACACATTTTCTGCGAAGCGTGATACTAATATTAATTGAAACTATTATACGAAGATTAAAGAAATTATTTTAATAATTTTTGAAATATAGGTGATAGATTGGACATGTCAATGATCAATAATGTCCGTTAAACGTGACCAGAGTTTTCATAGCAAAGTCATTCAGATGTATTCGGATTTCAAAGGCAAAGAGTCAGGGAAATCATGACAGGAGGAAGCGTCTTGTTCTTCACGCCCCCTGTTAAAATACACGAAGGGTGTCTGATAAATTTCGAGAGGGCCGGCATTAGCAACGTTCCCGATCACTGTAATTACTCGCAGAGACAAGGAATTCGTTTCTAGGTGAGGACGATGGTTTGGCTGCAGTAAATTCGACGTTGCGCCGCGTTTCACAAGCTAAGCTATTCCTTATTCCATCCGATGATAATTACAGAGTGTCGAGTCTCGTCGTTTGCAGCGATTCGCAGCAGGGCAATTTGAAAGTCCGAAACGCGGCGAAATAGTTGAAGCGGCACCCCTCGTGTCTTCGAATTTCGCTCGAGAAACTACCGTTATCCTGCTAATTGTAAAATATCATTCCGTTCTAATTGCATACTCGTGTGAAACGCGACGAGAGCGAGGCTCTCTTGTTTAACACGTTGACGATGGTCATCGGTAATTCACGTTCCTTCGCTAAATTCTTTAGAATTATCGAGATAAGTTTCGTGAACCAAGCAATGTTCAACAATGCAAATGATTTAAGGGAGTGTCCTGAATTAGAATGTTCTAAAACAGCGTATTTTTGTGATTTTTTTTTAGAAGGAAAAAAAGAAATGAAGTTATTGAATTTTATGGTATGGTTTTATATATATTTAACGAATACAACAAATTTTTTTTTAAAGTAGAAAAAGAAATTATAACAGATTTCTAAGCCTATTTCATGGGCTGTAGTTTTCAATCGGCGGGAAAGATCCACCTCGTAATTCTTGACCGAAACAAAAAACCAAAAAAGGATTAAATTATTATATACTTTTCTCCTCGATGAACTTGAAAACTGCAGCCTTAGAAATCTTTTATAATTTCTTTTTTTACTTTAAAAAGAATTTTGTTGTATTCGTTAAATATATATAAAACCACACCTCAAAATTCAATAACTTCATTTCTTTCTTTCCCTTCTAAAACAAAAATCAGAAAAAGACGCTGTTTTAGAACATTCTAATTCAGGACATCCCCTTAAATGCACATCCTCTTGAAAATAAGTGCGCAAATATAATATAATATTTCGTGGAAATGAAGTGTCTACGGTGTATATTTACAGTGACTACAAAAAGTATTTGTACAAAAGTTTGTAATTAATTAAGACCCGGTATATTACATTTCGTACTATCTGATAGTACCTTCAAAAATTTAATGCTATGAAAATGAAATGTGAAACTTGATAAAAAATGTTTCGTCGGAAATTAATGGTATGTACAAATACTTTTTGCGGCCAGTGTATTTGAATTTATTGCGACTGCCAGAACAAAATATGTGAAATTCGCGTGGCCTTCCATCGCCGTTAAAATATTTGTCTTTTGAAACTCGTCGATCTTTCCTACGACATTTCAAAGCTATTTGCACGTGACGCTAACATGCCGTCACCCACCTTCCAGGTCATGACGTCAACGTTGAGTCATCAGCAGTCCACGCGTTAATGCTTGTTATGTTACGTTACACAGCAGTGAGAATGTTTAACAGAAAGTAGCAGAAAAATCGACTTTTAACGGAAGCCTGGTAAATTGATGATTCGGACGCGAGTACGCGAACGCTCTTCACCGAAATGCCACGTACATAGCGTGGGCGCAATTTGCATGAAAATTAAAATATCACTCGGTAAATGGATATTGTAAATCGGTGTCTAAAAATGTTACGTTTTATTTTTCCTTGTGCACAGCAGAATATCATTAAGATAGTGTGAGAGTGAGGTAGTTGAGTGAGAAAAATTGATCAGCTCTTGTTGTAGTACCGCGAAGTTAGAAAACTAATTGCAAACAATGTAAAATAAAAATGCAACGGGTATAAGAATCGTTAAAGCAACGTTCACACGTTCAATATTATTGTCAATATTTGAGGTTCTCTACGTTGTATTGACGATATATTTACATTAATCGTCTAGAAGATTTCGTACATACGATAATGCTGAGAACCTTAAATATTTACTAATACTATTGATCATAATATTGATCTTCCGAACGTCCCGTAAGAAATTCTCGAGAAGCAAACAGTTCTCGAAAAGGGAAAAATATGAAAGGAATTCTCTTCTCTTACGTAGCAATAAGATTCATTGAAGAAAAAAACGTCAAACGAAAAAGAAAACAGGGAAACAAAGGAAAGAGCAATACCGTAAAAGGGACGAAAAGATAGAAAATCGAAAAGGAGAGAAATAAAACAACAAACGATGTCTAGAAAGAACGCGAGTTATAGAAGGTAATTCTGAATTCACCAAGCACTCTCTCAGAATTTTGTCCGCAACCTCTCCAATTTCTGCAACCTCTCGGAAAACACGGTCGAAAGATCTCGAACTCCACTCAGTTTCGTTGGAAACTGTTGGTCAGCAATAATATAGCCTAGATGATGAAGCCAGTTTCTCCTTCGGTATTTCAGATATTATCCTGGAATTGTTACAAACTGGCACGTGAACTATCACGCGAGCATTTCGCGATATCCCTTCGTTTCACTCTTGGTATTCGCTAGCACGGGACGACCTCGGCCTAAACTTTGAAACGACTCGTTTTTAACCGCGCAACCCTGAATTTTATGCACGTGATGAGCGATCGTTGTTGGTCATTTCGCCCACAACCGCAACCAAGGTTGTTGCGGTACTCGACGAAAGACTGTTGGCGCAGGACAAGGCTGAACCATGAATCTCGTGACACGAGCCACGACCTTCGATACCGGCCGTGCTAAAAATGCGAGCTGCAGTATTTTAGCTCGCGAAAGTATTTCAACATTTATACAAAATTTTTTTATAGAAAAATCCACATATTATGCGTATAGATTCATCGTCACTGTAGCGAGGCACAAGCGTTACGATTACGTTGGTAAATTCTCTGAAACCGATCTAATAATAAATGTAAGACAACAAGTTTGTTCTGATCATTGATCTCAATACATCTTGAAGATCTTCCAATGTGCTATATATTTTTCATTAGAATGCCACTTTAAACAAGATATAACCACGAAATTATTTGAACGCTTACCATAGAAAACTTTTATGTGAATATCATGTATATTTTATAAAACATTTCAAAATTTCATTAGCGTTGTAACGAGACACGATTGTCGTTATTATATTAGCAAAATTTGAAACGAATCTGAAACTGTTTACTGAAGTTACGAGATGTTTACTATGAATTTACGAAGTGAATATCCATTCTAAGTATTTAATAATCAGTATTAAAAGATGATCCTACTGAATAGCGAGACTTATTAATATTACGGATATAATCATAGTCGAATGTCATGACAGTGCTAATGAGTTTTTGAAAATGTTCCGTATAATACACGTGAAATATTCATGGAACGTTTGTACAAGTGTTTGAATATTTTCGCGAGCCAGCGTACGCTGCTTTTACGACGCATACTTTGCATCGAGAAAAGATCATGGAGGATTTATGAAAATTCCAGGAACGGGAAATGGGTTTTGCTTTAATTGTCTCGAAGGAAGCAACGATCGTTCCGTTTGCTTCCATTTCCTTCCCTTTACTACAGACCAGCTTTGTTATCATTTTCGTGTTTGTAACCTCGGATTACGCAAAGCACGGATTACTCGTTGTTACGTAACAATGAAGAGAATTTCATTATTGGATTTCATGTAAAATCGTGTGCTCGCGGCGGATTATTGAAAAAATACCTTCAGAGATGTTTTAAATAAATAAATTAGCGAAATAGAGCGGAGAAGGATATCGCAGGTGTACGATTTTAATTGGAAATATTCTTTTGTTACAGGATGATACGCGTATAATGAAAGTGGGCGATAAGAAAAGATGGATACACGACCCAAATAGTAAGTATCGAATATTCAATTAGATATGAAAATAAAGCTTCATATACAACGAGACGAGCGTGATGTAGTTGCATTCGTTAAAAAATATTTTTAATCCTAAATTTAGGATTTCCCCCGATAACTTCTAATTTAATTAATTTTAATCAGATCTATATTTTAAAATCAGTGTAATGACATAGAAAGAAAGAGAAAGAGAGATTGAATATTTTATAAATCATAGAATTGCTGGAAGCAAATTTGAAAGAATTTTACAAATACTCTAATAATATTCAGATTCGAGATATTAACGTTAATTAACTGCTCTATAATCAGAATTTTGTTAATCTTGTTCTTTGAAATGATTATCCTATATAAATATATAGAAGAATAAATTTATCGATACAATTGAACGAATCGAATTTCAGTGAAATTTATCTATCAAATAATCGGATTAATTTCAGGATCCAATTTCTTACGATCAGAATAAAGTATGGCTAGATGGTGTAAAATTTATTACATTCATATTTATCAATTAAGATATAAATATGAAAATAAAGAGGTGACTGTGCAAATATTTTACAATTCACTGTATATTTTAACGTTACATAAAACAGTCGGTAATGATCACCGGCTAAATGTCGGATCACGCTATTATTCACATATTAAAGCTGTAACAATTAATCAGATTTTAACGTGCCACCAAATTGCCCATTTTTTCATATCCTGGAAAACAGACCGTACGTTGTAATTTAATAATCGCGATATCTGTTAATTGACGACTCTGGCGCGATCAGAAATTTATCATCGAAAAACGATTAAAATGATTGTTACTCGTGTGATTGGAAAGTTAGTCGCTTCTATTCTACCTGCTCCATCGATGTGTTCTTTTTTATTCCCAGGCTAAATAGCCAATTACTTCGAACTTTGGGTCTAACCCACTTCTTGAAGTGCAAATTCTCTTACTAAAAGAAAGAAAAAAAGAAGGAAGAAAGAAAGGAAAAAAGATAGAGAGAGGGGGTGGGTGTGTTAAAGTTCGCCAAGAAGTTCGGCGAACCTTTGGTAGGGAAATTATGTTAATCGGTCCGAAGGATACGTAACTTTTTTCTTTTCCTTCCAGCTACTTTGTGCCACGGTTGCAAATACTGTTACGAAATTTGCTTCTGATTAACTTTTCCATACGCACCCTACGATGAAACTGTTCTACTTTCCAAACTCTAAGTTTCTTAAAAGAAATAGATTGTTCGCATTGGCTATAGAAGTATTCCCTAATTAACTAATAACTAAGATACATAATTATTTACCAATTAAATTCGCTAATTAATCGACTAAAGTAAAGTTTATTTGTTACAAAATATATATGGTTGTTTGAAATTTCATATTTTATGGATTGGTATGTATGAAGCGTAATGTGGATTTTAAAGAGAATCGATGTATTAAAGAATGTAATATAAGGTAAATCCGGAAATTCTTTATACAAACTCGATAGAGGAAGTCTAGGTTAAATAAATAACAAAATAATATACTAAAGCAACTGCACCATATTAAATGTGCAAACATTATTGACATATTTACGTATTTATAGAATACGTGTAAGTCGTAGTTGCTAATGCCGTATCGAGAGATGTGGTTTAAAAAAATAAACAAAAAACAGATACTATACTCTGTGCTCGAGTTATTGTTAAAATATTTTATCATATTTGAGGAAACCATTTATGGAAGGGTGGATCGTTCAAAGTTTCCGAACTTCATTAGATTCCCCTGTTATCTCTCAAATTTCTTAAACTCCATAAAACCTCGCAGAGACAGTCAAGCAGAAATTGATTACACATTGCTGTTCAATTGTTTCAAATTCGAGACAAAGCTTACGTATTCTACGTTTGTCACTATTTAAAACCATCGTATCGTTGATGGTTTTGTGACCAAGCTAGTGGCGAATTTATCGGTGGAAAAAGAAAGCATAAATCCGGCGGAAAACGTAATATCAACGCATTCTGTCATTTGCGCAGAAAAATCCTATGAAAAGTATATTTATCGTGTTTTCTCGTCTCTAGGCCGGCCAATATGTTTTCAGGGCTGTGCTCGTTTAATGCACACAATGTTGCCGCACAGATTCCATAAATATTCAACATTTGCTAGGCACCAATATAATCCGCAAATAAATTCGTTTGCCGCGGTTTCCTCGATCTATCCGGTTAATTAATCATTTCTTTCTATCGTTCGTTGCTGTTATTATTTTCTTTCATCTACCAGCAATAAATATCGCGCTCCTCTACCCTTGTAATCTAAAAAATCCATAGTGATTTTGCGATAAAAATGCGAAACACTTTCGATGCTTTCATACCTTTCTTTCCTTTTGCGTATATTTCAGTTATGTTCCTCCATTTATCTCCTTTTCTCTTTATTACGCGTTTCCAAAGTATCTCTGCTTCTGCTCCAAATTTCATAATTTTCATCTGCTTTTAATTCCTAGATCCTTTATCACATGTTCACACGTTTCATTAAAAACTCTTCTAAAAATATTTTCCTAGTCGTAATCAGAATGTTCATAATAAAAAATGATTCTCCTGAGCCAATTTCCGCCTTGATATAACATTTCAAAAGGTACGCAAAGTAATTTTTTCGCCTTGCCAATAATAGAACCAATTACTTTGACCAACGAGAATTCATTCATCTCTCGCATATTTTCCTTTCGTTTTAATTATACACAGAGTGCGTCCGATTCCATGCCCGTGTTATTTTTTTCCCCTCTTCTTTTTTCTTTTTTATTTTTTCGTTTTCAGTGAATTTGTTTCACCGCGGAGAGCGCGTCTTTGAAACTATACGAGGCGGAATCGGTGCTGCATCCTCAAAAAGAAAGGGGATTCCGTTTTGAATCGTTAGTAAAGGAGCTATGCGATTGTACGGACGAAACAAATACAATTCTTTTGTAAATTGCGCGGTTAGATCAGCTTGGCGAACGACAAACAAAGAATGAATGTAATCGTGCGCACTCGTTCTGTTATTGCCACGATTACAGTTCTGCCGTTTTATCTTTTATCGTACCGTCCATCACGTTACGTCCTTTCACTGCTTTTACTTCCATATGTTTGTTTTCCTTTCTTCCTTTTCCCCCTGCTATTTTTATTTCTTTCATTTACCAACATGTACAAACGGTATCATACTTTTTGTTCGAACAGGTTTATTGAAATCCGTTTGACTGTTCGTAGGTAGTTTTTGATCATTCGTCGTTTTGTTCCTGAGCTGCGTGTAACGAAGAAAAATGAGTTTACATTTAATCTCATGGTATCGATATTAGACAGGAAAAATCTATGCATTATTTTTTAATGAAATTATTTTAATTTTCACCTTATTTGTATTCGCGCGTTTCTATATACTCTTTGCGGGTTTGAGTATTGTACACTCGATAGATGAAGCATATTTACTTGTTTTCACTATGCATTCCATTTCGTTTTCAAATTGTTAGACTGTCTCTGTACGGGTTTCGTAAATGAACAAATATTTCTTAGAAAAAGGACTTTGAAAGATATAACAGAACTTTATTCTACATCTTCGACTCGCTTCTACGACAGAAATCACATCTTTTCCGCTGTTATCATCATTTCGCAAACGTTCTGTATACTAAGATTATCTTCCGATCAGGATTGATACGTTCCAAACGTATAAATCACTGCCAGTAAATTATCACACTATGTATATTCGTATTCGATTCAGCTTTCCATAAACGCGATCAGAGAAACGGAACCCAGGCAGAAATTCGTTTCAACCACTAAATATCGTAATGAGTACCGCACATTTTGTACATTTTTGCGCGTCATGCACTTTCGCATCCTTAAATTTCTCATAAACGTGCAAAAATCTACAGTCTGCTAATTACAAACGGTACGATGATAATATTATAATGCGAACTTTTACTCAAAGCCGTGTGTCAAAAGTTGAAAGCATGAACGCGTTGCACATGAGTCGCTGGAAAATTTCGCCGAGCAGCAGTCAGAGAACAAAGGTAGAGGAATCGATAAATCAGATTTGTCCCCTTCCTGGAGGCGACGTTTTTCCACTGGTTCGTTCGTTAAATTGAATCGCGAGGCGAGAGAGCCGCGCGCGCGTCCAATCGCCGGTATACCCGCCGCAATTACTTTGTCCCCTTTCGCCGGAAATAACCGCGGATCCGGCCGCTGATTCCTGGCTGGTCATAATAATAGCCCCGTCGCGTCGGTTAGCCCTTTGTGCATGCCGCGTTACGTTCTTCTTGCTACGACCGAATGTAAGCGTGGCAGGGTTGCGTTTAGGGGGTTGAAACGAATGTTACGTGTTCGTCGGTGGGAAGGGGTTGAATAGTCCGGCGTGATTACTGCGAATCAGAGGGAATAATCGATGGGGTTGTTGGAAGGGTTCGATTTGTGCAAGTGTTTTTTTTTCCTGCTTTCTCCAGAGTCAATGGTTAATAGTTTGGGGCAGATGGTTTTTGGTAGCAATTGCAACTGAATTTTTTCTAACGGTGGTTGGTTAGTTGATGTCCGGTTTCAATTTGTGCTGGTGTTTGTCTTCTGTTTTCTCGAGGACGAATGGCTAGTAGTTTAGGGCAAATGGTTTTCGCAATGAATTCTGAAAGCATTTAGAATTAAATATTTCTAGGGATGGTTGGATAATTAATACTCGGCTTCGATTTGTGCTAGTGTTAGTTTTTCCTGTTTCCTCCAGGGTCAATGATTAATAGTTCGAGGCAAATGGTTTTTGGTAGCATTTGGAACTTTTGGAAATTTTTCTACTGGTGATTAGTTATTTAATGTTCGGTTTCAATTTCTGCTGGTGTTTGTCTTCTGCTTTCTCGAGGACGAATGGCTAGTAGTTTAGAGCAAATGGTTTTCGCAATGGATTCTGAAAACATTTAGAATTAAATATTTCTAGCGATGGTTGAGAAGTAGCATATAATCTTTAATCTTTGACCCATCCGCTACGAGAATAGATCAATGAAGTAAGAAGTTGCATGAACTTTAAAGAAACTTTATAAAGATCTTAAAACGCCCACCTCTCGATCGAACTCTTTCGTGCGGATCGCGATTGAGGAAATATCGTTATAAAAATACATTTCTTCTGGAAAATAGACTATTTTTTATTTGCAACGTAATCAAGACTTCGTGACCTGTTTCGGAATTGCAGAGTAGATTGAGAGAAGAGATTGGGAGAAAATTGAAGAAGAAGTTTGAAAGTAAAATGGAAAGATACAAGAAGAGGAGTGGTAGTGTTAGATTAAAAGTGTCTAGTAGAATCATTTATGTTGTGACATGAACTGCCTATGAATTAATGCTGAACGAACAGAAAGTTGTTATTCGTAAATTTGATTTTGAAAATGAAATAGAAAGAATTTGTAGCATCAAAAATTTCGTGATTCCTTTTAACAATGAATGATAACAGACTAAATTTTCTGAATTAAAAAATATCTATCTTTTTTCTCTTTCATAAATTCATCGAATAATTAATTTTAAAACAAGAGAAGCAGTAATGGTAAATAAATAAAAATTTCTTATTAAAAAGAATGGAAAATTCTAATTTCAGGAAATTAATGACTATATTAATATGAACGTGATATCAACATAATGAAACAAATAATTTCAAATTACGAGGATAAGGTACGATACGTATATCAAAAAATGTAATTATAGTGATGTGTTTTATGAATATACTTTTAATTATAAAATGTAATATACATATGAAATATACATGTTAAAATGCATGATCCAACGTCATAAATTTTTTTCCAACTTTTCTACTCTTCCAATTCTTCTTCAAACATGAAGTGACCGGACCACATTGTTCAATGATAATCACAAACTCATCTAAAGAATTAACGCAAAACAAGAGAAAAGGAGATTAGCTCAGAGAATTTCTCCTTCTGTCGCTCATACGTTAAATGCTGAAACAAAGATACGCGCTAACTAACAATAGGAAGAGCTGCTCGACTACAAGAGAAAGTACAGTAACTATAAAAATATAAAAACGAATTTCTTTGCAACTCGGAATAGTTGTGAACACCTTGTGTCTTGATTTAACGCAAAATTGCAGTAAAATCCAATATTCTGCTAAAGAAACATCAATAATATACTTATTGTCCACAAAAACAGGGAAATCGATAACTATATTACAAAGTACTATCGTTTAAAATATTAATAACTGAAGCTGTCGAAGTTTATGTCAACTTGCCACTAATTAATTCTTTACCAAATACTACACGGAAACTATGGTTTCTCCGTAGCTATTTCTCCGTATAATACAGGATGGCTCGTAAGCACCACACTTCAGCAGTGGTTTTACACACGAAAACGATAAAAAGAATGTTCGCGTATCTTCGCAAGCTGCGTTCAAGATGACCTGCATGTGTACGAGCACAGAACGTGGAGACGATTTATCATCGATTGGAAGCTTTTACAAGATTAGAACACAAGCTTCGACGTTAAATATCGAGCTCTGTTTGTGGCCAGATAGGCGAAATTAGTTCAACTACATTCGTCTTTCAATGAAATTACTCCAACGATAAAACTCGTTGTAACTCGGAAACGACATGAAACAGAATATACGTTTGTACGGACATTTTTTATTATTTCTACGTGCAGAATCTACCGTCTAATGCCGAACAGTCCGTACGATCGAAGAAACGGCAAAGACGTTGTTCAACCTGTAAATCTCGTCTCGCGTGACACTAGTTGTCTGATTTTAATGGCGGTATAAATCGCTGTCGAAAAAGCGTGGCCGCTCCCGATCCGCGCGTACAACTTGTTACTTTGATTCCAATAACAGCCGTGCCAGCCGCTCGTAAATTTTATCGGCGTAACGATACGAGCAATTACGCGATATCTATATAATTTAATCGTGTATCGAAACCGGAATAACCGCGTGATCCTTCCCGCGAACGCGTCCACGCTCACCATTCCACCAACCTTATCTTTCCCGTGTATCTTTCGTTGCCTCAGGCGATACACACACGAACCATCGTTCTTTGTGTTACCGTTAGGTACGAATCTAAGTATGTGTGGGCGCATCCCTAATTCGGATGCAGCGGCACGTCGTGACTCTCCGCTGATATACAGCCACGAGGACAGATTTCCTCGCTTAATTTAAGCAGTGACCGAGGAATTTTCTTCCTTGAGAAATTCTCGCGGACCAGGGGGTGTGTCTTCGCGAAATATCGCAAGCGGGTGCGACGTGTTTCTTGCCTTCGTACATTCTTCCTGAGTTATTCAGTCAGCAATATCTATTTTCTTTTGGATCTTTTTTTTTTTCTTTCTGCTTCTTTCGGATCTTTTCTAGTAGTCGGAGGTAGGTTCTTTAGAAGGGAAAGTTTCTTGAAGGGAGAATTATTACTATAGTTATCGTGGACTGCGATAGTTCTATAAATCACGCGACTATTGTAATCTTCTCTGGAACTTTTCTATCGTAGATATCGATTTTTCTGTTTTTCATTGGAATTCGCGAATATTGTAAATGAGCTGTCTAAAATAAAGTATTCTTCAGCGTGCCTTTCATCGAACGCGAAGCTGCCATAAATTCGGAAAATTTGCTATTTTCTCGTCGGCTTCTTTCCTTTGAGGCATTTAAAAGTTTCATAGAAATTATTTAGATACGAAGTGAAATGGTATAACTCTACAAGTTTTATCGTTCGTCATAAAAGATATAATTTTCTGTATCTATAAACAAATTTCTGCGTTTTAAATTAGCCGATATGAACAAAAATCCTTTAAATTGAAACTAGAACAGCCCTTGGCAATATAATTTACTACGTTCAGCCATCAGCATCAAAGTTACGTGATTTCCAAGAGTTATTACAATTAACTTGTATAGCTATCATTTTTCTCTCCTTTGAAGCATTCGTAAACGTGACAGAAATTTTCTAAATACAAAGACAAGTACTGTCTCTCGCAATACTTCATTATATCCGGCCTGAAGGCTAGATTTCCATAAATTTCACAAATACTGTAATTTCCTATACAATTTACCTGAACAGGAAACTTCTTTCTTCTTGGCTACCTATAATTTACGTGGAAATTTTTATTATTATATAACTTTATCACATACATCGTTCAACGTTGCAATTTTCTGTCTGACCTATCTAATTATCAAATAGCTACACTTCTCTTAACTATTTTATTACCTAAACTTATGACACTGTGATATAATAATACATCCACCATTCAGCATAAAGCTTTCATAATCTCCAGAAAAACATTATAATTTCCCTACGACTTTTCTAGCAACCCGATTTTCTCTTCTTACCTAACTATAAGCTTCTCAGAAATATCCCAAATGTAAAGTAAAACACTGTGCCTTGCGATGTTTTCCCGGATCCGCTGTTTGACATAAAAGTTTCACAAATCAAACAAAATATCTCACTATATCTAGCACTCTAATCTCGATCCATCGATTTCCTCCCTTTAACGAGTTAAGAGCAACAGCAGACAATTTTTCTTCTTTTTAATTATCTATAAATTTACCAGCTAAATTGAAGAATCCTCTACACATAAATCAAAACACCATTGGATACATACGTTTAACAGGAAACTTACATAAATTCAAGAGATATTGCGATATTTCCAGTGAAATGAATCTAATGTTGGAAGAATTGTTCAAAGAGCAACCGAGACGCCTATTGTTACGTTCACGATTCAGCATAAAATTTCCATAAATTCAAGAAACATCTAAATATAGCCAGCAACTTCCTTATCCATTGATTTCCCTCGTTCGACTGATTAAAACGGTATCCCTCGCAATATTCGTATAGCAGCGTTCGCGCAACTGGCCATAAATCTGGCCTCTAAATCATCACGCATTCCGAGAATTACCAAGGAGCCGTGGCGAACCAACCGTTATAAATTGCTATTACCTTCGTTACATTGTTCCATCGTGAATCGTGATTAACTTTATCGCGCAACACGATACTGTTTATTATTTATGTCTTTATCAGTGGATACTTAATCGCTATTACTCACCGGTCATAATATTTTTCTTAGCGGTATAGGACAGCCTGGGCCACGTGGAATATAGCGAATCCACTTCTACTACAGATATGATTAAACGTGACTACGAGATAATAATACGATCTTATCGCAGGACCACAGACGCCGACCTTACGGACAGCTAATTATATATTACGTGGTAATAGGCACGTATGAAATTAGATGCGTGATTATCTTGCTTTTATCTCGATCGCCGTTCGCTATGACGAACGTGTCCCTGTCTGAAAATCGAGGATATCAACATATGTTACATGTAAATACGTGATTGGATATCGTGGAATGTGATCGTTCGTATCAGACTATCGGGGGGATTTTATTATATTAGAGTTAGTCGCGTTTGTTGTTATTTCGTTTCGACATTTAGAGTTACTTCGGTTACTTTGATAACAATTTTCAGCTATTTTGTTCGTTTAACGACTGATTTGATTTTCGTCGGCTTCTGAAAGGAAAGGTAGACTTTTTGGAGATTTATTAGAAGATCGTGCGATTTATTTCTAAGACGTGTATGAATCGTCTAGTTTCAATTTGAATTACGCTATGTTATTTTTCGTCGTACAAATTGTAAAAGTAGTTCGCTTGACTGTTTTATAATTTGATTGATCTTGGAGGAAGAGAGCATTTACTGGTGGACCGTAAATCTTGGATCCTTAGTTCGCTTGATTCGTTGGATGATTGCGTGATCGCGATGAATTAGTCGAGATTAACCCGATAACGCCAAATTTTTCCAACTCATCCACCAAACAATTTACTCGAAACAATTTACGCGTGTCATCCTGAACTTTGGCCTTCGTTCTTCAAATAATGGAGCATCGATTCACTCGGATGACTCCTTCGACCTGAAACAAGACCTGACATTATCGTCGATGACTTATCCCACCATCTTGGCCATTAGCATCGTCGATTATTCGTCAGGCAAAATGCACGATCGATCGGCACATTATCTCCGTTTTGCAACGTCTAATTCACGCAGAAGTCTGACCATTTTGGGCCGCATTGTGCGCCGTAATTGTCAGTAGCGTAATATATGCTATAATCGATATCGTAATGCGGTTTCGAAGGGACAAGGGCTGATATTGGGAGAGAGAGAGAGAGAGAGAGAGAAAGGGAGAGGGAGAGGAAGAGGGTGGGTCATCGTACATTCGACAGTAAGATAGACGGATAATTTATGGGGTTAATGGGTTCTTGAAGCTATTACACCGCGGGGTTGAGTGGACGCGAGTTCACCACGCTCGTTAATTTTTTAACGTGACTGACCTTGACGTTAATGAGGCTCAGCGTTTAGTTAGATTGTTCTGAAAGCGGTTACCATCTTCTGAGGAATGAGTTTCGTGATAAGTACTTCATGTTTAAATTTTTCATCGCGGCTTGAGAAAATTTGGTTCGTTTTGAAAATGGTAATTTATGCTTCGGAAATTGTGAAACATAAACCGATGCCTGCGATAATGACGCGGTACTATGAAAGTATCATGTATATGTAAAGTTACATATAATTCAAATAATCTTCAGTGTATAATCATATTGAAATAAAACCGATCTTTTACGAGATTTTTTACTTTTGATTATTAGATATTATTTACGTATTTTGAATTAGAATAATTTTCTCGGTTATACGAAATATAAATAAGGAAGTTATTTGTTGTCGTTACATTCAAATATCGCAATATCCAGCACACAAACATTCTCACAAATAAAAACCAGCAATGGAACAATTTCGGATCAAGTATCAAATATCCCATAAAATATCGAATATCGTGTCCATAAAATGATGAACGCTGCAACAAATAAAACACTTCTTCCTGTATAAAAAAAAAAAGACATTATTTGTCAGGATTCATCTATCTCGATGTTACAAACGATCGATTCTGTTTCAATGATATTATCAATAGACGATAAAAATCGCGAAATTAAAACACGAACACGCGAATGGACAAAGAACAAGTAAAATTTCTGCATAGCAAACGTGGGGAAAGAGGGTTGGAACGACGTCAGGTGGCAGAGGAATTGAGCGTATTATAATTGCAAAGGAACGTCGTATCCGGTGAGCACGCTAATTCGCTTGGAACGATTCCACCGAGCCGATTTTTGTTTCGAAAGTTCCCTCGCGGAATCCACGCCACGGTCCATTGTCGACCGACTTGAGGAACTTCGAACATGGTCCGCGATAACTTGCCTCGATTAGCATATTACAAGCATAGATGTAATTACTTCCGTGGACAGGAAGTTGTTTATCCGCTGTCTCGTTCAGATTTCATACGAACCGATCTTGCGAATAAAATGGGTAAATGCAAAATAATCGAACGAAGAATTGGGAAGATTTCAAGCTGTAAAGTTTCTATCGGAATTTTGAACTTGCAGATTTATTTGGCTTCCGCTCGGTTCGGATATATCGAAAAAGCGGTATTTAAATAAGCAAAACGTCACACAGAAATTATCGTAAAACAAAATTTAACGAATCGCCAAATAAACATGATCTGATTATTATATTTGAGCTATACAGATGAAAAGCATAGCCAATTTATGGTTTTTCACAGGAGTAATTTTATTTGATCGACGTTAACCGCATCAATTAATATATTCAAATGTAGACACTGAAAACAATTTAGAACAACTGAAATTTCGCTGCAATTTATATTGTGACATGTATACGCACGAATTAGTCGAAGATAGAATAGGTTCGAACAAGAAGATGGCACGAAACCCTATTAAATTTCCATGTTGCTCGAGCTGTTTCACTGACCAAGCACGATAAATCTACCTTGGAAAGATGGTTCGTGACGTCTGTCAGAAAGCAAACGTCCGTAGAAATC
Source organism: Bombus affinis (assembly GCF_024516045.1). Classification (NCBI taxonomy): domain Eukaryota; kingdom Metazoa; phylum Arthropoda; class Insecta; order Hymenoptera; family Apidae; genus Bombus; species Bombus affinis. Next base: position 9,196,593 of record NC_066346.1, read on the forward strand.
GTCGAAGAGACGTTGGATCCAATTCACTCGGCGCGAAGCCCCACGTGGAAACTGTCGGCTCGCATCATTGTCTTCCGCCTTCTTTGAAGTGGCACGCAAAGTTCCGGCGAACGGATTACCTTCTTGTCGATTCGTTTAGAATTTCTACGAATCTGACATAAATCTTCGTCATTGCAAATGTTTTACAAATATCGAAGATTCGCTTCTTGTACCTTTTATAAAAAAAACATCGTACTTTTAACTCTATTGTATTAATTTTCGAATTTTTATATCCGCCAATGTTTCGAGCAACTCATTGAAAATTTCAATGATTCTAACGCGAATATATCTTTATAAATATTTTACGAACATCGAAGAACTTCTTCCTTGTTGTTTCTTTTTTTCATTATAAATTGAAAATTGTTAATCTTCGAACGTATAATTGGGTTCTTTGCGCCTGAAAGATTAGGTTGAACAGTTGATTGAATGGGACAGAATTGAAAGAACAATAACGCAGTAGTTGAGAGAGGAAAATAAAATTACCTAGCATGAAATTCAAAAAAACACGGGGCAGACAGATTTAACAGTATAAAAACAGTGATAGGTATTTTAAACCTACGCTCGAACAAAATAATAAAAATAAAACCGATCCTTGTATAAAATATATCGGAACTTTTTTTTATTCGCTGTCTCTGGTAACATATAAAAATGGCATTTTTGAACAGTTCTATGCGATATGTCAAATAAAATATAAATTATATTAAATTCTTAATTAAATGTAAATGAACATATTAAATCCAATTTAACGATAGAAAACGATTCAAAAATACAAAACTGTCATTATTTATTGCCACGATATATATATGTAGTATCTTAATGGGTCTTAGAGGAAAGGACAAGTAATGATGTTTTGATTTAATAAATAATGTTCGAAGCAACGAAATGATTACAATGCTGTCGTACGTCTTATTCTCATAGACGGCTTCCGACTTCCCGATTCACACTCTTCGGCTTCTACACTCGCTCGCTCTCGCTTCTCAATTCACACTCCGCACACCTTTTGCATCCGTCCTCTCCGGTTTCTCACTAATACTGCCTTTAACGTCTCTTTGTCTTTTCCCGCCGTTCGAGACACGTGTCCCGAAACGCCCGTGGCCAGGGTCACGCGGGTCCTTTCCACGAAACTATCCACTTAAAAAGGACCGACGACACATTGATGTACCCGACGATGCCGCGGCTCTCGCGACATTGTTTATGGTTCGGCAGATATCTTAGGCCTTTTGTCCACGATACTACATATATGTACATCGTATCAATATCACATTCTTTCCTTCTCGGTTTTATATATCACACACAATTTCAGATAAACTATTAGGTCATCCCATAAGTTCGTGCCGTTTTTCGAGCGGTTATATATGTTAAGATTATTTACTTACCTTTCAATTTCATGAAAAAATGTAATCCCCCTTTCGTTGTACAACTTCTTTCCATTTTTCTGGTATGGCCATTATTCCGTCTCGATAAAAGTTCTCTTGTTTTTCTTTAAAATATGAAATCTATGCACAAAAGCCGGCACGAACTTATGGGATGACCTAATACGTAAAATTGGCATTCCTAGATATTCATTTACGCTCACCTAAAATCTTCTCTGGTTACAGTAAAGCTCCTTATGTCATTCAAAACGTTTCAAAATGCTCGTTTCAACCCTCTAAACTGTAAAACAGTTTAATGTCTTTAATGTCAGCGCAGTTTTACAACGACTATTAACTTAACTCGTTTTAACGTCAATTTAACTCGTCTACTAAAACAATTCAAAAGTTCAATTCACCTCCCAATTTGCACCAAAATTCCCATTATCGCGCGGAACAAAAGTTCCTGCGTCCGCTGTACGCGAGAGCGCAGCACACCTTTATCTATCAAACGCCTTTATCTCGCAAATCCAACAAAATGCCATCGATCTCGGTATTCCAATCCCCATTTGCCGCAATTACACCGTTCCTCGAGGTACCTGCTTTTTAGCGGCGTTCCATTTGCGAAAAAGTTCGTTCGCAGCACCGAGAAGAAGACTTCGATACCGAGCCCTTTGAACGATCAGGTTTTTTTCCTTTCTTTTTTTCTCCTCTTTTTCTTTTCTTTTCAAATCGTGTACCTATGCAAATGGCCTCCTAAGTCAGAGAAATCGGACCGAGAGGCCTCCTTAATTCGTGCCCAAGCTCCACTTTAATTCTGCCTGCCTCCTTTCCAGCGGATATTACGCGACGAAAACTCGAACATCGCGAGACAAACCTTTAATTAGACGCGTAATGAATCGCGATCTCACGCCAATCCATTGCTTATTTGCGATAGATGTTTTCGAGTCACTGTATTGAGGATGTTCGTCTAGAGAGACAGAGAATGTAAATTAGAGTAATATTTGGGAAGAATTCTTATTGATATTTATTATTTAATTTAATCTAATTTAATTTGATTTAGTTTAATTTATTCTTAAACGGGTTAAATATTCTTTTTAGTACAAAGACAGTACACAGTCGTATAAAGAAGAAAAGTGAAAGGACAAAAAGAAAAAGAAATAGCAAATTAGCAAATAACGGTACAGAGGAAAGAAACACACAGTGGAAGAAGAATGAGCAATTAAGTAAACGTAGACAATAAGATAAGTCGATTTAACATGGAGAAACTCGGCCTCGTTATCGAGTAGTACATTGTATAGCGAAGATTTTTATTTTAAGATTTTTTATTTATATTTCCCGGAGAAAGGTCAATTTTTCTTGTTATACGAGTTAGCAAGGATATGTTGGGCAGAATGGAACGACAAACATTGAATCAAAACGAGCGTAAAGACCATTGGAAAACCATTTAAATGGACGAGCTGGTGTCTTCAAATTGACAAGTGATAAGACGGTGAAGTTGTTGGTTAGTCTGTGCATAATCTTCTAAAGAAAACAGGGATCTGTGATAGTCGTTCAAATTTTGAGTGAAATGATACTTGAACATTTATGATCATAATCCAGGAACGACATAATTTTGTTATTACAATATATAAAGATACGTAAGATATCGAAGGTAGAATATACCTTGTAATTTTTAGCAGGTGGAACGAACTTTTGTTCAAATTAAGTTTACGTAAAAATCCGCGTGAAATAAAATATTAATAAAAACAGAGATTAACGCTGCTGTGATTGAAAGAACGAGCTCGTAATGTTAAAAAAATATTTTAGTAAAAAACATGGTGTCAAGGATTTATACGATTAAAAAGTAGAACTATATATAAATATATGTAACGTATACATATGTGTATATAGGGCAGTACTCTTGGTTAAATGGTTGGGAAAAGCTTTTGTAAAACAGGTTGATGTACTGTTTTAAAATACGGTGACGTAATTTCTCGATGGAAGTAAAATGCACTCAAATCAAGGAGATCCTCACAGTCGCTGTTTAGAATGCGAATATCCGTGAATTCATTGAGGTTACATTAAGTACAGTAGTCGCGTAAAAGCAACGTGGAGACTGTTCTGGCGAAGTAAAATAGACCTGTATATAGTCAGACACGTAGAATGGATCGCATATCTAGAACTACACCTTCTACAGTCAAATGAAATGAGACTGTTCTTGTTTGGACAAGTAGAACATGACAATTTGTAGTTGAATCAGTGAAATTGGACAGTATATAGATCAGACAAATGAAATTTAAGCAGAGGAACGTATAAAGCAATTTTCCTTATCTATCTTCAAATAAGTATTAGAATACGTTTAAATGAATGGAATTAAAAGTAAAGTAAAAAGTAAGTAAAAGTAATTCAAAGTAAAAATCACGAATAAATCTATTACAGTAAACATAATAAATGTAAAAATGATTGGTAGACACGTAAGTAGTACAAATTCGTATATAAGTAAAGAACTAGCAGAGGAGTTAGCCGTAAGATAATAGAACAGATAGAAATAAAGATGAAATAATAGAATGGATAGAAATAAATTTGTACACAGTTAAATAATCAGTATAAATGTATTAAATTAACAGGTAGGAATATCTTTCTATCAATCGAGATATCAGAAATAGAAATTCAACCGTAAAATGTCGTTAATCTGAGAATACATGTTACGCATCGAATACATCAACTATCGACCGAGAACGATGCAAAGTCAAAGGTACTTGGCTCACCAATTAAAAATGAAATCTACATCCAAAAATCCCACGCAGAACCGTCGATCAAAATTTCTGAAACCATCAATAAAAAGAAAAAAAAAATGGTAAAAGAAAGAACGATACAAATCTCATCGATCAATTGCCATCTGAAAAACCTCCGAACCCATGCACCACTTAAATCGTCAATTTAAAAAACCTCAAATGCAAACATTCCATGTGCGACGATCAATCAAAATTTCGAAGACCATCGCTGGAAAAAAGGAAAAGCATGCGTGGTTGCCACTGCAATCGAGTTACGATTTTGCCGAAAAAAATCCTCACGTGGTCGTTGGACATGCCGATCCGGTCGAACGATCGAACACGAATAGCCAACGATCAGAGAATCACGATAGTACGTCAGGACAAATCCTTATCGGTTTTACAGGTGAAAAGGTAATCGCGATTCGCGAGTGCAGATGCGCGATGGCTGAGCCATGTTCACGGGCTCGGGGTTAATGGAGAAGAGAGAAATTCGATCCGATGCGGTATGCTCTCTGAAACGACCAATATCGCTTGTCGACTATTTCCACGCGAATGCAATTGCGCCTGGCCATTGAACGTTCGGCCACGGCACGCTACATCAAAGAAACGAATCATTTCGCCCGGTGAAAATCCCGAATTGCTTCCTTGCGTTCAACGACAGAATTAGTTTCACCCTCTCTCTCTCTCTCTCTCCCTCCCTCCCTCTGCCTCTAGCCTTCGAGTCTGGTTACTCCAACAAACCCGATCAACCGTAACCCTTTCGCGACTTCGAAATCCATTTTCGACCTTTCAGAGGGGAAAAAAGGCTTTTCACCGGTCGCCTTTGAGAAATTGATTTTTGGGCGGAGTCGATGCCGATTGATCCATTGGAATTGCTTGGGGATTTGCGACTCCTCGTTGACGATAGTTGCTGGCATAGAATTTTTGTTTGCCAGACATCTACATAGTTTGGAAATTTCAAAAGGTAGAATTTGAAAGGTGAATTTCATACTACAGCGTGGAAGAATGGATAATTGAGGTAGAAAATTCTAGGTTCGTTGTTTAACGATGGTTGTTCCGCGTGCAAGTCTTGTTCAAGCTTTTTTAGATATTTTTTGGAAAGTTGGAATGAACGGTGAAAAAGAGAACGATCGTGGATATTTTGCATTAATAAGAAATATTTGTAAATATCATTTGGAAATATTTGCGCGACTTTTCTAAATTGCAGAAGGACTATTGATTCGTTATGAGATTGATATTCAATTCTTTCTATCGCCACCCTTTTCACGAAATAGAATTCCAACTTCGAATTACATTATCAACAACCACCATTATCGTCGCATTATCGTCGCATTATCGTCGTCATTCTCGTCGATTCTTCTCTGTAGAAAAATCCTCTCCAACTTTTTTCTACGAGGAAGAAACGAACATTCGTGGCGAACAATATCGTAAAACGCGAGGAAATCAGGTAGATATTCCTCGGCCGGAAGCGGTCTTAAAATTTAATAAGGCGAAACTGCGCGCGTTCCAAGGCGTCAATACGCTGGCGGATTACGAGGCCGAGGCGTAATATCGACGTACGAAGGAAAAAGAGAGAACGGCAGAATTTTTCCACGTCGTCGATCGTGACTACGAATGCTATAGTTTAATTCTGACGAACGTGAATCCGCGTCTTCGACGTCGTTTACAAGCGTCACCGAACGAGAAATTTTTCCGCCTTTTTAATATCGAGCCGCGTTCACAATCGTCAATACCGTTCTTCGATGCTTCCTGGATCTTCCTTTTCTTTCCTCTTTTTTTCTTTTTTTGTTTTTCTCTTCTCTTTTTATCTCTCGGTATTCTATAAAACGAAACGATCGCGGCGTTGCGATGCAACTCTCAAGAAATTGAAATCGATTGGACGCAGGAAGTGTTGTTAAAAATGGCAGAGACTCGAAAGTCTTGGGAATTAAATTAGTTTGTTGTACTTAAGAGGCTGTAATAAAAGATCGATTTATGTAATCAGTTCCGGTTTGTAGTTATAAATTGATGTAACGAAGAGAATTCGCTGTGGGAAACGCAATTAATAAACAAACAATTACCTTTTGTATCTTCCAAACATTACAATTAATATTTAATTGCCATTATACAAATTATTTAAATCACTACTTCGGATATTACTATTGCTGTACATTTTTCCGTATTACAGCGACGAATAAACACACGACGAATAATTTAAAAATCGTATTAGATAATTGGAATCTTTCGCTTAATATGGATTTTTGCTGATTTTAGGTGAACTTTGTCGCCCGCTGAACTGCAAGAAGAAGGACTTGTGTCTTCTGAAGGATACGTTCACCGCTGTTTGCGTCTCCAAGAAGGAACTTGAGAAATCAGGGTAAGCATTCATACGTTGAAACGCATAAATCTGATAGATGCAAAATCGGAAAACATTCTGTCAAGCAACAGGATATAAAGCAATTTTTACGCAAAACAGACTCGAACTCTCATAAATTTCATTAAAAATAGTTGCCACGTTTATCTCCGATAACTGTCTCGCCTGATCCTGCATATCCTCGTTTTGGAATTCGAAATTCTAATTAGAAGCTAACTAGCGTGAAACTTGGATGCCTCACTGAACAGCGATTGACGTAACACAAACCACGAGAACGCGAAAATATAAACCTATACATAGCGATTGCCAGCTGCTTCGCCAACTAATCGCTTGGATAGTTAAAATCGTATTTGGAATACGAAATCCAAAGAAAAGTTCACGTGTCTTCCCTACAATCTCGATTTATCCATAAAAAGAACACGAAAACTCCTATAACCGAATACCTTCCACGATCCACTCTACGAATTAACCAATGCTACACCGACCTCGAAGCCTATCTATAAAATCTGCGAAATTCCTGTTCCCTTCCTCAACGTGCCATCAAATTCCCCCAGAACACCTATTACAAGCCGAAACCTCTTAAAACTTGCAAAACTTACGCTGCAAAATATTCTCCGCCCCAGTAGCCAAACAGCTGCCAGCCCCGTAGATACCATTCAATCCCATTTAATCGCGTCGAAAGTTTTCGACTTTCTGCCTTCTAACGCGGCAAGAGCCGAGGAGTATGGCGCGATCGAGGCGAAGTGCCACTCGAATCCGGAACATCGTTTCGCCGAGAAGAAATAAACAGGAAATAAACGGTTCTGTTTGAGGATCAGTCTCGTGGAATCGGCGAATTCGTTGACGCGGTCACGACGGATGATTAATCGCGGCGATATTATCCATCGAACACGGCATTAAACCGTGCAGATCCTCGGCTGTTGTGGGTGGAGAGGAGGGTGCGGGGACGTTGATCATTGATTTCCGAGCGTGCTTATTGCCAGTTAACGGTGATTGCAGGTTTCCACGTGGATATGGAGGCATTCAGACGGCCCCTGGAATTTATCTTGAACGGTCCGCGCGAGACATTAAACGGCCTTTCATGGCCAATTAACGCGTAGAACGATCCGCGTACCCGATGCTCTTCTCTTCGTGTACCTATGGGAGATACAGGATGAACAATCGCGAGCGAATTCGATCGTTTATAATTGGCGTATTATAACCGGGGAATATCACGTTTCTCGGATGCGTTGATTGGGATTCGGCGAAGTGCGAATCGCAGCGTGAAACGTGTCCCGGATCGATTACCGAGTTTGATACGTTTGTGAATTTGTTAGGACTAACGCGTTGCCGTATTGATATGATTACAGCGGAGTAAATTACGAATTGTTAATTGTTAATGTTATTGTGTTCTCTTCGCGCGTTGATGTATTCTCTTGATGAAACCAGCGAAGAAATTTGTAACTTTTGATTGGCATTTGGTGGCGGAATCTGTCGTGATGTTTGATCAGTTGGCGAATTTGTTGTAATTAGAGTGTTCCTGAATTGATAGGTATTGTTAACGGAATTTGATAAATTACGAATCGCTGGTTATCGATATTATTGTATTCTCTTCACACAGTCATAAATTCTCTTAATTAACAGTAGCAGGTTTGCTAATAAAATATGTAGTGATCAAGAAAGTTTATTAGAGCTTGTGAATCGTGGCGTGAAATATGTTGAATTTCTTAAGTCGAGAATTTTTCTTGCACCGAGATGTCATTAATGAAATTTTATCACTTACTATTGTAGTATGATAAAAGGTTAGTTGCTTATCCTCTTTCGTATGAAATTGTGGAATTATAAAAGAGATCCTTCTGACACGTTGATCGTGGTCGTGTAGAATTATTTCAGTTTTTAAAAGGCAGCCTAGGGCGATTTTAAACACCGCACAGAGGCTCGAAATTTAGTCGAAACATTGCAAAATGTTTCCCAAACAATTTTCAACGTTCTGTTGTAGCGATGAAAAGCAGCCCTTGGCTGCTTGAAATATTGTTCGAAACTCTCGTCAATGTCGTCCTAACGCTCGAAAAATACATCAAAGATAATAATTTTCATCTATCGTTATTTTACTCTACAACATCGTTTAAATATCGTTGAACGTCGTTCGATGACACTAGAACTGTGGATTTCGCGAAACGGTTATTTCATCTTCGCAAAATGCATCTAAAATTCTTTTCTAATTTTCTTCCTGTCTTCTTTTATCGCGTAAAATTTTATATTCTGCTGGAGATATTACGCGCTAAGGAGCAGAGAATGGTACAGATCGACGAGTTCTCGCGTAAACGCGAGTCTCGCAGTATGAAACATGTTATGAGTAAAAATCTTCCATTGGACCGTGCAAACTGAACGTCGTTATCGACGATAGAAATTTTTCACGCGGCCTCCTAGGAAAATTTCTCTCTTTCTGTCTCTCTTTACCACTCTCCTCCGCCACCTCTTCTTCCTCTTCGTTTCGCACTCCATTCTACCCCGGCGAGAAATTATATTCGAAAGCGTTCCATTTTCCGTAGCCAGAGAAATCGCTTTTAACTTATTCCATTCCCAGAGTGCGACCCCGGTATCTTGACACAGTGGATCCGCTTAAATTTTTTAAATTCGCCAGACCTCTTTCGCCCCGAGAACACGAATCGAGGAAACCGGTTGCGTTACTTTTAGCGCCACCCGATCTGCCTAATATTAAATCTGCTTTTAATTATTTTCACTTATTTTTACTTAGATTAATTAATTGAAGCGATTTCAAATAACATCTCGGGATTTTCGGTATTTCTTGCGTGAGAGTCAGGCGCAGGAATTAATTCGATATCTTTTTCGTAGAAACAGAAATCTTGTCTTATTCATATTTATTAATATTTTTTGGGATTATGTACAGTGGCTACGAAAGATATTTCTACGCCGTCGTATTTATCATAGAATTTAATGTGCTAATTAATTAGGTTCGTGTTAATTAATTAAATTTCGTTCCATTTAGTGGTACCTTCGTATGACCATAAAAAGTTGACGATGAGAATGAAATATAAAAATTGGAAATGAAACGTAGGTAAGAGAAACTAACAAACAGCTTCATTGCAAAGTAAGGTTGTAATTTGCGTACAAATACCCTGTTTCTGTTGCTGCTACGCGTGTGGATTTGAAGATTTTAAGAACGTCAAATGGCGGCAAAATAAAAGCGTAGCTTTCAGTGGTAAAATTTAGCGGAAAAAGCGCATTGGCTTGGCAAAAGCAATTGCAGAAGGATAACGTGGTTCAAAAGCTAGATCAAACACAGACCGTTTCTACTTGCTGGTTCTTCTTTTTTCAGAGACATCGTAATCCCGAAATCCCGGGCGATTCAACAGAACCGACGAATGAGAACGGAAACTTCGATTGACGCAGAGGACGACGATGCCTTCTTTGACTCTGAGGACGATGACGAAGATCAGGATGAATCCAAGTAAGTATTTAACACGTCGATTTAAAATAGTATCTACTCTAATCGTTAAATTATTATCCAGATTAGTGTAGTTAGTGAATTATTACGAATATTCAAAACTCGATATCGCTATTAAAATATCGCTTCTAGGTATTAATTATCTTTTATTATCGCGTTATCGACGAGGCGCGATATTAATATCAAATGAAATTAATATGAAATTAATGTGAAATTAATATGAAATTGAAAGGTTGTATCAAAGAGAGAGAGGATTGTTATTATCTCTACGTTATTTGTTTAATATTATTCAGATGAAATATTGCTTGAAACAATTACATATCTCGTTTTTATATTACAATATGAGATTTTATTGAATCGTATTTATTACACATTCGTTATACAGTTACATGTTATCGATTCTTTAGATGTATTTTATATTCCATGTTCACCGTCTTTCTTTTTTAATCAGATGACCAATGTGATTATTTTTCAATTAACGCGTTAACCGGTCCGTCGATAAAGCGTTAACGTATTTCAGTTGTCGCTTATTAATTTCACCATTGATTTAATATTTTTTAACAAGTTAACGGACGAAACTTTTAACAAGTCAAAATCTTGTTAAAATTCCAGTTTGCAATGTTTCCAAAGCATCGAAGATTTATTACATACATAGATATATAATTAAATGATAGATACAAATATGAAACCGCGTTTCCCCTCGTTCCCAAAATTTTCACCATTTTTACTCCGAGCCCTACATTAATTTAAAATTCTATTTTCCCGTTTTCTCGCCGAGAGCTGAAAGAATTTCGTTACGCTCGGCTAAATTACCAGAAAAAAGAAACATGAATTTTAATTAATTTATATCTCGAATGAAACACTTGTGCAAGATGAAAATCAGCCGAATGACAGACGAGTCACTGACGAGAAGAAATAACACATTCGAGCGACCCGAGGCAAAGATAGAGAATCCGGTGAAAAATTGGAACGACGACGGACTATTTTCGTTAGTTTCCAAAAGTTGAAGAAATTTCTTTTCGTAACACCAACCAGTCCGAAAAGTTTGCACCTGGCCTGGTTATTAAAAGAGAAGAAGACTTCAATTTCAAGGTGGGAAGTGAAAAATCTACTTCCGCCGTTGTTTTTCCCTGGGCGTGTAAAGTATCTTTCGCGAAAGCAACAAACTTTCAACGTCGAGAATAAAACACCTGGATCGCGATATCGAAAGTTTTAGTCTTCGAACAATACGAATTTTCTACTTTTATTTTCTTATAGAACACAAAAGGAATTAAAAAAAAAAAAAAGAAAAAACAAACGTTTATCGGTAGAATTTATTTCAATTTCGTCACGAGTTATGCGATGGCAAATAAAAAAAGAATAGAAAAGAATACTCGTGTATGTGACCGCGTGTGCGTAGACTGAGCGATTTTGTGGTAAAAAATAGAGAAATTCTGTGTAACGAATAGTCGAATAATTCGGTTTAATTGGTTTCTCTGTTCCATGTCGCGTAAGTCGTATTGTGTTTTGCTAAAACGAGGAAAGAACATTAAACAAATAGAAGAAGAATGCAAAACAAAAAGAGAACAAACACGCGTGTAAAGGGAGAAATAAAATGCGAAATGGTAGGAAAGAAGAGAAACGTGAAATGGACGAGTAGCAGACACGGCCTCTGTTTCGTTTTTCACGAGACATTAAGCTGAAATTATTGGTTTCGCTGGTTCTCTTTGCGTGTCGAACGCAAACCTACTACCCCATGGGGCACGATGGAATAAAAGGTTAGCTTTATGGGTCACGTTTTCACGGATGCGTGCCTCTTAAGTTTCAATGCGATCATCCGCACCTGAAAAAAAGTGCCGTGCCTTAGTTTCCACCTCGAGTGCTCTGTTTGATGGTTTTCATAGCGTGTGGAAACGAGTTCCGAGAATTTTTTCGACACAGAGAGACGAGTTCGTGAAAACTTTTTAATTAGTCATTTGTGGAAGAATTCTTTTTTTCTTTTTTTGGTATGAGATGACTCGGATATCTTTGGATACATTTTACTAATTAATAATTTGTAGTTATAGAGCGTACAACTTTCAATTTTGTTATATTTCCATTTTTATATGAGATGAAGCTATTTTACACAGACGAACCTCGTTTTATAGAAATGAAATTAAAAAAATGAAACATAGAATATTCTTGACAAATGCATTCCTTTATAGACAATCGTCTAAGGATTCTTATCGTTCTACGTATTTTTCTAAATTATCGAAAATTTCGATCGACCCATCGTCTTTCTTATTTTCATTTTGTGCAAAAGAAAGCTTCCGACGTAAGAAACAAGGTAATGACGATCCAAAAAATCGATGTAAATTTCCAAGACTTTCGTACAGTGCCGCAGCTCCAATGTCTGACGGTACACATTCCTCTACTACTGAAACTACCTCGACATATTCCTACTATATAATGAATGACAACGAACCGTCCAGCAATTTTTCCTATATACAATATGTTTAATAATTCAACGCACTGCTACCATAAACCGTCTGATACGTTTCATTTCTTTGCTAATTTCCTATTTTAAGGCCATACCTGAATGAATCCTAAACCATCAGATACGTACGACACTGTTAGCGATCGTATTAATCCAACGAGTTGCTTGCAAAAAGCAACACATAGAACGATAACATTCATGACTTAAACTCCCAAAACACGTAGCTACATCACGAATGATGAAATATGCAAGACGAGGGACGTAACAATTTCGCGTCGACTAAGAGAAAGCCGTGGCCGAATTCGATATTGTCTCGAAACGAGTCGGATTCCCTTAAAATTCAGACAATCCCGTATCCACGTACACGTACGAATACACGGTACAACTTTGCGAAAGAATAAAAAATGAATTTCGAACGACACCGTTGAGGGCCGGAAGAAGAATAACACGGAAATAGAGGTGAGCGTTGTTGGAGGAACACGTGAAACCGGATGCGTTTACTTTAGCGCGAAGCCACGTCAAACAGGAGTTACCCCGACGTTTTCTGACGAGGATATAGGAAAAGTGAGGGTAAGAGGGTGGGAAAGAGAGAGAGAGAAGGTTCCGAAAGGGAGCTTGGTCGCGGGAGAAAGAAAAATTCCACGGGAAAAACAGCTCAGACGGAAGATGAACGAACGGAGAAAGGGCAGGTAGAAAAAGCCAGCGTTGCTAGCGAAACATTTCTTCCTACTTAAATTTGCACGAGCGAGCAAAGCAAAGAGGGTTTTCCATCCACAGTCTCCCACTTTGTTCCTCTCTCTTCTTTTTTTTTCAATATTTTTATCCTGTATTCCTCGCCCGTTTTCATTCTTCACCCCCTTTTTCGCTACTCCTGTTTCATTCCGAGCGTATCCTTCGGAAATCCCACCTGGAACGTCGTGAAAGATGAGCGAGAAACGAGCCTAATTGCACGGTAATGTGGCGAACGGTGATGTTTCACGCGAACGCCATCTCATTGCCATAAGCACAGCTTGTACCTTATATTATCCAACAGACTTGTCTGTTTTTAACATTAGAACAAACTCGTTGAAATAACGGAATCTCAGGTTTCCTATTTTTGCCATTACCAAAGGCAAAATTAATTTTGATAGTTATTTTCAATAGCAATTTTCAAATTCTCTAGAACCCACAAATAGCCGAATAATCAATTTTGTTCAGAAATGACCAGTGGTCTCCGTATATGTTATAAAACACGGTAATCTGTTACATCACCATCGGACGTAAACGTCTGGTTAATTTTTGGATCAGCGTTGCGTGGTAGTGTCCGACCAGGCACTGTTTTATTGTATTCGCCCGGAGATCCGCTGACCTGTTCTACTTGTCACGCGCAGTCGAACGTGCGATTTCATTGTGCTCGAAGGTGTTTAATGGTTTGTTCTACTTGTCGGCCGGTGTACCGCGTCAAGCTTTTGTTCCGTTTAAGGGCTTAAACTGGAAAGCTGTGACGTGTTTTTATGGACGATCCTCGCGCAGGGGAAGATAGAATGTCCGAACTGAATATTGAAATTTCCGTTTTTTTTTGTCCAGCCGTTAGGCTAGAAAATGCGATGTTTCGATATTTCTAATGCGATAAAAGAAACCAATTCTAACTAAATTAACATTGGACGTAATTAAAAAATTGGCCAAATATGGACCAAAGAACTGAAATTGTAATTCAGTAAGAATCACGCAAACAATATTGGAAAGTTTGGTAATTATACAGTTCACTGACTCGTCCCAATTTTTAATATTTGATTCTAGCCTTCCGTTTCCTTTCTTTTCTTTTTCACGAAGCAATTTTTTAAATTTGACGTTCAATCAATGAAACAATAAAAGCTATTAGGTTGTCCGAAAAGTTTCTTTCGTTTCATAAGGTGATAATAGATGAATAACAATTTCTGTTTTATATTATTTTATTGAATTAGGTATGATCCATTTCGTCATATTTCTATTATTACGTTCGTGCATAATTCAATAAACTAATATAAAACAAAAAAACATCGTGCGTCTATTATTTTCTTATAAAAAGAAAGAAACTTTTCGGACAACCTAATACATTAGTTTCTCAAGCTGTACCCATTAATGTCTTAATTTGGTAATAAAGTAAAGCTTGTTAAAAGCGACTGGAGAAAGTTTACTGTAAATTGCGTCATTTTCGCAAAAATTGCTAACTTCGACAAATTCGCGTACTCGTGTATATGTTTCACATTTCACGTATCCGTTTTAAAACGTCGTTGCAACGAACGTCAGTGTCTCCTTTGTTACCAAAAAAGAATCTTCTAATGGAAATCGACGACAAAAGGGTCGGTGTAGGTCACGTGGAAGACTGGCGAGCACGTACAAGCTTGAACGTCGCCAGAAAACTGTACCAAGGATCGTTAACGAGGAGTGGCCGCTTATCCGCGCCCCTAATGTGCCTTTGTCCACTGGCACGCGACTTTTCCGGCGAATTCCGCGGCATTGCCCGGATTCCTCTTCGTTCCGTACGATATACGAGGAAAAATTATAATAGCAGCCGGAAAAATTTCAAGCTTCTGTTGTATGCAAATTATTTTTGAATTGTACCCGGAATTATCCACCAGTTGGTAAAATATTTTGTCGAGAAGTTTATTAAATATGCGCGAATACTTTTACCGCGATCCTCAAGTAGAATATCTCCGAGCAATACAATTAAGATGGGGCTATTGAAATTACCTAAATATAGTTCACTTTATTAAGAGCGGATGATACTAAACGTCAACAGTTTTCATTAGAAGAGAATAGAGATTAAGAGTTTTTCATTTTTACATTTAATTTAATTTA
Organism: Bombus affinis; assembly: GCF_024516045.1. Taxonomy (NCBI): domain Eukaryota; kingdom Metazoa; phylum Arthropoda; class Insecta; order Hymenoptera; family Apidae; genus Bombus; species Bombus affinis. The sequence continues at coordinate 9,211,813 of NC_066346.1, forward strand.
GAAACAAAGAGGCGGTCTCTCTTTTGAAGCTCACGAGAATCTTCAACGCGAAGGACAATTATTACCGAGACGTTATGGTCGTATCTCACCCCTATTGGCGTCGCAATTGCTTTATTTAATTCCATAATAGTAAATTCCATAGTAAGTAAAATAGAAAGTGATAGAACAAATGATTAAAACATATATTGCAACCCAGAAGGAATAACTATTGTATACGAATATACATATATATAATCTTGAAAATAGTCGTAGAAAGTTGTATGTATTAGTTAGCAGTAATTTAATTAACGATGAAATTAAAGAGCAATTTCATTTAGAATTTTATTTGAAAGTTGATCGGAGAATGTATGAAGAAGAATAGAGAGGAAAAAACAAATGACTAACGCAGAACATAGGAAACGAAAGAGGAATTGTTTTTGAAACGATTGAGAAACAGTGTGAACGAAACAGGCTCGATTCTGCCCGACGACTAAAGGATATTCTCCGCTAGTCTAAAAGCGGATTTTAGCGAGCTTCGCTTTCCGGTTCGCAGAAACGATCTTGGCTGCCCCATTTTCAGAGGAGCTGTGTTCTACCATTCTCCTTTTACGCGTCTCTTTGTTATAATTAACGGAATGCAGGCCTTTCGAAAACGAAAGTTTCGCCCGACCGTGAAATATTACTCTTTCACGATCACGCGTTATTCTCCTTAAAAATAATCCAAACCCAATCTTATTTGATTAGGCGATAGTTTCGAAATGAATAAATGTAGAAAGCTTTGATGATCGAGAAATAGCAAAGGAATAGAATACTCGGAAATATTTTCAAAAATTAATAATGCAAATTGAAATATGGATTGGTGAAAATATCGACGAATGGAATATTGAACGAAAATGCTTTAGAATTCTTAAATAAAATCGGTATATAAATCTAAGGAAAAGAAACGATAAGAGATAAAAATATTTGTAAAAATTGGATGGAATATCGATCGGTGGAAATATTAACGGGAGGGATAATCGGAATTCCGTTGACGTATCAGCAGAATGTTTTTTACTGGCGAGTTGATTGCAGCTAATAAATATAAATCGTTTAATTTCCGAATAGAAATCGCAGGAAACTTTAGCGGTGGCCATAAATCGGCGATCGTAAATGATCGCGCGTAAACACGGATATAAAATGGATCGTGATTTCTTATTTTCGCAGACGGATCTTCGAGTTTGAGCGTGAGACGCGTTATTGCTAATAAATCATTTTATTATTCTTGCCAAATAGCGTCCGCTATATTTCTCGCTCTTTACCACACGAAATACGTCAGATACGCAAGACAATTCCATAAATTTCACCAATCGCGAGATCTAACATTTATTTCGAAATTTCTATTTACAATCAATATTATAAAAAATTGTATTACTCCACCGTATCATTTATTTAAGAGAAGGAAACATTTTTCAATTTCTCCCTTATTCAAAAATTTCAAACATTCCCTTCATTTCCCTACGTACTCTAAAAAAGAAAAAAAAAAGACAAGAATACCAGTTACAATCATAACTTTCGTTGCTAAATATAATCAAACAGAATCGACGTAATGTAGTGTAAAAATAAAAAAATAATACAACGCAAATGAACACGATTAAATATAATAACGAAACATTTGCTTACTTAAGAAAGCCATTACTGCCTTTGAAATCGCAACGTGCCAAACTTTTCCATCGTAACAAGTTTTCCAACTTCGACTAATCACATTTACAACGACTATTATCATTCTTGATTGTCCCCTCCACCGGTCAATTACATTTAATTCGCCGAATCGTTTATCAAAGGATTCCAGCGAACCACGTTTTCCGCTCACAATTTACAGTTCAGTAGAAGTCCTTAAAAGCACCGTGAACAGAGAAAATAACGCGTCCATTCCTGGAGACCGCCGGAAACGCGGCGAACACTCGAAAGACGTCGCGGAGTTCCTTTAATGCCCGAAGTTATTCCCGGACCCACCGTAAAGGATAGTTTCCTTTCCTCTTCCCTATTTTGCTTCTCCTGGCTCGATTCCTTCCGGGAACGAGAAAGGGGAAAAGGCTTTTGGCCCGGCGAAACGTGTATTTACGATTCCCCGTACGGGAACGAACATCCGGCTATCGATGCCGTTTCCACTTCTCCTTCCTTGCCAAGTGAAACAATTCTCGATACGTTGAAACGATAGTGCGAGCAGAAAATGAAATTTTATAAACATCGCGATGTAACGGCGGTTGGTCGCGCTCGTACGATGCTTCTGTGCGCTCTTTGGTCGTTGGAATTGCCTAATAGATGCATCGATATGGTAAACTCGAGACATTTACGATTTTAAATGCAGCGTGCAATGTTTCACGACCTTCCTGACGATTATTTTTCATTATTCTTTTTCTTTTTTTTTGGTGTTTTTCTATGTTTTCTCCGTTTCCCCCGCGTGTTGCATTTTTATTTTATTTTACTTTGTTGGTTTTTGGTAAATTAGTTGATTGGATTTACGTAGAAACTGGTGATACGGAGGATTGTAAAGATTTAAAGGTTTTAGGCATCCCGTTAGGGGAATAGAAAGTATTTGATATCTTGTTCTGTCTTTTTTTTTTTCTTTTTTGTCAATTATTAGTAGATAATGTTACTAATATTGCAACGCGAGTATCGCAAAATTCGAGAGATAAAAGAAGCAGCAAACGGTGTTTTAGTATAACCGTCGCTATTTGAAGAGAAAAATTCGAAAGAAAACTTTTAGATAGAATGTGCAATTCGCAAGATGTGATATTTCCATAACAAATGTGTCAAGTTTCTCACAAATGAAAGATTACATTTTACATGAAGAAAGCATAATTTTAAATTCCAGATTGATCGAACATTTTCATCAAACGTTTTCATGACACTGCGCGACATTCATTTCATGGCATTTTCATTTTATTTTTTAACACGTTGTATAATCCGTATACAACATGTATCGTACGTGTAATATTTTCCTACGTTTTAAAGATGGATCCCTTTGCTGACAAAAAGTATCGTTATTTTCCGTTTTACAAATAAATCAGAAAGTTTATAAATATCATGTATCTACCGTTCAGTAGAATAACAAAATAGATTCGCACAAAGAAGCTTGAACTGCACGTGCGCGTCCGGAGGAAATAAAAATAATCGCTCGCAAAGAGCGGAAACTACTTTTTTTTTCACCTTCAATACGATTTCCATTATTCCCATCAAGAATAGACTGTTTGGTCGATTTGTTTCGACGATCGAACACCGTAAAAATTCCATTATTACAGCCCCGTGGAAATTCATTACAATCGGAACTCATGCGGCCACGCGTATCGTTCAGCGCAACGAAAATCGCGGCGATAATGGAATTTTTATGATCCCAACTCGCGAGCCTTGGCGAAGCTTTGGGATAACTGCGCGATATTCAATGCGACGGCTATCCATCGAGAACCTTGAATTATTCTGGGAAATCGTCATGTGCGAAAACTTTCGAGGGAATTATTCAAAAGTTTCGAATGTGATCGTGGAGAAAGCCGGGAATTTCAAAATGTACAGTATATACTTGTAGATCTTTTGTATGTCTCGTTGATATAAAAGAGATTATTGAAACAAAGATTTAATGACTTTTCCTGCGTTTTATACTATGTCTCTTGAAGCACGGTAACTCTTTCGTTTGGTTTGCACGATAGGACCATTTATAACGGCCACCCTCTAACTACTTTGAACAGTAAAATATTACTTCGTTTATTACTTTCAGACTAAAAGTAGGAGAGTAAAAGCCGAATTAAGAAACTTTCAATCAGAGAGAATGAAAGAGATTTCAATACTTTCATGGAACCTAGAATTATATCCATAGAACAGCCCAGTAGAATAAACTGAAAATAGAAAATAGGACATGTTACATCTTCTGTGACTTCCACAAATAACGAAAGAAAATCTGAATTATGAAACTTTCGATCAGGCAAAATTGAAAATATCGTATTACTTTCAGGCGGTATACTACGTTGAAAATAGAAAATGCTACTTCTTAAATATAATTAGAAATATTACTTGCAGATCGAAAGTGGTAGAATAAGACCTAAATTATGCAACTTTTAATTAAAGAAGAGCGAAGAAATTTCAATACCTTCAATACTATTTCGAACTGTATTCTTACGATTGGGATTAGCCAGTATAATGCTGCCCTGTTAAGCCAAAAACAATGACTACCAGATAGCACTGGTTTATCTATACGTATGTTAAATAAGAAAGCCGTATCTGCATTGAAACTTGAAGATATAAAGTTTATGTACGCGAAATCGATGTCTGGTTGTTGAATAGTAAAAGTCGTTTTTCTCAAAAATCACTTTTTGACTAGATACGTCTTTTTGTATTAAGACGGCAGACTATAAGGTGGACGACAGACTAAGGTGGAAAGAAAAATTCTTAAGGGAGGATTCTCATGTAACAATAATAAAAGCGAGTGATTTTTATGAATTGTCTCTTTTGTGGAGGCGGCTAATTATCAGTTATATGAGACATTGGATTTTTTTGGGATGTAAATATAATCTTGAAGCACAAAAGTAGTCTTTTCCTATTTCAATTCTTCTTATCGTTTACTAACTGGCACGCACGCTGACTAGTCGATTTTCGGACGAAGCTTATTCGCTTCGTTAGAAATTTCCCCAGAGATTGAACCTCAAATTCCTATTTAATTACTCACTCACATTTTCTTAAACGATACAAGCTCAATTTATCCGGCGAAAGAAGTAAATTTTTCTTCTTAACGCTGCAACATTCCAATTTTTCATATTTCTCTTTCAAAAATAAGTTCAATCACAGTATGAATCATCTGGCCTTAAGAAAAATTCCTCACTTTTGTGTTCTCACGACAGTGACAGATTCTACGCTACGCGCCAACGATGGATGCATCATCGAAGACGATCAAAAGACTCGTATAATATACCCACAGCGAACGAGGAGAGTAACTGTAACAGAAAAATAGAATTTACACTTGAAGACTATTTACATTGAAAAAACATCCAGCCTCACATAGTCGGTAGTTATTCTAAGAAAATATTCATGGAAATCGCTTGATTTTATTGCCTGTACACGAGAATCCCTCATAAAACGACTAAAAATATTCCAGCTCAGGCCAGAAATAGTGGAGTGGAAACCTAATTAAATTAAGAAACTGTCGGTCAGGGAAAATTAATGAGATTTCGATACCTTCCTTGTGACCTAGAATTATATTCTCGGAAGCGGCCCGGTTAATACACTGAAAAGTACAACGTAATGAAGAAAAATTCCGACAAAACGTCGTTTCGACAGCGACTGCCAACGGAGTACGGTTCCGCTGGTCGTTTCTGGAAAGTGGAACGACGTGGTAGCAAGGACAAATGGCGGAAAGAGTATCTTCAGTCGATAAGCAGCCAGGTAATGCGATGATGGACGAGCATCAGGGATCCGTGGCGCACATTTTGTCACCGTTTCTCGAGCCCTTCCGCGACGAGAGGGCTTCGTCTCGTCTTTATTGCCGAGTAAGCTTCGCTCGTGCCCAAGGTGAGCCCTCGTTTCTTCGTCATTCTTCGTTCTCTCTCTCTCTCTCTCTTCCTCTCTTTCTCTCTCTTCGACTCTCGTTCCTCTTCATCGCGGCTGAATTGGCAGCTCGTCGAAACAAGCGGCATGTAAAATTGCACTCGGCAGTGCCGAGCTCGCGGTCACTGGACTATTTATCGATTTAAAAAGCCTCTTCTTGCCTCGTGGAAACCTTGTCACGTTTTCGGGACAAAAGGAAAATCAATCCTGTTCTTCTACTGTTCGCCCGTGGCGTGAATAATTGGAAATGGACTGGATGTCAGGGTTATTCAATGGTCTTCTTAGCTTCTTGCATTTACGCGACGAGATGAAGTGGTGGTTCTTTATCTCGGTTGATTCTTTGATATTTTGGGCTGTCAACTGGGTAGCTTTTTTTAATGGATAGAGCACAAGGTGTTTATTCACATTCGTATCTGTGTGAGTGTAAGTCAAAAGAGTAGAAGAAATAATAATTGTTTTATTACCGGGAAGAGAACGAAGGTGTTGGAATTTCTAATTTGCTATGAAAATTTTGGACTATTATCCACTAAAATCCACTAGTATCCACTAAAACTTTTATTCCATACATTTTAGCATAAATTGAAAAGTTTTATTCTCGTAGAGGAAGAAAGAAATTCCAGATAACAAGAACATTTATTTTGCTTTGAAAAAGTTAAAGCCGAGTGTTCTTGGTGATCTTAGGACGAACATTATCCAATGAAAGTAATTTGGAAGATACGATATATTACTCTGCTTTTTCCTCTCTTCAGTTGTCCCCTTGTTCTTAGTAAAATAAAACAGTTATATATATCCATAAAAATCAGAAGTTGCTTTCTTTTCTGTACTTGTGCTGCTTCCAACTGCTTAAATAACGCTAATTAAAAACTAATTCCAACTCTCATATTTTTACCTTAAAATATCTGTTAAAAAGCTATACGATCCTTTAGGACTTCTGTTAACGCAATGCAAAGTAACAATTGTAACCGAACTTTTACGACACGGTAAATAAATTTTATTTATGTTTTATAAATGTTAACAGTTTCGTTCGATTCCCGCTTTCAACACGTTCAATGCGGCACACAAAATCGAAGAGAGTCCCTGGTGGCGGAAATCGATTTTTCTATACCGTGTTTCCATTTATCCAGGCGTCATCCGCAAGGAAAATAGGAAATCCCGATGACGCGTACGTTCACGTCTTTCGCATTGAACGTGTTAGGTTCGAACACTGAAACGAAGAACGTTCGAACAGAGTAAAATATTTTCATTTCTATAAACTGAATATAACAAATGACGAAGATCGATAGATACTTAATGACGTATAAACGTTCGAACGACTAGTATAATCTGAATTATACGATATATATTTCCTCTATTTGCACGAGACAAAGATAGAATTCAATATTCATCTCTACGTAAGAAAAAGAAAAAAGAAGAAAATCTTGAGATAACGTTTTCAACGGATGAATCGAATTCCTTTGATTTCTTTGGGTCGCATCAAGAGGAATATCGTGACGTGCTGAAAAATTACAGGAGACACTTGTACGAGCGCGGTTGAGGACGACATTACAAGCGTCGTAAATTTCGTGGCACCGCGGAAGATTAATTTCTACCTGTCCCCTGACCGCCGCGGAAAAATTTAACTCGTCCTAGACGTCGTAAACAGAAATTTCTTTGAAAGTGCAACGCGTTGGAACATTCCTCTCTTGTTAAAAGTAGCGAAGAAACAGTTTTTAAAGCAGATTTTAAAGTAGATCTTCTATTCGTTTTCTTCTCAAAATTTCGATCAGAATTTACAGCTTAGTAGGAAAGTAAAAATTAAATTTCCCTCGCTAGTGTCTGATTACTCGTTGACCTATTCTACTCTGTGGTCGACGTCGCGTTAATTATAAGACTGTTCTACTTGAGAACGCCTATTATCTCGTTAAAAAATATGCGATATGTCGTATTCGCTGTCGTTTCATATTTTTCCCATATTCTATTAACGATTATATATCTTAACGAGTCTACGATACTGAATTATTTAAAAAATAGCATTATTAAATTTTAACATATGGGAACATTTGTTACATTCGTTTGTAACTTACAGAAACAAGAACGATCCTAATTAGCCTTTTCACGGCATAACGAAACGAAGAAATACACCAGACGAACAGCTGAGAAAATAATTATTTACTCGACAAAATTTCTCCCATTTCCCATCAAACGTACAATATTTTGCCGGTCTCTCACAAGCGATAAATTTTAACACTCTTGTTGCTCATTCTACGTAATGATATGTACAATACACGATTCATAATGCGCCGTATCTGACTTGTCCGAGTTTACTTTACTCTCATGCTACACTGACACAGGATTAAAATTAATATTTGATTCCATGATGGGACCAATTTCATCGATAACAAATACTGATCCCCAGATATCGAATTAAAAAATCAATATCCCTTGTTCTTCATCGACTAACAAAATGCACATTCACACACATATATATAATCTTTTATTTTGTAACCAAAGGAACTTCTGATCAACGTATAACGCAATTCGGTGAACGAATTGAAATAAGAGGAAAAAACAGAGAAACAGATGGGTGGAATTTATCGACCAACACCGAATTACCTGTATATAGGGGTGCAGGATTAACAGCGGGCTCATTTCGAGCGGAAACCGCGTGTTTGCGCGCGGAAACGTATCGACGAGCCACCGTGCGAATTAGTCTAGCCGATTGGATTCCTTGCTGCCCTTTGCCGTCTCTCTGTGCACGCGTCTCGGCCAATGACACTCGCACGAATTAGGCTTTGCATCGTCGTGTATGCGTGTCCCTAACCGGACGCCGAAATGAATGCCGCTACATGCAATTCCAACTGCAATAGACTGCGGTCTCCAAGCGTATTTTGCGGCCATGGCTGCCACGCGCTCGCGGGACCTAGTTAATGCACTGTCGCCCGGTACACTGTGCGCTGTTGGATTCGGTTTCGGTTGTTATTCGTTAATCGATCCCTACGAACGACCGATAAATCGCCACTGTATGCTTTATTTCGGTGTTCGTATTGTTATGTTTCTCGTTTCACTGAAACGGCTGGTAAAAGTTGCGAGAAAGTTAAATGTTAATCGATCGTTGCGAATGATCGAGAAATTACGCTTGTACTAAATTTTGAAAAATTTGAAACTACATAGTTTCTGCTGCGTTTCATTCGGTTCATTGTTTCGTTGAAATTACGAGGAAATTGTGAGAGAGTTCAAATCGTTTTCATCGAGCGATACGAACGATGAATAAATTGTGATCCTCTCTAAACTTCGCCTGAGATTTGTTGTATCATTGGTTTTCAAGAGCAACAGAGATAGTGACGATGGATGATGCCAATAGGTTTGCGTTAGTAGCGTCTGATCATCGATGGGTTTCTTCTACTTAAGAACGTTCTCATTCAAGTAGATATCAATAAATCGTGCGCGATAATATTATTTTAATTTAATAATTGCAGTTAGACAACAATCGCCAGTATGCGAATATGTGTTCTTCTAATAAGAGACCTTTATACCGATATTTTATAAATGGAAGATTTTACGTAATAAATTAAATGACAGGAGCGGTGTCTTCGTAGATGGAATTTTCTAATTGCAATTATCAAAACAATCGAATATTTCTGGAAATCGAGGATATCTACGAAACAGTAATTATAGCATTTTCTTGTGCACAGCGGTTGTTGCGACCGCAGAATGGAATATTCCGGGCGATGAACAAGAAACAAATTGAACCAGACTTTTAATTTCCCCGGAAATAATGGCCTCCGTCTCTGTTACCCGCCAGTTTTACGAAAAATCGAAAATTCATGCTACGATGAACGACCAAATTTGTTCTCCGGTAAACTCTACCTATCCACCATAATATCCTCGCTAAAAAAAAAAAAGATTAAAGAAACGAAAGAAAAGATATATAAAGGAAGAGATGAGGAAAATTATACTTTTTATACGTAATACAAATTAAAAACAAAAACACGTGCGCTTCTTGAGAATTAAAAAAGTATTGAAAGAATTAAACGATTAGATTCTTTAGATATTTTTAGAATCACTCACCATGGGTTAGAGACGTCACTTCGAAATCCATTCACCGTGTGATAACGATCGCCACATTGAAATCGGGTTAACAACGTTTAAACTTTACACGAGCTTGCCATTAACCACTTGAATTCAGCCTGCACGAGCTACCTTCCTCCTTTCGCGGTAATTATTACAAGAACAAAGTAGCGTTTTATACTTTCTACTGGAACGACGCTTCACCTTTCTTTTCCTCGGAATTAGCAGAAGAATAGGCGACGATTCTACGAAGAAACTCTCGAATCTTACCGCCGTGAAACGTAAAGTATTCCACGAAAAGAGATCGTCGCTGAAAAGAACGCTGAAATGTTTAAAAGTATCGCGATGATCCCAGAGATTTTGTTATTCGCTGATCCTTTTCAGATACGATACCATGCGTGTAAACGCAGCAACGTTTGCTTGTAAATTAAACTATAAACGTAGCGTGGCAAGTTCTTCTGTGTAAATTTTCTGTGAAAAGAATATTGTCTGCGCGTTGTTCGCGAGAAGTATTTGTTCTTTGACGAATAGGATCTAAAAATACATTTGTCGTATGTTGAAAGATTGTGCATATAAAGCGACAAATTTTTCATTAACGTTTTGATTAGAAATTGTTATAAAAATAGTCGTATCTTTTCTACACATAGGAAATCTTTCAACGATAGGAAAAAACACACGTTGATTCGAAAATGATTGTATCACGGCCAATAGATATAACGAATATCTTTATTCGTTAATACTGCAATTACGCTAAAACACGTTTCGATTGTTTTCCACTTTTCCCCTGATATTGTTTCATCGAAATTGCACCGTGGAAATAGATTATTTTCCGATCTTTAGATATTTCCATGCGTGACCATTTTCGCGACTATGTGTTTCGTTGGTAGCGAACCGCGTTTAGAAACTATCAACGAAACAAAACGGAACGGAAAATACAATAAAATAAAATCACCTCGTACAGGTATCGCAAAAAGAACGTGGAACGATTGTTGCGTTCGATACGCATTAAAACGTGAATCGTGATTGAAAGTTACGCGTGCAGGTACTCGACGTCGAACACTCGAGCCCCCTATTATTTCGCCAAGTTACGAGCCAGGGATAATTCCGCCTTTTAATATGCATCGAACCGGTATAAAATTTCAATGGCCCGGCCAATAATAGAGCTACGCGGACATTTTACTTCCATTTGTATTCCACTTGGTCGACTTAAACACGCTGGGCTGTAAGGCTTTGCTATTCCCCTTCGTGCCGCGGTTAACATTTACGTCGAACTGTTCTGCTGTTACTGCACGATCATAAAAATAAAAAGAAGAGGAGGAAAAAGAAAAGAAAACACTCGTATGTAAAACGGCAGTGAAAGTTTCTGCTTCCATTTTGTCGGCCATTTAATTGCCTAACAATGAATCGGAAAATGCTTTCATCGTTTAAATAAGTTCGCAGGAAACGAACGCTACGATTAAAACGATGTGATTGCAAGCTGTTTATATAATATACGATCTTCTGTTAATGATCCGTGGCAGTTTATTAATTGGTTAAAACGTTCGAGAGTAATTTGCTGCACTTAAATATAATCTATGGAAACTCGATCGGAGTGCAGGATATACGTGAGAATTCAAGTTACGTTACCAAACAGAGTCAGTAGAAAATAAAGTAAAATTATGACCATGTGGTGAGAGTAATTTCAGGCGCAACAATTATATTGTAACACGGAGGTTACTAAAAGCGGAAATAAAGTTACGAACGTGTAATTAAGAGAATGCTTTTGAATACAAGGAACTAAGTTATCGAATAAATTCTTCGGAAGCTGAATTAAAATTATTAACAGGCAGTAAGGGGAATAACGTTAAGTACAAAAATTATGTTGTTAAACGGTATGGCCAAAAGCTGAACTAAATGACCAACGCGTAATGAGAATAATAACTTTGAACGCAAGAATTACGTTATCAAATAAAGTCTTCGCCAGATGTGGATGAAAATTAGATGCACGGAATAAAAATAATAATTTCCAGCGCACCTCAAGTTGCATCATATTATAGAAAATTGTACGAATATCAGTCTCGACGCCTAATACATACACGTTATATTGCATTTTCTCGAACGAAGCATACTCGGCAGACCACTTTGATTACCAGCAAACTCGTAAAACCATGATATCACTTTTTACCAAGCAGCAGCTTCGCTTCCCACGATCCACCTATATCTTACACAAAGCTGTCATCCTGTCTTTTATCTTTTTTTCTTCGCTTTAGAACATGCCTTTGGCGACGATCACACTTTGAGAGCCACGGAGAACGACAGGGAAACGGGACAGACAATTAGATGCATCCTAAATGCGGACTCTCGATGTCCATTAACCGAACTTTACAGTTTTCTGTGGGTGTTTTTTCTACTGGCGAAGAAAAAACTGCGAGAATCGCCCACAGAGACGTATTATGCCAATGGACGAATTCTTTCTGCGGGAATTTTAATTATTCGCTGAATTCGGTTCGTTAAACTAATTTGCGTGGAATTGTTTTTCAGCTAATTCTTTTCTGTCCCTCTCAGATCCCACCGGTTTTTCTTCGTTCTTCTCAAAATGATTTCTGTCGTGCAGAATTTCCTAATTGACGGATGATTAAAGGGTTTATGTTTGGTTTAATTTTCACAGAATAATTTCCGCGTGCGAAAATATCGTTCGCAAAGGATAGTTAATCGGAGGTCATAAATTCCACGCATTTAGGCATAGAATTTTTGTAAAGGAATTTTTCTACCACTTCGTAGATAACATTTCGTCTTTCCAGCTTTATTTGTTTCTTATACATCTCAAATTGTTAAAAAGAATTTTTATTAAAACTATCATACATTCTGTACGCGATACTTTTCAAAACGAAACCTCTCGAATAATTCTTTACTTTCTTAATTCGAAATCTTCTCTCTCCCTGAATAAAATTTCCTATCACGCGGTAGATATTTCCTATATAGTGAACACACCCTATGCTTCTTATTGCCAAAACTACTCAACACAAATAATCCAATCCCGCTAGATCCAACCACACCTCATTTCCCGCCTCACATCGTAAACAAGCAGCCTTATAAAGACATTAGCAAGCAAGTTCCTCCGAAACTTTATCATCGAACCGATATGTTCGGCGAAAGAGAGCGAACAGACAGGGGAACCATTGGTAAACGTCGTATTTCGTCGCGAAGACGGCTTGACGTCGTTTGTTATCCAGTTGGGCCGATTGAAAGGCAAAGTTTCCGCGGGCCGGTCGACTGCCAGAAATATAGCGACGTAGGAACGCGATGGGACAGAATCATGGAAGCGGTGTAGGAAGGGGCCGAAAGAGGAACGGCCAGAGGATTACATTTCGCATTCATGGAATTCCATGGTGCTCGCGTAAATCAAAAGTTCCGTGTAAGGGTACGGGAACGTGTTCGAAAATGCGTGTTCGACCGAACAAACCGTTGTTCGATCGTAATGCGCTCCGGCATTGCGACGTCACGAGAAATAAAAATCGGCCGTGTACGGAAAACGATGAGAAGTACAGCAACGTAGTAGCATTCGTCCGAAATCGACCGTAATTCTTTCGCTTATGTTCAAATGATCTGACTTAGGCGATGCTCGGTGTCTTGATTTCGATGATCCAACTTCAACTATCTCTGAGTTGGTGCAATTCGAACCTAATAACGAAGGCGGTAAGTGTTGGGTTGACAACTAAGTGATTGCGGATTTTGTCAATACCACCTAATGAGAAAATCAGCAATCACTTGGTTGCCAACCCAATACTACCCCTGTAAATCTAACAAAAGCTTGGCTAACGAAATATAATACGTAGAATCTCGATTATCCGAAGTCTTGTTATCCGAATTCTCATTATGCGAATGTTCCATTATTCGAACACGTCTCGCGCGTGAAAGGCTCAATCTCCTAGAATAATTTCTATCGACCATCAACGATACTATTGGCGAAAAGATGATACAAGCAATTGCTGTTATATGCTGGCATACGCTTGGGTGGACGTCAAATGTGTGGCGCTAAGAAGAGCATGGAAAATCTAGCGAACTACGTTGGAGACACCCTGTAGGAAAAAATGGAAGATAATATTATGATAGATGCGGAAGAAATTCCTTCTGCGTTGAATATAATAGTCCATAATATAATAATCCACAATTAGGGGATTGTGATAACGGCGTGATAGAACGGTTTCAATCTGATGAATCTTCTTCAATTGACCATAATACCATCGTTGTATTACGGCTCGATTAATGAATTGAAACATGAATAGGATGGCGATGATGATATTCCTCAAGGTTTTGACGTATCTGAGACTTTAAAAATAGAGTTAAGATGATAGAAGATGGGAAAGGAAGGTAACTTTACATAGTATAAATCTTGAATCGAATTATACTCCGTTTCGTTATTTGCATTGCTATTATTAACATTTATGTTCTGTTTTAAATATATACATGAAGATGAACATCGGGAAAGTAAGTACTGTATTAGCATTGAAATTCCTTTATCTGCAAACCCTTTTGTCTACCATTTAGTTCGGATAACCGAAACTCTACTGTATATTAAAATTTTTGTAATAAGACACTACCTAGTAAAATTAAATTCTAATAATAATAGGTAGATAAATGGAAAATAGAAATCAAAATTTTCGTTTGTTATGTAGCAGAGAATAACGAACAGACAAAATGTTGCTGGGAACATTCAAAATCCAGAAACAAGAGTAATTTGTCATCCCCTCATAAAAATTTATATTATTTCTCCCATTTATTTCACATCGGCATAATGTGATCTTGCCGTTTGTTTTATACAATATCATAACGTTCTACATTTTCCAGGAAAACTTTAGCACTTCTAATCGGCTTAGTGCTGTGTATTCCATTCAATGGAAATCTTATTGCAAGAGATAGTAAGCAAAAAGGTATTACGTCTTCCTCGTTTGTTCTCGTCAGATGCATTCTCTTTCGTTGTCGAGAGGCGGTTGCACGGTATTCATAGCACGGAATCGATACTTGTTCAATGAAATTTAAGCGAGCATTACTACACAATAGAGAAAGCGAGCTTCGACTTTGGAGAATAAATATTCTAGCTGGTGACAGGTTTTTAAGCGAAACGCACTTTGTAAGGGGGTGCAAAACGCGCTACAAACGTTGTAGGCGAGCTGTGTACGAGTTCTGTTTGGTTCGAGGAAACTCCTTCGGGTATACAGTATGGTAAACGGGCCTTCGTGTAGTTACGGAAGTGGCAGCGAATGAAATTCGGGAATTTGAATACAAATTGAGGCGAGGACACGGGGAATGGAATGGGATTCAGGGTGTGTTGATAAACTCTCTTTTCCCCCTTTTACGTTTTTCTTTTTTTTTTTTTTTTTTTTTTTGTTTCGAGGGTGAGAAATGATGGATCGGTTTTAGCGTAAACGATATTGCGAATTTGATGAAGCGAGGAAAGTTCGTGTTAGCTAACTTTTGATTTTTTGCTGTTAAATATTATTACGACAGAAGCTACATTTACCTTTAGCAGAGAAAAAGAAATCTATGATAAACAGAACGAAGAATTTTGTAATGGAAGTTTACTAAGAAAAGCGTAAAGAACGTTAAGTTGATCCCCAAAGAAAATTGCTGCAGATAATTTTTTGTCGTTACGCGTGATTTGAACGAAAATTGTAGCTTTTCTTTTAAAACTAGCGAAATAAATTCTCGTACCCTCGCGACAAACGTTCGAAGTTAAACAACCTTCGCTTCAAATACGAAAATTTCATAGAAAGAAAAAGAGAGAGAGAGAGAAGAGTTCGAAAGACCGCCGGGCTTGGACCAAAAGTTTTTTTCCCCAATGATAGCACCTGATCGAAGTTTCGTGCTTCTCACGGGCCGGATCGATATAGAAGCCTTGGATTAAAGACGGATTGGCACGTTCATTATCAGCGAAGCTTCCGCTTTTCTTTCTCCCTATTCCCTGTCGATCGAAGAATTTAGGAAGATATGAATTCAACAGCTAAATTGGAAATCTTATATTCTTTCAGTAATAATTATCCACGAAAGTCTTTGTACACTTTATGAAAAGGTCATCTTCGGGAGTGTCATTTGAGCAACTATTTTTATTGAAATAAAACTATTTTTATATGGCTATACAATATATATGTATATATATGTAGTAACTGTGTAAATTAGTACCTGTGCAAAGCTATGAAATTTTATAACATTTTCTGATGTACGAAGACTATCACAGGTCACTGTGTAACGATCGAACGTGTATCAGAATTCTTCGTACTTTGCAAAGAGAAAAATATTTGATGCTATTTTTTAATCGTACACGTTCGTTTATGTGCAAACAGAATGTAAATAAGATAATTTTGTATGTTTATTTCAATTAGATTTATAAAAGGAATGGTAAACAAATGTCGAGCTGTTTGCTTCAAAGTGAGAAGAAAGTGTCGGAGGAAACATTTTCTACGAAAAAATTCGATCTCGGGGGGAGAAAATTCCATTTCCATGGAAGTGAAACATATTGTATCAGGAAACATTTATTTTAATCTTCTTTGGTAAATAGTCGACTAAAAAAATTCCACGGCACTTTGGATTACATTCCTCCATCCTTTTCTTCTTTTCTTCTTTTTTTTTTGCCTTCTAACATTTCTAACGAAAAATTGCCTTTGGATTCGATAACTTCGAATTCAATTATTTCTTGTCACCTGACGTCTATTTAAAAGAATTCTTCCTTCTTTGACAGCAAGAAACTTTGAAACATAATTACGAAAAGTATTTAAATATGTCGATATATTCGACCAGAATCCCGAAATTTTTTTTTATTAAACCATTAATCGTATTAATTATACATATTTATATTATTATATTACATACCATAATATTATGCATGAGACATAGTGCCCTTACGTTAATATACATGAATGAGAAACGATGAAGGCAAAGTACTAATTAAACGATATCAAACTTCCTAAACCGCCCTAATGGATTTTAACTTTTTAATGCGGTGCATCCACCATAAAGCAGAAGAATAAACATTTCGTCGAACGGCGAAATTAAAAGCGAAGAATTAAACGCTTCTATGATTCGCCGCGGCTCCGGCCAGCGTTTACGGAGCTTATCAGGCTTTTAAAACCTTATCGGCACGTTTTAGTCGAGCAATTTCGTCAGGGATAAACTTTGGGAAACGCGAAGGCACGTAACAGTGGCGCGTAAATTCACTTGGCTAAGGCTCGTAACGTGGCCGGTCTCTCTCGTTTCGCGCATTCTATCGTCAGCCTCAAACGAGACCTCAAAACTGGCGAAAGGCACTCGAAACGTCCTCGTGAAAACCCATGGTACACGTCGGCGTGACGGCGATGGTGGCCGCGATAAGAACTCGTTGAAACTGTGGTCGGACAGACGAAAATCCATCCGGCATAATGTGAAAAGACGAGTGCTTTTTCTCTCGGTCCCCGGATCTTCTCGAAAGAGCATTTTCCCCCAAGAAGCTAAAAGAGACTTCTTGTTTTATTCTACCGCAGCCTGGTTTCTCGCAATTTTATCTTCTGCTCCTTTCTCGTTCGACGTCTCTTAAAAGCAAGGTTTAGCAAGGGTGCAGAGGTTAATCCGTGACGTGAATCTGTTTGAAGTTAGGGTAGGCTAATTACGGTTTGATCGTGGCTGTTTGGGATGCGTTTATAGTTTGCGAATATTAAATGTGATAGACAGCGAGTTATTAGAGTTGGAATATTGAAGCTACATGCTTAGTATTTTGTTCTGTGAAGTATATTTTCGCTGATTTTATTCCATATGAAAGTATTAGGTTGTCTGAAAAGTTTCTTTCGTTTTATGAGGAAATAATAGACGCACAACCTCTTTTTATTTTATATTATTTTGTCGAATTACATACGATCCATTTTGTTCTGTTGAGATAAACACCGCGACATTTCACAGACTTTGTTTCACGTTTGTATGAAGGTGCATTGTAAAAAACACGTTTGCGAAAGAAGGACACTTTCTAGGCAATCTAATATATACGTTGTGATAGGAATTTATTAAATTTATTAAGTAGCAGGGTAAACTATTAGAAAATTAGTTTGGACATGATATGAAAAATGCGATGTTAAATGTAAAATTCGTGCTACGTGCATCTACCTGGATGCAATAAATATATAAAATATTGGAATGCTATTTGTTACGCATATATGTTACACGTGTGTATCAACAGTCTTGGAAAATTTATAGGGAAAGAAAAGGAATATTTGGTGGCGAATTCTTGTTCAAAATTTAAACATTTCAGACGTAAGTTTGCGAGCGTCCGCAGAGAAAAGTATAGAGAAAAGGAGGGCGACTAGTAGTTTACATAAATATGAACATTCTAGCCAGTGCGCAACGAAATTCGATTCGAATTTCTCTGTTCCCGAAAACCATCTCCAGGGAAAATTGTGTTCTCCGTGCAAAGAAGGGTCACGAGCGTATTTCTTCTACCGTAAAATTATTGCAAAGCACAGTGCTTGAAAAATTCAGCGAGAATATTTCGAGTAATTTCTCTCTCAGCATAAAAGCAGCAATTTTTTTCTTTTTTTCATTTTATTTTAATACCTTAATCTTCCTCCCTGAGGAAAGAAAGATGTTTAACACTAGGTTTACGGGACCCGTCAATTTGATGGAGTTCAAACTTCGAAATGAAATATCCCAAAAACCATAACATTGATTTTAATCATTTTGCATCGTAAATTAATCATTTCATCTAAAGAATTTATGCACAAAATTATCTTTTTCCTAGGCTTTTTAATTTTTGACATCTGTATGTAGTATACCTATCTCTACGAAAACCCGTCAAATTGACGGGATAGCTGATTTCATAAGCAAACTATTTTTCAAAGACAGTGTGCAAAAGTTTCAGTTATTGTAGACATTCCCTATTATTGTCTCCGCTTATTGTAAGTATTTACAATAGGATAATTGAATTTGGGCACAGTATTTTCTTTTTTTGATCAATCCGCCTTTTCTAGCAATCGTGAGTAAATCCAGAAGATATAAGATATTGAACAAAATTGTCAACATCAATGAAGATTGTTCTGAAGAGACCTCCGAAGAAGATCAATATGAATTAGGCCAAAGCGAAGCTGACAGCGAAAGTTCTGAATACACTGAAAGTGGAGAGATAGAAGGATCTTCGGATAGTGAAGAGGAAAACTTCTTGAAAGTGCGTCGTAACAAGAAAAGGATGCGTATTTTTTCTAGTTCTGACTCCGAAGATGAAACGACGAGCATTCCAAGCACATCCCAAAATGTAACGGGTAAAATTGAAATTGCAATTGACGGGACACAGTGGATAAAATTGATAGCAGGCGGATCTAGAGGTAGGACGCCCGTTCGTGTGATATTTAAGGATATCACAGAGCCTGCTGGCTATGCTAAGAGAAATATTATGTCGGGTTGTGTAACTAGTGCTTTCGAATTGATAATTGACAGACACATAATGGAACACATAAAAGAACACTGAAACCGAGGCGCATCGAGTTTTGAGAAAAGACGGACAATCACAATTGGTGAGTTACGAGTTTTCTAGGATATGAAATGAGATCATTGAAAGTCTCCGAAAGATTATAAACAGATAAATTTGCGCTGATATCCGAAATGTGGAACAGATTTATAAGTAATAGCCAGGCTTGTTACAAGCAATATGAAAATATCTCAATAGATGAACAATTATTTCCAACGAAAGTCCAATGCAAGTTTACGCAATATATGCCGAATAAGCCTCATAAATTTAGCATTAAGTGTTGGTTTGCAGTTGACGTCCAAACAAAACATATTTTGAATGGTTTCCCTTATATGGGGAAAGATCCCTTCGTTTTCCTCAAATTTATATAAATCAGAAAACTGCACGCTTACTGTGTATAAAAGTAAATCTAACGTAAAAGTCCTCCTTCTAAGCACCAAACACAGAGGTATACAAGTAGAAGACAATTATAAACATGTTCCAGAAACCATTGCTTTTTATAATAAAACAAAGTTTGGTGTGGACGTCGTTGACCAAATTGCATGCAAACATAGTGTGAAAGCAGAGAGTTTCCGATGCTCCATTCAAGTATTTTTTCAATATTTTGGATTTGGTAGCGATAAACGCATGGATATTATGCAAAGAGTGCACCAGATTAAAAATATCCCGAAAGGAGTACCGTTAGAACATATAATGCTCTATCAAACGATCTAGATGAATGTCTAGTAGAAAAAATTGAATTAAAAAGCATTATAAATATGTTGTTAAGTTGATTGACTGTTGAACATAATTATTAATGACAACGTAATGACATATGAAGTGGCACCAATGTTATTAACCTCTACAAAACTTTGATTATTTGTTTCATGTAACTGTCTTTATTAATACATGAAAAAACTTTAATCGTGCATATATAAAATATTTTAATTGTGTAATACATTTCAGAGAGACATAATGAAACCGTCAGTTTTTATAATCTTTTATTTATCATTTTTGATATAAAACAATACGTTGGTTGTTAACACAACCTTAACATTTCTTTTATGTTAAACAATGTAAGTGTATAATAACAATTAAAACTATTTGCTTATCATACAAAATATCAACAGATAACTAGTCAAAATTAAAACGGTTTATACAATGAACTAGATAAAATATGAAATCGTAATAATTTTACATAAAATTACCTTACATCGTAAAGTAATACTTCGTTTTAAATACAATGTGAAGAACATAAACACACGGTTTCGACTAAAACTACGAGGTGTTTTTATACCCCCCGAACATAAACTAAATATTCAATTGTCGGAGATATTACGTTCGAAACACTGAAGTCGCTCCATCTAGAGATCGTTTAAACTGCGCTTCGATAAACGATAATTCGCAATTACTCATAAGTTCGAACGATTGCCAATTGCCGCGCCCCATCTTGACGCCAACAGTCCTGTTTCAATTCGAACGGTTCTTTCAAACTTGTGTTAACAAATATATCGCGAAAGTTATATATATATATATTTCATTTATATAAATTTGGCTCTTACAAAATGTACGTAATCCAAGGTTCTTTTCATTTACTTTTCCGATCCACTTGGACTGCGATTTCGAGAACCATTTTCTTTGACCGTGAGCCGGAACGCGATCTAACTCTTGGCACAAATTTAAATTTTGATCGGCTTCTGCTTCTTGATAAACATCCCTCCGACTATGAACCACTCCTTGATCCAGATCTTGACCTTAACCTTGATCGCGAAGCTACTTTTCTGGAACCACTAGGAGACCATGATCTCGATCGTGCACTAACTGCAGAGTCTAATCTCGATCGTGCGCTAGCTGCAGAACCCGATCTTGATTGTGCGCCAGCTGCAAAACCCGGGCTTGATCGTGCACTAGCTACAGAACCCGGGCTTGATTGTGCACTAGGTGGAGATCCCCAACTTGATAGCATACTAACTATAGATCCCCAACTTGATAGTATACTACTTATAGATCTCTGTCTCGATAATACACTACCTGCAGATTCCGATCTGCAAAGAGCACTACGTGCAGAGCCTGATCTCGGTCGTACACTATCTGCAGAACCCGATCTTGATCGTGCGCTAGCTGCAGAACTCGATCTTGATTGTGCGCCAGCTGCAAAACCCGGGCTTGATCGTGCACTAGCTACAGAACCCGGGCTTGATTGTGCACTAGGTGGAGATCCCCAACTTGATAGCATACTAACTATAGATCCCCAACTTGATAGTATACTACTTATAGATCTCTGTCTCGATAATACACTACCTGCAGATGGCGATCTGCAAAGAGCACTACGTGCAGAGCCTGAGCTCAATTGTGCGCTAGCTACAGAAACCGAGACTGATCGTGCACGAGCAGTAGAACACGATCTCGATCGTGCGTTAGCTGCAGAACCTGAGCCTGACCGTGCATTAGCTACAGATCCCGATCTCGAACGTACACTAGGTGCAGAGCCTGATCTCGATCGTGCACGAGCTACAGATCCCGATCTCGAACGTACACTAGGTGCAGAGCGTGATCTCGATCGTGCACGAGCTACAGATCCCGATCTCGAACGTACACTACGTACAGAGCCTGATCTCGATTGTTCACGAGCTACAGATCCCGATCTCGAACGTACACTACGTGCAAAGCCTGATCTCGATCGTACGCCAGCTACAGAACCCGAGTTTGATCGTGCGCTAACTGCAGATGCTGATCTCGAACGTGCGCTGCGTGCAGAGCCTGATCTCGATCGTGCGCTAGCTGCAGAAGCCGATCTTGATCGTACGCCAGCTACAGAACCCGAGTTTGATCGTACACGAGCTGCAAATCTCCATCTCGAAAGTGCACTACGTGCAGAGTCTAATCTCGATCGCGCACCAGCTACGGAACCCGAGGTTGATCGTGCGCTAGCTGCAGAACCAGATCTTGATTGTGCGCCAGCTGCAAAACCCGGGCTTGATCGTGCACTAGCTACAGAACCCGGGCTTGATTGTGCACTAGGTGGAGATCCCCAACTTGATAGCATACTAACTATAGATCCCCAACTTGATAGTATACTACTTATAGATCTCTGTCTCGATAATACACTACCTGCAGATGGCGATCTGCAAAGAGCACTACGTGCAGAGCCTGAGCTCAATTGTGCGCTAGCTACAGAAACCGAGACTGATCGTGCACGAGCAGTAGAACACGATCTCGATCGTGCGTTAGCTGCAGAACCTGAGCCTGACCGTGCATTAGCTACAGATCCCGATCTCGAACGTACACTAGGTGCAGAGCCTGATCTCGATCGTGCACGAGCTACAGATCCCGATCTCGAACGTACACTAGGTGCAGAGCGTGATCTCGATCGTGCACGAGCTACAGATCCCGATCTCGAACGTACACTACGTACAGAGCCTGATCTCGATTGTTCACGAGCTACAGATCCCGATCTCGAACGTACACTACGTGCAAAGCCTGATCTCGATCGTACGCCAGCTACAGAACCCGAGTTTGATCGTGCGCTAACTGCAGATGCTGATCTCGAACGTGCGCTGCGTGCAGAGCCTGATCTCGATCGTGCGCTAGCTGCAGAAGCCGATCTTGATCGTACGCCAGCTACAGAACCCGAGTTTGATCGTACACGAGCTGCAAATCTCCATCTCGAAAGTGCACTACGTGCAGAGTCTAATCTCGATCGCGCACCAGCTACGGAACCCGAGGTTGATCGTGCGCTAACTGCAGAGTCTAATCTCGATCGTGCGCTAGCTGCAGAACCCGATCTTGATTGTGCGCTAGCTGCAGAACCCGATCTTGATTGTGCGCCAGCTGCAAAACCCGGGCTTGATCGTGCACTAGCTACAGAACCCGGGCTTGATTGTGCACTAGGTGGAGATCCCCAACTTGATAGCATACTAACTATAGATCCCCAACTTGATAGTATACTACTTATAGATCTCTGTCTCGATAATACACTACCTGCAGATTCCGATCTGCAAAGAGCACTACGTGCAGAGCCTGAGCTCAATTGTGCGCTAGCTACAGAAACCGAGACTGATCGTGCACGAGCAGTAGAACACGATCTCGATCGTGCGTTAGCTGCAGAACCTGAGCCTGACCGTGCATTAGCTACAGATCCCGATCTCGAACGTACACTAGGTGCAGAGCCTGATCTCGATCGTGCACGAGCTACAGATCCCGATCTCGAACGTACACTAGGTGCAGAGCGTGATCTCGATCGTGCACGGGCTACAGATCCCGATCTCGAACGTACACTACGTACAGAGCCTGATCTCGATTGTTCACGAGCTACAGATCCCGATCTCGAACGTACACTACGTGCAAAGCCTAATCTCGATCGTACGCCAGCTACAGAACCCAAGTTTGATCGTGCACTAGCTACAGGTCCCCGTCTGAAAAGTGCACTACGTGCAGAGTCTAATCTCGATCGCGCACCAGCTACGGAACCCGAGGTTGATCGTGCGCTAACTGCAGAGCCTGATCTCAATCGTGCGCTAGCTACAGAACCCGATCTCGATCGCACGCCAGCTGCAGAACCTGATCTCGAACGTGCACTACGTGCAGAGTCTGATCTCAATCGTGCGCTAGCTACAGAACCCGATCTCCATCGCACGCCAGCTGCAGAACCTGAGCTTGACCGTGCATTAGCTGCAGATCCCGATCTCGAACGTACACTACGTGCAGAGCCTGATCTCGATCGTGCGCTAGCTACAGAACCCGAGACTGATCGTGCGCTAACTGCAGATCCTGGTCTCGAACGTGCACTACGTGCAGAGCCTAATCTCGATCGTGTACGAGCTACAGGTCCCCGTCTCAAAAGTGCACTACGTGCATAATCTAATCTCGATCGTGCACCAGCTGCGGAACCCGAGGTTGATCGTGCGTTAACTGCAGATCCTGTTCTCAAAGGTACACTACTTGCAGTGCCTAATCTCGATCGCGCGCCAGTTACAGAAGCCGGGCTTGATCGCGCGCCAGCTGCAGAACCTGATCTCGAACGTGCACTACGTGCAGAGCCTGATCTCGATCGTGCGCTAGCTACAGAACCCGATCTCGATCGCGCGCCAGCTGCAGAACCTGAGCTTGACCGTGCATTAGCTGCAGAACCTGATCTCGAACGTGCACTACGTGCAGAGCCTGATCTCGATCGCGCGCCAGCTGCAGAACCTGAGCTTGACCGTGCATTAGCTGCAGAACCTGATCTCGAGCGTGCACTACGTGCAGAGCCTGATCTCGATCGCGCGCCAGCTACAGAACCCGAGCTTGATCGCGCGTCAGCTGCAGAACTTGATCTCGAACGTGCACTACGTGCAGAGCCTGATCTCGATCGTGCGCTAGCTACAGAACCCGATCTCGATCGCGCGCCAGCTGCAGAACCTGAGCTTGACCGTGCATTAGCTGCAGAACCTGATCTCGAACGTGTACTACGTTCAGAGCCTGATCTCGATCGCGCGCCAGCTGCAGAACCTGAGCTTGACCGTGCATTAGCTACAGAACCTGATCTCGAACGTGCACTACGTGCAGAGCCTGATCT
Organism: Bombus affinis; assembly: GCF_024516045.1. Classification (NCBI taxonomy): domain Eukaryota; kingdom Metazoa; phylum Arthropoda; class Insecta; order Hymenoptera; family Apidae; genus Bombus; species Bombus affinis. The sequence goes on from NC_066346.1 coordinate 9,236,406, forward strand.
CGATCGTGCGCTAGCTACAGAACCCGATCTCGATCGCGCGCCAGCTTCAGAATCTGATCTCGAGCGTGCACTACCTGCAGAGCCTGATCTCGATCGCGCGCCAGCTACAGAACCCGAGCTTGATCGCGCGTCAGCTGCAGAACCTGATCTCAAACGTGCACTACGTGCAGAGCCTGATCTCGATCGTGCGCTAGCTACAGAACCCGATCTCGATCGCGCGCCAGCTGCAGAACCTGAGCTTGACCGTGCATTAGCTGCAGAACCTGATCTCGAACGTGCACTACGTGCAGAGCCTGATCTCGATCGCGCGCCAGCTGCAGAACCTGAGCTTGACCGTGCATTAGCTGCAGAACCTGATCTCGAACGTGCACTACGTGCCGAGCCTGATCTCGATCGTGCGCTAGCTACAGAACCCGATTTCGATCGCGCGCCAGTTACAGAACCTGAGCTTGACCGTGCATTAGCTACAGATCCCGATCTCGAACGTACACTACGTGCAGAGCCTGCTCTCGGTCGTATATTATCTGCAGAACTCGATCTTGATCGTGCACTAGCTGTAAATCCCGACCTTGATCTTGGCTGCGATCCACTTTTTTCCGAACCACTACGCGATTTTGATCGCAATTGACTTTTCCACGATCCTGATTTTGAGCGTGAACCACTTTTCGCTGAAACGGATCTTGATCTCGGCGGACTTTTCGACCGCGATTGACTTCTCGACTTGGAACCTGAACGAGATCTAAATGGTGAACGAAATACGGATCGAGGTTGAACTTCTGATCGCAATCGTGAGCTACTTCTAGAACGGCTTCTAAATTTCGATCTGGAACTAGACCTGGATCTTGGTGTACTGGATTCTTGTGAGTCATACATAATTCGTCTATTTATGCGTACGCGACCTTCGTTACGGCTTTCACCTCTAAAAAACAAATTAACAACTCCATTAATTTATTTATTACACACCTCAGTATATTATATTCATGTAGCGGCACATGAGTCAACGTTGTGTTGATTGGCTAGGTTCAAAGGTAAACGAACTCCGGACAAATTATTATCACCGTTATTTGTAATCATCAACCGGATTTGCATTTAAACTTTTTGTAATACTACCGGTCGATACAAATAGACGAACATGCTCTCTAGGATGATTAGTATAACGAACCAGTATAGCGAATAAGTATAACGAATCAGTATAGCGAATCATTATAGCGAGTCATTATAGCGAGTCATACAGTCGAATAACAAGCGTAGAGTTGAACAGTAGCACTGAGTGAGCGACGATAACGACCGGCATACACTATCTCTGTACTTGTACTTAAAATGATTTTAATATACACTAACTATTACAATTTTATCACTCGTCTCTTTAATAAACCAACCAACACATATAATAAACCACCTCATTCTCATAAAATGAATGATCCTTACCTGCTAGCAATTTTAGAACCTCCTGAATTGCTATCAGATTTGTTCATTGATATAATTTCCTTCGATAAAGGCATCTTTCCTGTTGCAATCTTAGCTGTACTTTTCTGAAATGCTCTGTCTTTCTTAATAATCCCTTTTCTCCCACGTTTCGGCTTGGATCGATCACTTTCTGAACCTCAATATTGCGAAATAAAATATATATTTTTTTAAAAACGCAGATTAATGACGCGTATATTCGAAGATCATGAAATACTATCTTACTATTTTCTCCATTCCCCATTTTTTTCTCGCGCATTCCTTTATCCTTGCCCCTTTTTTCTTTATGTTCGCCACTTGCTTTTCTTTTGCGTTTCTTTTTTCTACGAGTTTTCTCGCAACCTTCCTCACTTTCAGAACCACCATTGTCACTAACGTATTGATCAGTGCGTGCTTCTCTTCCTTTCCCTCTAGGTCTTTTTGGAGGCATTGCAGCGATTACCAAAACGTTCTTTGTCTTTTCAACGTACTCTTGACGTTTCTGTATCATTTCCTCTTCTTTTTGTCGTCGCATTTCTTCAGATTTCCGTTTTTCTTCCGTTTGTCGAATTTTAAATACTTGTCTATACATTAATACAAGATCATTATTATGGTGTTTGATGTATTCCATATGCTAATTATGTTCATATAATTACCTTTCTTCTTCTTGTTTTCTCTTAAATATTTTTTCTTCCTCGTCCAATCGTCTAGCTCTGGCAACATGATATTGCGCTTGCGATAAAAGATCTTGACAGCTCCCTGCTTCTGCGTTCGCAAGTTGCCGTATTTTATCACCATGCCTTGATAGATATTGGAAGTATTTATGTGAGAGTGCCAATTCGCGAACTGCCTCGAGCACAGTTGTTAATGTGGATCTCGCATCCTTCAAAGTTTGTATCGCTAGACATCGAAGGACAAATGCAATATTGTATAACAAAACAGTGTCCTGTGGAGCTACTCTTATTCCCTAAATTGATATAATGAAATTGATTAGTTATTCTTTCTTAATCAATATTAACGATATCAGAGCATGACACAATGTTTTTCGCTCACCTTTAATAATGTCAATTTTGCTTCTTTTAATTTACCAGCTTTAAAGTAAGCTCTTCCAAGATATTGCAAAACTTCGACATCATGGTATTTATAGAACTTCCGAAGGCAGTTTACATACTGTAAAAAATATATTTTATAAAATAGTTGCCGAAACATTATCATATCGTATTACATACAAAACGGAAAGTTACCATTTGGATAGCGTTAAAGAATTGTTGTTGCTCTACATAAATGTGCGCAATATTCAACCATACATCGGGAAATTTTGCTGTTGCATCTCGAACTTGAGCAAAAATATCTCTAGCTTCATTTACATAACCTTTATGCGCCAGTACAGCTCCTATTCCATTTGCAGCCCAAATATTTTTAGGATCGTTTCGCAAAACCTATGAATTTCAATATCTATATATGTATATACAAATAGGAAGATTTATTATTTTTTAGTATCATACCTTTTTATACATAGCCAATGCTCTTTTTTGATATTTCTTGTTTCGATTTTTACCTTCTTTATCTTGATACAACGTTTCCAACCAAATGTTACCCAAAGCAATCAAAGAATAGGCATCGGTACTTGTTTCTGGTTCGTTTATAATTCTTTCGAATTTCTTCTGGGCAAGACCCCATTGCATTTTAGACAAATGTAAGTTACCCATAAGAATCCATGCATCTGGGTGCCTGCTATTTATGCTTAAAGCATCCTTAAACCAATCAAACGCTTCATAAATTTCTCCTTTATCTCGAGCCATACAGCCAAGTCGTAAATAACAATCTATATAGTTTGGATGTTTCTTTAAAATGGCTCTGTATAATTTTTCTGCTTCATCAAATATGCATAAAGCTTCGTTTAAACGAGCCAAATTATATTTTGTCGTAACTGTAATTGAGTTATAGTATACAGGATCGTGTAAGGCATCAGCTTCAGAACTCATTAAAGATACCTCCAAATTTTTCTTAGCTTCTTCTAAGTTTCCAAGTCTATGATAAAGTAATAAATTTTAGCCTTAATAGCGGATAAAATAGATTAAAATAAGGAAATATGAAACATACCTATAATGTAGAGCACCAACATTGTTTAGAATTTCTGATGGTATATCTGTCTGGTTTTGTTCTTTTAAAATCCTAATTACCGTACCATATGCATTTAAGGCGGCTTTATGGTCACTTTCCTGCAATATTTGAGCCAATTCAATCCATGCTTCAATATCATCCGGAAATTGTTCAGTTACTTTCCGAAGGTAGTTTTTAGCAATATCGCGTTTGGATTGAGAACCTGAATTTGCGTAAAGAGATCCAAGAATTTTCATTGTTTCACAATTATCTGGATGAACTTCCAACACTTTTTCGAAACATTGTTCTGCCTGTGATTTAAAAACAGTGTATGTAAAATTTATTAGTTTTACCCTATCATATATAGTACATAATAATATATATAATACGTAATGCTTACTTTTTCTACATCATCACGATAAATATACATTTGACCTAAGCCAAAGTGTGGTAATACAAAAGTTGGAGACGCAAATTGTATGGCCTGATAGTAATATTGAAACGCTTGGTTATACTTACCCTGAAATAGTTAAATTATTTTTCAAAATTTTAAGTATGTATGTATGTAATCTTACTTATATCGTACACTTACTTCGATATGAAATACTCTGGCTAATTGATAGCAACTTTCTGCACGTATAACATCGTTTTCAGTATTGTGAAATGCATGGAGGGCTAAGTTGTGTACTTTGTTATAGTTCTTTTTAAAGAAAAAATGATTTGCCAAATGATTCAACACCATGGAATTAGTCGGATCAATGATATAAGCTTTCGATAACATTTGAATACCAGTTCTGATACTATCAGGCTGTTGTTCATTCAGTTGCATAATTGAAAGTCCAACTAATGCTCCAACACATTGGCCATCTAACTGTAAAGCTCTTTCAAATGCTAAACGAGCTTTTTCCTGATTATTTAATTTCATAAAACAATGCCCCATCCCCAACCTCACAGCAGCTGGACAATTTGGATTTATTCTCAATGCCTTTTTATAAAAGGCAAGAGCACCTCTGTAATTTTTTCTGTTAAACGCTACGCATGCTTTTCCTAATAGGCAAGGAATATTGTTTGGAGACAGATTTAATATAAAATTAAATTGGTTATCAGCCTGATTCATCTTATCCCTTTCCAGAAGGCATAAATAAGCTCTGCCAAGTATATGATTCTGTAGCACAAAGAAGTTTTATATAAATAATACATAAATATTTTCAAGCATCAAATAAAATACTAGAAATGATATATACCTGGTCATACATAATAATCTCATCTGCATTTGTATGTAATTGGGCAGCTTTTGTAAATAGATGTCTCTTTTTGACTTTATTCTTTTCTCTGTTGGCTTCCTGCATATAACATGCAGCCAACATATCGAGCACACGTATTTGATCTTGTTCATTGCCACGGTAATCAACACTAGCATTGCCCCGAGAAGATTGAAGTACTTTAATGAAATCTTCGATTCTGTGTTGTTTGTAATAGTCAAGCTATAATGAAATACAATACGTTTAATGTCTTGTAGCTTTTCTATTATATCTATTATAATTCGAGATACCTACGGCCAAACTGACCCAAACATTAAGTTGTGCATGTCCTTGACGTAAAGTACCAAGAACCTCATCTACTTCTGGTAATTGATCCAGGTCTAATTCGATTACCTAATAAAATGTAATTTAATATATTAAAAAAATTAACCAGCGAAATATGGTGATGGATTTAAGTAGACAAAAAGTGGATAAAAGATTTGTAGAGGACTTGTGTAGAGGAAGTTTGATCGGTGAGATTTACTAGATGTTATTGCTCGTTGTCGTAACCGTCGAATATATTTAAAATACTGAATTAGTATACAGTATAGAGTATAGAGCATAAATCGCAAAGTAAAATTGCTAATTAATACTCAGCAAATGCTCGCTCGATAACTCGGTAGATAGTCGATACAGAAAGATACTTGTAGATAGTGATAGATACTAACTCTAATAATAACTCGGATAATAACTCAGATAATAACTACCCGTTCGCGAACGCGTCCGTTTATTTATACTGGTCGGGGGAAAGTCGGAAAATTCAAATTCGTCTTTATTCGACAGTTACATGTAGCGGCGACATTGTTTTGCCCGGAGTTTATTTATCATTACGTTTCATGCGTCAAGGCTGTGTCAATGTCCCGAGGCAAAACAACAGCATGATTTGAATTGTCCTCTAACTCATGTGCCGCTACAGATTCAATTTCAATTAACAAATGTCTAATGTTTAACATTTTACTGTACATGACATAAACGGGAAACATATTGGAAACAATATGAACAAAATAAGATCAAAAAATTAGTCCAAAATTATGCGATGAAAACAAATATGAAACAATAGTAATTTATATTTCATATCGAGGACAAATTTCAAGATATTTAAAGAACGGATAAAGAACCATCCGTTTCCCATCAAAACAAGCCAGGGATTAAATCGTCGATTAACAATCTGTAACGATGCTCGATTAATTACGACCAGCGGTTTCGTTTCATCGAGCGAACGAAATTGCACGAATGCAATCGAATGCACGCGCGAATTAATTCGTTCCCGGAAGCAGGTATCGAGATTACGTGGCCAATCGACTCTGACGTTATCGAACCGATCGAATAATTGATAAGTAACAATTTTAGTCTCGCGGTTTCGACAAAAACTTTCCATTTAACAGACTGCAGAGATGTTAGTTCACATTATTTACAGTCAACATTGTGGTTTCAGAAGTTATCGAGTAAGTAAAGGATCAATGTATTTGCTTTGGATAGAGTTGATTTTGAACCTTTCTGTTGTTAACAACTAGACTGCGAACGTTTGTGCAATTTCTTATTTTTATCGACACAACGAAAGAAATGGAACTTGAGCAGAAATTTTGTTAATCCAACGAACATCATATCTCATATATTTTCGCATATCACGCGTATTATGTACCTTCTTGCACCATCAAACTTCCCATAAATGCGTTAAACAGTCTGTTAGCCAAACAAATTTCCTATCGCCAAGGAACAATCCATCGGTATTAATCGGTATTAAATATCTTCGTCAAATATTTGGACCTAAGAATGATAAATTCTTGAAAATTTATTTATACAAACCTATGAAATTCACAACCATTCTACAAGATTCTTTTTTTTTTAATAAAACAGAGACAACTGGAATCGAAATTTGTTCCTGAAATATTAATATCGAATCTTCCTGATATCAAAGCTTCGTTGTCTTTCATCCTTTAGAAATATGTCCACGAACGTTGCAAGTCACCTAGCTCGAGTCAGAAGGCGAATTCTCGTGGACGACGAGAAGAGGTGGCCGAGAAGCCGCAGGCCCCCGTCTTGATAAAGGAGTTAAACCGGCTTAATTACCGCGTTACTCGGTTTAAACTAATTACGCGTTTGCCGACAACCACAAATTCTCGAGGCGCAACCTAGCGGGTCGGCATTGTGGCCGAATCCGCAGAGCGACCCTTCTTTATTATGCCGCCATAACCGCTCGTAATTCTACGCGGTACCATTTATACCGTGCTCTTCGTAGCTACAACTGTTGATTCGAGCTTGCTAATCGAGAAACCGGCTCGAGAATTTCAGCTGACGCAACCTGAAGGAGCGTAATTTCTTCTTTTTATTTTCGTTTCGAGGATTAAAGATGGAGGATGAAGCGGAGGAATGATTAAGCGCCTAGTGGATTCTCTGTAGAACGAAAAAGAGATTGTAATTTATGGTTGAAATTTTTGTGGTTCGATCGAATGGATGTAATTAAGAAGTTTTTGTAATATCGCATGTACATTTTCATTAGCTTCTGCTATTGCAGGAAAATCGTTGTAATCGGGGACAAGCATTATAAGTTTATGGTTGAAAAGTAGGAAGATCATTGCCCTTTTTGACTGGTTAATTGCGAAGAAAATCGATGTGATGCCTAAGAGAATGAAACGAGCGAAGAGTGGAATCGGTTTTTGTAAATATCGCGCGTATATCTTCGTTAGTTAAAGAGTTGAGAAAAATTGTTGCAATTAGAGCAATTGTTATAATTTTATGATTGAAAAGAAAGAGGATCATTGTCTTTTTTTATTGTTTAATTACAAAGAAAATTGATGCAAAGCGTGAGAGAGTAAAACGAGTGTAACGATAGAATCAGTGTTCTCACAAATCAGTTACACACCCGAAGAAACTTATTGCAATATATTTATGACAATTTGTATCGTTCCATTAGGAAGATTCAACGTGATTTGATTGTAGACAACGACTTGTTTAAATCTACGATAATCACATGATAATTTTGATGATCTAGTTAAGAAGGCTAACTAAATCAGTTGTTCATTGATCAGTCGATACAATCTCAAAAACCATTCTATCAAGAGAATTCCAAAATCCCGAATAACGGAAACATCATCAACACGGTCATAAATCACTTAATTCACACGATGCCTATCGTCTAACGAATAAATTCCAAATACGAGGATGCTTTCATTATCGAAACACAGGAAGAATACACTGATGTTCACAGGTTACACGATTCGCAGCAATATTTATCTGGCTCTCTGCCATGCGCCATCGCGTTTCCCAGTGGTTTCCGGTGTCGGGAACATTTTTCACTGTCCCGTTAAGGGAATTCTAAGCAAAGAAAATTTAATGGCATAATATATGCAGGAAGTAATATTATAAAATTATAATTAACATAGCCGCTCGTGTGAGCACGCTAAACGCATTATAATAGTATTTCAGTTTACGAGACATCCCTGTTCATGAGACGTGCAACATTGTTGGTGCGCGCAGACGGGCGCCCAACCCTTACAGCCTGGTAATTTCGTGTTACGACGATGCAGTGCTTAACGATTATGAAGCTCTCCCTCTCTCTCTCTCTCTCTTTCTCTCTCGTCTAGCGTTACGGAAATTCCGGAATTTTTTCCGCCCTACGCGAGGGAGGGAATGGCGAGCGAATTTTGACAAAGAACTCAACCATCCCTGCTCCCAGTACTTTATCGACGTTATTATGTTATATAATTACGATACACGACACGGGCTGAAAAGCGAAATTTAGTTTTTAATACAGTTCCTTTATTACGTTGAGGAACGCTCCTCGCTATATGCAAAATCCATTTAATTACCCTTTGTTCTAGTAAAAGAAAAAAGAAACAGATACGAAAAGGAATAATAGAGTAATTTACTTTTTTAATCAAGCTATGCTACGCTAATGAAAAGCATCCTCTGAATCGCCTTTTATCGTATTACGTTAAAAGCCAGCTATTTCGACTTGTTTTGGAAACATTGTAGATTTGTTTGGAAGAAAATTCCTCTATTTAACGAATAGGGCATGATCACTTTTGCCTTGGTTATTATCTTTGTACGGTATAATCGACACAGTTTGAGCGAATGAAAGAATAAATCCAAAAATTAAAGTCATTCTTCAACTACTTGCTAGAAATTCGTAATTAACTATTCGTAATTAAATCTAATGAAATTTATATGTTTGTCGTAGAATTATCTCGTTACTCGACGAGTTCTCTCTTTGGTAAATTGGAAATTTGATAGTGGACACCGCTGATTATAAACTGATATTCGAATCCATTGCACGAAAATAACACGTCTTCTATCTTATAACTGACAGACTAATACTTTAATCGAGACATGGAAAAATGCATAATGAGATAACACAGATTTTGTAATATCAAAGCTAAGTTGTTGCTATTATTATCAGAAATGAAATATTAACAACGAGTCGCTAATTGCAGTCGTATCAACGACGACAAATGCAAAGCAGGAAAATACCGCGTTTGAATGTCTACTACCAAGCGAAAGTTTATCAAAACGAGGGAAGATCGTTAAAAGAGGGGAAACAGAAAGATCTAAAAATGTGAGAATCTGCTCGTAGGGAGCGTAGGTTCGCGGTATTTTAATATCGCCCACTTTGTGCGGTGGAAACAAAGTTATGGAAATAGAGAATGAAGGGAAAATAGAAGGGAAATGCACTCGAGCAATTAAAGCGTTGCGCGGAGAACAGTTTCATTTAACGACGCGCGCGCGCGTGCTTCCCCCTTTTGTTCCAGATGTCAAGAATGTCCTGTGGTGAAGCCGACGTTCCTTTGCGGAAGCGATAATCGCACGTACAGTTCGCCATGCCGACTGGAATACCACAATTGCATCCACCACGCGTCAGTTCGCATCGCCTGCAAAGGATTCTGCCCCTGCAAAGGTGAGGATCGCGTGTATCTCGTCGCGGAAACGTTTTCTAAACGCTGGAAATCGGTGTCATGCTCGCGTGAACATCGTTCTTGCGTATCAAACTGCTTATGGAACAAGCCTTATTGCAAGTTAAAAGGTAAAACAGGCGATACGGATAGAACAGATGTTGCTATTTGGTCAATGAATTTGAACGGAAGGAAAATTTGGAATAATAGAATATTAGAGAAATTAGAGATCGAGTATTGTTTCGTTTAGTTCCGTTATTATTTTGGTAAAATTCCATCAACTTTGAAAACGAATCTAATCTATTGAGACGAAGGATTTGTATACGAGATTCTTGGTAAAAATTCAGTTGTATATGAAAAGACCAATTTTAGGATTCAATATATTGGCAATCGATTTTATATTTTTTAAACTTTCACTTTTTTAGTTTGATTTCGAGTCGAAGTACGTTATTTATGTCTTTACCTATGTCTTTTGTATTTTGTATATTATTACAAACGAATCGGTGGATTATTATACATTGTTCTTTAAAGACTCGTGTTAGCTGTACTCCTCTTGTTAGCTACGACAGATACAAATGCTTCTCTTTATCCTTCAAGCGACATGAAAATCAAAAAATCAATAGAGATGTAGCTTTTATATTCTAAAATACGTATGTGGATAAACGAATAACAAATGACCTGATTCTCATAAAGTTTAATATTAAAAAAAGTTACTCTAAAAATAGGGATCATCTATATGGGATCGGAATAGAAATCAACCCCTTGGCGTCAAATGACATTTGAGCGTGGCGTATCACATGTACGTTTCTCACGCCAGAATATAATTTAATTATTAGTACAACGTCATTTAGTATGAAATTCTATCTATTTCAGAAAGAACGTTTTAATTTTGAAATAACATAAATTTCCTTTTACCACAGTCTGCATAGAAACTCGCACGAAAATAGATGGTACTCTGTAGTTAAATATTATTATGTAGTATTATATAATAAATTTAATCATTTCTACATGAATTCTATTTGAATTTAATCACACGCCAAACACGCCAACGAAACTTAACGTAAAACGATATTACAGTTATTTCAGGGTTCACAAAAACTCGCGTGTCGTGATTTGCATAGCGCACCCTTTTAAAGCATCCAGAATAAAAACTACATATATCTAACTTGATATAAAATTTTGGAGGAGATGTAGAAGTTTATACAGTAGTTTCCGCCAAGATAAAGTACCAAGAGTTGAAAATTAGATTTCCGTGAAAGTCTAAAGTAGAAGAATTTTACAGTTCTTTCAGCCTTGAAGAAACTCGCGTGGGGCAATTTATCCGCGACATCCTCTCTTCGCGTGCAGCCAAGTATTCAGGTCAACTTCGTGTAGAATCTGCTTAAAATACTCGAGATACCGAAAAACTTTGATATTTCTCTGCTTGCATTAACCGATTACGTTGCATTTGATCGCTTCGGCTCATTTTCTCTCTGCGTTCATTTCCGATCGGATCGTGCTTTTCTCAACCGTAAGACGCAAAATATTAAAAGAAAATATTCACGTTTTATTCGAGACCTCTAAAACTTGAAGCGTCTTAGGACTAATACGTTAAAAATCTTCTTTCCGATCGGCACGTACAAAATTCATGGATTGCAATAAAGTTGGAAATTGAATTAACATAACAAAACGCAGCTTTCGCGATGTTACGTAAAAAGGGATACAGGAATGAAGGATACACGAAAGATAGGGAAAGGCGAATATAGGCCATGCAAACTCGATTTATTATCCAGAAAGCCGGTTTGATTTATCGCAGACAGCTTTTGAGAGGCGAATTAATGGTTCCAGGATACTCCTTTGTGGCGTATCGAAAATTCAGAATCGATATCGATAGCGGTATCAAACCGGAGAACGTCCCCGATCAATTTCCCAAAACGAATTTTCACGCGTTTATAAATGGAAACATTTTTTCTTATCTCTTTGTAGAACGACCTTTTTTATTTCTTCCTTTATTTTTGTAATGAATGTATTGCAATGTTCTTTTTTCTTATTATATATTTTGAAAATAGGACGCATATAGGGACGGGGGAGACGTTTAATTACCTTAACGAACCGTTCGTAATCTCGAATTCGCGCGAACGTTTTCTGATTTTACAGCTGGAATTAATTCGTTAGTTTATTCATAGGCAACCGCGCATTGTCGGTTTAGCAGTGGAGCTCGTATTTGCGTCTCTCCGCCTGCTTCCACGGACAAACACATCTACTATGAATATTCATAATTGCCTGTTAGAACAATAATGTCACTGTTAAAGCGTACGAGGCCGCGTGTTCTCGAAGTGAGGGAACGAGTCCGAGTCTAAGGAAACGTATTACGCTTTGAAGTTCAGAAACATTTCCATCATTTTCTTTTCTTTCTCGATATACATAGATGAACTTGACGCATCGCTTAATTAATCAGATGGAATATCGTAAATGAAATGACAAGCGTATATCGTACAGTGTTTTCCTACGATATTTCCTGTTAAGGCTGTCCATTAAAGTTTCATACGTTGAATTTTTAATTATGTTATTCTAGAAATCGAGATCCATAAAGTCCATCAACATCAATCTAGTTTACATAAGTAAGAGTACAGTTTGAAGATAATGGAAGGGGTTCATATATTTCTCTGAAACAATAGATTATCGTGGTATTGTTTGAGAAAATCCGAATTGATGGTTCGGTTATATTCGAGGAACGGAAGTTAAAATATCTATCAACGTCAATCTAACTGCGTAAGTGGCAATACACGTATGTATGTTCAAGACATCGATCGAATGAAATTATTGGAAAACATCCACATCCATGAACGTTTCGAGATATCTTCAGAGATTAACTCGATGTTGTCGAATGTTATTTTAAATACTTTTCATTTCACCTCCGTTTTTATGTTTAATTATAGACACGGGCGGAAAACAGCATTGGCAGTTAAACGCGATGCGAACGAACCCAGGTCGGCTAATAAAGCTACGGCGGACAAGGCATAAAATATTCGGAAACGGCCGTGTAAACGTCGACAACCGAGTTTTATCGCATTGTGGCCGACAGTGTCGTCGCGTTTGTTTAAAAATCATGGGAAAGCTTGTCGCCGCGTGTGTCGAATGCAAATGCTCATTTATTTACACGCGTTTAATGAGTCTTCGTTTCGCCATTCCGAATTTCCAGCGGTGAACTTTCCCATGATTTTTGCTTCATCGTGCATTTCGTTTATGAAAATCTACGTTACGAATTGAATTTTCCAGCGACCGACCTGCGTGCACACAACAAGAAGATGCAGCTGCAAAGACAGAAATCACTCTCTGGCAAGATGTCGCGGAACCGTGACATCACTTTGACTCCTCATGTCTTCAACTATGACAATCATCATTATCAATACCTGAAGTACACCAAACGTGCTAAGGTAAGTTCGGTTTTATTGAAAGACCTGTTTGACAACTTGCATTTATTTCTAATATAAGGTTTCCCACGTCTTCGTTAACTGTTGTCCTTTTAAAGAAGACTTTAGATCGATTGACTGTCTAGAGTCGTCATTACAAATAAATTTACGATATTTATTGCAATTCTTATTGTTTCAATAATGATGATTTAAATGTATGATAATATGGTAACTATTACAATCTAATATCAGCTAAAAAGACTAACTACTTCTGAGGTATTTCGTTTCTTTCGGAACGTACTAAATATAAATGTTACTAAAGCAAATATGAAGTTATATCCTAATAGAACTTTCGTCAATTGGCTAAAACGATTCCAAATAAGTTAACTGCTCGAAAAACAGGTTACCAAAGTAGTTTAACTTCTAAACTTTCCTCAAGCTCCTATAACATCTAATACAATCTCCGCCAAAATGTATCCGCAGCGAGATCAAAAGTGGGGTTATCCGATGCCAGTAGCCGCTGAACTGATATCGTAATACCCGTAATAACCTCATGATGTAACGTGTACTATCCATTAAACAGATCAACCGAAACTTCCATCATAGTTTACAATAACCTAACGTAACATCTCTTACCATCTATGCAACCAGTAATCAACCTTTATAATCAAAGTTTCCGAACACGGTAGGAGCAACAAATTTTAATTACAACATTTACGGTGTATACGTAGGAGATCAACTGGCGTTTTCACCCCGTTGTAATAACGCGATAATGCCTCGCGCTTATAACGTAACCTAATATACAGAGAACCGTGTTCCGACTATCGTTTTCGGCCGGTTGTTGGCCGCCGTGGCGAGGATATTAGTCAATTAAACGGAAATTATGACGTATAATCGTCTCTGGTAGGGATGAGAGAACCGGTCGAAAGGAGGATACGGCAAAACTGGTGGTTCGCGTGGCATAAACACGGAAGCCACCGGGGATGGCACCGGATAAAACCGCGAGAACGGGAAACAGAAACGCGTGGCAGTCAGCAATTTCGGATTCTGCTGAATCGTGTCGCATCCAACGCTGTGCTACGCGCGAATCATCGCCACGATCGCAATTTTCAGAGCTAGTTCGCGAAACATCTTCCATTTCGAGACATCGCGTTCCTTCCTACTTCTGTTCCTTCCTTATGCGATATTCGTGACGATATTCTTCCGGAGTTTCTCTTAGGAAAAAAAAACACCAGCTCTTTAATGTTTGGAAAGTTAACAATTAATTTTTATTCTCAAAATCTTACGATCTAGAGAGTAGCTTTGTTCAGTCGCAATTCAAGCAAGATTGTGTATATAGAAAAGAGCATTTTTAATCAGGTAAAAGTATATTGAAAATTGGTATTCCAGAACGCAATTGTTATTAAATATTTAGATAGGCATAAAAATATTTATATAGGTTGGGAATCCGGGTTTTAAAAGAACACACTGGAAATGGGAATTTTATTAGGCTGCAAGAAGAAACGGCAATCTTTTTTCTTCTTGCAAGGTGCTAAAAGATGAAGGAAGTGTTAGTAGGTGAAGAAGGAAGAGCATTAAAAATAATATGGTTACTTTTTAATGTATTTGTTAGCGAAGGGGATGAACGGAAATTTTCTTAGTTTATGGTTAAGAAACTAAGACTCAAAGGTGGAAAGTTTCTTATCTTTTGATTAGAAAATGAAATAGAAGGTAATTAAAATTCTCTTATCTTCTTTTTTTAAATATCTCAAAATTAATCTTGACTACACATATCCAATTATTTTTACATCGTACGTATAATATATTGATACATATTAAAGATCAATGATTCTACCATTAAATTCTCAAATCTCAAATTAAAAGTGTAACTTTTGCCGCATTACTAAACTAAATATCGAACGAAATGTCAGACGTACGGATTCCTTCAAATAAAAAAAGAAAGATAAAAAAGATGCAACAAAAATGACCAAATTCTTCTTTCGATTTCTCTGATTCCAACATCACCACTCGCTCTAACAATGATCGCCTGTTTCCACGCTTCCACCTACCCCCGTTGGTCAGCAACGGGATTCAAATTAATGGTTCACCCTGTCTTTCTCTCGTTGAAATATTCCTGGCGTTGTTTTGATTTACAATCGTTAATTCAATCGTCACGTAAACAGTTATGGTTTCGTTTATTTCGTCGACGGAGGCGATGGAGGAAAATTCTTGCGACCTGAATATTTCAACGAGACAGGGATTTTAAACGGCCGTCATTACTATTCGTATTAGGGGCTATGAATTATTTAAGTTGGAAATTACAGATTCGCGAGATGAACAGCATACTGTCAGGCTAAATTGCAAAATAAATCTGGTCCGAGGGGTTTAAATCGCTTTCCATTTAACCATTCGCGAAACCACCCCTTTACTCCTCAACATTCTCCTCCGCTTTCCCTCTTGAATCATACTCGTTATCCTATTTCATCCGACAAAATGGTGAAACTATACGCGTCATAGAGTCTCACGACAATTTTCTATAGCTTATCAACGTGGATGATCCGCTTTTGATAGATCGTGATGTATAACGGCTGAAAGTGTGGGAATTCAGGTAGAACTGATGCGTGGGAAGTAGCTTACTTCCTATTTAGAAAGTTAAAAGGTACTGGACATCTTCATAATTTGTTATATTAGTGGGGTTTATGCGAATTTATATTATTTTCATGAATACAACTATGCAAAGATCTGTTTCACTGTTTTATTTTTTCTTTTTTTTTCTTATTATGCGCATTCTATGTATTTGCAAGATATTCGAAGGTGAAATTTCTCGCAGAAGTAGACTTATAAAGAGATTTATTACAATTTTTATTTGTAATTTTGCATTAAAATTTGTCAAAACTAATTTATGTATTTATAAAAATGTCTATAAATACATATATTTATATATTTATAAATATGTGATATGTTTCTAATCAATTCAATAAATCAATTTCCGTAAATATTTCAGCAGATATGTCTGGAATAAGTAGCACATATTTTTACCTGACCTACTTGTCCAGGTCGTCTCTTATTTAGAAATTCTTTTAAGAATTATTGATGAAATACATGACTAAGTCAACAACACAGACAAGCCAAAAGAATAGCTTGATTCGTCCTTTCAGACTGAGAAGTTAAAATTGAGAAAAATATTTGTTGACGAGAGGATGGACATGTTTTGACACACCTTGTTAGCCTCCAGTTGGATAACGATGATGAATCTAGGTTAAAATAATACCGAGCAGCTAAATTTCCTGTTATAGAGTCTTTAATCCTTTTAGATTCTAGTGTCGTAAATTCCATGGTGCTAATCCTTAGAACGCTAAATTTCAAGCTCCCAAGATATATAATCCTAAATCCCAGGAACCTAAATTCTAAGGATCTACATTTTAGAGATACGATTCTCTAGAGCCCAAAATCTACCAGTTTAAATTCCACAGTTTTTTCTTTTTTTATCTTACAATCAGAATAAAAATGTCAATATTCCAACCAATAAAATCTTACTATTCTTAGCCATAAAATTCTGAATTTAAAAATCCCACCATTTCGAGATCTCTAATTCCAAATCTGCAGTCGTTAAAAGCATCCACAATCCCTACAGTTAAAAATCTGACAAATTAGCAGTTAGTTCGACAAAATTGCAGACTGAAGATTCCAACGATCGTATTCCAACATATCCCAATTTTTTAATCCTCGATATCGTATAATCTAATCTTCCTTCCAGCTATGGATAACAAGCAATACGTTTTTCGTCAAAACATTCTCGAATGAAAATTCACCAATTTTTTAAATTAGAAACACCGAATTCTTTCGATGAAAATATTTCTATCTATCGAATAAAAATTCATCGTCTACTTCGAAAAGTGCTCAACCTTGAAGTACTCTGTACAAGTCACCCTGTGCGTCGTTCGAATCAAACACGATAGCGTTTCGTTAACAACGTTCGAGTCTTCGTCCCTGACACGACGACTTACACGCTAGGGAATACCTGTGCTTTGCGGGCTTTCTATAGCGGCGACCTTGTAATTTAAGGTTGAAGGTAGGCTGTGGCACGGGAACCGCTCGATAAAACACCAGCAGTGATAGAAGTCTCACGAACGTAGGGGTTGCAGTGGAATCGACCTGGCCACCCCTTGATTTACGCGACCCAGTCGATTCTGCTTACTTCTTTTTCCCCCCTTTTTCTTCCCCTCTTGTGTCTTACGCGGGTCCTTTTCCTTTTTACGTCTCTCCACCCATTCTCTCGACTCGGGAAAATTTATGTATCGATTATCTTTACGATTTTCATTGTCACGCGGGTTCAATGGATGTCGCAAATCTAAATCAGACGGATCCATTTATCCGAAACTTCTTTTCTCGTCTCTCGTTCTTGTTCCCAATGTTTTCTATGATTTCAGCTACTGCTCAAGTTACCCTTGGATATTAATATCTCGTCCTGAGAGCAGGATACTTGCTCTTTGGTTAGATTCGTTGTTCATCGCTGGAGAATTTTGGTAAATCAGATGAGGATTAAATAAACATCGTCGTCGTTTCTTACTTTTTATTTAATATAACTCGTGTCTGTTATTGTGCAATATGTAAATATATTGCAATTTGTCGTAATTCAATGTTTTAATCCTTGGTATACCAGGCTTGGACCATTTTCGGAGACCTCATTCGTAGTACACTCATATAGTAATTTTCTTCTTAATATTTGTATCATAAGAAATTCAACTATAAAAGATATATTCTTACACATTAAAATTCTTGAAGCTGCAACATTTATTTCATACTAAAAAAACTCTTGTAGGAAGACTATTATATATAAAGTTATAGTCTATAAAAACCGTAAATCTGTTACCCATAAATTAGTCCATAAAGACCATTTAGCCATAAATTCAAAGTTGATAAGTATATCTTCATGCACAGTAGAACTCCGTTTATATCAACCTATCAGGAAACAAGTTTTTCTCCCCACCATCTATAATTTTTCGTTCAGTTAATAGGAGTTCGTGTTCGTATCAGAGAATTCCACGAGATATATATTTAACAGGAAATATCTCGTTTAACAGGAAATAATGTTGCAAACTTCTATCGACTGCAAAGCACATGAATGTGTTACGTAACTCGTGCCCTCACTCTTTATGTCTTGTTGTTACACGTTCATATAAGTGGATTGACACTCGGCGATAGTTCAAATAATAAGAGCTGAGCTAAAGTTCAGTTTATCAGACGCTATTAAAATTTTGTCCCTATAAGTGCGAATACATACGAGCGGATTTGCACTGTATGCTATTTCGTATCTTGCTTGTTCTATCATACTGTAATATAATTCCTTAAGCTTCTGCTGCAATCTTCATCAAACTCTAAACCCTTAACAAATCAGAATACTCTAGTTGCTTGAAACTTGAAACTTCTTTCCGCAATTCCAACGATTCTCGTTCATGTCGTCGTGTCTGCTATTCTCTTTTTCAACCCTCCGTTCAAACGTTCGTCACGCTGTTCTGGAGAGAAGGCGATTTCGATCCAGGGGTAGCACAATAACTGCATTTCCCCTTTTCCCGTCCCGTCAACTTAATACGCGGAACCTTTGTTACCGGGGCAAAAACAAACTGAACATATCCAACAGCCCTCCGTGATCCCGCCTCTCGTATTTACCCCATTTCCGCCCTTTCCGTCCGTATAAATAGACGGAGCTCGAGCCACCAAGAGAAGAGGCAACGGTATGGTGTCTTTCACCGTTGGATCGAGGATCTGCATGTCACGTGGAACGACTCGTAATTTCCTGAAAACGTTATCGCTGCGTCAGAGATCGTTCTCCGTCGATATCCGTGGATTTATTTTAATCGTTTTCGAAGAAAGTGATTCGACACTTCGTAAATTGGTAGATTTCGTTTCACATTATTTCGAAGTTGATGTAGCGTCGTGGAAAATCGAGGAGGCGGTAGTTTTGATAATATAATACCGTTCGACATCTTCGCTACTATAATTAAATTAGATTTTTAACTACGACTACCGATAAAACTGTTAGGTTTTTCCTTTGACGAAAAGAACATCGAAAAAAGATGTTAAGATGTTAATTGAAGAAATTTAAGGATTAGGAAACGGACTGCGTGGAAAGGTAAGGATATTAGAGAAACAATTCCAAGTTAGTAATTGCAGAAAGAATATTATTGAGAGAATAGTTCGATATAAATTTAGAGTTTGTGATGATTTCATTGAAACGCTCTGAAGAAGGATAGAAGAATATTATTAAAAACAATTTCAATTTGGTAATTGGAGAAAGAATGTTATCAACAGAATGATTCAATAAGTTTGCAGATGAGTGTTGTCGATGGTTTCGTTGGAACATCACGTAGGGAAGAATGTTGATTTTATGCGTGATTATGAATTTTGCAGGAGCCTGTAGAATGGGGGTTCACCCTTCGAATCCCGTTAACAAGGAAACCACCCTCTATCGTCGTCGTTCGCAATTCAATGCAGGAATATCACCGATAAATCGCCGCCTTCTTCGGGTTGCGCGCGTGCTGTGCGACGAATAAAATCACTTACGAGGGACCGTAGGTTCAGTCACGGGCTAAGAGAGAAGTGTCGCCCTCGTTCGTGACATTTAACGAAGTTTTAACGATGCAACTTTAAAGTAAAAATAAAAAATCAACGGTTATACTAACCCATCTTCGTTGCTAAACACACAATGCGTGTAACAAGCAAAGATATATAAAATATCCAAGATAAAGTATTTATTATAATATTTGATAGATGAAACAAATTTTTATTTAAATTCCACTTCTAAAGTTATGTTAATGAAAATATGGAAAATCACAGCCTAATCATTACAAATTTATGACGCAACGATGATCTTTTTAATGCAAAGGTAATTACAATTTTTGGATAAAGTATAGTGTATCGGGACTGTAAAATTTGTTATCTCAACGTATGTTTTCGACGATATCTTAAATCGCTATGACGAAAATGAGGATCGTTTTTGACGGAAGTGAATGGTTTCGAAAATTCGACTTTATGAACATTTGACACCATAAAGGCGTTAACTGGAGAAATCCGCCTAAGACCGTGACGATACAGAGAAATTTAAAAAAAGAAGTGTATCTTGAAAATCCACGAGGATATTGTACATCAACAAAATGTCTTACGCCCTGTGACCGCAAGCAACGATTATCAGTTTCGGCTTCAGCGACCTCAAAATCCCCTAAAAAGCGTCATTCTGGTGGAACATTTTTCAGTCTGAATACTACAGCCATCAGAGCCCAATTTTTTAACGCGACAACTTACAGCGCAAAGATCGATACGTCTATCTGCACATCGTTCGATTTTTCCGCTCGTATGAGAATCCCTCTGAAGTCCCTTAACATATTCACTTTCAGTTGCTTCTTTCTCAAGACGTATATAATACCGGAAACAGAAAGAAAAGTGGAGTGTAGGCGGACGTCGCGGAGCTGCTCGAAATAAATAACGTAGTGGAAAGAAGGGAAAGCAAAAAGGACGAGCAGGATATCAATAAATAAAAGTTAGGAGCCGAGCGAGAAGCGTCTAAACCGGCGAGGGGGTTGTTTGCGTATGCGGCGACCCGTCTGAAATTCCCTAGCGCGGAAACTACAGCCCCACGCCCGGAATCGGAAATTAGCGTGTTGTGCCGGTAAATCATAACTTTCTTTGGGAAATAGTTTACGCCTCGCAGCCGGCCAACGACGTTTCCAATGCGAATACCGGAGTTCGATAAACGTCGAATTTATACAACGCGAGAGCACCAATTATTTTTCGTCGCCCTTTTTTTGTGAAGAGGCAGTGGTATAGGAAATTGAATATTTCAAATTATTTCTTCTTTGTCGTTAAAAGTGGAGTTCATAAATATTAGGACTCCTTTTGGCTTCGTATGAGACGTCATAATTCGATCGTTAAATCAAGCAGATGATTAACTGATCACAGATTTGTATTCGTGAAAGGAGAAAATTAATGAATAGGTATGGTAAAATTTATGGTTAAATTAATTGTTTCTATGCGTTTCGAAACGAGAGATAAATTCTGTAATTAATGGAGGTATCGTGGCTAGTCAAGGTCAGATTTTCCATCGTGAATTATAACTTTTATCGCGATATTCCTGCCGTCTGATTTTGAAACAGTTTTTCTATTTCTATCGTGAAGGCTAGATAAATATGTCTATTGCAATTATATTCCAATCTAAAAGATATTTTAGAAAATACGACTTCAATGGAAAATAAACGGTATTAAAAATATAATCTTCTTTGAAAGCTTGTTTTTGAACAAATTTCTCATCCCTTTAATATGGATCGTCGACAAACGTTGGAAAAATAGATTTATTTTACCAAGAGCTATCCTCTAGTGCAAATTTCATTAAAATCGACGTGCGCGGATTTAATATATTCCCCTGCAAATGTGTACAGCGAGATGGTGAAATGTGTACAGCGCTTTTTTTATATATTCATAAACTGAAATCTCCTGCTAGCGAAACATGTTATAAAGCATTTAATGGTGACTTAAAATTATTAAAACAAGCCACGTCTATATATTTTTCAACCTAACATACATATATTATTTCTTTCATTATATCATGTTAAAATATTTAACTGTTAAATAAAATAAAAATCCAAAAATCGTATGTACGTGTTCCACAATTCTTTTGATATTCTCTTCATTCGAATAAATGAAGAAAAAGCAGAAACGAAAGATTGAGAGATAACGAATTAAAACAGAAGAACTTGTTATTCGCTCGATTTTCCATCTAGACTCTATATTATAGTCTTTTTCCACTTAGAGCAGAAGGAAATGAAGCGGTAAAAAGTAGCCAGAGGCAAAGTAAACCGCAAAGTGTTCGCGGTCCAAGATGTTCCAAGCGTCTCCACCTCGATAAATGTAACGTCCTGTAGTCGTAACGTCGACTTAATTAAATCAACGCTTTAACAGAGCCGACAAACATTCTCGTATTCTCCGCGACACTTTATTCCTATCTTCTCGAAGGTTATTTCCATTCGCCCTTTCTCTCTTTTCTTCCCCCTATTCTTTCTTTCGTTCTTTCTACCATTGTTTTCCTCTTCGTGGAACATTCTTGAGGAAACCTTAGGATAACGGAGCCCTTCGTCACTGGGGACACTTCACTTTTATGATTTTCATTCCAGACGCGGGCTTTCACGTGGAACATTTGTTCAAACGTCGCGTCGCGCTTCTACCTCGACAGAAAACGATAATCACGCAATCTGGATAACTCACTTCTTCGTACAAACTTCTAGATTATTCAGTTCTTTCTTGTCACAGATTCAAAGATTCAAAGATTGGAAGATTCAGAAATTCAAGGATTCAAAAATTCGAGGATTCGAAGACTCGAAGAGTCGGAGATTCGAAGATTCAAAGATTCAAAAATTCAGAAATTCAAGCATTCAAAGATTCAGAAATTCAAGCATTCAAAGGTTCAGAAATTCAAGGATTCAAAGACTCGAAGACTCGAAGATTCAAAGATTCAAAGACTCGAAGATTCAAAGATCCAAAGATTCAAAGATTCGAAGATTCGAGGATTTGAAGACTCAAAGACTAGAAGGCTCGAAGATTCAAGGATTCGAGGATTCGAAGACTCGAAGATTCAAAGATCCAAAGATTCAAAGATTCGAGGATTCGAGGATTCGAGGATTTGAAGACTCAAAGACTCGAAGGCTCGAAGATTCAAGGATTCAAAGATTCAAAGATTCAACGATTCGGGGATTCGAAGACTCGAAGATTCAAAGATCCAAAGATTCAAAGATTCGAGGATTCGCGGATTTGAAGACTCAAAGATTCGAAGGTTCGAAGATTCAAGGATTCAAAGATTCAAAGATTCAAGGATTCGAGGATTCGAAGACTCGAAGATTCAAAGAGTCAAAGATTTAGCCGTTCAATGACTCAAAGATTCAAGAACTTAAAGGTTCAAAAATTCAGAGATTCATTACTAACCAAACTACTTACTTCTCCACTATTTAACGTGGACTAACTTGTCTTCACCGAATACTTCGAAAGGCATGTTTGCAAAACAAAATCTAAAAATCTGAGAAATTACATCTTCTAATTCCTCGCGACACGAAAATCGTTGACACGGCAATTAATATAATGAGCCTACGGAGAAGCAAGGTGGTTGTTTGTGCAACGTCACCCAGGGCGCGCGATTGAAATTTGTTCGCCGTGTGTTCGGCAGAGGCAAGTGGAAAGTTTCGAACCCTGTATTCCCCCGCCCCTTCGCCTCTTCCAACGGAGACAGGATCGATCGAGTAAAATTAAATTTCGAGGCGAAAGTATCTCGAGAACAGTGAAAAAAAAAAGAGGAAGCGAGAAAAAATAGAAGAAAGTTTAACGTTGGGGGGGGGGGGGGGGAGCGCGCGCCCACGAAAATCCGGGCTTATTGTGAGGGCGAAACAGAACTTTTAACGAGACAAACCTTTTTACTCGCAGTCGACGTTTTACCAACGAGCGCGAAATGAAGTTCGGCCAGCGGTATTTTTAAAAAGACAATACAGCCACCGTGAAACGCCGGAGGTTTGGATAAAAGAACGGAGGAATCTGGTAACTAAGACAAAGGCGGGAATGCATTGAAAATCGAGAATGGAAGACACAGACCGGTTGGAGGCAACACGCGCGGTGAAATGTTCATTGAATCGACTAATCTATTCAAATGACAAGAGCCCGTGAAGCGGAGACTAGAATGGAAAAGGAAGACCGGTGGTATTATTGGACAAAAGCTTTCCGTCGCGTTGCTCGAAAAAAAAACCTTTTTAAATTGAAAATCTGTCGTATTGTCCCTTTCTAATATGGCCAGTTTTCATCTCCTTAGTAGTCGTTCCCGCTGTGTCTCTTTTTTCCTTTCTTCATTTCCTTTTCTTTGGATGATGACCTGTTCACTTTGTAACTTTCTTTCTCTATCAACGACGACAGCTACTTTGTCTAATTGAACGTGAATGTAATCGAACGAAGTGGCGATCACAGAGGTTTGCGTGACAAATTTTTCTAGGAAATTATTTTCTCAAATTTCGAACGAAGAATATTTGACGGTACTGTGACTTCCTTTGTTATCACATAAAACGTAACGATCGAATTACGAACGTTCGTGAAAACGTTCACGAAGAATTCTTCTCATATCGAAGAATTTAGACTTTATGATAGAGTTTCCAATCTTTTGAGTAAATTACGCCATCCTATGATGTCAAGATTACCTGGAGATTCTTTATGTCAAGACTATGAGATCTTCCAGATTCTTCCAATAAATCCGATAGATGGTTTTCATTATTGCACAAGTCTCCTTTTTCTATTTTATCTTTGAATAGTATCCAATCTATTACAATAGTAGAAAATCTGAATTGTTTGTTAACTTTTCAAACTAGAACTTATCCTTAATGCATGTTTCTTTGTTAAGAGTGTTTTTTAGTTTATTTTATCATTGAATAGCAAATTCGTTAAAATCGAAGGAAGTTCTAGTCGGCCGCTAATTATTCGAACGAGAATTTATAGGATTTATAGATCCAAGTTCTGTGAAAGTCTGATGGAGAGAAAAAGGAGAAAGGATTAGGAGCAGCAAGGGCTGGCTAAAAGCGATCGAAGTTCAACCTGCGATTCGGTAATCAACGTTCGCCTGAAATCTGGAAATCCATCGTCCGCGGATTTCCTTTCGAGGATCTTAATTAATCTCCACCAGCTCTTGAACCCGTAGTTTCGCATTTTCCTCGACAACGTGCTGATCTCGACACTTCGCAGCCTCGAAGATTCCATCACTGCGTAGTCAGTAAATATCATTTCGAATTTAACCGCTGTTTTCGGTTTCGATCGACGGTGAAATTTCTAGAAATTCAGCGAGATCGATAAATTTCCATTTTAAAATAGAAATCCAATATCGGTTGGATGATTTTTGCTCGCTTTTAATCGAATTTTAATTAAATTTTTGCGAGTTGATACTAATTATAGGAAAAAGGTATTCGATAATTCTGGATGAAATTTAGAAAGAAGAAAAAGAAAGAAAGAAAGAAAGAAAGAAAGAGATTTAATCTTTGATCTTTCAATTTTACCGATTATTTTCTTGTATCTTCAATCCTCCTTCAGCAAAAGACAATTTTTCTAATGCGGTGCTGCGCTCTTTAATCCTTTTCGATCGCTTTTTCTTCTCTTCCTTTTCTAACGAAATATCCATGTTCTTCGAACTCAATGCCGTCTATTAATCCCATTCGACTATAACTCTGTTTTAAAATTCATTTCTTCGCATTGAATCAATATCTTTAATTTTCTGCGCCAGTAAGAAACGATTTCTCACGTAAGGTGCCTATACTTTAATCCTCTCTGTGCTCTTCTTATTTTTCATCTCTCCACGACCCAATACTTGGAGAGTGTACACGTATCTTGAAAAGTGACAGGGACATTTGGATGAAACCATTCAGACGTGTCTCTGGCCGAGTTCTCTGTGTATAAAAACACCTCTTGCCCGTTTTCTGTGCTGCAAAACAGAAACGATAAAAGATTCAAGCTCCATTCCGCCAGGATTCTCCTATTGGTCCGTGCTATTTCTTTCTTCTACGGGAGAAACAGCGGAGGAAAACGAAGAAAAACAATAAGTCGCGCGGCAAGATTGAAGATAAACAACTGAAGGAAAATGTATAGAGGGACGCTGGTGAATAAAGGGACCTTGAAATAAAGAAAGAAAGAAAATAAAAGAAAAGAAAAGAAACAGAGAGAGAGAGAGAAAGAGAGAGATAAGAAGAGTTTAATTCGGGAAGCTGTACGGGAGCAAAATTAATCCTGGAAGCCTTCTTAAATTATTCCTCACCACGCCGGTAATTAATACTTATCTCCGTTTCTTTATCACGTCGGACTGTCTCCCTTCCCTGTAAAAAAGAGGAAGGAGGGTGAAAGAAATGGGATAATTCACTATTGACTTCCCCTTGAAATTAGACTAGTTTCTGATAAGTACGATTGGTTGAGTTACTTGACATTCTTCCTTCGATCGTATCAAATCACTGTTATCATTCGATGAACTTTGGGAAATTCTTTTTCGCACCTTCAACCCCACATGATCCTTAGAAAAAGAGATTCTTTACAACTATGAAATTACCATCGAATTTAAATCTCTTCGCTTTAAGACTTCCTTGAACCGTACGAACTCCTTTTCGTTCGGATCCTTGCGCGTGATCTCTACAACTTTACAACGCTGTGTATTTACGATCCTTATCCATGCAAAATCCTGATCGATTAACGCGTCGTTATTTTGTTAATCATATCTTACTCGATTATTTTATGATAAAATCCATTCCATACGAGGCGCGTATATCTTGATATATATTTTCTCGAATAATTAAATAAACCGACGAATAAATGATTATTTCCTCAAACAGTGAAATATTCGTGTAACACTAATTACATCGCATCAACGTTTCCACGAGAATTATTCTCGGGGAAAAAAAAGAGGGCGGGGGAAATTACCTACCGCGTGACGCTAATGAACGCTCATCAACAACAAAACCGAACGATTAATTAATCGTTCGGCGGAGTGGCATTGAATTTTCCCGAATCTGGAAGTACAGGGGAAAATTAGCCGGGGATTGTCGAATACGTAACGAAAAGGATCATACGACGCATCGATTATCTTTCATAAGCCGGATTCGTTGGACGTGTACGAGGAAGATCGAGGGAAATTATCGAACGATCACGGTCCATCGTCGAGGTTGTTACCAATTATCGAACTAATTTTACATAACGGACGATACCGGATTATTAAACGCGGATATCCCTGTATAATTTTGCTTAATCACGCGTGCCAACCTGACGAGATTGAAATATCGTTCGAAAGACGCGATTCTCTCGCGATAATTAAAACAACTTTTCGATGCAATAACTTTCCGATAATAGCTTGTTATGAAGAAAAATATGACGTATAATTAGCTATCGTATTATAAAATTAATTTCGCGAACAGCGAAGAATTGGTTCATTTTCATCCTGTCAACCATTTCGATATAAAATTCTAAACATGAAAGCATTAAAAATATTTGGCAGCTCGCGAGCAAAATTTTCAATACAAAAGTTAAATAAACTACGTGTTTGCTTTATAAAATCATTTTATCTTTTTTTTATATCACCTCTTGCACACATGGCGGAGGATTCGTGAATATTTACGTTTTTCGCTGTTCATATCGGGCACGTTTTATTAAATCAACGTATTCGATAAAAAACTCCACGTATGACTCGAGAAATGAGAATGTATTTTTATATAACGTCGGACATGTACGTGCGACTTCGATTAATGTGTAAAATAATTCTCATCATTTACTAGAGGATCATCATTTACTAGAGATCATTTACTAGAGATTGACGATTTTCAGTCGTAAAATACGACAGACGTTTAGAAAATTTTACGTTAAACGTTTCGTGATTGCTACCTGCCGTTCTTAAATATAAAATTTGGGAACACTTGGAAAATTTCTAAATTCGTAAGCTCGTGTTTTCCATGAGATTACAGACCTACCGGCTCTGATTAAAGCTTCGGTCTATTAAGGGGATCCGTTAGATCTGTTATTTTAGCCTTCAGCGTGTTAATAAACTAGTCCCGCTATTGATTCAGTGTTTCCACGGTAACGTAGGGTTATCATCCCTCGAAAGGAAATTCTAGATTCTGCCCCCCTCCGCCGTTTCGAGGTTTAGACCATCCGTAATACACCATCAGCGAGATAAATATGAGTTTTCCTCAGCTAATTAAAGGATCAACGAAACGCCGTTGTGTTTCTTCAAATTGAAACGTCGCTCGTCTTTAATCCACCCAAGAATCCTCCCTCTTGATTACTTTTCTTTTATCATTCGCCCAGTTTTCTTCGCTGGCCAGGTCCCTGCTCCCTCTAATTCAGAAATTAAAATCGATTTCCTCAATTTCTTGCCTGTTCCCCAACGGAAAATCGATCATTTTGCGTTTAAGAAACATTGAAATTTGTATTTCTTCGTGTCTCTTAAAACGTTTTCTATATTCAAGAAACATTAGTTATGAATAGTAAAATTAAATGTTATATATCTAAATGGAAATATGAATGAACAGCAGTCGTAACAAATCGTCGATTTAAAAGGAAAAAGAGAAAAGAAAAAAAAAGAAATACACAAGCTTCGATTTCCTATATCTCGCGCACGTTCTGATAGGAAATAGTTAAGGCAAATGTGGAGGATGGTCAAGATAGTGAAAATAAGGATACGATTCCATAGACGTCTAGCGAAAATCGAGCCTCTATCCTTTATTTTACGAGAAGGTTGAGCATCCTTCAATGGCGGTGAAGCTGCCATTGGTCGACCGTAAGCCGCCACGAGTCGATGGCTCGTATTTTCGAGCAGCCTAGACGAGGCGTCTTTCCCATCGATCCGACGGAAAGCGTCGCCAGACGACGAGGAGCCGTAATATCGTTACGGACGGTTGCAACCCCGTAAGACTCGACGACGTGCATGCCACGAGTAAAGCAGATCCGTCCAACGATTTTAATCCTCGGTGATTCTCATCGTTTTAGAATCGTTTCATAGAAGTTATCGTTTATATAGATCTTACGAGATGTTTTCGGCTTTACAGACGTTTGCATTGAGAATTGAGAGAAAATTACGACATGTATACAAGTAGGATCTTTTGATTCTCGATAAATATTATTAGCCAGCAGTGCAATACATTATATTGTGTTATATATTAGAGTACCGATGACTCAGAATAATTATTTCTTCCACTATGATAGTAACGCATTGGTGGAAAAATTGCATGGAGAATTCCAACGATCCGCAACAGTGTTCAACGTAAATACAGCATAGAATATAAGAGATACAACATTGATTTGCCAAAGATTAGAAGGTGCAATAAGCAAACAGGCGGCGGTGAAATAATATCAGGTCGTCCGAAAAGTTTCTTTCGTTTTATAAGGAAACAATGGATGCACAACATTTTCCGTTTTATATTATTTTATCGAATTACGTATGATCCATTTTGTTCTATTAAAATAAAGATCATAACATTCGACAGGTTTCATGTTTGTATAAAGATGCATCATTGTAAAAGACAGGTCTGTAAAAGAAAGACACTTTTCGGACAACCTAATAGTTTTAGAATAGGAAGAACTTCAAACGTAAACTCTTGATGTGTAATCGCTAGGTGAAGAATAACGTACAATTAAAGTATGGAAGGATGAGTGAGAAGACCAGACGAGGGAGCGTGTGGTTGGAAAAATTGTAACCAAGTGGAATTTCTTAGTCGCCAGATCGAGATCAAATAGTTATTATTATTATCGTAACGTTAATTTGGAAGAACATTGACTATAATATAATTTATATGAATTATGATACGATTTAATCTTTGTATATCGAGAATCATAAAAATCCAAAATAGCGAGTAGGCTCTTTCGAACACCAGAAATCAACTAGAGACGTAATTTTAGGAGAAGAAAATTGAATGAGAAGAATGGAAAACCATAAACGCATGTTGGAAGCATCGAAAGCATGCCCTCGAGGGTTGAACGAAGGGATGGCGAGCTACGGTAAAAGAAAAGAGGAGGAAGAGACGGAAAATGAAGACGAAGCTCGATTGTTTTTACGAGGGGAGGGCAGCGTGTCTAAAGTGGCGAGGTCGGCAAGATTTGTGAGATAGGAATTTAGAATGGGCCGGAGGCGAGATACGTCGTTTCTACTTATTGTTAGCAACTCTCCGAGGGGAGAAAATTAACGCGGTACAAGCTCGACGTTCATGGCGCAAAGAGCTGAGAAGAGAAGTGAAAAACGAGAGACTCGTCGTGCACGAAAGCCTCGATGCTTCAGGACCTTTTATCCTGGTCCCGTGCATCAGACGCGTAGCTACATTTACATTACACCGAAATTACATGTATAGTTAATGATCGCCCTTGTCAACCTTTACATCGTTTTCCCTCGCCGTGATACAAATCACAATTTACTCTATAGGAAACAATAAAAATTGTAACGTTCCTTGGTAATAGTTTATCGATTGCTAGCTTTTCTTATATCAAATTTTACATTGCAATCGTTGATTTAATATTCCATCAGTCTAGTACATGTATATGATAAATTTGTAAATTTTTGTTCTCGGAGTCAAAGCGTCTGGCGTAAAAATCTTATTCTACATTTTCCACTTATTCTCGCACGTAGAATGATCTGCCGTCGATTATTTAGTCCGGTCTAGACCGAAATTAGCCACGTCCAAGTATACTTGATAAATTTTCAAACTCGATTTTCTTCAAAAACCAAGCCGAGAATGAAAAAATTTGATTCTATATATTTTTCTTATTTTATGGCAAAGAATCGCATCGTTCCCGCTTTTACATATCATCTTTTACGTGTTACTCGGCCGGACTCTGCACGTACACGTTTACTTTATTTATGAATTGTCATAAAAGAGCTTGCGAAAGCCACCTCGTAACTTTTAATTCACAACGCGTGCGCAATAAACGTCTGAAAACACAGCGTTATTAATGCGTAATGTAAACCATTTTTCAATAAATGCTACGTCTCGTATTACTAATTGACCATTGCTAGTCCTATTAATCTCAACGAGTTGCTTTAAACGTACATAATCAGGCTCGAAATTACAATCAAAGGATCATTGAACAACGCATTAAAAGCGTGTATGTAAATTCGTATGAAAAGATTGTTGATTAACGGACAACGATTGTATTAGGGTAGAAAGTTATTATTATTACTGGTTCCTACGAATTCGAGCCCGCTGATGATTAATCGCAAACGAAACACGGATGCAGCTTTATTTCTTCGTGGAATCAGCGATGCTTCCTTCGTTTCTCGATGGTTACAAAAAATTTGTAACTTTTTCTGAAAAAAGTGCACCGCTCAGAGGTGGAAATTTTCGCTAGGACGATAGTAACGAGACATTTAATTATTCAAAACGACACAACTCGTGGCGTAACGCAGATGTTCAAACGATATTTTAAAAAATGCAACAATGAGAAGATTATATCTACTAATATAGCGTAAATAATAAATAAGCCTTATACGTAGCAGAAAAGAAACCCAAAAACGTTACTTTCTGTTCCTTGCATATTCATATTTTATGTACTTAATTCCATTTCTATCCGGTGAACAGTAAAATCGTTAAAATTATCCAAAACGTTATAAATCGTTAAAATTATTTCGTATCTCTTTTACAATATAAAAATAATCTTATGAATTATTTAAATTTTTCGTCGTCGAGTTTTCCTATCGTTAAAAAATTTCACGAATCTGAGAAAAACATAAAAAAATCATTGATACACTTAAACTTGTTCAGTATCTATCTGAAAAAACGGAATTAGAATTATCATTTTTCCTAGCGTTCACCTTTCACAACTGAGGCAATTGATTTGCAAATTTACAACATCTTTTCCACTGGTTATCATTTCAAGAAGAATTTTAATCAGTTACTGTAATGAATTATAATTAAGAAGAATAGAATTAAATAGAAATACAAATTCAACGGGATTGTTTACTTACATTTTCATGTTTCAGGCACTTGCTGGAAGTAAATATGACGACAAGCATCTGATGAGCAACGAAGTGATGGAGAAGACACCATCTCCTTTGAAATCAACGTACAACTCCCAATCATCGCGTAACTCTGATTGCCCGCCGTCATCCAAACCCGCAATGGCAAATCGTTTGTTGGATTGGTTCTCCGTCGTGATGGCTGACTCTAAGCACCGTCGACCGCATCCTAAACCGAAAGGTACGAATATACAGACGGTAGAACTAGGTCAATCTTGAGTTTATACTTCGCAATATGACGTTTCAATTGAATTTCGATAATTACTACGGTGAATAGTAAGACCCGTAGATTCTCTATGTCATTCTGTTTCGTTGATTGGTTACCTTATTTAAATAACGTTGTACACGTATGATAAATAATTAGAAAAGTAATAGAAATATGAACAATATATTATAAGACAATAATTTTATCAATGTCCAATATTTATTGAACGAATTTTGAAATCTTTCTTAACATTTTTCGATTTTCGTACGTAATTCAAGAAGAACTTACGATTTGCTTCCATTTGGCTATCCTAATTAATATTTTTAATAACATTTTTTATTGACTGCGAAAAATATATTCATCGGATTACGAGGAATATTAATTAACTCTTCGATGTTGCGCACAAACGATATGCAACGGCCTATAACTTTCGTCAATTTATTTTCGTTATTCTAAATTTCATCTTATTTTTCATTTCATTTAATAGAGAAATTTAATCATCTACTGTTAGCAATAGATTAAAAAAATGTGTACGTAAGTTGAGTGGTCTATATAATATAAATAAATAACGTGAGAAACATTAAATAGAAAGAGAGGGAGAATTAAAAAGGATTAAAAAGACTCCAGTGGCCGTTAATTACACTTTGGAAGTAGATAGCCGATCTGTTTCTCGAGTAATGAGTAAAATATTCCTACCGAGCGATAATTTCAGTTAATTTCAGCCGCGTAAACAATAGACGGGCTTAAAAATCGCGTGACCACTGTAACGATAATTGCTCCGCGTGTTCTGCTTAACAGCTGGTAGAAACGGAAACGGTGGTGACGTGCTAAAAGTTGCTCTAATTATCAGTGAACTGCACATGCGATGACGTGGCGCAGCAAATTAGTAACAGGGGTAACGGCCATCGAAATTCTTGTAGTCATTCGTGTTATCGTGAACGATGTACAACGATGGCAAACTAGTTTGCAAATCATGAGTTTACTTCTAAATAAATCCCGATCGACAATAATCGAATGAAAAGCTTCCTTAGTTTTCGGCGATTGTCTTCGCAAATTTGTGAGAAATATAGAAACGAAGAAAGATATTTTTTTAAAGAAGTAAAATTCTGCTGTTTCAAGAAACAGAGAGAAGAACAAAATTTTACTACAAATAGATTCTTGAAATTTGCTATGGTTTCTATCGCGTAATAATAAGGAGAATAATCTTATCGTTAATTTCCACGTGATAGCAATTTTTCGATATATTTTATAGAAACAACAGAAGGAAAGATAATGTGAATTATTTAAATTTTATATTTTCTGAAACCCTATACTTTTATATTCCATTGTTATGTAATTTAAGTTATTCGAACAATTGTCAAGTGAATAAAACTTTCCTTTTGAAGGAATTACAGTGATATAATAGGGGACTTACAGGGTTAAGATAATCTCTAGACCATTAAATCCTATGGAGATGATTCCCAAGTTGTCAAGCCCGAATCGGATAGCTGGTGATTCGTGAAAGCTCGTTAAAACAGTTCCTAAATCACTGGTCCCGATTAGAACGATCATCAAACCGAGTAATCCAGTCGCGATGACCCTAAAACCGATAGCGAGACTCTTGTAACAAGCCAAAGTCATCAATGTAACTAGAACAGGCACTACGATAATTTCGCTATTTTGTAAAATTAATAAAATTGATGAAATTTATAAAAAATAATTCATGATGCAATTACCATCTGTCTCGATATTGTAGATATAGTGTCATGGTTTATTGCTGTTGATTTTTCTGTCAGTAAACGCTAACTGTGTCGGTGTTATGGAACAAAGTTTTTTTTATTCAAAATATATATATAATTCGTCAACGAGTAGAACGTTTTCATTTAATAATAATTTCAGTCACGAGTATGCACATGACATGTGTATCCCAACTTCTGAACCCATACTACACTTATCGCGATCAACAAGAACTTGACATATTTGAAAAACGTAATGAGAAAAATTGATTCAAATTTTGTTGTAATATCTGTAACGATGTGCTTCGATATTTTTGGGCAAATGTCCGAAAAAATGGAATTTTCTTGAATTAAAATTTCGAAGATTTAAAAAATGCTTAATAATTAATTTTAGATTTTATCACTGTACACCACCATTCCTCTAAATTCCTCGTTTCACATTTTTATCGCTAAAAGTGCTCTAATTACAACTATAAAATACTTAAATCCCACAATACAGAAAATTGATGAACGGTCCCAAGAAGACAGCAAATTTTTACAAAATCTTGTCGATGTTCGAGAAACTGATAGGATTCTCTTAATCTTGTTGACTGGCGATACGTTTAACATTATTTGGAAAAACATGGTTGGCAATAGACCCGTCGAGAATGACCAAGTCTCTCGTTATAGAAACTCGACAATCGAGTTGAATATACAAGAGACTAATTGCTCAGCACGAAAAGGGTGGCCTCTGGACATTACAACGTTCACGATCCGGCGTAGTTTGGAACTGCGGGAACTGCCTCACATCACTGCACGCTATTCGACTTCGGTACAATCGCTTTCGTACCAGCACGGAATTGTCCCGTTCAAAGGAATCGCTTCCACTTGAGATCTACCGATTACTCGGCTCTATCTCCGTCGATACTGTTTCCAGTTTGTAACATCTCCATTTGATCTTATCACTGAAATCAAAGACCATTTATTTATTAGGATCTTCCATCAACTTCGTGTATCGTAGAGTTTTACTTGCTTTCATTTCCAACTAAACATTCTTGAATGGTATTTAAATATGAAAATAGAAATCTTTAACTAATTCATTGGAAAACTTCGAAAAATTGATAAAAGTGTTCGTTATAGTAATAAACCTCGTTATTCAGTAGGTTCATATTTGACATTTATTATACGTCTCACATGGTTATTCATATCGTATGCTAATCTTTTACTGGATACATGTTCGCGATAAATAGCTCGTAACTTCCGTATACATTTTCAGATTGCTTTCAAATTTGACCAATGTGATCGTGCTACACCAGTCATGGCTCGCTACAGCGCTAATGAAATTTCAATATATTTCATACGACACATATATAGAATACGTCCTCTTAAGAATTCTCTATGATAAACGTTCAAACATTTGCGTGAGATAACGTAACTGCATTCGATCGAGTTACTTTCATTTACTATAAAGTACAAATGAACAAAATGTACCTGTAGATGCATCGATATTTATATTGCATTGGTGGCGTCTGTCTGCAGAGGCGCGCGGCCATCGGAATTCATATTTCATTCCCGCACCATTTCCAGGTCACTTCCCCATCGGTTGCCAGAGCGAGGTCAGGTGGATGTTCGGACACTTGGACAGTGACAACGACGGCAGGCTCTCTCTTTCCGAGTTGTACGGCCTGGAACACGATCAGAACGAGCCATGTCTGAAACCGTTCCTCGACGGCTGCGACACCGACGGGTAAGAAGATGACTTCCGCCCATGCGATTATTCCATCCACGTACCTTTCCGCCACGTTGTAATCCGTTTGTCACATCGCGGCGAATTTTTCTTCTTTCTTTGTTATTTTTTTTTCCTTTTTACGTAATCCCGTCGTCCGTTGCTTGTAAATCATTAAACTCCGCGGATACGTGACCTGAAAAGGGAACGAAGAGAAACAGGGCGAGTTGAAGGAAAGGGAAGAAGATAGAGAAACCCTTTCAGTTTTTAATACCTTCGAGGGGCTTGACGCTCGAGCGTAATAGGTCTCGAGCGTACGTGCCTACGGAGCGGAGTGGTTGGTCGTTAAGAGGCAGACACATGGACCGTGTGTGAAACTTTCATTCCGAGTCGATTGCTTTTTACTCGCATGCAAACCGGGAAATAAGAAACGATGCCACGTTGCGTTTGTTACTCTCAAGAAGCGGAATTTCCG
Organism: Bombus affinis; assembly: GCF_024516045.1. NCBI lineage: Eukaryota > Metazoa > Arthropoda > Insecta > Hymenoptera > Apidae > Bombus > Bombus affinis. The sequence goes on from NC_066346.1 coordinate 9,272,157, forward strand.
TTCTCTGTTCCAGAGTATATATAGAGATTAAGTTGAAATGTTAAGGGGTGTTATGTAGTCTCCATGAAAGGTTTCCTCGCCATTCCGGGACGGTGAACTCTGTTACCCAGTCTGTGGATCGTCTTAAATAATTAATTCATAGTAGCTTCTTGGTGTAAGACTATTAATGAGATATATAATACATATACGGCATACATGTAACTTTCATATCTATGACGAGGACCAAATGTAATAGATCAAAGGCATTGGAGATCCAACTACCACGAGATGAAGGATATTAGCTGAAATGAAGATTAAATTTAGTGGCTTGATTAGTTGACTAACTAACTGGCTATGATTAGGTGATTTAAAATCCTGATAAGATGACAGAATACCTACATAAGAAAGTAATATACTTTGATACTCTAATAAAAATTTGCATAGTTTCTTAGCTTCCATAAATTTGCAATAAACATTTATCTTGTTTCTCCGTTCCCATTTAACGCGATGAAATTTTGTATTTAATTAAAAAATCAAGCTTATGTGGTATGTGACTCGTTATATTTGAGCTATTGTACAGTCCAAAAGTAATATGTAAATTTTAAATGATTTAGCCATCGCAGCCTGAGAGTTAAAGTTGACAGGAATCCCTTTCTGAGAAACCAATACATCACTGTACAATAATAAAGTAAAGTACCAAATATCTATCACGTTCGACAATTTTCAGAGACATTTTCGTGAATGGTCCCGAATGGTGCGGATGTTTCTCGAAGGCTGAACGTCCCTGCGCCGCTGTACGCAAGCGATCATCCCCCGACGTTGCACCTGCTTGCGATTCCCGAGGGTATTACCGAAGCACCCAATGTCACCGTGGTCTAGGACTCTGCTGGTGCGTGGATCCTCACGGCGTGGAATTCGCTGGAACTAGAACACGTGGCAGCAAGCCAGACTGCGGTGAGTGTTCCTCGATTGCCAAGAAAAATACTTTTTCCAACGATTATTCGATTATACTTAACCTGCCGATATTTCAGACACGATCGTGAACAAGATCAGCAACGGAGGATTAAAGACAAACAGCGTGGACTTGGATGACGACGAAGATGGTGGTACAGATTCTGCTCAGGATCTCGAGGGTTCCGCCGATCAGCCATTGGACTTCTAGACTCCTTAGAATCAACCAGTAACAACAGCAACGGGAGCAGCACCTTAACGTAATGTCGAACAGCCGGACGACATTGTTTCCCCTTGTAAAGGGGAACGGGGAATGCTCGTCCTGGTCGTCCGCTGATTTCGAGTATCGCCGTTGTGATTGGAGGTGTCTTCAAGTGAAACAGGTCGGCGAAGGCTGCAACCCACGCGTGAGCCTAAAAAAAGAAAACGTCAGAAAAGCAACGAACAAATACGAGGATTGACGAGATGTGACACGAGCAGCGGATACACCCTCTGGCATCGTGATTGCACGAATTCAATTGCGTCCTCTTTAGCGATTGATCATGATCCTCAACCCGGGAATGATCATTTTTAAAACAATTAATTTCCCGTAGCGATTTGTTGATTGATTATTTATAGATTGAATTGAAATAAGAATACTGTGTATAAAGGTCTTATTTTTCTGATATTTTTCTCGTCATTTTACGTTTACGGTTAATATAAATTAATCTATTCGAAAACACAAGTGCCAAACGGGTTAAGAAGCTGCTGAATCAGAAAATCGTAGGAAACTTGTACAGTGCAATAAACAAGGGGCAACATCGTGCAATGGCAATCTTGTGTGATGCTCTATTTTGGTCAAAGACCACGGTAAGAGATGTCGATGTTCGACGCGATAAAGGAATAGTATCGATGATCCTTGATGAGACACGTTGTATCCTGTGTGCCCGTCGAGGTACCTCCATGCACAACTCGTCTATAAATAATATAATTATATACTATTTATGCATATACAAACTAGAGGTTTCACGAGAAAGGAAAGAAAGAGAAAAGACAGATGAGGAAGTAAGAGGAAAAGAAGGAAAAGAAGCTCATTCTCCATCGAATAAAATTCACATGTCCACTCCACGACATATAGAGATTATAATACCTTTAACAAGAAGAGATACAAAAAAAGAAAAAGAAATGAAAAAGAATGCTCTATGTAATTATGATTTCTAACTACGCTAGATTAACGATATCTCGAATTATAATGTCTAAGCATAATATATATATATAAATATACATATAAATATATATATATAATACTGTCTATGACTTACGATAATACAGCGGACGAAGACAAGCTGGCTGAGAGAGAAAACCTGGCTGATCGTCAGCGGACGCGAAGGACTCGTCTAACACACTCTTAGAGAGATGCACACGCTTGAAGATGTAGAATATTAAACGGAAAAAGTATTTGCATAGTCCGAATCACGAGTTTATAGGTTTAATTGAGCTCTCTCGTAATAAAGCACCTTCGCTGGTTCTTAACACAGGAAAAAACGTACGCCGACAACTAATATAGATTTCCGTCGCCACGCTTATTTATTTTCTTCGCGCTAAACGATTAATCTTTCTCCACCAATTCTGTCCTTTCCTTTTTTAATTGTCTTTTCTCTCGTAGCCATCTTGCGTTGCGAGGTTTAGTGTAAGATATATTGCATAAAAAAGGATGACCTATTTCATACTCGCTAACTACTAAACTGTAGTTCAATCACGACGAGCAAATCATTTTTTAAGCACTATTTTCATGGATATAATTAACGTCTGACTTTTTCTTGGATCGATAGACTTGGTTTCTACTGTTGAAAAAATATTTCTTTTTTTATTGCAATAATTTTACATAATTTATATTGTAACAATCGAGAATACCTGAAGAACAAACATTCTTATAATGTTTAACGAACACGTCGTGATTTAGCTGTGTTTACTATAATTATAAGCATTTTTACTTAACGACTTTTACTTAACGAGTGTGTGGTACACCGTAGGTACTAGAGTATAATAACATGTAACCCGTAGAAAATTGATCAGTGTGACTATGTGAATATGCCCTAGTATTAGATGGCAATTTACGTAGGGATAGCCAGTGCAAATTATACGTATCTCTCATCTAGAACAAACATGGAGATTGAGTTTTCAAGTTTAGGGTACACATTGTTTCGTTGTATTCGATCAAATTCGAGCCATTTAGCGCTCTAATGTATTATTGATTAGAGATACATCTACTCTGAATTTCAGTACTTATATTCTAATCAAATCTCTATTCTTTTTCCAAACATTTGATCGATGGTATATGAGATAGACAACATCGTTATGAAGTATTCACACCGAAAGTAAACTGTACGTTTTATTATTCTGCGTAAACTGTGAGAGTAAAGTTTTTGCATTTTAACGAATAACGTAATAGATACTGCATCACTTTGAAACATTTAAAGTAACATAAAATAAGAATTCGTAGAAACTCTCCGTGTCATTAAACATTTGGTGTACGGGAACCTCGTCCGCGATGAATTAATTAATTAACGTGTATACTCTTTGCTATGTTGAGCGCAATTTATATTCTGCCTGAATTATTATTATACCGTCGACCTAGATTAACAAGCATATTAACTTCAAGCAAACATACATAGTTTTACCGAAAGTCTTGCATATTGTATATACATAATTATATACAATGGAAAATCATCTTCTATGATCTTCGTACCGTGATGATTTTGTAAGGTATGCACCTGATCAAAGCGTAAAGAATTTTTACTTCATTCCAGAGCTACTATTAATATTTCACCAAATTGGTATTGTACATGTGGCTGTAAGAATTCTTTATGAATAAAGATTGTTGTAGAAAACTGGAGGTTTCGATTACTTTCAACCTAAATAACTACACAGAAGTAAAAAAATGTATTTATGAAGGAATATATTATCTTTATTCACAAAAAGTATATGTTACAAAATATCAAATATTTTAAGCCATAATTGAAATACAAATGATACAAAACCTAGTAAAGATATAATGCGCTCTTTTTTAATATTTGAGCACTACTCTTAAGCTGCAATTAAAAAAAAATCACATTTATTATCAAAGAATAACATCAATATTTATTAGAACTTGTTAAACGCAGATTATTGAAACTTACCAGTTGCCTGAATGCAACAAATCGAATCCCTCATTAATCTTATTGAACGGAAGATTATGTGTAATAAATTCATCAAGAATTAATTTTTTTGCCATGTAATCTTGCACCAAGTTGGGAACACTATCTTTGGACTTCCATCCACCAAACGCAGTCCCTTTCCACACGCGTCCCGTTACCAATTGGAATGGACGAGTGCTAATTTCTTGACCAGCTGCAGCTACACCCACTATAACGGATGTGCCCCAACCCTTATGACAAGATTCCAATGCAGCTCTCTAAACATAAAAAATATACTAAGACCTGGGTGGTAAGCCAGCCAGCAATTTATTAAAGATTTTGATTCAATATTTAAAACTTACCATAGTGTTCACATTACCAACACATTCAAAAGTAAAATCTAGTCCACCATCAGTTAATTCTACTAACACTTCCTGGACTGGTTTGTTATAATCTTTAGGGTTAAGAAATTCAGTACATCCAAACTTTTTAGCTGGAAAGAATAAATTTTTTGTATTACTTCTCAACATTTTTCATGCAAAACTTCAATAAGTTCTTTTTTCTTACCCAACTCAAATTTACTTGTATTCAGATCTACTCCAATAATACGCTTGGCACCAGCTTGCTTACAACCAAATGCAACTGCCAATCCCACTGCACCTAATCCCCATATAGCACATGAACTTCCAGGTGTTACGTTAGCAGTGTTTACAGCAGCACCATATCCAGTAGGTACTCCACATCCCAACAAACATACTTTATCAAGTGGTGCAACAGGATCAATCTGAATTATATAATGTCTTTAAATTATTTCAAGCAATTTTGAAATATCTATGTAAAATAGAAATACCTTAGTAAGAGAAATGTCTGCCACTACAGTATATTCAGAAAAAGTAGAGCAACCCATGAAATGGGCAAGGGTTTGTCCCTTGCAAGTAAATCTAGAAGTACCATCAGGCATTACACCTTTGCCTTGTGTAACACGAATTTTGCTACATAAGTTTGTGCTTGGATGTATACAGAATTTGCACTCTTTACATTGGGGAATATATAATGGAATCACATGATCACCTGTAATTTATATATGATATCTCTTAGTAGTTAGTAAACATGTAATAATATATAATATAATAAACAATATAACAGTAGTACAATACCAGGTTTAAATTCGGTAACATCTTCCCCAACACTTTCAACAATACCACTGCCTTCATGACCAAGAACACAAGGAAAAATTCCTTCTGGATCTAACCCATCTAAAGTATAGGCATCAGTATGGCACAAAGCTACAGCTACAACTTTAATTCTTACTTCATGAGCTTTTGGTGGTGCAACTTCAACTTCTTCTAACGAGAGAGGCTGTTTCTCCTTCCACGCTACAGCAGCTTTACATTTAATTACCTAACATACAAAAATATTTTAATTCGTTATTTATTTGATCACAAATTATTGATCGCTATCTTTAACTTGAATAAATAGCTATCAAAGAATATGAAAAGGTATGTATAATTCTTAAAATAACTGTTTTTTAATTAACCGAAAATCATTTCAAAGTAATTTCAACGGCTTATTGTAACAAATGAGTTACTTAGATTCAATTTAATCGTAACAATGGAACAAAACAATTTGTCAGAAAGAAATAAATACCTTTCCAGTTGTGTTTGACATTATTATAAAATGCAATAGTTAATAAACGGTGTAAAAAGAAGTAAAAGTTGAACAAATGGTACTACGATGAATATTAATCACACCGGTCACTATATATTCAACAAGAAATGAAAAAAATTGAAGGTCGTTGTTTTAATACTACTGACATCTAGTGCTTGAAAATCTGTACTCTAAAATCAACACAAAGATCTATACAAAATTTTAATAAATAATAATCGTTTAATATAATTCAAATAAAGTTATTCACAATCTAGCTGTAATAATTTTGTATTATCCAATATATCAACATCCTATTATATAAAAATAACCGTACGAATTCGTATGAATTCTTAAATGAAAAAATAAAGTTTGTTATTGGAGAGAAGATTAGCATATTTCAAAAATAGTAATTAGCAAAATTTGTATTTATGTAATTTATTGAACACAATATTTTAATAAAAAGTATATAACAATTTTTATTAACAAAGTTTTATTCTGGGAACATTTTAATCTCAAACATTATCAAATTATTACATCAGAAACATTATATAATTTGACCTAATATGACTTCTATCGGAGATAAAGCCCACTTTGTATGGTACAATTTTTATTCTGTTTAGCTGTTTCTACAACTTGTACATAGATTTATAAATCATCCTCTTAACATGTTTATCTTTCATATTGCATTGTACAAAGTAGCAAACAATTTTGGTGCCATTAATAAAGACATTAAACAATTTTTCATTGCATATCATTCAAAATGCACAATCACTCTTCAGTAGTTTCAAGTTGCTTCAAAACTATGATAATACAGAAGAGATCAATTAATTATAAACACATCTCAATGTTGAAATAAATTATTCCATGTACAAAATGTTACATCTATCAATTGGAATTTATCACTTTCAATTTTATTTATTTGCACAATCACTAATATTTATCTGTGAACTTTCTTATCTAATGCCAACATAGGTAATGTTTTTACAAGTGTAATAAAATGTGCAACTGTATAGCCAAGGAGAGCACCTAAAACACATGGAATTGGCCAAGTTTGCCATGGTCGATCCCAGTCTAGTGGGATCACAATAGCACCCAACCATGTGCCTAAAAGAGTAGCTTGAATGTTTGTCTTTATAGCATCTACTAAAACATTGCTTTTCTGTGATTGTGCTCCTGTTATTATTTCTAGTGCACCATCCACTCCTAAATGCAAACTTGCAGGAACAAATGTAAGTGTAGTCAGTGTGACAGTGAGCATAGTAGTTTCTTCATGATGCATGAATACTGGCGCACCAAACAATACAATTACAATGTAATATACAATGGATAAAAGGAAACCAGCTAACAGAAATTTGAAAATTACTTTTAGATATCTAGACCAAGTTCTTTTAGCTCTTGAAGATGTCCTTAATTCAGTTTTTGTTATAAGCGTAGTTTCAGAGTGAAACATGGGAAACATCAATTTGATTACTTCTGCAAAAAGCAGAATCAATAGTACTGGAATGAATTTATACTTTCCCACATTATACAAATTATCATTTAACTTAAGTAATATCAGAATACCAGGGAAGTAAATGCAAGTAAATGAACAATATGACAATAGCAACCTTTGACTCAATTTGTTTCCAACACTCATCTCCCTTATTTTCCTAACCTGTAATAGAAAATTGAAATATATTCATACTAACAAAATTTTCAAAATATTTTAAGTATATTTAGTAATTACTATTTACTTGATACAATACTAAATAATTCTTCCTAATTTAATATTCGATACAATGCTAGTTATACTATATATAAGATATATAATAATATACTAGATATAAATATATCATTATATTTTGTTAGATCTTTTTAAATCTTTTAAAAAATCTAACGAGATTTTCATACATATTATCTTTTAATAAAATAGTAGTATTAAGACGTACAAATAAATAAAAATTACGCACAATTTCAGCTTTTAATTGAATGGGAAAAAGTATATCACAATAAAAAAAAATATATTCACATGTACACAAGCATTAATAGATCAGCTGTTCCAAACGTTATACTAGTAAGAAAGTCAATGCTCAAAATTTATGTGTAGTCACAATATTTCTTGTTTCTTGTTGTTTTTGTAATTATCATGGGAAAGAACAAACAAGCACAACGAACCAAAAATAATGTAAAAGTAAGGGAAAATTTATATTAATTGAGAAGATTAATTTGTACAAAAACTTTATAGGTTAAGTTTTATTATTAGGTTAAGTTTTATTATCATAACAATTTTTCTTAATCCAAAATTATTATATTTCCATAAAAAAATTATATAGTAATAACAATTGTATAAAATCATATCTTTTTAAAATAGTTATTTAGTTTTAATTATTGTATCAAAATTTTTTATATTCTTTGATGCAATCTGTCAATGAAAATTTTAAATCATTATTACAAATATTTCAATATTATTGTTATTTATCATTTATAGCCATCAAATAGCAGCAGAAGTGCAGAACTTCTGGGCACTTCGATGCCAAATTTTGTTGGTTTCTCAGCTGTAAAGGATGGAGGATACGTACCTATATTACCAGGTTTAGCACTTTGCAATACAAATGAGGTTGAAATGAACAATGTTGATAGTAATTTTCAAATAGTACTAAAAAAAATGAATAAGAAAGATTCAACAACAAAATGCAAGGTGACAAACAATTATCTCTATTATTTACAAAAATAATATTGAGATTAAAAATTTTTGTTTTTGATATTTTTCAGGCATTAAAAGAATTTGCTATTATGTGTAGAGATTCAGAAATGTCAGCTGTGGAAGGAATGTTACCATTCTGGCCACGATTGTATTGTGCCTTAGCAATTGATATAGAACACAGAGTAAGAGAAACTGTACAGTTAGCACATGCAGCTGTTGTAAAACGTGTAGGCAGAGGTATAGCAATGTATTTAAAACAGCTAGCTGGAGCTTGGTTCACTTCTCAATATGATACATATCCTCCAGCTGCATCTGCTGCTAGTAATTCATTTAATGTAAGTGACTATAATTTATTAATAATAAAAACTTGAAACTATCAAAATTAATACCTACTTTAATGTGAATATTTTTTACATACAGGATACGTTTCCACCAAAAAAAGTTATTGATGCCATTGTGCATTGTCAACATGAAATCTTGACTTATATCTGTGATAATATTACTGTTCATAGTGCCCAGACTTTATCTATACAAAAGTATGTTTCTTATGCAAATATATATTTTTTTAAAAATGTAAGAGATGTAGATTTGAGACTTATTATGTTACAATTTATTATTAGGAACCTTACTACAGAGGAAATGGAATTAAAATATCAGAGTGTGCTAATATCTAGTTTATATGGATACAGTGTTTATTTCAAGAAAGTTCCTATCCAAAAAATTGAGGATATGATTGATATTCATAATAAAATTATAAACAGCAACAAATTTTGGAAACTAGCTAAAAATGATTCTGTCCCAGTCAAAACAGCTTTCTTTAGTGTACTAACATCAATGATTGAGAATGCTAATCTATTACTGCAAAATGAAAAAAAAAGAACTGTAACAACTATCATGAATAATCTTGATGAAACAGAACCTGCATTGTTGACAACTGTATGGGAATCTATGCTTAGTACTATAAATAAAATAGAGGTAAATGATTATTATCTATACTGTCTGACATCATGAGTTTACAATATTAAATGACATATTATCTTTTCAGGACTGGTACACTGTAGTAAATATTGAGAAACTAGTATTACCGGCATTATGGCGTGTTTTACGAAGTGGACAATGTTGCGCTAGTATTGTTTACCCGAATTTATTACCCTTTATTAGTCAATTTCCAAAACTAAATGTTGATCCTCATTACTTGTATATATCATTCTTCAACCATATGCGACAAGGGTATTTAATTAATTAATTGAATTAATGTCTTAATTATATTAAATTACGCAGTATTCATTAATTTTTTCCAGATTTTCCGTTAAAAATGTACAAATGAGCCGTTCTGAGATGCTTGCGGTGACGACATCGTTCGCCGAATGTTTGCGTTATACAGTATTTTCAAATGTTAATAATAGAAACTTATGTAATGCTCTGCTCATAGAACAGGTTTTTATTTTATCCACTTATGTACTACCGTGATGATTTCTACAAAAGGAATATTTATAACTAATTGATTAATTATTTCAGCTCATACCATCATTAGAAGTGTGTTTGAAAGAAAATAGTCCAATGAAACAAATATTTTTTTGTGAAATTACTCATTTAATACGATATTGGAGTAAAAATCGGCACAATGATGATTATAAACTTTATTCTTGTTTGATACAAGAATTTTGGCGAAATCTTGATATATTGTTCACTTCGCTTTTAAATGTCACTGAAAGATCTGAAACATTTGATACTCCAGATACAAATAATTCTCAAATAGAATTTTTAAACATATTAAAGACGGCCCCTGAGCAGGGTCGGAAAAATTTACAAGTGAAATTTTGTGATCCGGAGGAGAATGTAACGACTCAGTCTCAAATGCAAAATGTGGAAAATGATACCGATACTGAATTTGTTGCTGAGCTTAATAAGTTTGTCAGTTCCCTTTGCATAAAATACTTTAACCATATTATTGGGAAACGTGAAAAACAATATGTCACGTACCTAAACAAGCTTATAACTTGTTTTGAAAGCGATGAACTTTTTAAAAATCTATCCGATTTTCTTAAAACTCAAAATAATTTACTTAATTTCTGTAATGAAATTTTACAAAATTGGTTATTGGAACGATCAAAAGAAACTGAACATATAATAGAACTAATATTCAATCTTATGAAGTACATGGATCATTCTGAGAAAAACGAAATTTTAAAATCATTAATAGAGGTAAAAGATAAACATTGTTTTATGTGTTATTAAAAGGATATATATCACTGTATATTTTATTTGCTTTCAGTTTGATGATATTATAACTACAAAAAGTGTCATACAGTGCGCTTTATCTAAGAAACATAGAAATGATGTTATAGTACAGAAATGGTGTTCACAATCTAAGATTAGTAGTATATTGATAGAAGTAGCAAAGGAAATTGCTTCAAACAATTATTCAAGTAAAAATCAGAATCTTATATTGTTATCTTTTGAACCTCTAGAGGATGGTAGTAAGTTCTTGATATTTATTTAATTTGATTGCATTTTGTACAATACAGATAAATATTACATATATATATATCTTTTTTAGGTTTGCTAATAAAAGAAGAAGCGGTCAATGAAATTATATCTATACTTTGCAATTCTTTCTATGAAATAGATGAGATGTGTTTGTTAGATTTCACGCATTTAATTTGCTGTATTGTTCCATTAGCATGCTCTCATAAGGGAACAACAGCAGGAGCAATACAAATATTAGGAACCCTTTTCGAATTGCGTTCACATAATTATTTCAGTAATAATTCTGACTACTATTTGATAGATACAATGCGAGATGTATGGACGAAAGAACTTTTGAAAACAATTCGAAAACTTTCACAATCTGAATTTATTAATTTGACTAAAATGTTTGCGACTTCTATGTGGAAAAAGATATATAATCGGTAAGAAAATATGTTCATTATTTATAAAGTATTTTAATACACTTTTTATAATATTTTCATTATGTTCCAGAAATGAAGAATATGATAAAGAAATATTGGTTCACATAGCCGTTGATTTTCTTGAAACTATACTTCATAGTGGAATCTTCTATGCAGAAGAAATTATTTTAACATTTTTAACAGATTCTGATATCACAACATGGATAGCTGAAACAACTGGAATAATCATATATGGTGAAGTAATAACTGGTGAACTGCATGTGTCATCTCTTGATCAAAATATACAAATTCACCAGAAATGTATGTCTATTGATTTAACCAGTAATACAATAACGGATAATACTGAGAGTTGCTTAAAATGGGCATTGTTTAATATAAATTTATTAAATAATCTATGTTTGAGATCAATTAGTAAATGTAAATCAGAAGAATCCAGTACTGAAGAATTATTGATACACAATTTGAATTTACCTGGCACTACAAATTTATTAATTAACGTTATATATTCGATTATTTTGGGCGAAATTTACTCCAAACATTATAAATCTGTAAGTATAGTCATAACTTGTAATATAGGAACACTTAATTTCAATAAGAAAGGAATTAATATTTCACTGAACAATTATTTTCAGACCAAATGCTATGATAATGTAAATAAAACTTTAGTGACTGTACAAGATAGTTTTAAACAGTTACAGATATATATTAATGAAGATACATTTAATGAAATTCGTGAGTATATAACAATGTATGTATTTTGAATAAGTCTTTTTAATAAGAGAATTATTTTATAAAATATTAATCACTTTGATCATATTTGCAGGAATTTTTCGAAATACGGAAGTATGTTATCATATATAATATACTTTTGTTGTACAGAATTATGTCCTACCAAAGAACCTAAAGAATTATTTGAATGTTACAAAAGTAATGACATATTTTCTCTAAATGGAGAAATAATGCTTCAAAGGCTACAGGTATTGCACTATTAATTTTAAAACTAATTTTTAATTCCATAGAATAACAGAAAATTTTATCTTAGATTCTATCCAAATTTGAAAATTTGGATAATATCTTATATACATGGAAAACAGATGATAATGTTTCTGAATTAATACTGACAAGAACCATGTTGATTAAAAAAGAAGATATTTCGAAGTACTGTAGAATTGTGGAAAACAATCCTTCATTACCAGATGATTGGTAACATGTGTTTTATATCATAAATATCAAATTTCTAAAAATCAAAAATATATAACACTTTTACGTTTCTTTTACAGTGAAATTTCTGAAATTTCCTGGGATAAATTAAATATACCTTTGGAACTTATAAGATTGTCAACAGAACTCGTAAAGAAAATTCCATCCAAATTAACATATAAACATTGGAATTTTATATTAATATCTATAGTCCTGTGGCCGCTTTCTGTTACTAATTCAAAACAAAATATTAATAATTTTAAGGTGCGCATCTAATTATCTATATTGTTTGAAAATAATGTATATTATAAATTTGGCTTATTTTTATTTATATTGGTATCTACAGGTATCTACAATGATAGTAGCCATTTGTCAACTTTATCACGCAGTGCAAGATTTAATTAACAAGCATGAACAGGAAAAAATAAATGTCATGTCACCAAAGATATTAGATGAATGGAGAAATGCTTTCGTCAGTGATGCACAAAGTGGAATTGTTCAATGTTGGATGCTTTATGCAGGTATATTTATGATTTAAATTTTAATTCATTGACTTTTTATTTGTAATTTATAACTATATTTTGTGTTTCAGATTCGTATAATGAAAAAACAACAGCTTTGAAACCTGTCCTATTGTTGGATCACTTAGGAAAAGCTATAAAAATGGTGGATGGAAATGTAATTTTCAAAAGTTACATACCTCTCACAACAACTGTCGAGCTGGCATTGAAATTACTTCAGTCTCCCATAGCTAGTATACAATTAGGAGCATATCATATATTAAAGCACGCAGTACCAGAGCTTGTGCAACAAGACAAAGATACTGCTGAATTAGAAAATTTCGATGTAAATAGTCTGAACATTAAAAAAATGGAACAAGTACTTCAGAATACGCAAAATATCGTAAATATCATTCTAATGGATTTCAAGTAAGTTTTCAGTTATTTTTTTATTCACTGAAAATAAACTTCTAATTTATGATATTTTTTTAGATTATGTGATACTGTGAGTTGTACTATTCAACCATACACAGATTCTTATACTTATACTGTCGGATATTTATTATCGTGGGCTATCATCCTAGAAATGTGTGCAAATGCTCATGGAGATTTACTATATCAATATGCAGAGATACTTAAGTACATATGTTACTTATTTTCAATTGAAGATTCACTTTCAGAGATTTTATTAATTCTAATTAATATTAAGGTTTCAATACTTATATATATATGTGTTTTAGGGATAATTTTTTTCCTAATCTATTAAATAACATATTTCGATTAATGCCAGTGGAAGTGCTTCAAGACAATAAGAACAAGGGTGCTAAATTAATGGAAATTTTTTCTACTGAACCATCTCTAGATTTTTTCGGTACTAATATTTAAATTGCCTTTTGCTTTTGTTACATATAATTTTTGTTTTAATATTTTTCATTTATATCTCATAGAAAGTTGGACAGAATGGAGACTTGACCATATCGTATGTTGGTTATACACGAATAGTTTAAGACATTTACCAGTGTTAGTGAGACAATGGTGGAGTACTGCTGACAGTAGAGTCAGTGCCGCCGTGGATAAGATTACAACTCATTATGTTAGTCCTATGCTTTGTCAAGAGGAACTTCTCAACAATAAATTACAAAGCATCGAAAACATGCAAGTGAAGGTACATCCAACATTCCGCGAAGTGGTAGCTTTGTATCAAATGGATGATACAAAATTGGAACTTAATATTGTATTGTCACCTAATCATCCATTGGGACCAGTTACTGTTGAACCTGGACAACATGCCGGTGGTACAGTGAATTGGAGGAATTGTCACATGCAATTGTCCATATTTCTTACACATCAAGTAATAATTTATCAACATTAATCAATTAAATTAATTAATTAATGTTTATAAGCATAAAACAATTAAGGAAATTTGTATTTTATGTCCTTTTTATAGAATGGATCCGTATGGGATGGACTCATATTATGGAAAAGAAACTTAGACAAGAAGTTTGCTGGCGTAGAAGAATGTTGCATATGTTTCAGTATTTTTCATATAAACACATATCAAATACCAAAATTATCTTGTCATACATGTCGCAAGAAATTTCATACTGCATGCCTGGTAAGTTTTTAGTATCCTTAATATTTAATAAAATTTCGTACGATTAATGTCGAAATATTCACTTTGCTTTTCAGTATAAATGGTTTAGTACAAGTCAGAAGCCCACATGTCCGATTTGTAGGAATATATTTTAATCTATTATATCATTTATAAAAAATAATTTGTACTCCTGTGTAAGTAAATAAGTTAATGTCTGTACATAATAAAATTAATGAAAGAGATCTATTGTCAATCAATTGTATAACAATGTATAAATTTTCTGCCCAATGTAAATTATGTACAAAACCGATAAGCTTAAATTTACAGCAAATGATTCAAAAAGTTGATTCCGATTAAATCAAGCTGCCTATACTTTTTAATGTGTTTCATTAATCAATTGAACGTCATTTAAAATTATAAAAATGTGTACATGAAATGTTTAATATTTCATCGAAAATTATTTAATATCGATAAGAAATTTCTACCTAAGATATGATTGATCAATCTATGGTATTTTCCGCAAAGAACTGTTTCATACGGTTTAAAGAGAATGCAAATAATACAGAATGTGATAAGATTACAACTGCTTTTAATCAGGTGTAGGTAAAAGATAAGCATCACTCTTTTGGAAAATTCAGTAGTATCATCAGGTTCAAAGATGCCAGGTAAGCTGTACTATAACTTTATACAAATCATGTCATTATATCAACTTGTTTCATTAATAGTCAATAATTGTATCTCAATATAGAGTATTTCATGTTTATCTCATATTTATTATATTTAATATAATTAAACATAAAAAATTGTTATATAAACATAGGTTCGTGAATAATTTATTACGAAATTATAACAAAAATATTAAAATTACAAGTGAACGGATTCGCATTCGATCGATTAGTTATGTTTACTGAAGTTCTTGTTCAAATAGTCGTCAGCCCTTGTAAATACAAATAGCAAAGCACTTATTACCCCATGTTTGCATAAAATTTTGTTCTTGTTTTTAATCGTAGAATATGCTGACACCGTTTGGCGGGATAAAAATAAAATATCTTGTATATCTTCAACAGCATATTCTCTATTTGGGAAATTAAAAATGTAAACTCTCCTATTAATCCTATACTTATCGCCAATAAATTGAAAGATATCCAAATTCTAATTCTATATTCATTGTCTACATGTAATAAAAATAATCACTCAGAAATTTCGAACATTAAATAACGAAGAATGAAATAATTCCATTATAAATGCTGATATTTATCTTTTCTTTTTTTCATATTTAGATTTTTATTTTCATTTATACGTATGGGCGCCAGACACCTTTTATTTGTTCTTCTCTTATCACTCGGGAAATTGAATTCTAGAAAAGTCTTATCGAGAAATACATGCAATCGACGCAAAGTCTTATCGACGATTGCTTGCAATATCGTATATGAATCATATTACGGTTACAGTCATACTATTTATATGCTTCTATTTTATAATATAACTTTTCATGCTAAACTTATCTACATTATATTTAAGTACTTATGAAAAAAATAACTTTATAGTTACGATAAGCAAACATCAATTTTTTGTTACGCAACCGATCCAAGCCAAAAGAAAATATAATTATAGATAAGAATATAAATTTGATAAAGAAAAATTATTGGTAAATTAAAAAAATTTTTTTCATCTAAGCCTATAGATGGATTAATCGAAGCGCAGGACAAAATTTGCCGGAAACCGCGGTCAGCGGAGGTCGTGACATAGATGGGTCAACTATCTACGTCGGCAGAGCTTTCCACGACGGTGACATGATTCCAGCGAAAGTAATCCCCGACAAAAATATCGCCTATGTCTGTCACAATGGCGAAGAACACCAGAAACATGATTTCGAAGTAAGTCAAACGCAAAACGCTACGCATCATTACATTCAAATCGTTTTCAGTCTTTTATAGACGACCATTCATTAATCACTAATAATTTAGAAGACTGAAAACTAAAATTAATTCCGGAAAATAAATTTATCTCGAGTGATCATCTTTGAAAAACATTAACAAAATGAGTTGAAGTTAACAAGGAAACTTGCTATAGTCTCCAAACTTTTTAATGAAATTAAAGACATTCTTAATATTTTAAAATAATCCTTTATGTGAAATTCATTTGAGAAATATATTAATATGGCATATTAACAATTATTTCTTTTACATTCTCCTATATCTTCCGCTATCTTCAACTATCTTAACTTTTTATTCCGAGAGTGAGCGATTGGAGGAAATTAAAAACAGCGGGAAACTGAAATTCGGTCGAGTGATTTTAATAAATAATACATTTTTCCAATGACGAACCTAATCATCCGGTGTAACCATATAATCAACCTCTTTACACACACAAACACGGAATCGAGATTTTGTGTCAAGGCGAAGTCGTTTTGCGGCACGGGATTGGAATACGGTTTATACGATCTGCATCATCCTTTAGCTAGTTTGTGCGATTACGAATTACGCGGTTGCCTTGGATTTTGAAAAGCTAAAACTAACGATTCGTTACTTGCATTTCTCATGTAATCATCTTTCTTTCATTTAAATGGCTTACTACCCTACGTTTTCGCTCGTCTGTCCGCGTAAGGCAAAACAGCTCATGAATCATAAGAGATCATTCAAACTCTTCATCAAATATTTTGCATTCCAGATAAGAAGTTATTTTGAATAATCGCCTAAGAAACTTGTTATCATCCAATCCATGGAGAAATATAAAATACTGTCAAAGTATTCAGATAATCGAGTCGCATAAAAGTCAAACTGTAACTCCATCGAAGTTAATCGTTCGTTACTGAAAAATTACATTATTATGTACATTAATTATGTATATTCTGATATTTTATAACTAAGAAACTTTCGGAAAATAGAGTCGATCAGCTGAACCTTTACACCACTCAATCATTGTGTTTCCAATGTGATATTTAAATTTAACAATTGTATTTAGTGACTTATGAAAGAAGATTGTTCAGATAAGATTTTAATAAAATTAATTACCGATTTATTTTTATTTTCTGCAGGTTTTGTGCAAAGGAGAATTCGAATGGGAGTTTTCCTCCAACGGAGCAATCCCAGGCGACGCGGTGATCGCAGGACAGACCTCCGATGGAGAACCTCTGTATGTTGGCCGTGTTCTCCATAATGGATCCCAAACAGTTGGCAAGGTCGGAGTTTACTGTTCCTATAACCGTACAGAAAATTTATATTCCTAATGTAACATTGATCTTAATCAAGATTGATCAGTGTCACAGAAAAAAAGTACAAGAAAAAACATGACGCTAGATCTAATAGAACAAAATACCTTGAATTTGAAAGAACGTTTAAAAATGAGATTATTAATGAAAATATTGTTTCCTACAGGTTCAACCTAGCCATGGATGCTTATACATCCCCTTCGACGGTGAAGAATTGTCTTTCAAAGACTACGAAGTGCTCGTAATTCATTGAGTATAATAAAACTAAGGTTGCCAGTTATTATTAATGGGAATAGCATTCTTTACATGATATGACACATAATATGCCATTTTTATTGAAATTGTATACACTAATCATCTCTCAAAATAAATAAATTATTACCTGTTCTCTTTTTCAATCTTTGACTTGCTGTAAAATCTCTCTTATCCAAACCACACGAATTTAAAAATAATATAAAACTGAAACGTAGTCGATAAGATAAGAATGGTGATACTAATTATTTGTTAAATATTGTATTTAAATGTGAAGTAATTCATCCTGACTTATCGTAAGATATTAATCATCTTTAAGAATGAATTTAGGAAATGTAGCTCTTTTGACGTTGTTAATGGAACGACTTTATGCGTTCAAGAATATTTGGTTGCAATGATGAATAATAATATTAACACAGACTATATGTAGATACATTTCAGTCAATTTTTTTTATAAATTTTAATGATATATTTAAACTTTTGATTTAGAAGTTACATTTCACCAAAAAATTAAGTGAAGAATTATATTTTTTTACAAATTTACACAGAATTTTGTAAGAAAGACTAATCTACGTTAAATAACCGACGGTCTTGTTAACCGACTTAAACGTGCAGGATGAAAGGAAAGAACGAGATGACCGGATTTCGGCTGGTCGCTCGACCATCGAGCCGGTCTGTTCCGAGATGAAGCGCGCGATGTCAGCGGACGTGCCGGAGAAACACGAAAACAACGGGTCTGTTACGACTCTGAATCGAATATTTTATAGCATTGCTTGAATTACGAGCATTACTCACTTGACGGCGTTATGACGATCGACTTAAGAGCCAGGGCCGTAACTTACACCTTTAATCCTGCCACGAGCTATTTTTACGTTTTTCAACCCTACAATTCCTATAAAACATCCCTTGAATATCATATTTTAACTCCTTCGACCTAAACTTTTTCTATTTTTCTTCCTTGCAGAAATTGATAATAATTAGTCTGATAGTTTCAAAATGCGGACATGTAAGACTCGATAGCTTGAATAAGTTTATAGACATTGACTAGGTCACGCTGAAATAAAAGAAAATCCTTTGTCAAACTACCATTGTCTCTCCAAACAAATTTCTAAAGTAACTTAGCAATTCATAAAGGAATCTCCAATTGTAGGTAGAAATAAAAACATGTTGAGACATATTAACGGTAGGATGAATAAAAATATTGTGAACATATTAGAGCATTAGAACTGCCGGACTGCATTATAACGTATATTAGATTAATTAAAAGTAAAGAGATCAGAAACACTCATTGGATATATATGCTCCATTAAGAAAGGAATAGATCATAGCGAATACTAAATCATTGTGTTGATAGTGAAACTCGATGAATATCTATGAAGCTGAGTGAAAAATGTTATAATTGCATTTTTTGTCCAGAAAGCTGGATAAATTTCCAGATTTCCATGAGCACATGTAATAATGTATTTTAATATTTAGAAGCATAGACGTGTCTCTATTAGAATTCATGTATATTCAGTTTTCCTACCCAAAAGAGATATCGTCACTTATATTTGTGAACTACTTATTCATTAGCGAATAGAGGTATCACGGCAATGACCAAATTTCAACGAAAGCTCGATGGTCTAGAAAAATCTTGAGGCCATCGGGCAACGCGGGAACGAAGGAACGTAATTGCCAATTCGTCGCAATTGGTCGCCCAACAAAACGTGATTACGGGACCAGAAAGGTCCGGCGCGCATATCGTCGTCGTTGAGTATATACCTACTTAATACAATCTTTGATTTATCGTTCTATATGGCCTCAGAAGGGTTGGGACACGGCCCTGCCTGAAATAGGATCTAGTCGTAGAAGACAAGACGGCCAGATATGATTATTTTATCAACAAATTGCTACATTTAAACGGCTCTTCGGTACTGCCCTATCGAGAGAAGTCGCACTCAACGGTACTCGCTATGTTTACGCGTATCTTCGACCACGATCAGAATAACAAGGTGTCTTTACATCCTTTCTAGCAGTTAGTAGGATAAATAGACGAAAGGCGACGAGTTGCTTTGGATTTTTATGAGATAGAGGAATCTTTGATTCGTTGAATCGTTCATCGTTGATAAAATTAACTCTTTCAAGATTGAATTCTTTTTTAATCCGTGGAAAAAATTGTTTTTTATTAATTATTGATAAGAGACACACATCTTGGCGGATGGTTTTTTAAAGAAGATCAATAATACATCAAAATTTGAGGTCAGTTTTATCGAAAATAAATATAATACATTTATCGTTTAGTTAATTAGTAGTTTTTTAATTGTTGCGTCATCATTCGATATTTGTCAGGAGATTTACAAAGGATTGCCTGCCCAAGGCAATATCAAGGCAAGGTAAGAATATTGTGGAACGATTTCTTACAACATACCGATTCTAAAAACGCTACCACATCAGGACTAGTTGTCCTCATACTTCTAACACATCGACATAATCTTAATAAAGACGAAAAAAGAACGTGATATTCGACGAGACAAACATGAGTTTCGCGCTTGACCCACATTCGTCTGACTCTAGTAAAACGTTCGGGACATATGAAAACAAACAGAAACAAATCGATGAATTAAAAACCTTACCTCTATACATAAATTACAATTCGTGCTAATGTAAGATATAAAAAAGAAAATGAAATCTCTATAAAATTTTGAAGAATCAAATCTCATATCTATAGACAAATTACAATTCCCTTTAATACATTACAGTATGATTAAACGATGATTTCTTAAATCTTTCTGACGAAACAAAGTCTAAATTAGAAATTTCCTAAACCCTATAAAATCCCAATGGAATTTGTATTTTCCTAGCTAATTAAAATATTGTTTGTAATTTCAACAGAAATTTCTGTTGCATACAATCTCTTATAAAATCTCAAAGACCCTCCGTTGCGATTGTAAAACTGAAAGGAACCCTCGTGCATCGACTCTAAAAGTTAACCTTGACCCGAAAAGCGTCCAAGAGCGGAACCGGAAGCGTGGACGTTAGCGCGTGGTTGTCGATCGTCGCAGAAACGATTGGCACCGACGACGTTTCATCGTGTTACGAGTGTTATATTCAGCTAGGTGGATGTACCCTCGGATGTACTCTCCCCGCACGTGGAGTAGGATCGTCGAAGAGTTTCAGAGGGGACAATATGGAGGGAACACGAGGTGGTGGAGGAACAGCACGGAGCAGGAGGTGGCCGAGAGGAAGAAGAAGGGAAAAGAGGTAACATGCGTATCGTAATGCACAATGGTGCATTAGCCAGGAGTAGACAGTTAGACGGTCTCTCCCGCGGACCGGTTGAAATTCAACCAACCGGTATATCAACGAATAAATACAATTTCAAAGAATACGTACATCTAAAGTCGGTCCAGAGGTAATTAGTCAACGAAGAAGTATCGAAAAAGGAAGAATCGTCCAATTGAACTGATTATCAGACGATGTGAATAATTGAAAAAATCTACCATATTAAAATCCCTGGAGAACGGTTGAATATTTGGTACCAGTTAAGACTGTATCTTCGCATCCATCCGCATGATTTTAATTATCTTCAAAAATTCTTGGAAGTTTCACTCAACACCAAGGATCTGCAAAGGAAAACAGTTATCAAAAATTTGGAGCAAAGCGAGTTATATGACACAGACTCTACAAGAAACGTAGCACACCACGAAGAATACTTCAGTACCATTGACATAGCTCAGTCTGCCCTTATTTATTAAGGAAATGGCTGACACGAATAATTCATCGACGATGGAGAAGAAACGTGGTGACACCACTGGAAACCAGGTAGTATCTGACAAAGCATTGGTCTGGAAGTCCATGACATTGCGCCAGAAATGGTCTTACTTCACCAGTAATATCACCGTGGAGCCTATGATCGCCTGCTACGTGATACCCTGTATGCTAGCTTCTCTGGCCACACAGAATCTCAGCTTGGAAAAAGCGTGTAGAGTAAACCTGGCTTATCCTGATGAAGTCTGCACAGCATTGGCTAGAAGGAACACGACTGGTTATGAGATGGAAGAAACTGCTGTTCAACAATTGGTTGCTGGCATGCAGACATGGAAAACAGCTTTGTCTAGCGGTTTACCTACCATCTTGATCCTCTTCATGGGTGCCTGGAGCGATCGTACAGGATTGAGGAAGCCGTGTATGCTTCTACCTATCATTGGTGAATTTTTAAGCAGCGTTAGTATGTTGTTGTGCACCTACTTCTTTCACGAGGTTCCTATGGAAGCCACAGGTATCTTCGAAGCACTTTGGCCAGCGTTAACGGGAGGCTGGTTCACCATGTTCATGGGTGTTTTCAGTTATATCGCGGATATCACGTCGGTAGAGTCCAGGACGCTTCGAATTGGTGCTGCAAATGTTTTCTTGTCGCTTGGTGTACCGATCGGAATGGCGTTGTCCGGAATACTGTATCTGAAAATTGGATTTTATGGTGTATTCGGTATTTCGACCGTGTGTTACGTGTTGAGCTTCATTTATGGGTTAGTGGTGATTAAGGAGCCACCTAAACCCCATTTGTTGCAAAGGGCGGAGAAAACGGAGACGAAGAAGATGACCGTGTGCGCATCGATCTTGGACTTCTTCGCGTTTAAGCATATTGAAGAGACCTTTCGTGTTGCTTTTAAACAGGGTAGAAATAATCGGCAGAAAAGGGTATTGGTGCTTATGGTCATCGTTATGGTTGTGATTGGTCCACTTTATGGTAAGATTTTTATTTATTTTCTTCTTATTACTAATAGATCATAGGAGTGGAACTAAAATAGGAATTTGTATCTATTTTAAATTCCCATGGGTACTTAGCCCTTTACTTTGGGTATTTCTAAAGAATAATTGAATACTTACGCATTTTGTGTGAATTTTTGCACTTTGAAAGAATTCCTACAAATGCATGAAATCTATAAATCTAATTATTAGACTTTTACTTTTGCGGAAGCAAAATTCTTATTCCTTAAATAAGAATTTCTATTTTGAAGAAAGTATTAGACGTTTGACGTAACAATTAATTGTTCGATGTAATAGGAAGGTTGCTAGTTCGTATCGTAAGTTTGACAAGGGATGAAAGCCAGAAATTTCGAAATCTATAAGAATTTCTTAACTCGTTATCTCGAAAGTTACGCAAAAATTTGATCGAATTAATCCAAAACGACGGAGCGTGAACTAGTTCAGCTAGTTTTGTAAATTTCATTAACAAAAACATATTTTAATCCTTGCATCTGACACGTTCGTAATTACACTTTCCTTTCTCTCTTATGGTCTGTGGCCTGTGTGTATGTGTAGCGATCTCTCTGTTATGTATCTTTATCTATTCTACGTTTACCCTTTGCATCATAATACTCAGAGGTAGATCGTTCTTATCTAATACAATTATATATTGAATCGAAAAGTCTCGTTTTAATCAATTCCTGAAAATCTCCAAATAACGTTGTAAATATTTTAATCTAATGCGTAGATCTTCTTGAGTCTATCGTGTTTTTTGATCGAATGATTATCGAGAGAAAGACATTGAAATAAACCACTGAGAATTTGCCTACAAATCCAAATTAAATTTACAAAGATTCACGATCCGAATATTGGCTACTACTACAATATTTATAATTTTATTCGAAGATTGTTTACAAACCTGATAAATTCGCGCGTCATCAAACAAATACTTGTCCTTCGCTAAACGTCTCTTTCCAGCAACTTTCACGATTTCCATATCGAAGAAGTTTCACACGTCCAATCAAACATTCAGAGATCTCCTGTTCATCAACTCTTGTATCGAAGCCTGTATCGGGCGAGTGAAAGTAGGAAAAGTTTCGCATAACTCTCGTTAATCTCGCTAGTATTATTGCGGTAACCAACAGAAGTTTCCAAAGGTAATTGCAACATTTAGGCCACTGAAAAGAGCGGAAACTGCTAGGTACGGTATAAAAATGATAAAATCGGGGTTTTCGAGGTAGAACGAGATAGAGATAGATGTAATGAGCTGTAATTATCGACAACAAGTAGATGGATGTAGTCCGTGCTATGCGTTTCCAATAGTTTCTGCATATATTCCATACGATGAGCGGAGATACGCACGTAACATGAAAATTGCGATAGCTCGCGCAGGGGCGCTAGTGAAAGTGTGATTAATTGTCCTGTTCTTTCACGATCCTAACAAATGTCCTTGTAACGTTGTAATTATTGCTTTTTTATAGGATGTTCGTTCGACTTTTACTCTTCGATAGATCTTTCGATAAGGAAATTCTTCTGTGAATTTTTCTTATTCTGTAAAATTGACCATCTTCATCTTTCTCCTGTTTTTAAATAAAAATATCTCGAACAGCATACGCGTATCTAGTTCTCAACTGCAATCTTGTAATATCTATGTTAAATTTGTTTTTATATATCGTCCATGTATATATATTTCCCCATTGAACTTATCTTTTCTCTATATTTTAAATACAAATATCTCGAACGAATGTTAATATACATCTTTGGCGTATCTAGATGATAATTATCTCATTAATCCAATAAAAATGTAGTTTAATTTAACCAATATTAAATTTAACGTGATTATCTCTTTTATCAATTATTTTTCTGATCGGAACAACGAGTGAACTTAGTGTCCCCATTTTCTCCGAATGGTTACGATGCTAATCTCGAACGACAATACGGTTCCATCCGTCAATTACGGATTATTAGCGCATCACGAATTCGTATTGCAACAGGGAATTCAAGGCGAGCGTCCTTGTCATAATTTAATTAGACCGCTAATACGCCGGACATTATAATGTTTCGTTGCGTCTTTATTCGTCTTACTAAGAGCACTGAGTAATCATGCTGCTTATAACAATTTCGTGTAATGGCCTTCTTCCTGATTTTGAAAGGCCAACAATTAGACGTCCGTGCATATTCCTATGGTTTCTGTTTGTCTTCCTTGTAATATTGTCCTCGGTTTGACATTACAAAAGGAAGATTAACAAATTTATGTTTCTAAAATGACAAAAAGGAGTCGCAGATAAAGATTTTATCGATAAGAAATCTTGTTCAGTTGTCAGAAGATCTTGGTGGAATTTCGAATTTGTGTCTTGATGTGTCTCACATGTTTGAAATATAATAAACTAGCTTGCAAAGTTCAGAAATACAATATTTATTCTTACATCGTAGATTTTTATACAAATTTATATTTTTATGAAAACGATTAAAGAGAGGGAACTTAAGCAGAGATTTACGTATCTATATGCATTCTGTGCATTTTTAGATTTTGCGTAAATTCGTAAAAATCCGCGATCCGTCTATTATATATTATTTCAACTTATAGAAATAATAAACAATAATAAAAAATAGTAATAAACAATGCTCTAGAAATATGAGATTAAAGAATTGGTACGATAAGTGATCTATTGACACGTCAATTACAGAAGGTACATTAATATCAATTATCCGAAACATTGTATAATTGGACCGTGCAATTGACGTACGCTAATTCATTAATCATCACTGTTTAATTCGATCGAGTTCAAGTGTACTCCCTTTCGACATTGGTTCGCACATGAACGCGTTATCGATCAAAGAAAATCATCAACAAACCTTCATCACGTTATTAATTACAATTACCTATCGACAGGAACGACTACCGAAGGACGAGAGAATGGAAACGATAACCGATACTTAGATATTTTTGTAATTTGTTGCTGTAACATAAATCCACGTTTGTTTCAAAGAAACCCCTACTGAAATTACACGACCTTCTAATACTTCTCTATAAGTATATTTCTTCGTCTTTTAAGAAATTTTTAATAAACCAATGAAACGTTTGAATCTTTCATTAAAAATACCGAAGAAATAAATTATTTTAATTAACGTATTGAAATCTCTACGGCACAAAGAAATATTACACTTATAAAGAAGAAGAGAGGAGAATCTATTTCTTCAATTTTTACAATGAAACATTTAAATATTTAATTAACACGTGATAATAAAACGGAGAAATATATTGTTAAAGAGGAGGAGGAAAGAAAAAGGAAGGAAGATACGAGACCGTAGATATAGAAAGCGAGACAATAAAGACAGTGGCCTGAAATTTATGACCGGTAGTGCGTCTGCGAAGTCAACATACCTATTAGAACTAGATTCTATACGCACGTATGCTAATGCGGTCTGATGGCCTAAGTAGCTTGATGTAATTTCAGATCTTTGACCGTCGGAAATCGGTCTAATCTTGATGGTTTGAAGGGTTATAGTAACTTTTATGATATAACGAGATAGGAAAATCGGTCATGTGTCAAAGTTTATATATTATAAAGAGAAGAAGAAAATTGATAGAAATCTTAGGAGTCTTCTTGATAGAAAAATCTAATTTTTTATTATATAAATTTTCTTTCCCATATCTCTTTGCAATATATTTTCTTTTCAACGATACATTTCTTTTCTTTTTTTTTATGCCTTGCATTGCTTTGTCTATCATATCCTCTATCTTCTAAGGTTATCGCCTTATTACCCTTTTTTATTGCTAAAATTTCTTTTCGCATCCTTATTTAATCACTATTGATCGTAATTGCTTGATTCATTAACGAGTAAATTAATTAAATTAGAAACGAAATATAGTATGAAGCAATCTTAACTCTCTGATCTTCATTATATCAAAACACAAAGTAAATTCCTACATACATTTCCCTTTTAATAATTATTTTAGCATTAGAACTTGGATTTAATTTCTTTGCCGTTTATGATAATCTCCAAGCAATTTTCAACATTCCTTACGGTCTTCAAATGTGATCCTCGAATTAAATGAAATTACACAAGTCGGTACACAAATCGCGCTGTAGTCTGCATGCAAATTAGATCGACGACAATAAGATAATTGACGAGTTTCGTGGAAAGGAACGTGACCAATTTTGTACCAATATCTTTTCGTCGAGTTTTTCTTTTTCGTGCCAATTATTCCTAAATCGTATTGAGAAATTAGTGTTGCAATTTTTAGAGGTAATTTTTTTCTGGTATTTATATCCTTCATCATTTCGCTCGATTAATTTTTTCAAAAACTAGATAGGCATGCCGATCTTCTCTCCTTTCTTCTTTTTCTAGTTCCATTAGAATTTTTGTTTCAAGCGACGAGGAACTATATTTAAAAATACTGCTTCAATGAAAAATAACCAGCATGACGAGCTGTCGAATACCCAACATTATTGTTTTAAGCGCTTATGCTATGATTAAAACAATTACACCGAACTCATATCTAAGTCTAATTATACTGTGTGAAATGAATTTCCAAAGGATGAAGAATTCAAGAAAAACCAGCATTTATCCAGTAACATAAAATTTGAGAGATGAATCGATCGATAAAAATACAATCGTGGAATTGTCTCTGACATTCTGAAGGAATGTTCGTGAGAAAAGCAAAGCAATGATGTGATAATAGCCTAAACTCGACGGAAACGATTAACTCGACAACCTGATGAACGAACTTGTTGTGTAACGCCGTGTATATCCTTATGTAATACAGCTTAATAACGCGTCGAAATCATTCGGAATAACTTTTGATTGTGTTTATAGCTTCTCAAGCCACCCGAAGGTTCAACCACGATTAAGTTATTCCAGTTACCTCTGTGAAAGATCGACGATCCGGAATAGTAAATGATGTAAATTCCAGGAATGGAGATTTTCAAAATCAAAGAAAGTTAAAATAAATAAATAGATTGTTGCAGCTAAAAATTCGAAGAAATTATTCCAACATTTGCAGGCTGGAATTTACCTGTTTTTCTACTTAAAGAACATAACTCTTTTTCTTCCAATACTCGTATCGTTCATCGCATAAAATTCTGCAATTTTTATCGATCATTAATCGTTCGTAATTTCGTTTTTAAACGCTTCCCGTCGATAGAGATTTGCATGCATTCATATACAATGGGATTATGAGGAAAGGAAGTCCGGAGAATAAATAAGTAGATAGGAAAAAGTAAATTTCGTAATGGCCATTGAAGATGGAAAGGATAAAGTCAGCATTTTTAAGTGCTTCTTCCAGTAGGCAATATTTTTCAAAATGTCAGAGACAATGGACGAAACACGCATAATTGTGTTTTCAGTTCTTCGCTCAATCATGGTATGATGTTGAATATTTCATTATTATTGTCGACGTGATCTGACTGAATTTTACATGTATTGGGTTGACAACTAAGTGATTGCGGATTTTGTCATTAGGTGGTAATGCCTTAGTTGCTAACCCAATATTATGCCAGAGTCTCACAACCTTTTTTGAGTCATGACCCTTATTTATTCATAATATCTGAATAAAAAGACAGCTAATATCCTATCCGACGTAAAATCGTAAGATCGTAGAAATTATTCAGGTAATAAAGACCAACAACCCAACAACTCGTCAACTTATCAATTCATTAATGTTATCTAAGTTAGTAAGTTATAACTCAAGACAAGTTAACTATACAATTACGTTGATATGCAAAAGTGTTGGATGAGAAAGATTTCTCGCATCTTGTTCCAGAATTGATATCAAACAGAATTTCAAGTAATGTTGAGTTTAAGAACATAATAAGCGAAAGAAGATAATACAACGAATAGACGCTGTTATACAGCGTTGTTACAGGATGTTAGATAGAACTTGGTAAAATATCATTTTTTAGAGTATAAAGTGAGAAATCTATCTGATTGGAAACCTTCGCACGCTATTGTATACGTATCGCAATATTCTATCAAAGAAGAGGTGTCAATGGTGGTTGATCCTTTCGTGGATCAATTCTCGAAAGCAATAATTTATTCGACTGTAAAAAGTGACAGGCATAACGGGCATAACTTTTTGCTTGTTTCAACGCCTAACCTTAAGCGGCCTTCCGCGTGTCATTTTCAACTTCGAGGCCCATTACGTACAGTGGAACGATGAAGCAACATTGCAGAGATAGCAGCGAACGCGAGCTGCCAATTCTGAAAAACGTTTTGACCATGATCTTTCATGCTGTGCAAGCGGAATCGTTCCACCTACATTGAATTTAGAACATTGTAACCCGTGGTTCGCGAAATTACAACACGTACGGGATGATTGTAGTTTAGAGTAAATTAAATTATCGTTCTTGTTATTCGGAATTCAAACTTATTTAACCCTTTCGCACGCTCGTACACAGAATATATTGTACCTTCGTAAATTCTTAATTAAATAAACGATAAACGTTTTGTTTTAGGTAAAATAGGTCTCAAATTTCAATACAACGTCTTCTTTATAAAACCGTTTGAAAATATGCCCCCTATTATTAATAATTAAGTATTAACATTAATCTTACCAGACCCGGTCAAATGATCGGTTTCAAAATTTAATTTTAAATTGTATATTCGTCGTTATTGCTTTTGTTCATCAAACTTTATGTAAATTCTTATATTATATTATCTGATCAATCAATTTCTCAATTATCGTTAATATAACAATTTACATAAAGTTAGACGAATAAAAGAAATAACAATGAATGTAGAATTTTAAAATAAATTTTGAAACCGGTCATTTGACTGAGTTTGGTAAAGTTCATGATGAATACTAATAATTCATAGGCTAAGAAAAATTTTATCTTAAACTTTGCAGGGTTAACCCTACAATAGTATTCTTTTATTATTAACAAAATTCCTTGCTGTTCACCTTAAATTCTAACAGATTCAAACAAAATTAGAGAAAGAATAAAATTGAGATATAACAATAAGACTGCGGTAGAGCTATGGACACTATTATTATTACTCTATTCTTTTAAATTTTTAATTCGCTAAGAGGTACGAAATAAGTGAAAATCGAAGATCTAAAGCAGATAATTGTTGTTATAGGTGAAATGGCAGTGATGTATCTTTATATGAGATACAGGTACCACTGGAACGAAGTTATGTTCAGCATGTTCACCACGTTCGCCATGGTGACGAATTTAATCGGTGAGTAAATATTTGAGAAATAATATAATCTACAGATCGTCTCGGACTGGTCAGATTATAAAATAAAAAGCTACAATCTCTTCAAGCGAATGAAACACGAATCGCCATAACTCATGATGATTCATCGATAGTATATCAATACATTATCGCACATTTATGAGTAAATGTCTATGTCAATTATCAATTACTTCAAGTAAAGGAGAATTTTTTGTTCACTAGAGTTGATAATAATTGATAAAAAGATTGATATCTGAGAATCGAATATATTAAGGTCGAATATGAAGACAATGTAAGGAAGATAACAATTCCTCCGACAATTTCCAGAATAACATTTAATACCCTATTATTATCGTAGTTACACGTGATTATTAATGAAAGAAGCAAAAAATGCCGTTTAGAATTGGAGGAAACACGTGAATGAATAAAACTCAAGGAACTAACGATCGTCTGGAATATCTTACACGCTCGAAGCTGCATTTTAATAAAATTCAATCCTACACAGAAAACATGTCGTTACGAGTGTAATTATATTTCTTACAAAAATAGAATCTTTGTCGGCGATAACTGCCTCTCAAATAGAAGTATCTTTTACGAAAACAATTGTTTCTAAGGACACATATTCCTAAAAGATATCTTCTAGTGGAAAATTTTTCCAATAAGATCGATTTTACAAGGAAATACTTTTCTAATATAATCTCTACTGCCTTGAATTTTCTTTTCTCTATTTAAATAATTTCATAATTTTTGGTAGATTAAAATTCGTTCACTATTCAATTATGGTACTTTTATACTTTTTTACTGCACCTTTCTAGACGTTTTCTCCCTCTTTTTTTTTTTTTTTTTTTTTTTTTTAAAGACCTTGACGAATTCACGTTAAACTCGTACTCACTCTTTTTGGCCTATTCTATCCATGAAAGCAACGGAAATCGATTATATAATAGGTTGCACTGTTACGAAACGAAATCGTTGGCCATCGTTTTCAAGTAAATCACAGAAACCTCGAAACCCATAGCTATGAGGCTGAAACGTGAATTAATGAACGGAGTTGCCTTTTGTATTTTACTGCCTTTTTGTATTAAACTTATAATTATTTAAAAATAAAAAGAAACTAGTTTTACATATTTTTGTAGTCATTTGCTTCTTTCATAACTGAACAGCTCGTACGATCATTGAACCTTGCAATGTTCTCGTTGACAGAAACCAAAAGATGCAAAAATTGTACTTGTGTCAAGTAAAATTGTTATCAATCAACTAAGCATTCTCAACCATTCTGCTAGAGACTTGGATGATGGTGAAAGGAGTAATTTTTAATTCTTCACAGTACTTATCATGTAAATCACTTTTCAAGAGTGAAATTATTTTTGTTTATAGGAACCGCGGTATCTGTCGGTGTGTTCAGTCACATTTTAAAAATCGACGATGCTATAGTCGGGATTATGAGCTCTATGAGCAAGATCTTAGCTGGTTTCGTCTATGCATTTGCAATCACGGACTGGATGATTTATTTAGGTAAATGTTCACATAAATGTTAAATCAAATGAACATCTCGAACATTAACGCATTACCAATAGCATGAAGTATATTTTACTAGACTCTTTTGAAAATGCATATTTCTAATAAGAATCTGCGAAAATTATTAACGTGAAAATTGAATACAAATGGAATAATATTAAAGAGTAACATTTCTCTCTTTGAAACGGTGCGAAAATATTATTATACGAAAAAAAATACATAATACATACATAAAACAATATTACTATACGAAATTAATAGTACTTGTATATATCTGTATATATAGTATAATAATATATAACTAATATTAATAATAGTATATAAAAATATTATTCCACCAATCTTTTTTGCAATACTTTACTTTCAATGAATTATAATTTTTCAAATGTAGTCATATCGTATATTCATTATAAATTTTAAAGTGAAAGATGGCACATTTACCCACACAAATTGATAATGCGTTAAGTTCCAAGAAAGGAAATCAATAAGGTAAAATGTCTTTTTTGTACATCGTTGTTTCAGCGGCTATCGTCGAGATCGTGAATGGTACATCTTTCATAGCGATGCGATCGATAGCATCTAAACTCGTATCTACAAGTGAACTCGGTAAGTGAATACAGATTTATTACCTTGGCATAGCAGACTGACATTGAAACAAATGCGTCTTTTTTTTGTAAGATCGGAAAAACATGTAACAGGTACCGTTACGTGAACGTTATGATACAAGTGTTAAAAATATTCCTTTATATAATTTGTAAAACATCTATGCTCAAAGGCCTTTGTAAAGTTGGAATAAATTAGGCACGGAAGCATATTACGCAGGTATGACAGAAATACATGTATCACGAACTTGGTATTATACAAGTTTGATAAAACATGCAAAAAAATACAAGAAACTATTTTGTTATTGATATAAATTTAGAAGGAACGACAATGGAATAATAGATATTCCTAATAGATAATCCTAAAGAATAGATCATATTCTTTAGAAACTCGATCAGAGTATTCTATACCAAAATATTTCATACAACTGAGGACAAACATTTAGTTATGAAATGATAGACAATAGAAAAAGAAATGTCATTTTTAAATCACAAATATAAAAGTTTTAAATAGTATATAACATAGCGTACGCTCTAATGTCTTCTAATTTCAAAGATGTCAAGTTATCTAATTTTAAAGATCTCGCTTTTAATTCCAAGAATTTTAAATCACCTTAAATTACAAAAATTATAAATCACTTATAATCTGAATAATTCCAAATTATCTCTCCATTTTCTTTTAAAAAATGAGACATTCGTTTGTTGAGTGGGATCTCCACCGTTCTAAAGCTATGACTTGATCTCATTGCATGAAATATATTGTATATGTAATGAAACGTATCTATTTGCACTTAAATGCTCGAAACATGACACCATGAATTAGAAACTATATAAACTGGTCCAGCGTGATATAGCGGCCTTCGTCCTAATCGGATCATTTTGAGACGCCTTTTTACCTTCGTACATTTTCTTAGAACCGCGTAAATAGGATAATCTTGTTTCATCGTATCTTCGTGTCAAATCGACACCGTTTTTAAGCAATTTTCCACGGGTTTTCCTTTCAGCTGGAATAACGTCTAACAACGTTTTCCTGTCTAGCTAACAATCCAACTATTCTCGAGATCATCTTTCTTCCTGTTTTTTCTAATACCGGTATTTTATCTCATATACTAAGATGTTATCTTAATCATTTATATTAAGACTTAACCAGTATCATGAATCATATATGACAAACATAAGAATTTCAGTTAAATTACTCAATTTTAGCGTACTTTATCTGACTTTATATTCATTTCGTTTTAGTCTATTTTAGTATGATCTAATAATGTTAGATTATATTAACTTAAAGTAATATAATCACAATACTATGATCCTACCATACTATTAAAGATTTTACCCTTTATATTCCATTGGTGCCATTTTTGCGATATTCGTAATATGCAAATTGATTTTCTTCGTTATTTGGTTTGAGAAGAAGAATATTATTAACAAAGAAATATAAATAAAAATTTCAAAGAGCCCCGCTACAGAAGAGTGTTTGGAGTACACAAGATTATGCATAGAAGCGGAGAAAACTGTGTATATTGATTAAATAACGAAGTGTACCTGAATTTTCGTTGATTTGCAGGCAAGGTGAATTCGTTGCTTGGTGTCTGCGAATCTCTGATGCCTCTCATCTATGGGCCTATGTACAGTTCTATTTACGCTGCAACCATGAAAACGTTTCCGGGGACGTTCTTCATTGTCGGCGCCTGCATGACCATGCCAGCCGTCGTCGCGTTCTTGTAAGTTCTACCGGTTGTAAGTCCTCCATATCATAGATATTCAGAATGTGAATCGTGAGCTAATTTTGAATGGGTCGCGTTAACATTATATATTAAAACATGAGAGTAATTTACACGTTCATTAGGAGAGCTTCACTCATAGAAAATCATCAGATAAACGATTCAAAATCGATTCAGTTAAATACCACATTAGTAATGTTACTTCCGTCTAGTTTCTTTCAGCTCGTAGATCATCTCTCGACGGCAATTATATCTCGTGTAATCTTTGAGTGTGTCATGAAAAATTACCATTTTCGAAAGTACTCCATTCGAGACATCCTCATGGTCACTAAATAAATAATTTTATAGAAGTATCAGTTAGTAAAGGAAGAGAAAAATAATAAAAGATAATAAAAGAGGAGGAAATATTACAAACATTTTTTCTAGATTTGCTCACTAATATAATGTACAATTACTGTACAATTAATGTACAATTAATGTACAATGACTACTTTGTCGTCTTTGATAAGACAGGAAGTTAGAGAGCTAACATGAATTTTTGTATGGACAGCTGGCTATACACAGAGCACAGGAAGGATCGTAAATTGCTGGAGCAAGAGAAGAAAGCGAAGAGCAAGGAAGGACCAGAAGAGAACGACTCGAAAACTATGAAATGGCAAGTCGTTGGCGAGAAGAAGCCAGAAGTTCCTACGATGAACGGTGTCGCAAATACAGCTTTCGAATCTGATCATTTATAACACAGAACTTACTATGGAAAATATCCCATTGAATATACATAACATGTATATTTCGTACATCGTTAAGAAAACAAATTTTTCAGTTATACTGAAATAACTTCTACATACAACTAACTTACACCGAAAGAAATTTTTCATTTAACGTACAAAATGCTATTAAGGTATGAGAAAAGATCCGGAATATAATCATATTATCGCGTTTACGCGGTAAATCTGAAATAAAGACAAGACGGAAAAGATGAGAAAGAGAAACCAAAATCTTAATAACAAACGAAGTTATCCACTTACTCGACATGGAAAACGCGTTTTAAATAAAGGATAACTTTATTTATTCAATCAGAAAGACAAAATGGAAATAGGGAATGTAAATGTTGGTATTCATGATCTTTTCAGTCGATCTTGCTGATCGATAATTCGAAACTGTTATCCTTTATTTCAAACCCTAGTACAAACAGTCTCCGGTACTTAATAAATAAATGGTTAACAATAGACAATGTAGAACAGACATGTGTCTGTTCATGTATATCAGTATTACAAATGCTACTTGTGTGTACTATTTCCAAACTATCAATATTGAATGAAAATACGAATACGATAGAGAAATTTAAAAAAGACAAGAGGTTATACTTACAAAATGTAATGTAACTCTTGAACAAACCGAGACATGAGTTTCATCTTGTGTTCGATATTCTTAAATCGATGTAAGTCTCATACTCGCGAAGAGAAACCAACAAGATATCATATATGTGTATCGTTTCTTTTATTTTTCTGTAGATCATGCATTTTACGAGAAAGTACGTCACGTGAACAAAATCGATCTGTTGTACGTTTTTATCAAAATAGTATTTATGTTAAGGTACTGCATCATTCACGTACATACGTGTATTATAGTTTATTATGTGATATAGTACGATAGTTTTATATTTAGGAAATAAAAATGAAGTTTACAGAAAAAGACTACATGCTGTTTTGATTATTACTGCTAATGATGACGAATAAAGAAGTCTAGCGTAAACTTCAAATTAAAAAGGACACTTGAATGAAATCTTATATTTAAAAAAGAAAGAGTTATTTCTATTATTAATTTATATAATAAAATTCAATTCAAAATAATTTCATATTAAAACTTAGTTCCAATTTTAACCACTGCAAATGTTCCACCATTGACAAAGAACAGGATAGATGTGACATTAAATGAAGCTTCGTATCTAACGTTCTGAAATACCGACCTCGAAAATAGTGTTTCTCACGCCCTCTACAATTTATAACGTCGTGTTGCATCGCGACGATTGTAATCAGTCCGTTTATTCAAACAAAACTTTAATCAGTGATCGATTAAAGAAACTTCTCCGACTTTATACTGAATGGGAACACCTTAAAATTCATAAATAAATAAACTTCTGATCATTAGATTCATTTATCTGAACTATTATATGAACGAGAAATCGTAAATAGTAAGGATATAAGTATTTGTCATATGACAGATTTAAATAAACTGAATTCTATTATATATTAAATACAAATTACAGACGTTATTAAATAAAATAATATAAGTAATCAAATTAATAATTGAACGAAAACAATACTTTAACATAATCTTATATTAGAAAGTAAAACAGAATGGTATGCGTGAAAATATTAAATTTATATATTTAATGATTAATTGCTGGACAACGGTATATACTTAGAATTAAGTTAAGAAAATTTATAAATTGTTATAAAATACTACAATGGGTTATAAAAATAAAAAATCTTGTAGAAGAATTTCGAAAACTATAATTATTACAAACTGAAGTATTATATAAATTCTTTTCCCTTTGGAATGCGTGAAACGGAAACTAAAAATTTCTTCTCTTTTGGCCCTCTCGTTTACATAGAACAAATTGTTCTCGCGGTTTATCGGTTCGCAATTGCTCAATTCCTTTGCATAATTGCGTATCCCGGACGCGCGTGAGTCAACGTGTACTTGATAATTCCTTGTATTCGTAAGTCGTTTCAAGGACACCTTTGTCTTGGTACTACTGGTCGAGAACTACTCGCTGTTCATGTCCAGTTGCAAAAGTTATTATCGCGTCGATGACGCTTGCAGAGTCTAAAAAGTCTGCCCGATTGGTACTTCGGGTCGGATTAGAAGCTATAATTTGATGTTCTTCGTAACATTGGTCAGTAGTTCCGCCTATAGGAAGTGGACCTCACTAGTTCTATTAGGACAAGTTCTTCGTAATCCTGTTCTAGTGGGGATCCACTATTCCTGTACCTTATGTCTGTGCTTATACCTCGTCTATGATTTTACTACTATAGAGATATAAAGATAGAGCACATGAATCATATGTTAATGTGTAAATGGATGCGATAGGAGAATAGAAAAAGAAAGCTACATAGAGGTGTCTTCTGTCTTGTCTAGTCAGACATGCACACTGATGCTAGTTCGTTGGTGATGTTATACTTACACATTTACTATATCGCTTTTTCAGCTGGCTAACGCACTCTGTTTTTACATCTCTATAGTCACTACTATACTTAATCGGTAATGTCGCATGTGACACGAAAATGATAAAGAAGTTATATGACCAAAACATAAGATATGAAAAAGTTATCTATCAAGTCTAGCTTGGTTTATATGTACCTCGTCTGCGCTACTTCTACTCTAACTTGAGAAATCACAAAATCATTGAATAATATGCTCTATATAACTATATTCTCGATGACTGTGTATACGTCACACGTCACACGCTACACTACCTACAGTACAGTACGCTGAGTATGCTGTCGAGACGACTAGCATGATGTAAAGGAATTTGGATCGTGCGAACTTTGAACAAATAGTCATATTGATCATAGTCATATAGTATACACGTGATGAGTTGTATATTATTTGCAATAAGATAAAAGTGAGATAATCAATCAACTACTGTGCATATCCGCAGTAGTTTTTGTTCGATTTTAATCATTCTACGTTTTTTACGACAATCTTTGGTCGTACTTCTGGTTTTTCGAGAAATAGAAAACATTCCAACGAGAGAGACGCGAGTAACTTCTTCACGTTTGTGTGCATACGTTTACTCTTTTCCTCTGCGTGTTCGAACGCATTCTGACGTGCAGTTGATCCTTGTTCGTCACACAAATCGAAGCCACTTATCGGAAACAAAATCGAAAACGTGAACGTCGAGCGAAACGACGCTCGGCTAGCTAAGGTGAGCAAGATCAGGAAACTTAAACTAGATCTAGTCTTTTGACAATGGTCCAAGTCACAATTGATTATTCTTTGTGCCTTGAATTAAATAAATTTTATCGTTTATTCTGAACACTTTATTCAAGAACACCATGAATGAGACAAAGATTTTTAATTTTTATTTCAATTCTAAATTTCATAATAATTTATTATTTCTGAATTTATATATTTTAGTACCATTCGTATTCTAAAGATTTTAAGGTAGTTCTAGAAACATATGTATATGTCAAATATAAGTATTTTTTACAATTATTAACGCATCAATGCAAATAATAAATGTAAATAGTGCTTTAAAATACTGTTATAATGTAAATTGTAAAGGTTAAAAATATAAAAGCTTAAAAATTTGTAATTGGGCCAAAAATAACAATGCGTCAAATATCGTGCGTTGCATCACTTACTATGTATGAATTGAACTAAATGCAAGAAATTTTCCGTTATTCAAAGTCACTCATAATTGATGCACATGAACTTATCTTAATCATAAAAAAACAACCTCAGTAGTCGTTAACATATCAATTACAATTTTCATTGAACTTATTTGATTTCGAAGATGGATCGATCGAGTTTCATAGACGAAAGCGAAACGAAAATTCGTTGCTCTCTACTTCTCTAGTCAATGTTATTGAATCGATGATTGCGATATCGAAGAAAACGAAGTAATATATATATATCTTTCCAAGATAAAATCTATAATATACCCCGAGATTACTAAACGACTTTAAAAACAATTTCTTAAAAATAATTTGAATTTCGCGCTATTTATATTTGGATTCCATTTACTATGGGAGTTTGGTTGTTTATCGAAATATTACTATTAAAATCATGTAACATTAGTGTTAATACAAACAATAAGTTATGAAAGTATGTATGCATCTTTTAAATTCTGTGTCTTTGATTTATGAAAAGAAAATTAAAGACGTATTTCATTGTCGGAAAATCGTTGCAGTTATATGTTAACACAGTATTATTTTGGACTTATTCCCAAGGTGCAGACACGAATATGCAAATCATCTTTGGAACGATGCTGGATATAATTTGTTGTACACATCGAATGTTACAAAACTTTAAGCAATTTTGAAATGATTTATTTTTAGATATTTGTGCTTAAAATTCTAAGCGTCTAGTAACATACAATTAGTTACGTGAACAATTTGACCAAACAGCAATTATTAGTATAACCATAGAATATTCAGTTATAGAGTAGCAGATTATATATAATTTTTATGAAAAATTACAAGTTAATTTATTTTCATACTAGGATACTAATAATAATTAATAAAAAATTAAATACTAATAAGAATTACTAGAGTAATTTCTTTATTACGATATTTCCAATTTAAGTAGTATGTAGACTTTATGTAATCTTTGGTAATCAATTGTAAATATCTTAAATTCGTAATTAAATGCTATGTCGGTTTCTGGGAATCAATATTAAACTTTTCTCTTTTGTTTATATATAGACGCATTTTCTGTATTTACTCGTCGCCTAAATCTAAGTGGAAAATAAAACAAAATTAGCTCTGTCTTTAATGCGTTTAACATTTAGTCAATACTGGCTGAAGGTTTATTGTTGTTATACACAGCTATTTTTGCACACACATGGCAACTTGCAAATCCCTCTTAATTTTGATGCGCGAATACTTGTTTATGAGTCTGAAATATTTCATTAAAAAGCATTTACGTTATATATCTATAATAAAAATGCGTCATTATTTCGTTAACATTAATCTGGCTGTACTTTTGAAAGGTACCGGTCGCCGATGAAGATGAAATTTGATGGATATCATGGGATGAGATAGTAGATCTGAGATATAAGATCGTAGTGTTAAGAAATCGTGCATGCAGAAAGTATAGATCTTTATGTAATAGATTTTTATTACTATTAGATGCCATGTTCGGCAATTAGTATAATAATGTGAAGATAGATAATGTATATAGCTGGGGGATAAATATATGTATGTATATATTAAGCTTAAAAATGTTCAATGAGTAAAAAAAATAATCACTTCCTCTTAAACAGGGGTATTGGTGTTGGTTTGGGCTAGGTAAATCTTGCCAGAAACACTGTCGCCAACCTAATAACAGCAAGGATTTATTATATATATCTTTAAGCACCTGTATCTTCGGAACGCATGATTTCCCAATACCAAGATTTTATATTTCAGGCCTATTATCTCATCTAGCGATACCCACAAAATTTTGTCCCAGTTCGCCACCAATGCCATTCGGAATAATATCCATTGATTTCTTTAAAATTCATTTCCTTGAAATCTTTCCTTTTCGTGTAGCAAAAGTTTATTGTATTTATAGGGACTCCCGATTTTTAAGGATAGTCATGTATTCCAAGCTTTTACATGACTCGAGTCCATTTATATGAAAAAATATACACTTTAAAGGAATTCACAATGATGAAACCCAGTACCGGTTGAATCAGTTTAAACAAAACAAATCTCTTCCTTTCATTATTTTCTACGATAGTTCTCATTTAAATGACATATGTATGTATCTATTTACATATATTGTCACGTTGCCTAAATTCTAACGTACATTTCATATGCATTTAAATAGTTAACATATAATACATACCACACAACATTTTAATTAATTAAAAAGAGATCTTCATTGGACTTTGTTGTAATGATTCTAATCATAAGCAAAGATGATTAATAGGGAAATTTCATTTATAGTCTGATGACCCTGATGTACATGGGTTCAAAATGTATTATTTATCATCGTGACGCTTTCCATTGTCTTTCAGATCAACGTTTTTTTATACGTATCTTAATTACACAACATATTTACGCAATTACGTATTTAATAAAAAACAACATTAGATGAATTTTTCTAATAATTAGATACGACAAGAAATTTTTCCGTTATTAATTCTGTTATAATAATTTTCATGTTATTACTATATCTGCAAGATAATTGAAAATAATAAGATTCAAATAACAAAAAATAAAGACAGTAAGCCACCAAGCTATATAGCAGTGAGCAATGAAGCTCATTTTCGTTTATCTGTTAATTAATAGAAAGTGCATCAGTTCTCACTGCATTCTCTCGATTTTCCCATTCACGACGTGTAAATAATATTACTCACGTATTAAAATATACATATAGACCGATGGTCGTTCAGTTCAAGATGTCAATAAGTTCCCATAACGACATTTATGAACAGAATTATTTGCTTGAGCATGGTATCAAATTGAAAGCAATTAAATATGCGAATATGGTGTGACTACGTACAGTTGGTCGATTCATGATTATTATGCCGACTTCTATGAATAATAAAATCGCGCTTGATCTTCCAAGAAAACATAGCAATAGCTCATGCATATATATAGTATCGAAGGAATATATATATATATATATATATAGTTAAAATACATTAAGTCTGTATTAAAGTTTCTATATTTCAAAAACCAAAATAATAATTTTAAACGTATAAGAGAAAATAGGGAATTCGAGATCTTATCCAGGATCATACAGCGTCAAAATAGAAAATTGTATAGAGTATAAAATACACCATACTTCCATAAAATACATACGGATCTGGATGCATCAATCGATATAGTCAAAAATTAATGTGTTAGTTCGCGATCTCTTTTTTGAACTATAAATAAAGATCAAGTATACTATCCACAATAAATTGTGGAATACCTCACTCGTTGAACTCGTGAAAATAAAAAAAAAATAAAAGGGAAAGTATTTTAGACTTTAATTGACTCATGATTACGAAAGTTACATATATAATTTTCACAGAGAAGGATGACCATAATGAAATGAGTCGCTTAAGAACAAGTAATTGCTTTGACAAAATATATTCAAATACGTTTCAATGTACAGTTTTTATCATAAAAATCAATGTTTTATAACAAAAACATACCTCAACGGGCGCAGATATTATTAACAGATATTATACGCGTATGCCTAACATTTAAAAATTTCCCGCGTTGTGTAAGACATATTTTAATTATTTACTTCTATCCACTTTTTTATAATAAAATAATCAAGTAT
Source organism: Bombus affinis (assembly GCF_024516045.1). Lineage (NCBI taxonomy): Eukaryota > Metazoa > Arthropoda > Insecta > Hymenoptera > Apidae > Bombus > Bombus affinis. Next base: position 9,313,978 of record NC_066346.1, read on the forward strand.
CTTATTAAAATTAGAAATTGAATGAATTGACAATTTTCTATTTATATTTTTTAATATATTTTCTTTTACGACTTAGTAAATATTTCTTATTTTTATAAATAATAATATCTTCTTTCTTCACCGTAAAGGGATGCCATCAAAATGGGTTTGCATAATCTTTAATCTGATAGTGTATGTGGTTGCGTCAGTAGAAGATGAAAAGACTAGAGCTTTCATAAAATTAACCGAATTCGCTTACGAGGATACTTGTATGAGTACAGCTGAAGCGGAATGGGAATTCATCAATTCACCATCGAATGAAACATTATCAAAATGGGTATGTTTTTCAAATTATAAGCACAGAATACATAATTCAACAAATATGCAAATAATGCATAAATATGCAAATAATATCCAATTATGCAAAATTATTAATACAATAATTTTTTTATAGGAAGACGAATTAATTTCTTATGCCTCCTTTAAGAACTTACAAAAAGACGAAGTTGGTAACATTTCAAAAGCTGATATCAGAGATGAATCTTTACAATACAAGTATGATGTTGCTGAAAAAATAGGCGATGCTTTATTGGATACCGAAGATTTTAAAAGCGTGAGATTTCATTTTACTTGAGCAAAAACAATTATTTAAATAAACTTAATAGAATCTTACTTGTAGCTTGTTCATTTTTCTGGGACCATAGAGTTGCTGAGATTATCTACAGTTCATAAAGGAATTTTAAATAATCACACAAGAAAAGGTAACAGAAATTTCAATCCATCATAAACAGATGCACAATTACATGGTAATTAATTACATATATATTGAGAACTTTAGATGTGGAACGTATACTGCCTCGTGGTAATGATATTAGAAATAAGAACACTGTTTGGATAGCATGGCATCAAGAACTAGCTTCATTAGTTAAAAATTTCTCTGTTATCCTACCACTTGTTGATAAAGCTGCCAAAGCAAATGGTAAATATTTTCGGAAAATAAATTGTATTTTGTACACTTTAAAGTTGACAATTTTTAATTAAATGTAAAAATGTTATTCAATTTTAGGTGTCAAGGATGTTAAAGAATATTGGGAACTTTTAAGTGGATATGGTGATGGTTATAATAAAGTTGAATATATATGGAATGGGATTGTCGATCTTCATAAAAAAATATTGAAATTCGTAATAAGTAGCTTATCTCAGAAGTATGATATTGCTATGAATGATACAATACCAGCATACTTACTTGGTAAACTATAACACCGTTCAATTATACTCTTAAATGAATAATACGAATATATTAAATAAGTTGCATTTATTCCAAAAGGAACCTTGCAAGGAAACGACTGGATTCCTATATCAGTTGATGTAACACCTTATCCAGATCTTATGTATAATATTAAAAAAAATCTTTGGAAGAAGGTAATAGTTACATTTGTTGCCTTAATGATACATGAATTGTACAGAAAGTGTAACTAAATTTCTTTTTAGAAACTTCATGCAAGAACACTGTACAAAATTGCTTCTGCTATGAGTACACAAATACTAAGTCAAGCGCCACAAGCAGATTTTTGGAAAAATAGCTATTTCTATGGACAGTGTCCTTCAAAATTAGTTAATTTCTGCAAAGATGCTGTTTTGAGGTACTTTATAAGTAAATGTTTTAAAAATTGTCATTTTTTATTATTTAAGTTAATGTATTTTCGACCGTTCAACGGGAGTCGTAAATTCCTATTATGATTTGAATAATCGACGTCACGAATCGTTCGATCCCTTATTTCGGTTAAGACAATTAGGGTGGTTGAATGAATATAACGCTGATATTAACAGGTCAATATATATTTTCAATAATCCAATAACTTCAATGTTGCATATATGGAATGACAAACTATGAATGAGTACAACAACAATGAATGAGTAATGATGTATCTTCTGTCAATTGACTGTCTTCGACTTGGCGATTCTGCTGACTTGACTTCTGACTCCTTCTGTTCTACGAACTGTGTTTTAACTCTAGCTGGTTTTAACCGTTACTGATGAGCTTTGAATGTTACTAGAATGTTACTGTGGAATAAGTCTAAAGATCAAGTGATTGCTCTGTAGTTGTGAGAACAAGCGAAGTTCGTTCTTGTGTGATTACGAAGGAAAGCTCGGAGTGAATGTCTTTGTTGTATGAAGAAAGCGGATTCATTGCTCACACTTTTCGTTAGGAAAGTGAGTAACGAACCGTTACCCTCTACGAACCGAAAGGTACCTGAGAGTAACGAACCGAATGAGCCATTGGTTATGGCCAACGTTAGGAATGATTCATAGGCGGAAGCACCTTCCTACCTACGTGACCCATGGGTAATATTGTTTATAGGAAAAACCTACTTTATCGTTAGACAAATATCCGCTTTCTCCGTAATTTGTAAGAACGTGCAATAAACCCAAGGACTGTTCTATAATGAGGGTCCAAATAACGGCACGCTGATCCTTGACAGCTAGACAATGAAGAACGGCGCACGGATTCCATGCGACGTAACAGTTAATTTAAATCTTTACATTACAGGGTATCTACTTGCTTTGAACCTACTATAAGTAACTATCTCTCTACTCACAAAAACGTAGGAAAGATTGTGTTCAATCAATTATCTGTCGAGGATACTCCAATACTTAATACGGCTAATCGATATTCAGGTAAAATATTAACAACGAATACATATTTGACTCATTACAAATAGTATTAACATTTTATTTGCAGCGCTAGAAGAAGGTGTGTCGGAACTCTTCGGTATTTTAGCGGCAAGTCCTGCTTGGTTAAATTACACACGTATTATCGATGACTCTAGCAATAATGATCAAAATTTAATTATATCTCTTATGATTACTGCACTGAATACGCTACCGCGGATTGCTTATTATATATCTGTAGATATGTGGAGAATTAATGCTATTGAAAAAAACTTAACAAATCCTGAAGATTTAATATCATCTTGGTGGCAATATAGGTACTAATTGCTTGGAATATTAAGATTATATTCAATATATTTTGAGAGCTTTTTAATACTAATAAACTTTATTAAAATTTTCATTCTAGGGAAAAATATGAAGGAATCAAATCTAATGGATCTAATTTACCCACATTTTTAAATGATGATCATATCACGAACAATAAGCCATATTTGCCGTAAGTAATAATAACAATGTCGAGACAATAACATATTTACGTTGATGTATCGATAAATTATTGCATATTACTCTCTTACAGAAAACTAGTTGGTACAATGTTGGCATTTCAGTTGTATGAATATCTGATGGAATCCACAGAAATTAGATATGATTCGATCGTAAGAAAACAGATAAATATTAATTTTTTGTGAGTACTACTTATAAACAAAAATTTTACAACAATTTTGTAAGAAAGAAATTAAGAACATTTTTTTAACAGAAAAATGATTCAGCAAGGTGCCGATGATTGGATGAAAGTAGTCAATAAATATTTAGAAATAGATGAAATTTCACTGGATTCGTTACTTTCATTTTTCTCGCCGCTGGAAGATTTCATTGACGAGCAGTATGAGGATCTCCAATACAAGGCAGTTACAGCCAAAGAGTCAGAATTAGATGAACTAGAAAAGAAACTAATTATGGAAATAAATGCCACGACTACTGATGCTCCGCCAACCACTACAATTGCCACTTTGAAACAAACTATAAAGAAAAAAACAGAAATAATAAATAGAAAGTCTCTAAGTAGACAGGATGATAAAAAGAGCGATATAAATATTGTGACTAATTCGAGCAAAGATTTAAAGTTTAAATCGCCTATATATGAACAAGTCGAAAAACCAGAAAATCGTAATCCACTACAACCAGTGACAACTGAGGCTCCTTTTGATCCATCACTTGACACCCAAGGCATAGGAAATGACAATAAACCAAAGACAAATACTAGTAAGGCAGCGTGGGCCGTGGGCGCAGTGCTGATAGGAATAATAGTTATTTGTATAATTGCGATCTTCGGGAGACAAAGATGTCGCAAAGTACCAAAAAATAGACGATACGTTTAATGGTATCTCTCTACGCTAAAAATATCTACATATTACGTATATTTATTCTTGCATTTAGTTTGTAATATTTGCCTGTGTAAGTTATTGTTATGGATCGTTTCGTGTAGAAAGACATTTATTAATTCACAATATCTAATATTGTACATTCCTTACTGTTCATTGTAAAAGAAAAGAAAAGAAAAAAAACAGAGGCTACTTTCGGAAATATAGTGTGAATACTAGTCTCTCGATACAGTTGAGCAGTATACATAAGAGAGTGTCGTAAGAAGAAAATTAGAGCTTGATTAACAAAATGAAAAGTATTAACGCGTGGATATATTATATTCAATTATATCTTCTAAATCGGATTTATTTAATTTTCATTGCATTATGTACATATGTATACAAACTTAATATGTATCATTTTTGTAGAGTAATATTAGTCTTAAAAATAAGAAAGGAATGTCGTAACATACATACCAAGTACAATAGTTCCTCTACCACTATGCCAAACTATAAAAAACAAAAAGGTTTTAATAAACGCACAAAGCGGGAAATATCTCCCTTTTTTTTAAATTTATAGGACATGTACTTCAATGGTACCTTTATTAGTCTATACTATATCTACCATATTTTTCAAACTAAGGCTTGTACATAATCACTTATACAAAATTGTAAGATGAATGGGTAATTATACAAATGTGTAACTATCACAACGTGAAGGATGTCACAAAACCAATGTCATATATATTTTTCTTACATAATACTACCATGTATGATACTTATATAAGTATATGTAATTTGTATACGATGTACTCTCTGTATTGAGAATTTATATTTTTTATAAAAGTATTTATTTTGTACCGTATAAAGGTATTTAATAAAGTATTCTTCTGGTACAAAATTAATATGCATCAATTTTTAAATATTAAAAAAATTAATTTATGTTGTCCACGCTATTGAGAACCATTGATCATTTTATCAAATCATAGATATGAATGAAAGGATATGCGTGCATTTATAGCATTTGCTTAACTAAACTATATCTACAAGTCGTACCTATTTAGAAAAGTCAAACCAACAAACTAATTCTAGTTTTAAATAAAAATTTCTCTCTAATTTATAAATCTAATTGATAAATTCTGAAAAATTCATTAACGTCCAAGTGCAATAAAAATGAAGTAGTAATAAAGCAATTTTTTCTTTAATGCTAATATCTACCAGCAAGCTAATAATGCTAATGTCTATACTAATGACTTCCTATAAAATTTTCTAATATCATGAATAAAATATAATACAATCATTAAATTCTTTTCTTGACAATAATAACAATGAAAACAGTAAGATTAGCTGAATACAATAGATCTTTTGATATTCAACAATGTATTAGCGCGTATTTATTCCATCGTTGAACAAGTTTTTTATAGATATCTCGCTGTATACAAGACATTAGTCATATAAGTAAATGTTTTTAGTATCATATTCGTTACAATCGCTCTTCTCTACACCTATACCCCAAGCATAAGATGCAGGTTGTGCAAAGAAGTAACAGCCTTTTCGGACACGGATATCAAAGCGCAGAAAATCAATATGAGAGGCGAAGTCGGTTCGCAATCGTGGTACGATTACATATTCTTGCTCAGAAAATAGTATCGTAAAATCAGTACTGCAAATCAGTAGCATTTACTATTTCTTAACAATTACTTATGCGTAAGCAATCTCAATACATGGATTAACCAATTTCCAAAAGTATTCAGAAAAACATTTGTTGAAGATAAGTAGGAAGCTATGAATCAGTTGTTCGATCATCAACGACTGGAGAGGGTGTTTAGGACATGCGCAGTATAGCTCGAAAACATTAAGGGATGGCCGTACCATCGACGGTTCATTATCATTGCGCCCTTCGCATCAAGCCGGACAACAGTGCTCCAGACATTAGTGGTTAAAATTCGCACGCGAAGAGAACGTAAGTGTGAAACAGAATCATCCCCTTTCTTCGTAAACGACCGTAAATTCGGGAGCATGCGCGTTCGACATTAGACAGGGGTTGTTGTAGTCAGGGAGGGGCTCTCTTCACCAGAATGACTCAGAATATGCATTCCGAAAAGTACATCTTCGAGTGATTTTTAAGAAGTGACATGCATATATGACTACTATATAATCGTACAGTGATATTCTCTTGGAATTCTACACGATGTCATAATTCGTGGCAGTGTTAAGTGTTACGTGGATCGACTGTCAGCTGTCCCTTCACCATGAACGTGAGTACTTTAGGCCGCCTCTAATATCGACTCGTTTTCTAGCACCGAAGAATGTGGGCGTGTGTTTCTCTATTCTCCGGTTAATATACACCTTGTGTGTGTATTAACATAATCAGAAGTAGGAATGCAGTGACGTTTATCTAGTAAATGAAATAGGATCGAGAAATTCTTGTTAGTTGTCTCCTTATCTTAGTAAATTCCTAATTGTAAGACATAGTTGAACCTAATACGTCATTGACCTCTGTTACATATAAAATCGATGTGAAGGTTACTCTAATCAAGAAGCTTTTCGTCTTGTACTGCGTTTTGTGCAAATATACCGATCAATACGCTGTATCTAAAAAATATACCCAATTATTGATACGTACTCCACAAATCTTTAGTTTTTTATATTCGATTATTCCAACATTTCGAAATATTTACTAAAACTTGCTTAGTATTTATAAATTTTCTTTAAACAAATACAATTAAAGATCTTCTCAGAAATTATCTTCTTCTAGCATTAATAAATTCACTTTTGTAAAAGTTAAAGCAATGATAATTTTGCAAAGTACAATATGTATAATAGATTGCAGTTATCATTTTCACCATTTGTTGGCACGACTTTGTTTATATGAAATTAAAGATACGGGCGATAATGATCAATTTACGAAGCTCAAGTAGCTGAAGATAATTGTAACAGGAGTGATTCATCCGTTTCTCATTTAGGCACGAACTCTTATTAGGATCCAGTGACCTTGTTCCCCGGAGTACTCGGCCTTTTTTGTTTGCTTGCGTCGGAAAAATGCTCGCAGCCTATCGTGTTCTTCTTGCTAATTACAATCTGCCACCTTTATTCACTCGTTGAGATTTATATGGATATATCATGTATTCTCTAGAGAAAAGGAAAGAGTAGAACAAAGCCATGTGGGCTGTAGAAAGAAAAACGTGTTTCGGAATTGCAAAAGAATGCCCACATATCTGATAATTTTATCATCTATGTTTTTTGTCTAATCTCTGATTGAAATATACGAATTTTGTTATCAATATAATATTCCTTTTCTATCACTGAAACAATAATGAAAAAATAGTACTGACATAATAAATTTAAACAAATTGCTAGTTGAAAAAGAATTATAATATAAGTATAAATATTTGCTTAAATGATGCAACTGTTATTAGCTTACAAAGACAAGTTCATAATATGTAATTTGATAACAATTAAGGTAGATCGTACCCATAATACATAATGATTATAAAACGGAAAAACGAGAAGTATTCTCCTCTTAACAATATTTATCTTAGTTCCCAAGTTAAGAAAAGGAGAATGCATTGCAATCTTTCCAAGGTACTGCTTCGCTGCATTTGTGAAGGTTCAAAAATAGTATCATATTTTATAACTTGCTACTTATGAAATAACTTAAGAATGCAGATTTCTTGTCTCAGCCCTTCAGTTCAAATTCAATGGTGTTGGAAAAGTGAAAGATTATTTAACTATTGAGAACTTAAAGAACTTAAAGAACTTAAGAACTCAATAAGACCACGCCGTGCTTACTTCCGTCAATAATATGTCACTATATTTTAAATATCAGAGGTAATATCGAATTTGACGAAAACTCAGTCAACCCTAAATGTCATTATATTTCAATCTGAAAAAGTTTCTAACATGGTAACACGATACAACAAAGAAGAACAGTTGGCCTTCATTTTTTTAACATTACATATATTGGCAATACGCCGGCAAACAGGATTAACAATGTGACCATATTTTTCAGGCCTTGGCGACGGGTATTGTCTGCGGCAACGGAGAACGCGTTGGTGAGTTCAGTTTATATTATACATTTTCGTAATTTATGCTTCTGTCAATCCATATCAAATGTAGATCAATCTATGAAAATCAAATACATTGTATTCTCATGATAATTGACGTTTAATTATTGGACGGTGGATATTTATGCAAATTTATGAATTATAATTGTAATTATAATTAAAAAGATAGAATCCAGATAGAAAACTGTTTTACTCCCGACAAAATTTGTATATTCTATATATTTTGCGATTATATGCATTCTGTATATCTATGCATTTTCCGCAGTTTACTAATTATTTTTAAACTCAGATATACCTATTATCTTTCCAAAAAGGTGATTGGAAAATAATTCTATCTTGTGATTTTCGTGAGAATTCGGGCATATTTAAGTTGATATTTACTCCGTTTTAATTCACTTATGTATTTTATTGAACATGTTTATTGCGCATACGCATTAAGGATAGCAAAACATGAATATTTCTTTGTCATTGATATATAAAGGGTGGTAGTTTCTTTTTCAATGTCTTATTGTTCTCATAAGTATCTAGAAGTGATTGCATTATGGTGTATTGATCTACAGTACTACATACAAAGAAAAGCTTGTAATGCAATTGTCACAAACGTGATTATTTTCGTCCTCCTGTTTCTTTCTACCCATTTCTTTAATTTTTTTTATCTTGATCAATTTTCTATTGATCTTCTATTGTATTTCGCGAACTGGAATTAATTGCTTTACTATTATTAAAACTCTAAAGGTGATTGTGTGATAACTCATACAGAATAATCAATAACTTGAAAATTAGTCAATTCTGTATTCACGATCTTTAAATTCTATTGAACTCTCTCGATTTTATGCATATATTAATACAGATATTGAATACGTAATTTCCTTGCATTTTGTTTCATCGGAAAATGTATTATATTCATGAGTTTATCAATTTGTTAAATTGTTTATATTTAGATATCTTAGCACCTAAATCTCAAAGCTAACATTACGGTACTTATGTATATGAATTAATAATTCTTTTTGAAAATATCATTTATATTTACCTATAACAGAAATAAAATAAAAATAAATGCTGCATAGAAATTTGTATTTTTTCATAAATAAAACCGTATTCAATCCAAAAAATGTCGCGTTCTATCTAATTGAAAAGCTTCTTTAAGCTATTTTTAATGTTTATTCTGCAAGTTGATTTTTCGTAACAGCAGTTCAAGCGCTGACTCAAATTTGAACTGGTGATCAACCGATATACATCAAATTTTTTTATTCTATAAAGACACAAAAAAATAAATTTTGAAAAATTTTAATAATTAACAAGATTTAAACTCAGAATATGAAAAAGCCGTAAATTATGTCAAGCTCTAATTTGATCGTACATTGTTTCCTTGTTACCGTAATCTAACCTCTCGCCGTGAACCTATCGATAAAAATTAATTGAAGACGAAATCAACTCGCGTTTGCTACGAACTCCGATATGAAACACCTCGTATGCATTCAATGAGCCGGCAGTGGAGAGCTGCTCTCTATTCTGGCCGAGGCAAAGCGGGTATTTATTAATAGAGATTAAACTCCGCGTCGTGTCGTGCCGTGTGCAAACGCTCTCCCGCGCAGGACACACGCTGTTAGAGCAGTCTGACTCAGACAGCGGTCCAGAAACTGATTCCGCCAAAATAAACGTGGAAAAATTGTGTTGCCCATCGATCATAATCTGTGTCCGTCGTTTCAGATCGAATCAAACCTATCTGTTATCTGAAAACAAGCAAACGTGTGTTTGTGTCCAGTGCCGTTTTATAAACAGCAGTTTTACAAAAATTTATACATGTGATGGTGTATTTGGTGATTAGCGAATAAACTATTATGAAAAGGATGAATTCGTGAGAATTATGTGAGCATCCGGTATGAGGATGTCATTTTTGTACTTGTGTGTTTCTTGTGTAATACGTTCATGAGAACTCTTTTACGAGGAAGTACAGGTTCGCCCTCTTTTGCTAGAGTATTGCACGGAACGTATGACTTGCGGAAGATAGTCTTTCCGTTTTTGAATGTCCCATACAATTAGTGTTTAAGTTCATAAAGATCATTTAGGTTCATTTAGAGAGGGATACTTAACCTAATAGTAGCATCCGTAGTCCTTCATGATTCTAGGGAATTTTCTATATTAATAAATATAAATAGTGATTTATTTTATGTGACCATCTCTACTCTCAATAAAATGCTCGTACTTACATATAAGTTAGATAATTATGGCAAAAAATATAGGCTATATTTTGAACAGTAAAAAGTTTAAGACAAGGCACGAAAGATTCCAGTATGACTCCAGTTTCTAAAATGAGAAGTTTATTTGACATGACAAAAGATGTGAGGAAACTATTTCCGCAGCAGGCATATACATTAGTTCTATGTTTAGCGATGTCGCATTTGATTCAAATATTTTATGCAATTTGAATTTGACAATGGACAAATAGATAGAAGACAATTTCAACTAAATATTTGAAAGTATCGCAATAAATTTTGTGAGATTTTTTTATGTAGTTTAAGCTAGCCAATGTCACATCGAACTGAAGAGACTTCAACATACCATATGATAAAACATACAATAAGTATACACGATTGTTGTTAATTTTGATTTACTAGGTCGTCATTCCTATATACTTTATCGTAAAAATTTATACAGTGTATGTAATGCAATGATAGGTTCGTCGAGCGCATACTTACTATAATGAACGTTTATTTATCTACATTTAGTCTGCATTCGTTTACTATGACACCGACAAGGTTAATCGTTCGACATTATCGATAAACTATCAGCGTATAAACAAATTGTATACTCTTTATTCTTATTGAATATATACACATCTCATCAAATACAATTGATAAATAATTGCTACTTTTTTAAATTTACTACTTCGAATTTGAAGTTCATATTAGACTGAAGAAAATTTAGGATAATGTATTATCAATAGATTTTTTTCAGCAACTTGAAAAATCTATGCATTTTATGCATTACAATAAGCAATTTCGCTGAGTCAGTTACTCCAATAATCTTCAGACGATCAGTGTGACTCAACATTTCAACAATTTTTATCTTTTGCTCGTATTTCAAAGCTTTAATCGGTCCGACGAACCCTCGTTATCTTAACGTTCGATTAACTCGGAACAATTGCTTCACCACTTGTTGCAATTTAGGCAGTTGAATGCGTCTACTGACGTAACAACTATTATTACTATTGTCTTCTAGAATATTAGACCGATGCCAGAACTACATATGTTTCGCAAATATTCTTAATCTTCCGTACCTTTGTTTAAACTTTATACTTCTCTATTTTTATATCTAACATATCTCTTAGTTTGATACCTAGATGTGGTTTTTGTTAAATTCCATGAGTCATCTTGATAGGCACGCCTCTTTGATATGTTACTTTAATGACTGCAAATACTAAACAAATTCTGAACTTTTTACTGTTTAGAATGCAGTTCATAACTTTTTAATATTCCTAAATTATAACTATCAGTACGAAAATTCTGTAAGAAATATGATAATATAACTCTATTAAACGTGCAAAAGAATATAAGCCAAATTTTGGTCAAAACAGGATATTCTGATATATTCTACATTGCTGTCTTTTGTTTATGATTTTAATAATACAAGTCAATTTCATTTCTTTCCCCCTCTTGTATCTGAGATTCTAATAGTATGTACGTATATTCGAAATCTAATACTTGATCTTACATTGTATTTTAAATATTATACCTTGTAATATTGTAAATGCTACTATGTAAAACTAATAATTCTGACTTATACTTTTTTATCTACTAGAGATGAAATAAATCACTAGTTATTTATTTATTATAATTCTTTTACCTAATCCTTTCGGATTTGAACCAACTTCCGGTTTTGCATTATATTACATTCTTTAATTCTTTGGTTCTTCCTAAAATCTACATTTCACTTCACGTACAGCAATGCATAAAATATAAAATTTTAAACAATCATATATATCTTATAACAAATAATAATATCTTATTTAAAACTTTTAAGAATAAGGTTATGGAATTATGATTCTAGTTAGTTTTTACCTATTAGTTATTTATTAATATAAAGAATTTTTCTGGTCCACGAAAGACATCGGTGTGCCATTACAAGATTAATCTACTTACAATATTTGAAACGCCATTTTGTTTCGCGTGTTTAGTAAGAATTAGAAATCAAGTCTGTCTCGTTTTGTTTAATCTTAAAATGTAAACAAAGATTTCGTTTGACAAATAATTCAAAATACATAAGACTTAAAAATTGTAATATGTATCTCTTTTTCGCAGTAGAAATCAGTGTAAAGTGTTTGATACTTGAATTCTTCAAGATTCGTGCGGTTGCACACTTTTCGCGCATGGACATCGCGTTTATCTGGCAGTAAAACCGGAAACGTGGGTTCAACTACGACGATATGCCTGTTCATTGTTCGCGATGTAAACGTAGAAACGAAGTGGTGTGCTATAAACAAAGGCATCTTTGAAAGGTGTCATCGGCTCGAACAGAGACGTGTAATCGACTGTGTTTTACGCGTGCATATTTTGTTCTTCAAAGTGCAAATATCTTTCATATAGGAAAGCGGCGGAAGACCGTGGAGTGTCGCGGGAGTTGTTCCCATTCGTGATGTAACTTTGAAGTGATAAATGTACATACATATGCGTACCGTCTATAGTGAAATAATGAAAAGTGAACATTTTAAAAAGATTAACAAAAAAGCTTCGATATACTCGCATCTGAACGATTAATAAACCTTTGTGTAAATATTATTCATTTGTTAGATTATTAAAACGCGTGTGTCTTGGATCGAGTTTCTCTCGAGAATCTTCGTGAAATACTTTTAACTGGTTACCCAGTGAGAAAGCGTTACTACTATGTTGTAACGTGATAGAACAGTAAAAACGCTGAATATTGACAAATGATGATAGTGCTTTTGTTGTGCGTCATCATGAAAATAGCAGAGTTCTCTGTGGGTCGTATGAGTCCACCATTCCAAGCGCCTGCACGACCGCCACATCTCTACTATGGCAAACCGAGGAAGGAACGAAAGTATTACCGACGACTTAATGAAAAATGCAATTGCCTATTTTATAATCGTAAGAATATAGAAAATCAATTATGCTTTATATGTAACATATTTTTAGTTCATGTTTAGGTGTTAGTATCTGAATATACTGTCAACAACTTATAAATACGAATTTTGTTAATGAGTTGAACAGCTCATTTGATAAAGTAGTAATCTAATATGTATGTAATGGAAAAATTTAGGTTCGAGTCCCAAATTTTTTCTTCGTATAAAATCCATATATGATTTTGATCTTCTTGCTTCTGTTTCATGTTTGGTCAGCTTAATTATCATTAACCTTGCTGTTTTCCTCGCTTCTTCATCACGTTTGCATCTCTTCAGATATCTTCCTTATTTTGAAATACTTCATTTACAAAAAGCATGGAATATACAAAAAGTAGTAAACTCATGTTGAAATTATTTTATTATCCAAGGCTGCGCGTATTAACAGTCACTAATAAATAGCTATTGTTCAATATGATAGAATAATAACATCAATTCAGACACACAGTTTGAAGAATTGCATTTCCATACAAGATATGTAATTGAAACATATATGCTACTATTAAGTTCTCTGAAAAAGTTTAAGAAATGTCTTCTAATTTAAAATTCTCCCACGGCTACATATGTAAGAAATGACGCCTTGTTCCACTATTTCGGATAGCGTATTCGGTGTGGGAGTGTTTTACATGTGTGCACAGGCAAAAATAATTGTACGACATCCGAAACGTTTAAGTATATATGTACGCGCAACATGATCGTATGGTGATTCATAATATATGCGCATCACAATTTCATTTGATTTAAGATCATTAAAAATCTCTTTTTATTTTTTCAAAACAAAACCAAATAGTAAGAAATAATGTTCCTAGATTTTAAAGAAATATTGCAACTATTACGGATATGAATTCGAATATGAAAAAATGTCGAATCAAGTACAGAAGAAGAATTTTGTTAAACTAGAATAGATTTGTTGGATTTATTTGGTCATGAAAAAATTGCAAATGGAAACCAAGCCAAGTGAATTCAGTTTCTTTGGCAAAAAGATCGCGGGGTTAAGTTTCATCAGTTCACGCATAAAATTTTCGTCGAGTCGCGAAGTTTGACTCTTGAATTTCTTCCCTCGCTTCTTCTGCGATTTGCTAAAATTATCCAGTACCTTCGACACTGGCGAACGAAGTACCATGAAAGATTTTTCCTCAGACGGGTAAAACCGCGACTAACACTTGATATTAAGACTTCAGATACATATGTACAACCTTCGACAGGTTCAACTATCTAATACCATATCAATCACGTTTACTCAATTTAATAATATTTAAGTTGCATCTTGAAATAAAATTAGCTAAAGCTTCGCAAAAATGCGAAAAACAAATTACTTAGCAATGTCAAGTTTCTGTATTGCTGAAACATCTTAGTAGATTACTCTTCGTGGTATTAACCTAGTAAGAGACAAGCAGTAAAATAATGCGACTTTAATACATGAAAGAAGAAAGAAACATAAAAATTAAGCAAGAAATAATAATATTTTTGTAACTTAGACCGATATGTCGAGGGTATTTTCTTGCATACAGGTTTTCCTTGTTTACTAAAGAAGTTGCATAAAAATATTTCTTAAGCTGAAAATTTTTTTCATCTATAGTTTCTAGAACAGGTGTCAGTTTGACGTAATTTATAATAATTCTATAAATAATTCAATTTCACTAAACTTCGTACAATTATAAAAGCTAAGTAAATTAGCAAAACCCAACTTTCAATGAAGAAACGTGGAATTCAATAATGTATATTGACTAAAAAGGATTATATATAATAAGGAATATGAATTGAAATATCAACACAAAGATTTTATTAGCATATCCGAGTGAATTAAAGTAGAATTTTAAGCAATGAGGAAGAATGTAGAAACAATCTTTTACTCAAATGTGAATGTTTCCGATAAGCGACAAAAGAAATCTAGCGTATCGTATCGTAGCCTTAATTCAGACGTGTTGTATCCGATTTCCTTTTGCCCACCCTTTACGCTGGATTGGTAATGCTCATGCGCCGCATGAGCAATCGTACTCCATAGTCCATAGGCGCAGTTGAAATGAATTCCTAAGTCCTATGAGTGACGGGCGGATTGTCGCCATATGGTCGTGAGCATGAGTGTTTTCGGATAACATTTATCAAATGTAAATATTTTCTGTAGAACAAAAAAACCAAGCGACCGTGGCGATGCAATGGAAAAGAATTATTCGAGGTACGATTTGGAACTCGTATTCAAAACAATCTTTTTCTTTTTCTTCTCATTATACTATATCAATGCATTATTTTAGTCTGTCTATGAAGATGAATTGAAGATTCTTGAAAACGTGTATGGCTATTCATTGAGTTGTTAACTATAGTCGTTAACTATGAATGACAGTGAACTATGAACTATCTTACTATATCTAGTTTACGATGTTTATAACTTTGTCTATTGTTGTGTCGCCTACATATGTATCTGATACTAAATATAGAAGTAAATCTAACATGTACATACATATAATAAAGTTAAGTCACGTAGGATATTTATACTTTTACTTAATGTTTTTAATTACTTTCATCATATGCATGGTGTGGTATGAAATATTATGTTAACAATCAATTTATGTACGAAATTCATGCTTTTTAATCATATTTAACAAATAATAAGCATCTCTATAGAATATTATCCAATTATTGATTTTGATGTTTCGATAATTCCTAAACAAGTTATTTGTTATGTGCTTAATACCTAGTAATAAACATTTACATTTGAATTTCGAAATGATTCGAACATTTCTACTATGTACTGTGAACATGATTCGATATTCAAAATTCTTGAAAGCCTTGATGGGTTTCATAATCTTCAAAAAAGTCTATCTTATATTTTATATGTTATGTATCTTATATAAAATATTGAAGATCGAATATACTATAAAAGATCATGCATATGAGATATTAAATGCCTCCAAATTTAAGAAATTCAATATCTATATATCAAGATTTAAGATTCAATCGTCAAGTTTTTCAAAAATATCGAATTATATTCGAAGAGATTCTAATTTTTTGTCATACGTGTATATTCAAAGCGATTCAAATCATTTCGAAGCACATCGCTATCTACGTCGTGCATGTATCTCTCACAGCATCATCGATTTCCCAAACTAAAATTAATACATTGCGGTCGATTAATTAATTATTTATTACGAGACAACTAACCTTAAAGCACGCCCTCTTAACTGTCTCGATGACGCGCAGCCTTGATCATCTCCGATACGGGACACGAGCGCATTTACTTAAATGCGTCCGCCATAACCTTAGCCTGACGTCATTGGCTGACACTTCTTTATCTATCGTGAACATTCCACGGTGCACGAAGAGAAACTCCTGACATGTTTATCAGTGCATCGTTGATAACTTTATCAATAATGTCGGAGTAAGTGATCTACCGTGGTGCTCCAGAAATGTAATTCGTTACCATTACCGTGATACTACGACTACGTGAGCGTTACATTAATAAAGAATGGTTATCATGTACCATTATTTTTCTTGTAATAATGTAATAACACCGAAGCCACGTTCAGTTTCATACGCTCAATCCTTATTTTCCTACATGATTTGTGTGGCACGCGGAATACAACGTTATAAAGGTTTGACAGACTTGGGAGCCTGTCATGAGCTGTAATCAGAGTATAAACAATGTAAATACATTAATTTTGGTCAACCCACGTAACTTTTAGTAGCAGAAATCGTTGCGTTATGCGTGATTTCCAATGTTATATTGATGAAAAAAAGAAACATGTTTAACAAACCACAAAAACACTTTGTCTATGCAAGATATGGTCTGTTTTTCATGGTTTTTTAACTATTGTATAATTTAATGATTACTTATTGATGATGCATAATGTATTTTAGGTGCAGGCAAAGGGGCTGCAATGATGGAAGATCCACAAACACCAGGATCTGATTGTAACTCCAATCCTGCAACAGATTCTATTCAACATGATTTAATTAGCTCTGAATTTGTGCAGGACAATGTGGAGTATCAATGGTTCATTGATTATGGGTAAGATTTTAGTAACAGTTATAAAATACATTTATATATTGTAGACATATATATTTATATTTATATAAAATGCTAGCTACAGAGATGGAGGGCTTCATGTTCATCCAAGTGTATTATCCTCACTCTCTGCTTCATATTCTCGAGAAGATCTGGGCTATTATGATGACCTTGCCCGTAATCTCGATGCTAATTTGGCAGAAATTGATATGGAAAGCTTTCGTACAGCAGATATCCATACTCTGCTTACAGCATTGCCTGTCATGTGCACAGATCCAGTTCAGCATTCAGAGGTAAACAAAATTCATTATTATGTATGTTATTCATTTTATACAATCTTTTATTTATATTGTAATATAAGTTATATAATCTAATTATCAGAAACAATTATTTTCATTGTGGATAGTTTGCAAGCAAATATATTATATAAATCTTTTTTGATATTATAAGAACTAATTTAATTAATTTAGTCTAACTAATTAATTTAGTCTTATTAACATTGATAAACTGAGGTATCTTTCGGTAAATGTTATTTTTTTAATTTATAAATGGTTTTTAATAGTGGTTTTTGGTTATAACATTTTAAGATATTTCCTGTTTCTTCATTGTTGCTGTAAATAATATTCTAAAAGTATTCTATATCTTCATTATCATGGCAGTTTAACTATCAAAGGGAACGATATGCCAGTATATCTGGATCTGTTATGGAAAAACTTGACATCGGTTCATCAATCAGCCCTCATACCAGCAGCCAGGTATGATAATGGCTGAAAATGTTGAATTCCTTTTACTGATGTTTCTTTAATACCGAAGATAATATAAAAACATCTATATTGACATGAATTTTGCTTAACATGAAAATAAAACTTGATTTGCTTGCAATTCCTCTGCATGATTAATAGAAGAAATAATTATAAACTGATTTGATTATGTAACAACTATAAAAGATTAAAAATATTAAAATTAATAAATCCAATTCTCAAATTTAAACAGTGCATGAAAATGAGCTGTGCTAGTTTTGCAAAATGCATGAAATTATTTAGGAATGTGTTGAATCTACTCTAAAATCACTCTTTGTATTAAAGGGAGAAGATTCCGCCTGTTCAACAACAGATACAATTTCCATATGCAAATCATCATTACTCTTCTCTCCTCTGAAAGAGACACCCATACTACCACCAGGGGGTAGTTATAGCGTCGACTCTCTGGACTGTGAGGATATGCTACTAACATGCCAGACAAATAATAAAGAGAACTATACTATTGCTTTTGAGGGTAGTATTACAATGTATTCAGATGGTTCACAAGATTTTGATAATCAAGGTATAAAAGTAAATGCTTTAAAATATGTATAAGTAATGTATAAATTAATTCTGTTAACTTTCTTTTTATAGAAAAACAACAAAAAGCTTATGAAACTGTAGAACCATATTATAATAGAAATGCGGATTTGAAAAATGTATTAGACTTATCAATGGCATGTTCTGATTCTAAGATATATACAACATGGAGCAATTTGAAACATTCTTCTATGAATAAAATTATAACCCGTCATCCATCAGGCAATAATAATACAATACCGGAATTTTCACATGGTGTGGAAAATATCATATCTGTAACAAACAAGAGAAGTCAAAGTTTGCCAGATCTTACTCAGGCTACACAATTCCATCTCAATATGCCTCTCAATTTTTCTGTAAGTTTTAAATACATATTATATTCAAATTCTAAGGAAAAATATTTCATAATATAACTTTTTATATTTTGAATATATTTGAATATTTTTGAAACAGGTTGATTCTGCAGAATCAAATAATCACGTACAACAATTACATAGTTCAGGATCTGTAATGAGTCGGTCTATAAACGAAGAAAGTTCTGATAATGGGGAACATAATTCAACAGGAAAGAAATTACAAAATTTAAGTCTTGTAAAATTATTTATGAAACAAAAAAGTATGAGTGCTGAAGGAATGAGTCTTACATTGGATCAATCAGACTCTGCTAGTGATAATGGATGGCCTACAAACAATAGTGCTAGTGATAGTGGTACTAATACAAATACGCAAATACAACGGCAAAATATAAATAATATCCCTAAACGTCAAGTTCCAGAAAGTGATTTTTCTATTAATTGGGTTAAAAGTGATCAACATAACAATCAAGATACGGAAAATCAGAAAGACAGCTTTAACGACATTCCAAAATATACATCAACGATAAGTGAACAAAAGGATGAAATAATATCATCCGCATCTTTAGAAGAGCTATCAGAGAATATGTCTAAATCAGATCTAACACACGATAATGATGCCGACCAAAATGACATTGATATTATTCCTAACGTTTTCGAACATCAGCGAAAAACTGCATGGGTCAAATCATTAGAAAAGAAATATCCAATTTGCAAAACGACAGGTATTCAAGCAATAGCTGAGACAGAGGATAATTCAGTCCAAACATCACTAGTATATATACCACCTATAAAAGAAAAAGAAAATCCATCTTTACGGGAAACGATTGTTAATAAAAAGCCAGTTTATGTTGTATATCCGAACTACGTTTTACCGGACTTATCATTTCTCAATATTAAAGATACAAAGTTGGATTGTGTAACTTTAAAGCCGCAATGTTTTGGAAAAAATAGAGTTAGCTGGAAACATACTGGTAGATCTGGTAGACCATTCTCATGTAATGATATAGACACGTTACGTCAACGTGGATTTTCACATGTTAAAGACTGGGAGTCGTTAACATTCCTTTTGCCTACTGAGTACAAGAAAATTTTGCACGATGTACCAGAAGTTTCGAGGCATATCAATATTCACGAAGAAACGAAGAAGCCTCTATTTTGTTTATCTCCTCCAATGCGTCATAAAACTCGTACTATAAGCGAAATCATACCAAATAATTCATCCTCTACTAGTAGTACCGCGACACAACCATCCTCCGGATATCGAGGATCTTCTACAATATTAACTGATTCTTCAACAAATCAACAAACGTTAAATAATGCAACCAATCCATTGTATCTTTACCGTTATGATAGTATTAGTTCTGAGGCCAGTTTAGTAAGTAATGATAAAAAGATTCATAGGCAAATTAGTAAGACAAAAACAGCCTGTCCATCTTTTCCAAAACGATCGATTTCTTTACCACATGGAGATCGTGAATCCGAATTTTCTAGCGGTAAAGTGCCACCAAGGCCACCTTTACCCAGAAGTATTTTAAGGAAAAATAAGGTTCCTGCAAGTAAGAGATATAGCATGTTCGAAATGGGAGATGTAGAAGAAATAGAGGATCAATCACCTGAAACAAATAAAAGAATGTCTTTACAAGAACCATATTATATGAATAATGATTTACAATTAGCATGTCGTGGTCGAGTCGCTGATCCAGAAAAAGATGTCGATGAGACGGAAGAAAGATATCATACAGAAAGAGTAAATGAAATAGCTAATACCGGAGACTTAGAGACTGAAAATTCTGAAAATAGCGAAGATGACGTAAAACAACTGGAAGAATTTCTGAAGCGCAGCGGTTTCTCGTCACAGAGTAGTGATGGGGATACTGAAGATCCCGATGTTAAATTAAGATCGTATGTAAGAAAGTTTTTAGCTCTCAGGATGAATAAAGATGTTACCAAAGCTACTGATATGATAGAATCACAGAAAAAGACTGTCAGTTTTGCCGTAAACCAAAGGAAAAAGTATTTAGACAATAAGGTGATTTTATTCGACTTTTGTATTATTATTATTATTATTATTATTATTTGTGTTAAATTTCGTACGTGCTTAACTTTTGAAAAATATTTTAGGGTAACTTAAACGTTACTACAAATGAACAAAGTAAAGATATTGTATTCCCAGATGAAAGAAGAGCAATGAGTCCAGATAATAAATTGGATTTAGATGAAAAGAGAAGTAAATATATTACTAATAATTTTAACATAATTTTAATTTTTACGATACAATATAATAAATTATGAATACATGTAAATTTCCAGAAATGATATTATCCGTAAATAAGGCAGTAGATTTGTTACTGAAATATTGGAACACTGAATCAATCCATAGTAGACAAAATTACAATGACAAAAATGAATGTGCTCAAATCTGTGTTAGCAACTTATGTCCAGCTTTGTATGCCATCATGTCAGATGGATTGAAATCACATTTAAATTCAACATTTGGACCAATAACAAATAGTGTTTGGCAAGTGGTTGAAGCATCTTCTCAACAAGGTCCAGTTACTAAAACATTGAATGAATTAGTGCAAAAAATTAATGGTGAAGATGTTATTACTGAGGGAATGCTAAAGTTTCATGCATTTGTATTTGGTTTATTAAAGTAAGTTAATATTGCAATATAAAAAAATCACATTATTTCATATACATGTATTATGATTATATTATAATCGAATTATAAACTTTACAGTTTAAGAGCTTTGGACGCATGGTTTGCATATTTATGTACAAGGGAATCCATCTTAAGGAAACATTATAATAATAACAGCTTATTTGTAGCAGCTTTGGCCAATGCAAATGTACGAGAAGTTGTGGATGCTCTTTTACATATTTTAAATCCTCTTGCGTTTTGCCCATTTCAGCTTGACCTTTTATATCAATATCGTCAACTTCATAATAGTTTCGGCAGTTTAAATAATCATACAATAAACGTTAGTATTATCGAATAATTTCCAATATTTGTTTTGTTAAAATTTTTATCACCAAGAATAGTATTAAAGCTATATTACAATAATATTTCACAGGCTGTAAACTTTAGAAATGTCGACCTTGCTGCAAACGAACATCATTTTGATAAAACGGATACATGTGCAATGGTTTCTAGTCCCAGAAAAGTACGTCCACGATCGTGCGTCGCTTATACAAACTACGACGATAAACCTGGTGGTATACATAAGTCAGATATGGAAACTGTTAAAAAACGCTTAAGTAATCCTATAGGTTCGAAAATATTTCGTGCTCTCGATAAACTGGCTTCCGAAGATTCCGAAGATTATACTGATAGTTTAGAACATTCACCATTGAATAGAGCATCAAATAGACAACCTATATCGAGAAAATCTCATAGTCCAGAAAATAAAATAGATGATGAAGACAATATATCCGGAGAAGAGAAATTTAGGAAACTCCAAGAAAAATGGGAATTAATGGTCGGAAAAGAAGATGCAAAGATTCAACCACCGATATCATCACCCTTGTCACCCACAAGAACGCCTACCAGTGTAGGAAAATCTAAAATACCTAGGCTTCTTACTTCTCCGGTAAAACAATCGAATACAACAACAGGACCTGTTAAAAGCACAAAATCTCCCATTTCGGGAATTCCATCATTGAAAAAACCGGTCATGTTATCAACGACGAAAACTACTCCAAAAAAGCCAGTAGAAGTAAGGAACAAAGATACAACAAAGCGTACTAGTAGAGTGGATCAGGAAATTGTAGGAGCAACAAGAACTCATTTAACACGACCTAGTTCGCTACCGTACAAGTCTTACGGGGTAATGTCTAAGGATAAACATTTAGTATCTCCTCAAAGGCGAGCAGCGTCTACGTCTTTACCACGACCAACTACTACTAGTACCACAAGAAACCATCCTACAAAAAAGCCACTTAAGTAAGTAAAGAAAAAGTGGATACACTCAATGCATTGTTAAGTGTATCAAATCCATTGAACTTTTAATTATTAAAAGTTATAATATTTTTTGTTTTTATTATTTTGCATTTTATTAATTCTTGTACAATCTTATCATATTATTTATAATCTTTACTATATTGTTTCATTATACTCGTTATTTTATTTCAAGTTTAGTGCTTAATCTTTGGTTGTCCTTTCTGTTTCCTTTTTATAGATTAGTAAAATAACAGATCGCGCATCTCAATTCCAGAGAGGTTCGCACACTCACGCATAGAATGCCATCAGATAATGGGCATCTTGCATTTGCGGAAGGAGAGAAACTGAAAGTAATTTTAGAGGTAGATAGTAAGTGGTTGTTATGTGCCAGAGGTGATCGAAAAGGTCTAGTTCCGCGGATGTGTGTGTATAACATTCAGACTTAGCCCCAATAAATATCAGCAAACAGAGAAATAATTTAAGTGGAACAAAGATATAAGACTTTAATGTTATGAAGATATTCGATGATATAAAGAAGAAATGTGTACAGTGTATTAAAGGAGAGGCATAGAATTGTTTTTAAATTATGATATAGTAATTGTTATTACCCATAATTGTTTGAAGCTTCATTTATATCGGATTGCGATAGTATTATCTCAGTCATACTATCATTGATGAGAAAATAGGTATCACTAGTCATAGGCTTTCAAACCAGATTATATTTAATTAATTGAACATACACCTATTTATAACCAAAATGTACATATATACAGTAAAATATGATAATAATGATGATAAAGACGATAATGACATGTAATAACTTACAATAATTATGAATGTAACTGTGATCATAGTGTATAGGTAAGTTTATTAATGCGACTGTGCGATAACGTTGAATTTTATTTTTAATCTTCTAACTTATATTTTAGTCTTATCTATTCCGTACATCGCACGATTAACAGATATCTCGTTTAGTTTTATCTGGTGTATAAATTATTACATCGCGTGCTTGTGGTTCGCAACAATCACATTTTTTTACTTGCTTCATGTATTCTTTAGTATGCTGAAGCATACAATGTAATCAAATAAAATCTAAAATTGTAATTGTATCCCTGTATATTTCCTCCATACATCAGTATATTCCCTGTAAGGCATCTTATTTATTTAGAATATGAAGGTAGTGTAAATAAACGAATAAATATAAGTAATAAATATAGTGTATAAATTAAAAGAAATATTGTTCCGCATTGTCTAAAAATATAAATTCTTTAAAATTCTTAAATACCTTCTGAATTACCTTAAATTATGTTACCTATTTATGCAAATTAAACAGATTTGGTGCAATTAAAGGTATCTGAGAAAAAGAAAATTATGGCTCAAAATAAGCGGCAAACAAAAAAAACGTGTTACTAAATATATGTTTATAAATAAACTTTTCATATTTATTAGATATGCTTTTTAAATGTGTTCCTGCTTTTTGCGAACTTTGGTAAACCAATTTTAATTATCTCACTTATTAAAATGTTTATTTTGCGTGCTTTTAACTATGCAATTATATTATATGTTACATTATCGACAAAATAATTAGTTGTAATGGTATGATAAATGATAATTCGTTTTCGGTCCTAACACATTAATAACGCTATTTTATTACAAACAAAAGCGATGTTATCTACATATTTAGATATTAAAAAATTTTATATTTTATATTATCTTTCCAAGCACCGCTTTATTCCCTCTTCTATAATGTTAATATCTACGATCGATACCATGATCGTTTCAAATGAGGAACTTTATCTGCAACCAACACTCCTTTACATACAATTTCATGGAAATGATTATTTCTGCTAGAATTGATACATTTCATCTGTTACTTCGTTCGTTTGAAATAACATTTTCTTGTATATTCTTAATGTATAAAAAATTTGTCAGGCCAATGTTACAAAAATCTGTTACTACATAATATAATTTTGAAAACAGTTACATCCAATGTGCATAGGAACATTCTATTGCTATGAGTCACATTATACTTAAATTATAAGTAAGAAATTACCTTTTTCTTTAATGGTCTTATTTCTAAAAATTACATTTCACTAAATCCTATTTACAGATCTCCTATCTTAGACTGAATGCAGATATAAAATATGTCTGATTAGGCTATTTATAATACAATGCAATTCAAACAAAAGATATATAATCAAACAAAGTTTACCAAAAATGTATTACACAATGAATTACTCAAAATTGTATATCAGTAGTAACAACAATGCCAAAAGTAGACAATATGATTAAATTACACATATACATATATCATGTATGATATGAAACAAATTATGGTATCGGAAGTATTTTGATATTTTAATACTAAATATTACAAAAAACGTTCATCATATTTACAAATATGATTTTATCAGATATTTTATATCTCACGAGACAAAGAAACTTTGCATTGAACTAATGTGTGAGTATAGAACTAAATGGTAAAATTAATATCTTCTAAATAAGAATTTCCTTTCTGGAGTATATTTTTTCAGTTATGTTTCATGACATTTTTTAGTAGTTTTATATGGGATTGGATAAAAAAATTTAAAAATATGATGTAACCAAATAGCAAAAAAGTAATTTAAATAGCAAAATATTAAGAATAAATCTCTTAATTTATATTGGCGACATCAATAAGAATTACTATAGCCTTAGAAGTCAGAAATTATAATATTGATTTACATTAATATACAATATATTATATGTGACTGGAATGCCATTGCGGTACTGTCAATATTAAAACCTAAATTCTTTATATATTCATGGGATATGATTCAATAAAAGATAAGCAATGTAACGTGATACGTTGTATGCATGTCTATGATTTGTGTATCTATTTATATACAATGCGTTTCAAAATATTACCTCACCATTGCACTCTCTTAAAATGAATATATGCTGAACAGCATAAAATTGCAAACATTCTTCTCTTTCTCTTTATTGTAGATAACTGTTTTATTCATAATTCAGTCTTATGAGAATAGACCGATTTCTCTGTCAAATGCACTGTTTCCTAACTTTTTACACGAAGATATTGTTGAATTATGTAATTACATAACAATTAGCAATGATGAGATTATAACATTCCTATTACACAATTTTTACAAATAAAATTCGCAGCATATACAGCATATATGAAATAAAAAATTTCTTCATAAATGCAGTCACCTGCTTTTCGATATGTAAAAGTCCAAAAATTTGTTAAATTCTAGATAGTGTTGTAATTAACCCATAATTGATTTCCATAATTGATATGAAATTGTGTGATACATAATTGTGTACTAACTGCTAAATAAACTATGATTCATTTGATAAATCAACATTATTATAATTATATTGCATTGTAAAGATGGATATTATACATAAAGTTCTTGCTTTTTTGGAAAATAATAAAAAAATAAAATAAAATTTAATAAAATAATATATAATCAATTACAGGTTAATTTCTCATTTATAACATGTTAAAGATTAATAGGTACATGTTACCGATTTCAGTATCTTACTTAGCTACAAATTAATATACAAAGATGAAGCTATAGTGTGTGCATATATTACCCTTTTGGCACTGCTAAAGTCCAACATCAGAGATAAAACAACCTACCGATTCTCTACTTGCTCTGAGAAATTATAATTGTGAATTATGGAAAATATCTAAAATTCAGTTAGGCCTTATTTATTATTACAATACTTAAATTTTATACTGATTATCACAGCTTGTGTAATGCAACTATCCAATCTTGATCAACTTTCAACTTTCAACTTTAAGTTCAAGAATTTGGCTATTCACAAAATAAAAGACTATTATAACATAAATTTGATTTGTAATGGAACTTTGCTTTCTTTAACTAACTTTTTTAACTAAAATAAATCAGAGCAAGTAAAAGAAATCATTTGTTTAGAATTGATACATTCAAATCACTATTTAAATAAAACAGTATCGTCCGAAACGTGCATCTTGAATAACCATCGTTTTCTTAAAAACAATTCTATATTGTCACTCTTAGACCACTATTACGGAATTATTAGTGAACAAATAAATTAAATATTTTTACGACCGTTTTAAAGATTATCCAGTCTCGTTATACAGTCTTCAATAAAATTGGAAGAAATTATAATATAAAACTTATAATATGAAAAACAACATTGTGTGTATGTGTGTGTGGAACCTGAATTTAGTGAAAATATTTTTTAGTTAGACAATATATGTCATAGAAAAATTGTACATATCGTAGAAAATTGGTTCATACAAAATGCTCCGTTTCATTTAATAATTTCAACATATAAATAACACATACATATATATAAAATTATGTATTCAAGACTTCTCTTACATAACCACTGTGAACACACTGGATGCAAGATTTATTTCAAAGCTAGATCATATATATAATAACTAGAAATCACTTTCCTCAAGAAAACTGTGTGCTGCTATAATGAAATCATTATACTTAAAAGTAAAATACATAAGGAAGACTTTTACTAGGCTTAATAAAATTTAATCCATGAGCTATGAGTATGCAGTATTAATTTTGATTGTTTAATATAGTTTTATAATATACATTTTATATACTTCGAATTAATAAGAAAATTATTAAATTTAATAAATAAAATATATATCATTATGTATTTACGCAATGTGCTTTTAATAAATTTTTCTTCGCTTCTTACATTATATAATATATTATTTAAAATTAAAAGAGATCATGGAAAAAATCTTATTTTGCGAAATAAATTAGTCACCTTAAATATTATACTCTTTAAAATGCAAAATAATTAAAATAGTCATCTACTTCGAGCAGAAGTTCTAATAAATTCCTCATGGCTTCCAATCAGTTAAGTTGACTGTTTCTACCAGGTACTTTGTATAAAATTGTTGAGTTATCTTTGTAACAATTCACATATGATAAGACTTTACAGATAAAAATTATGCATTGAATATCATCTTGGCTAGTGTTTAATTCATTTTGTTATCTCTGACCTATTACTGCGCGATTGCTAATATCAATGAGGAATACAACTGCGTAAACAAACAAAAAGATATTAATAGTATGTATTTTATCATTTGATACAATAACTTGGAACTCATTTCGGCAAAAACTAAAGGATAAGAATCTCAACATTTATGTTTATCATTAATACTGTACATATAAAGAAGTATTTCTAATTGCATTTGAATTTTTACTTAAATGAGATTTATAAGTGAAATGTAAATTTAGCAATGAAGTTTTTGTTTCTCATTGTAGATCCCTAATTTTATGTATACAATACGAATGAAGAATTGATTCAATTGATTCCAAATTTTTATATAAAATAGTTACTAATATTTAATAAACTATATTAATTATAAAATTTTAGTGATATATATATATATATATATATCACGTGAATGATTTATATACAAGTAATCCAGAGATGAGTACTACATTAAGACAATAATTATATTTAATAAATAACGATTATTTAAAAAAGTTATCTTCGTAAAAATATTTCTACTTGATGCTGTAGTATCTAATTAACAAAAACAATTTTGTTCGCGATGATTTACGTTACTTTAAAACATTAACCCATTTGCATCATGGCATACTTAAGAGGATTGATCCCTATCAACGCGTGCGGTCGGACGTAGATGCAGTAAATGACATCAGAATTCTTCATGGAGTTTATCGAAAATTTACTGTTCAAAACGATTGGTAGACAATGTTACTTCGCAAACATCGCATCTTACATTCTTTATAACAGAGGAAAAAAGTAAAAATTATTTAGATTAAAATGAAAATAGAAAAAGGAGTCGTAGCGCGCGTAATAATCCGCGCTTGATGATAGGAGACAGTCGTCCGATTGCGTAATAATCCGCGCTTGGTGATAGAAGACAGTCGCAGCGCGCGGATTAATCTTGGATGCAAATGGGTTAAGACTTATTTTAATTTAAAACAAAAGAAAAAGCCAATAAAAAGATAAAAAATAATCATTACAAAATAGCATGCAATATTTTAACATTCCTCATTGATGTATGCATAAAATTATGATACAGAAAATGGTTGTGCAATTTAACTAAAACTATAATACATGTAGATTAACTACATACTAGATTCCTTAGTGGTAATAGTCTCGTTGGTATTATCAACTCGTATCAACGTTGACGAATTTAAAACAAGCGTCCTACTCAATGTAGCAACCCTTTCCATTACACAAGAAGCTGAAAGACGTGCTTCGGCATCATGATCCCAGCATTCTTCCATTGTATCACAAATTGATTGCAGCCCCTTAAAAAGGAATGAAAAATTTAGTAAAAATCAGTTGCTTACAACATTATGTACTAAAACTTACTTACAGGATGTTTACGCCATGTTTCTAAAATGATTGGCCTTTCTTTTTTATGCACAACACTTTCTTGCATATCTTCCAAAGTGGGATGAAGACCTACTTCATCCTCAAATGGTAATCTATACTCTCCAATTGGTCCCTGAAACAAATAGACATAACACAACTTAGTAATCAATAATACAATAATTAATGAATCAATATATATGTAAATAAGAATTTACATCTTGTACAGTGCATCGCGAAGCTAACTCCCAGAGCACCAGACCACAGGCATACATATCGATTCGTAAAAATGAATCTCTTGTAAAATTAATTGCTCCTTCCAAAACTTCTGGAGCCATATATCTTCTTGTTCCAACCTTCAAATGACAAAAAATATGTTGAACTTTACATGTTATAATAAATGTATGCATATGAGATATACATACCTGTCCATGAGTATCTCCACAAGGTTTCCCAGGATGAAATATCAATGCTAAACCAAAATCTGCTATACAAGCACTCATATCAGCTTTAAGCAAAACATTTTTTGACTTAAAATCTCTATGAGCCACAGCAGGTTTGTATCCATCTGCTTTATTGGCTGGAATTTCTTCATGCAAGTGCATCAAACCCCTAATAAATTAAAATTTTCATTACAAAAGAAGATTATTTGAAATATTGCTTAAATTCATACTAAAACGTTACCTTGCCATAGATTCTGCTATTCTACACATCTCAGGCCATGTAACAACATTTGCCTTTAAATAATCACATAGTGAACCTTTTTCATGGTATGCAGTGATTAACCAGAATTCAGCTTGTAAATTATCACCTCTTTTTTCAACGCCTATGAAACGTAATATATCTTCATGATCCATATGGGCAAGTTTGAAAATTTCTTGTTCAGTTTGCCACGATTGCTTATCTTGTATTGGAAATACTTTAACAGCAACAATCTCATTTTTCAATTGTGCTTTCCATACAGCTCCAAAACGACCACGAGCTTTTATTTCAAGCAATTGTATCGGCCGCAATCCCAAATTAGGAGACGGTTGCGGCAGTGGCAGAGGTTCTAGTGTTGGTACCTACAAAAATCATTTTATGTGATACTCATACAATAAGGATAGTTTATAATTTAGTACGTAAACAAAAGATTTATAACATTAAGTAATTAAGAGATCTGTACATATGCCTTCCAAACCTCGTTGAAATATCCCGACTTCCGACGTCGGTAACACCAATATAATAATGGCAATATAATAGCAAGTAGTAGCATAGGTATCGATATTGACAAAACAAGTATTATTATTTGTTGCTCTGTGTTTGGAACAGGTTCTGATTCTGGAACATAATTATGTATATATATATAATCATATAATGTTTCAATTAATATGATATATTATTTAAAGTGTGTATTTACCATGAAAAACAGATGGTTGAATAGGTTTAGAAGAAGAAGTTGGATGTGGATCCCATGTGAAATTCTGATTGCACATGTTACCATCACAACAACAGAAAAATAATTCCTTTTTTCTTTCTGCACTGTTTTCAATACAATGTGGCCTATCATAGCAATCATTACTATCCAAAAAACATCCCTGAAAATTCAGTTAAGGATAAAACAAACTATTGCAAAAAAGCTATTAAAAAATATAACTATACATATATGTCTTATGTTTACCTTTAATTTAATTATAGATTTCTTAGTAACATTGTCAATTTTCCATAGCACATAACAGTGATTTCTTTTGCCAGGATCATGTGGCCCACATTCTTCTCTTCCCGAGCATTCCTGCTGGGATTCTGCACATATTGTTTCGTTATAAAATTCACAAACTGATGAACCCTTGACATCATGTCCTAATGTAAATCCTAAAAATTAAAAATTTTTTCATACATTTTTAACATTGAAAGAAAATTAATAATTTGTATAATGGTGTCAAAAATTGACAGTTGCAGAAACATTAATAAAATTTAATTAAAGAAAAGAAACATTACTTGTAATTGCAAAAAGTTTATGTTATTTTCTTATACCTAAATACAGCTTTACTCTTTTGTTTGTTTCAAGAATATATAATAAATAAATGCATTCGATCAAAGTCTCCTGTTAGAGGTTGTACTAAGAAACAAAAGGAAATGAAAAGTTCGAACTGGATACTTGTCATTCGATTAAATGCATATATGATAATAAACTACGTTCATAAACATAAAACATATGTATAATATCGGTCCATAAAAGCGCATAAAATTTAGTAACAGTTCGAAATGCATTCGGTGAAAGGAAATGATATTATGAACCCTGGAAAATCTCACATCAGTTGATATTTTAACTCGCGGATGCAACTGTCAAACGAAAGATAATGGGAACAAACAATTACCTAACAATCCTAGGATGAGATATGGCAGTATCGTCGCATATAAGGACATCGTGAACAGATCGTAAAAAGCATACCAGAAATTTTTAAAGTCTAGACGCACGGTGTTCACGACCGTGGCTAAAGCGCCGGACTTTGGTGCGCAAGGTCCGGGATTCGCGCTTAGCCGTCACATCTGGGTTATTTCTACGTAATCCACACCATCGTGCATGTCTCTTTCTCAAATATGACTTTCTACGGCACCATCTTTCCCGTATGAGTAC
Source organism: Bombus affinis (assembly GCF_024516045.1). Lineage (NCBI taxonomy): Eukaryota > Metazoa > Arthropoda > Insecta > Hymenoptera > Apidae > Bombus > Bombus affinis. Next base: position 9,345,820 of record NC_066346.1, read on the forward strand.
GTCGAAACCGTAACAAATTAAAAAAAGAAAAATAAAGAAATTGAGTCTATTAGCTATTAAGCAAATTATAGTAATTCATCCACCAACACATCTCTCTTCCTCTCCTCTCCCACGTTTATGTCGGAACGCACACACCATGGATTTATGTCATATTTTGACCACTAGAACATTTCGATTTTAGTCACTTTCGAGTTATTACATTTAGCTTTAAGAATGAGCGAGCAAATTTTTTAGTTTTGAATACACCTTGAATGCAATATTGTTCGCAAAAATTGGTAAAGTCAACTAAGATTAAGGAGTTACAAAGCTACATGCCAGATGCACCGCAGATTAATCATAAACTAATGGATCGCAATAGAACTACCACGCTGATAAAAAATTGGTGCGCTTGGTATTTTTACAGTTTGAATTTTATTATCTCTTATAAAACGTAGGAGACGTACAAAATAAAGATATGAACTATTCAATATGTTATCTAATATAAGTTAAGAGGGAAAAACAAAAATCACAAAGTCCATTTCAAAAATGTGTATATTGTGTTATATGAAAACAATAATTATAATATGTATACATATATATCATTATGTTATAAGTTTATAAGAAAAGTATGTTTTTAAATTTATAAAAATTATTAGATGAATCTTATAATAATTTATACATCATCACTCTATCGATAAGGTAGAGAAGTATCTCTATCGACCGCGTTCGCATCAGGTTTGAAACTCGGCCAGTAGCATATTGATCATTCATAATCTCGTTTTTCGGTAGGTATTCTTCATATTTTGTTTGTTAGTGATTGATGCGCGACTTAGGAGAAGGCATTTTTAAACTGCAACCGAGAATCGTCAGTGAACGGTACCTCATGATTCTGTCTTCTTCTAACTTAAGGCAATCAAAAACTACATTCAGCATCGATGATTCTGACGAAAGGCATCGGTATAGAACGGTGGTAGTGGTAACACATTTATTTGCGGCATATTTTTGAGGTTAGGTGAAGGCTGGTCGCACAGTGATTTGATAACCATATCTCTAACTGAAGTCTTTTTATGAAGTGTCATAACGCATAACGTTCTTCTTACTTTGACAAAAGTGGACGAAACTTAACAAAGGAATAACGGATTTAAATGACAAATAATTATGGCAACGTCTGGTTCTAATAAAAAGCCAAGAGTAATAATTTTAGGAGGTGAGCATATTCCACTTCATATGATAGCATACAGCGGAAGTGACAAACAAAACAACTAAAAAGAAGTTTTATCGTTGAAACAGGATGCGGTTTCATAGGACGTAATCTCGTGGAATATCTACTGGATAACGATCTTGTGTCCTTTATACGTGTCGTGGATAAAGTGCCGCCGCAAACTGCTTGGCTGAATACTAAACATCAGCAATTATTCGAGCATCCTTTGCTCGAATTTAAGAGCGCAAATTTAATCAACATTGGTAATTTAAAGTTTGATAAGCGCCTATCTATTTTCAACGAAACAATTACGATAATAATTGTTTTGTTGAACATGTACTTCATAATTAGCCTTTGAATATTTATTTATAGTATCTTGTCAAAATGCATTTTTATCTGACAATCCGATTAATTTTGTAATCAATTGTGCTGGAGAAACAAAGAGCAGTCAAACAGATCCTGTATATAAAGAAGGAATTTATAAGTTGAGTATGAATTGTGCTCAACAAGCTGCAAAATTACAAGTTGATCGTTATGTAGAAATATCTTCTGGTAATTTTAGTACCTCTGACAAAGTATGTGAACTTTGATATTTTTGTATTAAACAATCTATTGCAAAGATTAGTAATCTGTAATATTTCCATAGAATTCTCTCAAAGAAGAAGATGCTGGAGAACCATGGACATTTGTTGCAAAGTATAAGTTACAAGTAGAGAATGATTTAAAAATCATACCAAATTTAAACTTTACAATCCTTAGACCAGCCATAGTATATGGCTGTGGTGATAGAAATGGATTAGGTAATAATAATTTATTGCCTAATAGAAAATGAACAAATAATTTGTTCAAATATTTTATATATGCAAATTAATTTCCCCTATGTAGCACCACGTTTAGTGGTAGGAGCTGTTTATAAACATTTGGGAGAAATGATGAAGTTACTTTGGGGACCAGATCTTCACATGAACACAGTTCATGTGAGGGATATAGCCAGGGCTATTTGGCATGTAGTAAATAGGCCAGAAACTGTAGGTCAAACATATAACGTTGTTGACGAAGGTGATTCAACTCAAGGATCAATCAGTGCTATAGTTTCAGAATTATTTAATATCAATCATGATTATTGGGGTACTGCACTATCTACACTAGCCAAAGTATGGAAGAAAATTTGTTACACTATTTCTTTCTCTTACTACTAAGAAATTCAGATATAATTTCTTTGAATTATAATGCAGGTTTTAATTCTGATGTGGGTTATTTTGTTTATTTATTTTAGACAGATATGAGTTCTGTTGTTGAAGAAGTCAATGACAAACATATGGGACCTTGGGCAGAAGCTTGCAATAAAGATGGTGTGGAAAATAGTCCTCTATCTCCATACATAGATCAAGAACTTCTTTACAATAAGCATTTATATCTACAGACAGGAAAATTATCGAGTGTTGGGTTTACATATCTTTATCCAAAACTCACAAAAGATGCTTTGAAAGAGGTAAATAATTATTTATGTGGCTAAGAGAACATAAATTCTAATGAGGAAGGTATTATGTCAATTATTTATTTATAGGTTCTTGATGATTATGTAAACATGAAGATATTTCCACATTCCTTGGTTCTATGAATTTTAGCAATATAGACTGCCAAGATCAAATATTGAAAAAGCTTACAATAATTTGTAAGCTTTTTAAAAGCTTACAAATACATAACATTTATGAAATAACATTTGGAGCGTTTCACCTTGTGCCTAGTAATCTATGCAAGTTACATACTCTATTGTATGTTACACACCTTACTCGTATTTTACCTTCTAACAAATATTGTTAGTCGAGTTTATAAAAAAGTACAGATGGAATATGAAGATTTCATGTATAAGCCTATTGCAAATGTGATAAAGTAGGAATTAATGTACTTAATTTTACTATAGTTTGAGGTATAAAATTTTTGCACCTTAGGGTTGCTAGTCAGTTTCGACATTATAGGAATAACTAAGTTGAAAAATATTGAAGAATAAAACTAGACTATTTACATGCCTAAACACGATATATTATAACATGTAATGTTATTTGGATAAATATTTTAGAGAATTATGTACATCGCCAAAATGCTTTTTATACTGAATTTTTCAAGACTGGAAGTATAAATAAAAACTGTTAAACAATTAATAAGATCTATAGAAGTAGAAGGATTTTGTGTTTTTATATCCATTGCATTCCACTTAATATGTATCTTCCAAAAGCTGTGACTCATAACTTAGAAATCTTTTTATTCCAAGTAAATGATATCTTATGGTTATATACATTTAATAAATTAGATATATTTAAATTATATAATGTATTAAATCAAGTACAAATAACATTAAGTTAGAAAATATTTCCAAACGCCAAACAAAAAAATTAATAAGTTTATTATATAAAGGTAAACATAATTTTTACACAAAATAATATATAATAAAATGGCAATAACTGCCAAGTAAAATTAATAGCATTACTATTCTGAAGCAATTGTTATTAATTTCATAATAAAGTTACTCATTTACGCATTTATTTACTTGTTTTACCTGTACCTTTGCAGTTCTTCGTAACTGAATGTTTTTCTAGGGCTAGGTATTATTTTTTACATATATTTTAACACAACCAACATCGATACACTGTTTTAATTTTATTTCAATCATTGGTTACAACAAGATACTGCATCAGAAGGGTCAACAATATCATTAAATATTTAGTGTATCGTTTTAATACTTTAAACAATAAGATTATAATTTGATGTAGTTCATTATACATAATATATTAAAATATATACTTTTAATATTTTTTAATATATATACAATCGTAGATAAAAATATTTACAAAGTAACTGCACCCTAAAAAACAGCATAATTATAGCAATACATTAATCGTGTATGTTCCAGTAAAAAAATGATAAGGATTTATGAAAAAATAAATTAATAAAGTTTTCTCGATATAGAATAAGTGCTATAATTAACGGCAATGATACAAACATCAAATTTCTTTTACCGGGTTTGCTTTTTCATATATATCTTATATAAAATAAAATATAATGTCTTGGCTATATCTACTCACTGTAATAAATTTTTTGAGGTAAATCGTGTAAATCTAAATTATAGTGCTGTGTAATAGGTACTGAGATTAAGTTAAAATTAAGTAATATAACATACCTACCCCTTGTATAGGGTGGCAATTATGGAGGTATATTTACTTGACTAGAGTCGCCGTACAACATAATTAATACTTTGTCTGTGTATGGCCAATACTATTGGATTGTTACTTTGTGAAAGAACTATTGCAAGTGAAATGAAATAATATGTACTATGCTCCTTATCATTTAGTAAAGGTACAAGTTCGAATGATATAATAGAAAATTAAATTTGATGCATAAATGACAAAAGTAGTATGAATAATACCTTATGCATATCCGAAACATTGCTTAGCGTAATGCAGTAAAGTAATAGATTATGATATTTCTAAATCAATGTATATAATAATTTATAAGATAAACAAATACTTTTTTTTTACATTGTAATCAAAATAGCCTCAATTCTAATATTTTTCTTTCATATAAATCGTTATACTCTAAATATAACATTTACAATACTTGCTGTTTCCTATTTGTAGCCTAAAGATAACAATGTTTATTGCTTTGTATTTCAATACTGTGTAATCAATCTTTTGAAGCAAATAAAACGCTCAGATAACAGCACGGCGACTCTATTTTTTGCTTTCTCTTTTTTTTTTTTTTTTTTTTTTTTTACAAAGCTTGAAACTTATCACATTCACTCAATTAATCAAAGATATTATGATACCAATCCAACTCCATACGTTTCAATCCATTTCAAATTTACGAATGTTGTCTTATAAATTGAAAACTTTTTATATAAGGTACAAATTAACGCAAATAAATGATTTTTTATATTAAAATTACGTTCATAGCAGACAAAACAATATCGCGCTTAACAAATACAGTACATTATGCTGCTAAAAAGTAAAATGATCAAAATACAATTTAATTCTACAAACATTAGTTAAGATTTGTATACAATAAAATCAAAACATTTTTTAAAATGACAAATGCGTAATATTTGCCATGGAATATTTTGTCGCCATATTAATTATTATATCTCTTTTTCTTTATTAATGCTTTTGATCTATCTTTTCTTCCCTTAAAAATAATACCTTTTTCTTTACAACTATTTTTTTGTTCTTTTTTTTAAATTCCATTAATGTTAGAAAATTGTACAAGCTTAATAATTAACATATACATACAGTGCAAAAAATATTTAAAAATATTTTAAGAATTTTAATGCAAAAAGAAAAATGAATTCATGAGCGATCAGTTACTAGTTGCCTACTATTATATATCAATTCTTGTTTCTTATTTAACTCTAAGAAGAGTAACAAATACCTTCAACAAATATAAAAGTATACCACTATATGTCAGTAACATAAAATGTAACAGGTCGTGTTAAATATGATAACAAATGGAAAACAAATCATTTAAATAAAAATCACAAAACAGGCATTCTATCTGTGAAATGTTTATGTTTCATAACAAACATAATTTGTTGTAGAACTGTCAAGTCAGTAAATAGCTATGATAGTTTATCTTTAATTGAGATTCTAATAATCGTGATCGTAGAATATGTAACGAATTTCATAAATAGTGTTTAAATGAAGTTACTTATTTTCATAAAACTGCAATCAGATCTTGTGAAATTTTTCAGTAATCCACTAGTACTGAGTTTTCATAAAAATAGGTAAATCATGAGTTATATTCAAAAAAGTTTAGTTATAGAATATACAATATAAAAAATCTCTATTAATAGCAACATCATTTCAACACAAGGCAGAATAATTTTTTCAAAAATGACTTTAAATTATATGTTTAACAAATTATCTCGTACAAAGATGTAAAACTCTGTGTAATAAATATATGGTAAAATCTCTAGCATGTGCAGATTGAATTAATTCTATTTTTACATGATTTCATACTGTGCTTGTAGTGACTATATTATTGCATAAATTCAGTGTAATGTGATCATTTAAAATAGTACTGAATGTAAAATGTAATAAATAACAATTAATGGAGGTACAATAATAACATGACATATCTACGTCTCACTCTAAAAGATATAGCTTATTCTATCAGGTACTGTGTTGGGTTTTTCTGTCATGGTAACATGCACCAGTCTGGAATATGTTTATAATTTTCTTTCGCATTTTTCACTTTTTGCTTTTGTATGATGTAGTTAACTTTAAATATCTTGTACAACATAAGGTTTATTTTTATCATATGAACAGGAAAAAATACATATATTATATTATACATTTCTAGTGATTAAATTAATATTATGATTTAAAATTGTTTCGATTCTTTTTGTAGATTTTTTTTATATTACAAAATTTTAATGCTATTTTTACAAATTTCATTATTTTTTCCTGTTCTCAAATGTCTCAATAGTGTATAATACAGTTATCAAACTTGTAGTATAAAAAAGATTCTGCTAAATTATATAATATGGACATTTCAGATACATTTTTTAAAAATGTTTGTCAACGTCTTATTTTTCAATAAAATAAATATTTGCCAAGATTTGCGATGCTATATGTATACTTACAGTATTTGTAATAAAAGAAAAACCTAGACTATACTTTTAATACATAAAATCTGATTATATAGTACTTCTTTTTAATTTCTTAGAACCTAAGAATCATCTCTTGCTAATTTAAATTTAGTTAATGGAAAACATAAGATTTTGGAATGATCAGTACTATTGCTCTCTATAAAAGCAATATATATCATGAAATAAATTAGGCCATACCCGTAATTTGGATATTTAACAATTTTGTCTTCTAGTGTGAAGGAATGCATTATTTACTTTTTCACTATTATTCGAAATATGATATTTTATGAACATACTCATAATTAACAAACACCCAGGTGCACATCAAGAATTTTCATATCATCCCACTTGCTTATTTTTCATTTTCATACTTTTCTTTTTTTAATAGATGTCAATATACATATGAGCAAGTTACCTAATGAATATTATTAAGTATCATTTGCATGATATATCTGTGCCACGGTATTATTTCATACAAAATGAAATCTAAAAATTACTAGATTCCTTGCCGAACTGCTAATGCAGAAATACTGTGTTATCAATAATAACTTGCTTTCAAACATTATATACAAGATAATAGTTGAAGTGTCCAGATTCAACGCACTTTCAAAACATTATTATTTACATTAATCATGTATGCGTTAGTATTTTTATTCACAAGTTATGTCGTGTTAAACTTGTAAAATATAGTAACTTGCATTGCTTCTAACTTCCTTGAGAATTCTGTTCTTGTAATTCATACATACGTATGTATGTACTTTTGTGTGTATATTCATCTTGCAATCAAATGATTCAAGTTGCACGAAAAGTTTTACATCCTACCTGTTGCATGGAAGCATAGGAAGAAAATGTGAACACGCAAATATATTGCCTAATGGTTTCATCCATTTGGTCCAAGCGCCGGAACAGATATACATATAGGTTTTGGTAAGGACGTATCTCCATCTGGACAACCAGAATTATTATTTAAACTGCTATTGCTACTGCCTAAAGTACAATTGACCACCGTAAGCTGTGTGCCATCTAAATCTTGTTCTGGCTCTTGTTCTTGTTTTTGTGTACTTAAGACAACACTGTCCATTGTTTTGTACTATATTTCAAGACATATATTAGTTTCATATATAAAATTATTTAATCATTTTGTATTATTCAAAATGAAAATTTTTCGCACCTGAGAATTTTTTGTTATATGAATATCTTTCGGTTCACCATTTATTTCCCATGATGGTAATAAAGGCTCTTTTACACAAGATTCAAGAATTCCATTAGATTTGCCACCCTGCAATGATATATTTTCATAGAACTGTTTATTCAAATATAAGCTTATGTTTATATACACTACAAAAAAACATTTACATACTTTCGTGTCTAAATGTGGGTTAGTTGTGATTGGAGATGTGGGACAAAGAACAGCAAGTTCAATTTCATTAGGTGTTATTCTGGTATTCATCTGTTGACTCACTGATGTAGAAGACTGATCCGCGCAACATCTATTTCCATTTCGTACCGAAGCACGACCTTTTGTAGATTGCGCACTTTCTCTCAAAATACGAGCATTCTCACATTTTTTTCGACAATATATACTGCACAGGCAAATTGTAATAAATCCAATACTTATGCTTACACCAAGAATTACACCTAAAATAAGTAAATATGAAATAATTATAAGATTAAATTTTATTACTTTAATTAACTTCTTGTACAATTGAAGCAAATAAGTTTGTTTACCAAGACTCTGATCGGGTTTTGTATTTTGTGGTGGTTTTTGTTCATCTGGAGGACTTGGTACCTTTGATGAACCGCCAGTAATAATGATTATAGGATCTGACGGTTTACCATAACCGGCCTTTGTCATAGCTTGAACCATGACAAAATACCGTTTTCCTGGAGTTAGACCAGGTAAAGTTGTCGATGTTTTATTACCAAGTACTGTTACATTTCTCCATGCTGTGGCTGAATCCGTTAAGTCCATTGTATATATAACGAAATAGTTCTGTATTATACCATTTATATTACTCGGTTCCTTCCATGCAATTCGGACTTTTGTATTATTTACTAAAAACCATTGTACTTCTTCTACTTTGCCAGGGACTGAAATAAATTGTTAAATTACCATTTCTGTAATACGAACGTACAAATAAATATAATTTATTTCTACACTTACTATCTTCATTCGTATAACATTCTACAGATTCGCTATAAAAATTGCTTTGGTTTGTATTATTTTGAATGGCCCTTACTTTAAACTGATATAACGTAAATGGTCTGAGTTTGTCAATATTTGCTTTTGTATCATTCCTATCAAGAGGATGTTAAAAATATTTAGTGCAAAGATGTTGATTGAAATTATAATGAAAAAAAGATTATACATAATTTATATTACGTACAATATAAAACATTTAGGACCGTCTGAATTTGCGACATGAATTGCATGATAACATAATTCAAAAGAGTTCACTTCATGCACACCATTTAAGGACCATGTAACATTTATGGAAGTAGGTGAAACAGGAATTGCTTCCAAGGCCATTGGTACATTATCTGATTAATAAAAGAAAAAATGATATATCTAATTAACTCGTTTATGTTATAATAAAATTTATATTTATAATATACTTACTTGTATCAAGTTGAATAGTATGTATTTGTTTTGTTAAACAGCCTGTTGTTTCACCAGAACTTATCATACATAAGCCCATTGTATAAGAAACATTTACATCTAATTATGAACAAAAAATAAATACATAATTAAAGAAGAACACAACATATACATAATTTTTTGGAAATGATTCTGACCAATACCTACCAAGATTAGTAAATACATATTCTGTAACATTTTGTGGTAAAAAAATAGTTGCTAATTTATGTCCACTTTGATTCTCACAATAAATTTGCCAAAGATCAAATTCCGTTTCAATTATGTTATTTTCCCTAACATTTATTTTCCATTTCATCTAACATGACAAAATTTATTTCAATATTATAGAAATACAATATAATATATAATAATATTATATATTATTCATATATATATATGATATATATAATAAATATTATATTATATACAATAATACAATAATATTAAAAAGATTTGATTAACAAAATTTGTATACTAACCTTTACAATTGAAGCATTTATTATTAATACTTGTACATCCACAACATTTTTGATAATAAATTGATTAGATTCAGCTGGTGGCATAGTTACAGTAATCCATTCTAATTGCGATTCGCTCACGTTAGGCCAACCTTGTTTTGTTCTGGCTAGTACTCGTAGGTCGTATTGTGCTCCAGGTATTAAATCTTCAAGAATATGATTAGTAATCTTCAAATAAAATTAATACAAAAGAGTGTACAAAAGACTGTACAAAAAGAATTACATACATACCAGAAAATACATAAGAATCCACGTCAGCGGGTAAGTGAAGAACCCGAGAAGATGGATGTTCATGCAGTCTCAACTGTAATTTATATTGTACCACAACACCACGAGACTCCTTTTTAGGTAATGGCTCCCATGATACATTTAACTTTGTACTACTAAGTATATTCGCGTTTACTTTTGGTGCACCTTTAGGAACTGAATAAAGAAAATAAACTATACTTTTGGCTTTTTGTTACGTTTATGATAAAATTTAAATTAAAAAATAACGCACCACTTGGGTCTGTAGAACACAAAATGGTGGCTGATTGATCGCTAGGACCATAATTGTTCCACACTCGTATGTAGAAGGAATAATTAGTATATGGTTCAAGAAGCTTCGTCACTTCTACTGACGTAGAATTACCCGGTTCAGGTGGAGAAACTTCTTCTTTGCCTCCTTCTTGATGAACACAACATAAGATGTTGAAAAACATTATAAAATATTTAACTAACCACTATATAAAATATTTAACTAATTATATAAATATTTCTATGTATATTAAATCGTTTAAACTTACCTACGGGACTATAATGGACGGTATAAGCTGTAATACTGCTATGTGATAGAGACTTTGGTGGTTCCCAGGAAATAAAAATTTTAACGGGTGACAGAGCACGACATTTTAAAGAGGTAGGTGCAGCAGGACTATTACGAGATGTGTTTACTTGAAGCCGACCTGCGGCCCAAATTTCTCCCACAGAATTTACAGCAACACATTGATAAATACCAGAATCAGATGGAACTGTTGCTGATATTGCAAGTTCCATCTTATTAAATTCTTTTGTATATATAGTCCTACGTCCTGCAAAAACAGTTTATACATAAATTATACGTATTATAATATGAATATAAATAAATATTGTAATGAATAACTTTACCATTAATTGTTATATTCAATGAATCTTTTAACCAATATATTTTAGGCACAGGTAACCCTTGTGCTTGACATTCAAATCTTGCGGTTCTCCCATTTGGACATACTTGATTTGTAGGTATCTTCACAAATGATGGTGGTATTAATATATCCACTGTTACATTCTGAAATGTTTTTTGCAGCATGTTATTAAAATTATGAACAACTATGTTCATACTTAATAATAATTTTTAATAACTTACTTGAATCTTCACATTATTTGTAACAAAGTTCTTTACAGAACATACATAAACTCCTGCATCAGATGCACTCACATTTACTAGTGACAATATATTAATACCAATACTAGAATTAAGCAAAATGCGAGGTTGTGCAACATTATGATTACCTAAAAATGAATAAATCACTACATTTGTATATTATAAATATAATCTATATATAATGTTTGAGTCCCAAGCAGCATGATCGCGCTATTTAGATTTTCTCAAAAAGTCCCAGTACATTTGAACGCAATAATTTTTATTGATCAAAACTTGAAATATTTATAAACTAATTTACGCATATATAATAATATAGATGTATTTCATAAAGTAACAAATATGACAAACGCTATTGTGCCGCAATCGATTAAGGCAAGCACTATCGCGCTGCTCGGGATTTTTCGACCCTGTTTTTTCAATGACCCCTGGGACTCAAATGGTTAATATATGTATATCAAATACCAGTATAGCGAGGAATAAATGACCACATCATAAGTGGTGGTGGATATCCAGATGCAGCACATACTAAACTAAGATTCGATCCATTTAACAACCAATGATTGTATGAAATTTGTGGAAATAACAATGGTGGTATATGTGATCCATTACCCTCTGGTCGTGAAATAACAGTTAATTTTGCTTCCTTACTTTTTTTGGTTTTCTTTAGGAATTCATTATTTACTATGCATCTGTGAATATAGATAATATATTATATAGTTTTCTCTTTACTAATTTAATTTCACGAATTGTTTTGATCACAATTGTATGATACTAGTACGGATACAAACCTATATGAACCAGCATCTGATAACTTCGTTGCTTTTATATACAGAACACCTGGTGGTACCATTATATACTTACTACTGCAAATTAAATAATCTCAATTAATATAAAAAATAATTTCATTGTTAATTCTTGACAAAAATTACTTACTTTAAATTACTCTGATTGGGCAACAATATTTTTTCATTATGCTGCCATGTGATATTAGGAGGAAAAGGAACACTATCTATTAAACAAGATAATCTTGCAATTTCACCTTCTTGTACAGTTATATTTTCTGGTGACTTTTTAAATACATGGGCAAGTTCTAAACAAATATAATTATATGTTTTAACATCATCTATAAAATCAGGAAGCTTAATAACAATATGTTAAACAGAAAACTTACCTGCTATGTGAATAAATGTAGGAGATGATCTTAGAAGCCCTAAATTAGTACGTGTTACACAACGATATTCATCTTTGTAATAATCTTTAAAGTTAACTGTAGTAGAGTTTTTTTCTTTAAACTTTTGCACCATCTATTATAACAATAAAATAAAATACTTAGTTGATTTAATTTTAAGATAAATAACAAATAAAATTTTTCAATATGTACCTTATGTAAGTGAAGAGAACCATTCTTGAGAATAGTACAACGTGCAATACCGCATGGTGGTGCAGGTATTCCATTGTGTAACCAAGAAATATTTTGATTTGGTCCAGTTATACAAGTAAGTGTAACTCCTTTTTTTCCTAATATCACATGACCACTAGGTTGAATTTCTAATGTTATGCCAGAACTTTTGATTGGACTAATGTTGAAACTTTCTGATTTTGACACGTTTTTGTTATATAGACCAGTTCCAATTTCTTTGACACCTAAAGTATAAAACATAAAGCACTATCTAAAAATGTACTAGCTTACAATTTTTATAATGATGTGTTAAAAAATATTTTGAATATTATAAACTGTCACATTCAAGATGGCATTACATCACCCCCCCTCCCCTCTATCAATATTATGAAGATGAAATTTAATATATTATATAATAGAATGTAAAGTAAATAAAACATAAAATTATCAGATGATTCTGCAAATGGAAAATCAAACTTACAGCATAACTAATTTATGGAATACATCTAGAGTATAATGATTATAAAATCATTGTTATATTATATATAGTATATTATGTCACATTTATGTTTTAATTTATATATTTAGGAACAGAAAAAAAGGACATATATCCCATTTGTTTACTAAAAAAAATATGATAATTTTCACATAATTTTGGTATAAAAAGGATGATATGTGATCACTGAATTCAAATGTATACATATATTCATGTAAAATTATACTAATCGAAATTTTAAATCATTAGAGTAAATCTACCATATCATAATTCAAATAATCTTTTACCAATGAAATATCTAAATATTTTAAACTATTTGTTTTACAACAATTTCTTTTCATACATGTCACAGTAATATAAACAAAATATTTAGGAAATATAATTATTTTTCTCAAAAGGCTATATAATCGAAAATATTCGAATTTTGACTCTTATTTTAATCAGATAATGCACAGTTCGTAAAAAAAGAAAGAGTATCAGGATTGTAACCATCTATAAGAGTACAAAAGAACGAACGTTAGGCGCGTGGTCCAGCGTGTATCAGTTTGGCGAATATAAACAGATTAGATTGACGGAGAGAAGGGAGACGCACCTGCGGCATAAGCGGGCTTTAGCACTTCTGTAAACAAGATGCTCAGTAAAAGTACTCGCGCCGCCATATATTCACACTCATTGGCACTAGTTTCACTGACAAATCTTGGCCGAAATACGCCGTCGGTTTGGTAGACTTTTCTGCGAAATTCGTCGCCGCATGTTTGACATCGCCTGCAAGAGTTTTTGGCCGTTCCGTTCGCCGAACTCTTACCCCCCTTTCAGCTTCGCTCTAGCTTCTCACATTATCGTTAAGATTGACAATATATCGTCACCGAAAACTCGAGGACGTCGACAATACCGAGAGTTACACGGTCGTCGCGAATTATGCTCGATTAGCTTCGTTTGCATTAGCACGCGATTCATTCGTTTCTTGCCATCTTCTAATTCGCTACTACCCTTGTTTGTAATTATTCCAGTGAGGAAAAGATGTACAAAATTCTAGATTGCGACCCACAGCGCCGATGCGAGAAATTTTTGAAGCAGAATGATATTTTATTACGCAGCGTCGCATATTATACTTTGCCCAATTTCCCCATATTTTGACCAATAACATTATCAGAAACGTTTACGTAGAAATGATCGATGATGACAACATGCGTGTTATTGTTGTTGTATCGTCGTATAGTTTAAAAATGTAAACTGTTTAGTCTATGCAAAAGCGACTTTATGCGATTATCTAATGTTCTATGAAATGTGAATTTGATTGTAACAATTTAATAACAAGTATTTTTATATATGAAAGGAATACCTTGTAGTACTGTATTCAATTACAAGTATCTTGGTATATATAACGTTGATTCGTTAAGGAAGGAATACCTAACCTTCAAAATTTAAATTAAATATGGCGCGACAGAGTGTTGATGCAGATTGTGAGAAAATGCATAATTTATTAGACAATAAGAATATTGACTTAGATAATTGTAGAAAATTAATTAAATCGTACATTGATTTGGTAAAGTATCAAAATTTATCAAGCTTTTTAAAAGATGTTGATTTATTGTACGCTACTAAAAAAAACTGACTACTGGTTTGTTTACAGCATCTTTATAGTGCTGCTTTATTTTGGGCAGACAAAGTTGTTTCATTAAGTAACGAAGATCCTAAAGATATATGCACCTTGGCGCATTGTATGTATCTAATGAAACAATATCATAGAGCTGCTCATCTTATTAGAAATCGTGGATTGGAAAAGGTAAACTATAACTTTGAAACTTTTAATAATGTCATAACATTGTTATATACATTTTTTTTTATTACATTAATATTATATTACTTATTATTATATTACTATATTAATATTATATTATATTAATATTATATTACTTTATAGACAGATGTAATGTGTCATTATCTAACAGTAAGAAGTCTGTTAGAAGCAAAAGAATACAATGAAGCATTACAGGTTATTAAAGAATCAGAAGTATGTACAAACATAACACAGTCAGGTTTTGGAGATCGTGCAGATATATTAGAAGATGCACCAAAAAATGTGATTAAGTATAAATAATGTTCTTCATAATTTCTTTCAAATATTATTTTTGTAATGTGATGAACTTTATAGATTAGTTTGTATTTTGTGATAGGTACACAGTTCAATATTGTATGTGAAAGGAAGAATATATGAAGCTTTAGATAATAGGGCAGTAGCAACTGACTGTTACAAACAAGCTCTACATTGTGATGTATATTCATATCAAGCATTTGAAGCATTAGTTCAAAATCAAATGCTTTCAGCTGCTGAAGGTATTAAAGTGTATATGTATAAATTTCATGTAATAACAGATACAAGTAATTTTATGATACATATAATTTGAATAGAAAAGGAACTTCTGGAATCTCTTCCCTTTGCTGAACAATGCACAGAAGCTGAAGGAGAGCTCTTACGACTATTATATGAAAGTAAATTGAAAAAATATCAAGAACCAAATACAAAGCAACCACTTGCAACATGTAGTGTTATGGGAGTTCTTGTCACAGATAGATTATTAGGTAATTTGGATATGGAAGTTACAGAAGCAGAGAGATTGTATTATAATTGTGATTATCACAAATGTTTCTCTCTCACAGAAAGGTAATATAATATCCTCTTATGTATGTATATGAATTTATATAATCTTATAATCTCTATCATATATTTTAGAATATTAAAAAAAGATCCATATCATAATTCATGCTTACCAGTACATATTGCCTGTTTAGTAGAACTAAAAAAAACTAATGGTAATTATATTGCACTTCTATATAGAAAAAGAATGTGCAATTAGAAAGAAATTTTGTACATTATATAATCATTTTTCAGCTTTATTCTATTTAGCACATAAATTAGTTGACTTATATCCAGACATGGCCTTAGCATGGTTTGCTGTTGGATGTTATTATTATAGTCTAGGTAATTATGACTTCTATTTGATAATTCTAAAATTAGTTTGTATTCTTACTTTATAAGATATTCCATTGTTTTGATAATAGGAAAAAGTGATCCAGCACGAAGATATTTAGCAAAAGCCACAGCACTGGACAGATTATTCGGTCCTGCTTGGTTAGCTTATGGTCATTCCTTTGCAGTAGAAAATGAACATGATCAGGCAATGGCTGCTTATTTTAAGGCTTCTCAGTTAATGAAAGGTTGTCATCTGCCACTTTTATATATTGGACTTGAATGCGGATTAACAAATAATCTTAAATTGGCTGACAAGTTTTTCCAACAGGCTCAAGGAATAGCTCCAAACGATCCATTTGTTATACACGAGATGGGAGTTATATCTTTTTACAATTTAGAGTAAGTATTATGATGTCTATTGTAGTATTATCCCTGAGATTGAGTTATTCTAATATGCAAAAAAGAGGTTCAAAATTCACTCTGCAACCTGATTAGTGTACTTCCACCCTTCCCCGGTTTTTGGAAATCTGTCTAATTTATCAAGAGTTGTCGTTTCATCGAATACAGTTACAAAACTGCTGAACGGCAGTTTAAGGAAGCCATGAAAAGAATTCAAGGTGGTCTAAAGGATGTTATTCTACCTAGTAAATGGGAGGCACTTTTAAATAACTTGGGTCATACTTGTAGAAAAATGAAGAAATACGGAGAGGCATTAGAATATCATCAACAGGTTAAAAAATTTTAATTGACATAGAAACATGCTGTTTCCTTAAAATGTCAATTTAAATTACGAGCTATCAGATAAATTTCCTAATAATGATTGCAGGCATTAATGTTAAATCCATTAAATGCATCAACTTATTCAGCAGTGGGTTTCATTCATGCATTAATGGGAAATACACAAGAAGCTGTTGATGCTTTTCATAGAGCTCTTGGACTTAGGAGGGATGATACTTTCACAACAACTATGTTAACTTATGTTATGGAACAACTTATAGAAGAATCGCCCCCTTATCCTGGTATATACAAAAAATGTTCAATTTTCAATGTATTTTTATTAAATGTACATTCTATCTGATTATAAATGAATTCTTTTTTAGGTGCACCAGTTGATATTCCAAAATATGAGTACCCTGCGACTGAACATCAAGAAACAGATAATGCAGAACCTTTAGAAAATGCAAATAATGTAGCTGGGTCAGGAAGTCAAGATATTGATAAATTAAGAGTAAATTTATTTTCCGGATGGGGAGAAGATTCCAGTAAAACTGAAGATACTTCTGATAAAGTG
Source organism: Bombus affinis (assembly GCF_024516045.1). Lineage (NCBI taxonomy): Eukaryota > Metazoa > Arthropoda > Insecta > Hymenoptera > Apidae > Bombus > Bombus affinis. The sequence continues at coordinate 9,363,359 of NC_066346.1, forward strand.
GAACGCAATCCGCGTGACGTAGTTGTGAATTATTCCACTGACATTAGTTCCGAAGTTGAAATGTTAGATTCGTCGACTGCTCATATAGAATAGTAAAAATGCGCAAATTTTTTTATATGATAAATAGATTTGTGTATGTAATAAAGCAATTGGTTTGCTACAAACATTCCTTTTTTGTTCAGAGAGTTATCCTTTATTATATATTCTACTCATTTTGTATATAAATTTGATACACACATGCTTAAATAATTAATATTTACCCACTAGAGATGTGCGGGTATTTGAGCTTTGATTCGGGTTGGATCAAGATCCCGAAAGTTCGTCGATAGATAAACATATTTGGGTACCCGTCATTACGGGGATTGGTTTACGTTTGGGAATCTGATGTTCAATTCAGAACATAATTTTTCTGTCATTTTGTACTTAAACATAGTTTAACGGTACATGCTTAAACTTAAAGTACAAGTTTGCCTTAAACTTGGTTTAAGTACAAGATGATAGAAAGATTATGTTCTGAATCAAGCATTAAATTCCGAATCGCAAATCAGGTCTCGAGATTAACGGATACCCGAATACGTTTATGTATCGACAAACTTCCGAGATTCTGATTCGAACCCGAAAAAGATTTCCGACGTAACTCTGCAATTTTAGGTATCCGCACACCCTTATTACCTACATAACCTATTATATTGCTTTAAGTAAAAATCATATTACATGTAATAATAACTTTACAAATTTGTAATTATAATTATTTATTACGAATATTTAATATCTTAAACCAAATTTGTACTTTCAAAAATTTTTGTTTATTTAACATATTATTCACCAATATATAAAATCTGAATTTGAAATATTACATATTAAATGATACAATTTTGTATCTTATTGCACATATAAAATTCCACAATCGCGCGCATTCGCGAACTGCGCCGGTGGTTTCCAAAGATGGAACCTGCGGGTGAAAGGGGGAAAGGGAGGAATAGAGATCTTCAATTCAGTTCACAGAGTGGAGCAATGTGGAGAAGAATGGGCGTTCCGTCTCCATCGTTTCTGTATCGACACTAAATTGAACCCAAGAAAATAAATTTTACTTTCAAAGAACCAACAAATTAATTATAAATGGGCGATTTTGGGAGTTGAAATAATTAAAATATTATCCCCCGGCAAGTAATTAAACAAACCCGGTGGGATTAAAGTATCCCAAAAATCTTTTAATGTAACACGATAATTGTTGATTAAACAATTTACTAAAACTCGTGTATTTGATTCTTCGCTACTAAATTAAATAAAAAAAAATCTTATTAAATTTATATGCAATATCAAGTTTATATAATTCATTGAAGTACGTTACGAGTTACCACTTTGAATTCAGTGGAGAACAGCGATCACAGAACAATTGAAAAATTCGTCAAGGCTCAATCAAAGATCGACATGCTTACGTTAATGCAATTGGTAAGTCGTTATATTCCTTTATAAAAATTCTATATCCCTTTTTTCTAATTGTTTCATATTTATTTTTTCACGTCTATGTATTATTGTTTTAATTACGCCTTATTTTTCTATGGACCTCGTTCTTTGACTTCTCATGCGGTCGATTGGTAACCTACTTTACAATTTCGTTAGTACTATGGTGTCGCTTCGAAAGGAAAATTTGTCATGTAAATCATGTGCTGGTACACGGTGATAATTATAACGTAGAACCTACATAGAATATAAAACCGAATACGAGGAATGTCCTGCGTCCTCACTTGTAAACAAACACGCGAATCGTACGTTGAGCCGCAACGCGTCCACGTGCAAAACACGTTGCGTTTCGTACGCTGATATTCTTCCCCTTTCTCTCCATATGCGTGTCGCGCCTTCTGATATTGTCCTTAACCCTTCGTCAGTCATTTTGAAGGTATTGAACAGAAGTAATAAAGAATTTGTTGCAATTTAATTTCTCCTAAAAACTGTCTGTCTTCAAATTCTACGAAGATGTACGATACCTTTCGCAAACATAGTACGGGACTATGTATTAAGACAAAATTTATATCATTGCAAATAGTTGGATTAGTAAACCAAAAAATTATTAAATTAAGTAAGAATGTAATTTTTATATGAAACCATAAATAAGTATTAGCATATATGATACATATATAAATTTTTGTTACACTATATGTATATATATTCCTGTTCTTATGTAACATTCTTACAATATTCTAATTTCATCTTTCACTTCGTGATGTAATTAAATTTCTCTTCAGAAATCTAAGTTTCTCCTATATTTGCTACCTTGTACATGTATATACATATATATAAATATATACATATACATATATATTTATATATATACATATAATGTCTATAGAGATATATGACTTTTGTAAAAATTATCGATATCAATAATGCAACCCTTGTATGATTCAACGTGTCAGAATGTTATACAATTTTAAGGGCGTAGTAAATGTTACAATGTTAACTGATGTAATACGAAATGATAATTACGTATTCGAATCGATTATAAGCGTCCTTATGTCTAGTACGCCTTTGAACTTGACAAAGTTGAATTCTACGAAGTTTGGAATTCTCGTTGAACCTCTAGAATGCCTCGATGTATTCCCCTGCCCTGCAAAATTTTTTTTCCGAATTCCTCGAACGCAAACTGGGAGTGGCGTCCTTCAGGCTCCTGTTTTCGTTATTCTGTACCGAAAACTCGAAGCATAGTTTGCTGATATCGTTCGTAGCGATGACTTCGAGGAATTCAGTGGTAGGTGATACGCATTAAATTTCACGATCTTTAAACGTGAACGAAACGTTTTTTAGCGTTCGAAATCATTTTCTAATTCTCCGTGTAGTGTATCTTCCGAGGAATCGTGCAAGTTCTGAAATTTCATCACTTTTACCGGAAATTACGCAAGGAAAATCGGTTGACGTAACGAGCGACGCGATCGATTCGAATAGCCGTTAATCAAAAGTATGCTACTAAAAAGACTTTACAAATTAGATAAAAATAATAGCATCAATTTCTACAATGTTTTCTTAACATTGAAATACAAATATGTGTATAATTTACGTAGTGAACCCCGCAATTCTAAACATTCCGTGTAGCGTCCATACTTCCTGTAGCGTCTACTCACATACGCGTTACAGTTAATTATCAATCGTAAAAATTAGTGGTATATTATTTATTTTCAATTGCTTGTTCATAAAGGAAAAATAAAACGAATAATAATTCAATCGGTGCCACTATGGAAGGAAAAATGGTGACAGTGTTCCTCTATTATCTCTTTATAACATTATACCTTGTTATCGCAATACCAAACATACCAAACGTGATCATTTAACCAGAGACAAACTTTGTCTCTATTTCAAACATTCAATTTGAAATATTCTAACGACTGATTCTTTTCTTTTCTCTTTTGCAGCTAGATTTATCGTGTGATGCCGATGGAGTGAAAATATCCGACACACCTGATTGGAACAATGATATATCGCATGGCCAGCAAATGCAAGCGTCACGCGACCAGGACCACATACAGCTGCAACAACGTGAACAGTTGCATCGCGACAAATTACAACAACAACGAGATCGCGACAGTGACCGAGAACATCTACATCAGCTACAGTACATCGGTAACTTGCTATTAGACTCTCCGCCGGCGACTAACTTCCAAGGATACTCACACGATGCATCTTGCACGCAACCCAATAAGAACAACAATATCGATGGTAAAAGTTCCGTTTCCTTTGTCCTATTTTTATATAATCGTATGTGACCGTCTTGTTTTGATTTTTGGATAAATTCACAGATTGGCTGTTAGTCCTTCTGTTATGATGGATACGGTTGACGATCGAATGTGATCAAATAATATACAGAGATAGGAGATATTATTTGATTTGTTATGTGAATATAAGGTTATTTATTTTTACCCGATACAAAGATAGAGGAGGCATTTTAAATGTATTTTTTATCTTATATGAGTAAATCGTGTACTTTTAGATTCATTAGATAAGGATAAAATCAGCGAGAATCTGCTCCTGTGATCTCTCTTCACTATAATTAATAATCTGTTTTACGATTATTAACAAAATAATCAAAGACCTTTGTTTTTGTTTTATAACTACCATCAGTTTTATGACTAATCTTCGTATAAATTTAATTATCGGTTCCAATATCTGCTTAACGAGTTACATTGTTACCTCTTTTTCTTTTTTTTAAAGATTCAAGATATAAGAAAATTTGTTCTAATCGCCTGCTTAGTTGTTTCAAAACTAACGAGCGCGTACGTTCGTCGTTTGTCAATCGATAGTCCTCGTTGCGCTGTGTCGTATTTTCTTGTGATTTTATTTAAAACGGCAACGTATTTTGTATTTTTTCTCTCACGTTAGGAGACATGTCAATTTCGGATTTATTTGGACTGGGTTTACCTCGGGGATCATTGTTAGGCAGCCAGTCAACAGCTGCGTCCGGTTGCCGTAATTATCAGTATCAGGGTCGCAATCAAGGATCTTCTCAGCATTATCAGGTGACATTTCCTTTTATTTTTTATATTATGCCTAAAATTCTCCCAACTGCCTGAGATATTTCAGTCTCATGTAAGTCAAGTAATTTCGCTATTTACGTCATACTTATCAGAGATAATTACCCTTCCAGTAATTTGTAATAATACCTCATAAATAATAATGTTTTTTTTATTTTCGACAAATCACAAAATAAAAATTAAATAATCTATAGTGTAATAAAATAATTATTAAGTAATTATTAAGTTTAATTAAATTCTATGAAGACCCAACTATGGTCTTCATTCTATGGTTGGAAAGGTTCCTATATATTAATAAAATTTGCTTTGAATCCAAAGGTTCTAGAAGGACCATTATACATGAGCGATAATTTAACGATTTCTGTGAATACGTTTTAATTACTCGAAATGTACGAGGAACTCGAAGATCTTTAAAATGTTTTTCTTTCAATTTATGAACGTCACGTGTTGGATATGATAGTGAAAATCTCGAATAGAAATGAAGTAGGCAGTATTCTGAAACGTTTGCCGGCTGGCAATGCAATAACCGGAACAATGATTATCCTCATTGGAGTGACTCCAACTGCTCCTCGAACTTCCTTTTCCGCCCGTCGCGCGGCTAATTTTTTTGCACAATAGGGACCTCCTGGATACCTGATGTATCGATTTTCAATATATTTTGTTGCGACCAATACCTCCTAACATCCATTTAGGATAGCGCAAATAACGATAACGGATGGAGATAATAAAGTCTGCGACGATAAAAATAATATTTTGTAAAATTTTAAAGCCAACCGGAGAAATCCAAAACTAAGTACATGTTGTAACGTACAGCAATATTTTAATGGATTTCTTTTCTCACAGTGATAAATATCATCAGTCATGTTATCAATAGGTTAAAAGTTATTTTCTTTGTAAAATAACATAAATAATAATAGAAAATTATTGCAATTTAAATTGCAACGATAGTTAAATAGTACTATACGCGGTCGAAAGGGGTAAAAGCAAGAGAGATCCATGTGAAAGTCGTGCCTTATCGACCAGACACTTTAATGGACATTTTATCAGGCTCTTCTCGTCGCCTTTAACGTTATTACCTTCACCATTTGCTGGATGCATCTGTACATAAAGGACCGACAGGACATCGAAATGCGCGTATTAGAGCCGACATATAATACGTTGGGCAAAATAAATTACGCATAGCCGCGCGCGTTAGTGCGACCCGAATTCCAGGGTAGCCAAGAATTTACAAGCTTGAGCCAAACGGCTCTATCACAGCTCACTCTTCTTCTATCTTCGCTTCTCTTTGACCTCAGCTTTTCTGTGAACTTGTAATTGCATGTTGTTCCTATTTTTTACGTTGCAACATTATTTTGGACGCGGTCCAATAATGGTGTAGCAGGCTTCTCTTTGGCAAAGAAGACGCAAATATTTTCTTATTGCTTACAAGTAATAAATTGAATGTTTTTATAATTAAAAAGATATTTTTATAATTAAAAGATGATTTTTTGGATTGAAATATATATTTAAAAAATTTTTAATTGGTTTTGTTATATATTTTTGAATATAGGGCAATGATAGGAGCGGAATTTGCTCAAACTCATCGATACTTGAAATTCCAAGTTCCCCAAGTTCTATTACTACACCTGGTAGCCCTAGCACACCTGGAAGTCTGTATTCGAATCCTTATTCGTACTCATCTACGAACAGTAGTAACCAAACGACATCATCACCGAAAAGTCGAGGATCTATGCAGAATGTGGGATCACCCTCATCGCCCATTCATTCTCCTTATTACGGAAGACCCATTCGTGGGTCACCACCTTATAGGTATTTTTTTAATTAATTTTTTATTATCATATATAATTATAATAAAAACAATTACTAACTGGTAATTTTTATTTCAACAGCGACTGCAGTAGTCCTACTTTCGAGTATCCACATGTGATGGGGTGCAATGGATCAAGATCGAACTCACCAGCGGACTCAGACACGAGTGGTATAGGTAGTGTGGATGGGTCTCTATCCGATATAATGGTATTTTTTTTAAAGTTATAGACAATAATTATCTAAGTTCATCAAGGTTAGGAAAAAAGAAATTGTTTCATTTTAGAATTGTTTATCGTTAAATTCATCGTCACACGAATGTTACCCTCAGTCTCTGGGTTCATTGATGTCGCCGGAAGTGGACTTATGCACAAATAATAGAGTAGCCGCGTTCCAACGAATGGCAGTGAAAAAATATCTATCTTCATCCCATCAAAACTCGTCGACACATCATCATCATTCACATGGACACAATCGAGGTCATCACTACGGATCGAATCAAAACGGCGGTTTCCTGAATTCTTTTATGTCGCACGAAAAAAGCTGTTGTTCCACTGGAAATCATATGATGGCCCTGAATTCACCTCCGATAAATATTTTAGATCCACAGCTCTCGCTTGAACGTGTAGCGCGTTTTCATCGAAGTGCCGCTGGTAATAATTCATTTATTAAAATATAAGAAACAGTAGAGAGGATGTGTTAGCAACATTAAAAAATTATTATTTTAGCACTTTGTGACCCAACTTGTACTTGGAGTGGCATATTGCCGCAACGCACTCAAAAACCATCAGGTTACTCATCTAAAGTATTTCTTGGTGGTGTACCTTGGGATATCACCGAATCTCTTTTAATCGCCACTTTCAAGCAGTTCGGTCCAATACGAGTGGAATGGCCGGGAAAAGATCAGTCTGCCACGCAGCCAAAAGGATATGTATATATTATATTTGAGTCAGAGAAACAGGTAGTTAAATATTTTTAGCACTTTACCTCTTTTCTAATTTATTTGTTTTTAACGAGCTAAAACAAATATGTATTGTTTAAGGTGAGAACTTTATTGACATGTTGTACACATGATTTTACCAATGGTGGCAGTTGGTATTACAAAATATCATCTAAACGTATGAAAGCAAAAGAGGTGCATATTACTTCTTTTTTAGTAAAATTCTATTGCATTCCTTGTAAGAGTTATAATATTCATGTAACAATTTTGACATAGGTACAAGTAATACCTTGGATTCTTGAAGACAGTAATTATGTAAAATCCTCATCGCAAAAACTTGATCCTCATAAAACAGTATTTGTTGGTGCTCTTCATGGTATGCTAACTGCCGCTGGTTTAGCAAAAATTATGGATGATCTGTTTCGTGGGGTTATTTATGCAGGTAAAAATCGACATACCTCGATTATTAGATGCATATTAGTAAGATTAAAATTTAATTTCAGGGATTGATACTGACAAACACAAATATCCAATTGGATCTGGTCGTGTTACATTTAGTACAAAACATTCATACATGAAAGCAATTTCAGCTGCTTTCATAGAAATAAAAACTGCCAAATTTACAAAAAAGGTTCGCGTAATTTTATGAAATGTTTATGATATATTAACAGAACAAAATTATAATACAATCTATTGTCTTTAATAGGTGCAAGTTGATCCATATTTAGAAGATTCCATGTGTTCAGGGTGCTCTGTACAACAGGGACCCTATTTTTGTCGTGAAGTGGTATGAAAAAATTTTTTTTTTCCTTTTTAGATAAAAGATATTTTATTATATTCTATCGTATTTGTAGGTGTGCTTCCGATACTTTTGTCGCAGTTGCTGGCAATGGCAACACTCAATGGAATCAATGTGGCATCATAAACCTTTAATGCGCAATTCAAAGACAAATCAAGTGGTCGGATTATCGCCAAACGTAAATTCCTGGTCCCGTGGAACGAATAATCCCACTATTTAAGTACAATTATTGAGCTTCTCTTCCATGGTCACATACAAATTTTTTTTTGACTATTTGTTTTTGCAAGGACGTTGCGCTAGCTGACTTACTGACAGGGTGCAAACTTAGTTTTTTATCGCAAAGCTGCGGGCAGCTGGTTTGACGATATACATTGAAATACCGGACATACCAGCTGATCGGCAAATGCAACGATTTGTTTATTATCGTTAATATCACATACGTCCGCGGTATAGAGACTAATGGATAAAAATCGTGTTTCTCATAAAGTTCCTATTTCGAACGCGGCCACAGTCGCGTTCTCAACAAACAGTATTTTTATTTAGTACGTTTATTTAGGGACTGGTTCTCTTGTTGATCGTTTTATTGCAATAATTGTGCCATTGAGTAACACATCACATTATATGATAATTATGCGTTACGAGTGTGCATTTACATTGAATCCGTGTGGGTCCAATTGTGGCTTTTATAGTGACAATAATTTTTATACGATAAAATGGGAAGCCACTCGATCGTCAAAAAAGAAGCGAAACAAGAGAAGGAATGAGTTCACAATGTTTAAAAAAATCCACAAAAATACAACACGCCGCTATAATAATCTATCGGCGAAATATTACGCTTAATCGTACACTGTTCGATGAGATTAGATTATTGTGGAATTCTAGCGGCAGGAGGAGTTGTTCATTTAATTATTGTTATTTTTTGCGAAGAACGCATTTAATTTGAGTACCAATTAGAACCCAGGCTATATACCGACATTTGTCGATGATATCGCCCGTCGTTGTAGTTTTACGTTACATTGTACAGTGTAAGGGTTATTACCAAAATGGCAATTGTAATCATAATTTATACTCTTAGCCAAGGCGATAAGCCTTTATGAGCTTCGTTTACAGGGACTGTTTAACTGTTGACGAAATGGAGAAGTACATGGTCTACGATTCTGGAGCGGATTGTAGTAATTTGATTCTGTTTTTATTTTTTGTTACGATATTATGTTATGTATTTTCTTTCAAGAAGATTTTGCAATATTGCTTCTAATCGCGTTTCTGATGTTTTGATATCATTTTGTTGAGTGAATTAAAAATCATATTTTTGCAGATAGACTTCCATTTGTCGTTCCTCCTTTTTTGTTTCATCATTTTGTTCCTTTTCTTTTTATCGTTCGAGAAAATAATTCCTCCAAATGAACCTTCTGCCCTTTTTAAACTCCTGGCCTTAAAAATATCTGCTTATGCAAACTGCTAGATACTAAATGTTATTATATGAGAATTTGATAGTTAGTATGAACAAAATCATAAAGTAAATATCAGTTAACAACACAAATTATATTAATCATATTAATTTGTATTTAATTTGTTCAATTTTGATATATTTAAATTAATCCAAATTACAGTACTTCGTTCAAATTGAAGGTTCTTGTCGCAAATAATTACAAATATCCTCGTTATTAAAAAAAAAAAATTATAAGAAGTTCAGAATAATTGTAGGGAATAAATACCGGCAAAAATAAGGTGAATTAAAGTCTAAAATTTGGAACTTAAAATTTTGAAATTTGAAATTATACTGGAAGAAAATTCAAGTTATGATTATCAATTTTTAGAAAATTACTGAAACAGATACAGTATAAAACGATGTTATTCAAGTATTTCATATTCGATATTTATGATAATAGTGATTATGATTTATATATTATATTCTTTATTTTAAATAATTATAGATTACACATTAATGATGATCATACATTAATGATGATCCAAGATAAAAGTATAAATTTAAGATTTAAATAATTTAAAATTCATATAATCAACTGCAAGTTACACTGCTATAGTACTGAATTACTTAACACATATTAAAGGGAAGGTGAATTTATCATATTTCTGAGTCATTAAAATTTCGCCTGGTTTAAGGAAGTGGAACAAATACACAAAAAAAATATATCGTGTTACATCAAATACAATTATCAAACAATATGGTTATTATATACATAAGAAAATACTCCTATGAAGTGCTTTAATACAACATACAAAATAATATATGTATATATATACATATATTCTACAAAAGCTTCGAATGTAATCATAAAGTTTTTAGTAAACAAAAGATCAGTTTTTGCTAATGCCTAAGAATGGTTCTAAACTAATGAACGACAAAAACTCTTAGACTAAAAACTAACGAATTAACGGCGAAAAGATAATGAATAATGAGCCGTCAGAAATTTTAAAGATGCTCTTTTATCGGAAATATTATCTTATTTACAAACTTTTAATAAGTCGTGCCTTTTAATATAATCTCCATAGATTTTATTCTAACGTGGAAAACACAAATTATTTTTAAATCATTGATAACCACGCGATACAGGGTGATCTATTATTAAAGAAACAAGACTGCTACTGGTACGCATAATGTCAAGTTTTCTTAACACTTTTAAGAGATTTAACCACTCGCGAGGCAATGATTACATCGTGCTCTAGGTAGCAAAATATTTTTTATTTATGTTCATACAGAAAGTGCCTCCTATTCTTTCACTTTTATTGATAATAGAACCTATATCTATAATTTACAAATACTGACATTCGAATAACATGTAAAAACGATTCGATCAATAGTAAACATATATAAATACTAATTAGCTTAAAATCAAGTAAGCTTTATCCGAAATATCAATAATTTATATTGCTTTAGCTTTTTTTCCTACTGCATATATCCTTGTTAAAACATACCTTGTAACACAAAATTGATATATTAAAAACAATAAATTGTTCTTTATTATGTTAACAATATTGTATTGTTTCATGATATATAAAATTATGTTTTAAATTACATAAAAAGATTAAACAATTAAGATTTTCTTTTAATTATGATTTATTTGACATTTATTACACAACATTTCTTATATAAATTGATTAACAGAAATAAAAAAATATATTTATACTGATAATTGTAACAATTCTTGCCACCTTATTCTTAACTGTAGATATTATGAACTTTTGTGTTTGGCTCGTTTATTTAAAGCTTGATACAAACCAATCAAGGAAGACAATGTTCCAAGCGCCCCAACTTGCCAAGTTTTTAACTGTCCTCCCCAGAATGTGCCAGATGGCAGATAACTAACTGCATAACTTATATCTAAGACTAATCTTATGCAAGTTAGTAATTCATTCCACCTCTGTCTTCTTACTGTCTTCAAGGCAATTCTGTTCAAAAATAAATATTATATATATAAAATAAAAATAAATAATTGATATTATAAAGTCATATTAATCAAATGAGTATAAAAATATTTGTATATTGTTCCTAAATTTACCTTGTATTGCAGTTAGTTTTACTAAGATGCATCTTATAATTGTTAAACTGCTTTAATTTTCGCAGAGATCTATAAAAAATATACATATAATCAAAGCGTTTAAGTACAATATTTAATTATATCTTCTGTATAACATACTTTAACAATGACAGTTGCAGAGAAATTATCCAGAACCATGTTGAAGCATTATTCCATGCTTCAGTATCAATTTCAATCAATTTATGTTTGCCAGCCCAAAAAGTGTGTTCTACTGGGCCAAACATAATATCCACCAAAATCTGCATTAATTCCACACATCTGATCAACCGATCTGGCTCCTATTAGATGACATATGAAATTTATATGCCTGTAGAAAAATAGTATACATTTGTATATTACATTAATATATAGAAAATGAAACACAATTTGCAGAAATTATTTTCTTTTATATTGTAAGTATATTTTATTTCATTAATATATATACCTCTTTTCCCCATCCATATGTCATTGCATAATGAATGGTTGGTATGTCATCTAATAATCTTAAAATCATTCTGCATTCACTCATTTGACTGCTAAATATTTTTAATTTCTTTTCTGTTTCATTTGAGGATGTGCCCAACGTAGCAAATTTTGCCATATAAGACAATGTTCTCAAAAATTTATCTCTACCTTGATGTGTTTCCAAATATTCTGATATTAATGCAATAGTCATATTGGAATTAATATGTTTGAAAATATAGATCTGACACTGTAATAAAAAAAAAAGTGAGATAATATAATAATTTTATTAAAAATAATAACTTTTTATGGATCTGATTATTATACAGTTGAAGCAATAGTAATATGTATAATTTGTAAGATCAAGTGTAAAAAATGACAACTCACCGAATATGTAATGCAAATAAGTTCTTAGCTTTACCAGCCTATACATATGTGTCCTACTTATTATCAATAAATAACATATGTCACATGACGGAGTATGCGAAGTGAGTTAAGCTGTAGAAAGAATTAGTTTTTTCATATATTTCATACAAGATTTGCGAATTATTTATGTGCATTTACATTTTATTTTGTTATGAAATTTGTAATTAAAAACAATTTTAATATAAACAAGTTTGAAGTGCAACTTTTCATCCCTTCTTACTTGACAATGCACTCTTGCGGTTGTGTCACAAAAATTGGAATGAAAAGGTAGTCGGTAAAAAAGAAACCGTGTCATCTATTGGTAAAAATCAAAATATTTGTAAATATTAAGAAATTGACATATATAGAATTATTAAATAATATTCGTGGTATAATTATTCTTTCAAGAGAACACGATTTCGGTTATTTATAAAAAATTAGTCTTATACAAATAAATAACAAAATTCTTTGGTTTTAGTAATGATTTCAGCTTAATCATTTTTAATAAATTATATTTTGCTGAATACTTATCGAAATGGATTTCCAGTACAAAATTAATTAGCAACATAAATAAAATGCATTATGTTATATCAGATTGTATTATCCAAGTTAAACATAACTTGTAAAGGCCGCATAACGACATTTTTCATAACAACTAGTCCCTATTAGAATAAAAAATATTCCGTAATTTTCAACATACAAATATTTTTAGTTTATCGTCTAAGTATCATAGCTAAAACTTAGTTAAAGTACCTTCTCGATTATAAGTACATATTTCATATCTATACTCCGTTTAAGTCAAGTTAAGAGAGATAAATATACCTGGTCACGTGATTCTCCATTGTGCTACTAATCATTAATTACTGGTGAATTATAATTTAAATTGACTTTTTAAATTTGACGCATTTAATTAAACAATAACAAAAATAATTGTTTAATTTAGTTCTAGATACATTCAGTCTTATTACTTAAAGAGTTAATGTTCAAAAAAGGAGCTTCCTATATTAATAATTCTATCAAAATTAGAATCACGAATTCTCAACAATCTTCCCTAGATTTTAATTACGTGGTTTTATTTACCTTCCTGACTGGATTCCGTGATCAAAGCATATAGTTATAACTGAACATCCTATTTAAGATTCCCCATCTATATATGCAGTAAGTTTATGGCGAACAGGGTGTAGTGGGGGAACTGTCTTCTCAAAGCGTCGTATTCGCTCATTGTTGTGTGTCGCTTTAGAGCAACGTGATCAGTGGTTTGGAGACGTGATGACGTCAGACTTCGAGGCACAAGCCGAGAGCGCGTTTAAAGCCGAGTAGGGCGTGAAAGTGTGTGTCGGTGCCGCTCGTTTTCCTTCTAGTTTCTTTTAATCTAATCCCCGTTCGACGAATAATGTGCAAATAGCATCGTGTGCCGCCGTGAATCAACGTGGGACAATTATGTTCGGTGTTCTTTTAACGTGATTAATAGTGAAAAAAAGGAATACCATGTTCCGCTGCATACCGATTTTTAAAGGGTGTAACAGGCAGGTGGAATACATTGACAAGCGTCATTGCTCTCTGCCGTGCGTCCCCGATGATATTTTACGATATTCGAGAAGCTTGGAAGAGCTCCTGCTGGACGCGAATCACATTCGTGATCTACCTAAGGTAGACAAATACCGCTACATGCCAACTTTTCTGTCTTATAACCCGTATCTCTTTTTCTTTCTATGCGTTTCTCCCCTCTCTTACTTCTCTCGCTCTATCTTTTTCTCATTGTATCTCTTTTCCTCTTGCTATTGTGCCCATGACGTATCATACCATCGGCTGTAATGTAACGGCGAAGAATGTGTACGGCATAGCTGATATTTTTTTTATTTTATTATATTAGCAACCAGAATACAATTCTTTGAGTTAATTTACTGGGTTGGGTGCTGTCTAAAGCACTACGTATGGCGTAAAGGGTAGCTTTTACTGTCATTGTTGTTATTTTCTTATTAAATACGCTTATTATCGTGTCTTTCCTCGTTCCAGAATTTTTTTCGGCTGCAGAAGCTACGAAAGCTAGGCTTGAGTGACAATGAAATTCACCGCTTACCACCAGATATCCAGAACTTCGAAAATCTCGTGGAGTTGGATGTATCCAGGAACGGTGAGTGCACTTCTTTTTTTTTCTTCTTTGAGTTTAGTCATTTGCGGTTTTGTGGCGGTGTGGCGTCCACGACGATAGGAAAGGGTCGATCCCCGGCTTCAATGTTTCGTTAGGAATGAAACATTTTTCTGGACTGTTTTTATCTTCGTCTTTCCGGTTATTTTTCTTTTCGTACACGGTCGGTGAGCAAAGCACTGCTTGTACATGGCTTCTAACGAAGCACGTGTACATGGTTTAGACACGACTGTCAATGAAAAAGTTGAGTGTAATAACGTGCGTACAAAGGCGTCGAATGAAGAAAAGTAGAGTTAAACGAGACAGACCATTAATGGAACTTCATGTTCGAGGTGGATAAACTGCGAAACAGTGCCCCAGTGTCAAATATTAACCCTCGAATAGCATACTATGGACGAGACCATGTGTGAGTCATTTCTGACTTGTGTCTAAAATTCAATTTCTTAATATAATTTTATTATTACATATAAATAGGAAGTAGGAAATTGTGGTTATAAATTTTATTTAAAAAATGTATATATTTATCGCCAATATTGCATCTTTATTGCTAACTTTGAAAATTAAAAAATTACGAATAAGTATAAGTATTACAGTATTGTATAGACGCTATAAAAATTTATATAATTTATTAAATCTTATTGTTAACACATCTTTCCTTTCTGAAACATTACACTGCACTGCGTGGAATACTAAAAGTGCATACTTTTGTTTGGTTTATTCAATCGTAGCTAGTACTAATACTTTATGGGCAAGTTACCGCTATCATTGTATTTTTTTACATTATACTGCCGGTTAGAGTGGCGTAAGCAATACATCGACTATGATGATCTAACAGATTGACTGTTACTTTCTGCGATACAAAAAAATAAATTTTGAACGTTATGGTTATAACCGTATATAGTGCAAAGTTACTATAATTTGTATTTTATTCTAATACAATTCATTAACAATTAAAATATATATCGTAAAAAGTAAGATTTCGATAAAGAATATCGATTCTATAGTCGATATCAGATGTTTCTCGATCATATTTTTGATATGTCGATCGATTGATTCATCGGGAATGGCGATTATTGCATTTTTTTCGAGGGTTTAATTAATAAATCTAAATATTAGTCAATTTGAGTAAAATAAAATCATTGATATACACAATTTTCTGCTTTATTTTTCTAGTAAATAAATAGAGATACTATGAGTTGTCTAGTAACTTCACATAAAATTATACTAAAAGAATTCTTTCTTTCTACTGTTTTATAAACTTATAAATGTATAAATTGGGGAAGGTAAACAAAAATTAAATATTCTAAAGTTCGTTTATACTTCCGTAACATGTCTAAAATTTCATGAGGTCGGTCACACTGTCATTTTAGGGTTAATTATCGATCGATCGAACGTTTCGATTCAAGGATCGATTCAGGAAGATGAAGACACACATTCTTATAGTAAACGGCGCCTCGTTTACTTTCTAACGACGATGCAGCGGCTCGTAGCTCGAAAGGCACGTTGAAACGCGTTTTTTAGTCCCGCCTCGAAGTTGTTTCCCAAGAGGGAAGCCTTTCCTTTCTCGCTGTTCGCTGGATTTACTTACCGTTCCACTTCGGCGTTTTTATGTTTACCTTATGCTCGTCCCTCGCCACCCGCGTATATACACACTACACACGGAAACTTCGTTACTTCACATGCAGCACGACGTGACGGCCAAAGAAGGAATGCACCGTGTAGAGCAGCGATTTTCAACCAGTGTGCCGCGAGAGGTCCACAGGTGCGCCACGAGAATTTTTAAAAGCACGTAATACCTAGTTATTTGGTTACTGATTTCTTTTCCCGTAGATTGTCAAATAAAAAAAAATATATATATATAAAGGAAAGAATAAAGGGCAAAAGAAACTAGCACCCCGGTGTCAGTGTTCCGTCTTGATCCAAATGTAATATATTTTCGGGCGTGCTGTAGAATTTTAGTAATTACAGCGACTACAAAAAATATTTATACATATCCTCATTTTTCAATGAAGCGATCTTTTACTAGATTCTACATTTCATTATGATAGTATCAAATTGTTTTAATCATATGAAAGTATTTGCTCTTGAACGATATGCAATTTATTTTAGTTGGTTCTAATTAACTAGTATATAAATCATAATAGATAAGTACAATGGGATACAAATACTTCTTGTAGTCACTGTAGTTTACGTGTACCATAAGATAAAAACGGTTGAAAATTGCTGTTATAAAGTAGCGGGTGCCTCGTTTTACCATCAGACTATCTTTTTCCCTTCTTTTTCACTGGTCCCTTCTTCTTCTACTACTATTTCCCTGGAATGTTTCCTGCCGCTAAATGCTCAGTAACATTCGTACCTTAGTTTGCGCTTCACTGGACATCTTTCTCTTGAATGTGATACGATGCTCTTGTCAACGTTTCGCGACTATTCCCTTGCGTTCCTAAGGACTCCAGTTTAAAAAAGTAGCGGAAGTATGTAAGAACAATATTGATTTGAAGTTTTATATTTAATTCTTGATATTTTAAATATTTATAGCTGGAATTTTGGTCTGTATATAGATATTTAAAGATATATCTTACCTATTTCCAATAATTTATTTGTTCATGTCTTCCAGGTGTTGAGTACATAGTGGCGTCATTTTTAAATTTTTGAAATGGCGCACAGTGCGGCATTTGTATGAGGATTCAGGACAAAAATCAAAATTCACTGGTCACGTTTGCACGTTCACAGGCAATGTTCGCACGTTCGCAGGCCACGTTTGCAAATCAAATACGTACGGTTTGTAGAACAGGTTCCTACATTCGTAGACCACGTTCGCAGGCCACGTTCGCAGGCAATATTCGCACGTTCGTACGTTGTCACGTGGCATTGTATCGTAAAAGAAATAGTACTTCTGTTGAAAAAAGGATCCCATTTTACAAATCGAGTAAAAAAAATCGAGTTCCTAAAGCCATTTATCCTTTCATACTATATTTTCTCTACCTCTGCTTATCACATTCTATAAGTATAATATATTTAACATATTATCAATTCCATTACAATATTATTCACAGGAAACATTAATCTATTTTCGTATCTTATATTTCGTTTTACGATATTATGAGATTTTTTCACGGCCTATCTAGGAAGCTTTTAAATAATATCCATTCAAATGCATATAAGCTATCCAGTTGACAATATGTTAATTATGATTACGTATACAATGTGTCATAAATACCACGTGAATGAACAATGGACAACAAATGAGCCACTCAAAATTCTGATCAACTTCTCATACACTAAGAAAACGGAGAAAAGTGGTGATGTTGCAAACGTAATTTTTTCAAATTTATCTTGCAATTTACAATTACGCATCTCATCTTGCTGTAAATAAACTCATCATGTGTAGCTCATTTGTCTTTTTATATTATTTAAATATTAGCTATATACCCGAATAATGAAATTAATAAATGTATAAAAAGTAAAGTTGATCAATTTGACTCATTTAAAGGAGTTTAAATATCAAACGACATCGTGTTGTTTTCTTGACTGTATCGCTAAAGGTACAATGAAAATACGCGCTATAGATAAATTCTCTCGCGTAATTACTACTTCCTGATGCACGGTCGGTCTCGTTATCAATAGACGTGCCGCTTTTGCATTCTTTCGTACATACATGCGCGCGTGACACATCTCCGACCGAGTAATTAGTTTCGAACCACGATCCCTGTGGACGCATGCTTGTTTATTCGTCGCGTAAACTGAAATTTTTCATTCATCATGCCGGAATAACAGAGTTCTACTGCCATTAGCGTTTTGTAATTCGTGATTCCATCTTCTACTGCCCAATAACATGATTTTATTTTTGTTGATATTATTTTTGATATACTAAGTGAAAAATAAGCGTTTTGATATAAACTTTTCTTTCAAAAATCCATAGTCCATATATTTTATTTATATTTAAATAATTGTTCATAGAGATATGTTATAGATTATCCTTTACTATTAGCATTGCCTTACAAGTTTTATAAAAATATAAAATAACTGATATATATGAGAATGTCATAAGATAGATTCATGTCTTCTATGAAAACCTTTGGTAGAATAGCTTAATGGTTAATGGGATAATTTGTTTCGTTAAAATAAAATAACTCTGCTAATGCGTTCGTGAATTGTTGGACGATTTCTTCCAAGAGCTTTCACTAACGAGCTCATTACTGAAATCGCTTATGTAATTAATTAAAATTTTAATTCAGCAGCAAAATTATCTAGATAATTGCTTAAAGTTTAATCGAAATTGGCTTCATTTTCTTGGTTACCTGACTCATTCTTTCAATATCTTCAATTAAGCGATTCACCGTTACCTAAACGATAGTACGTAATCTGTAAATATTTCAAATATGTACATACTCTTTAGTATTAGTTCGAACATTCAACATATCTTATTTCATTAGTTTGTGTTCGTTAATCACTTCGTATAATAAGTTGGCGCGAAATGGTGGCAACGTTTAACTGTCTAAATCGAGCTAACAGCCTCCATTTTTAGTCGAAACGGTCGAATAATAAATGAAAAAAAAAAGGAAAAAATGAAAAGGAAGGAAAGAAGAAGAAAAAATAGAAAAAAAATTTCGAACAATACCAAAGTGTATAATAAGCGGCGGCATTGTACATGCTGAAAAATGAATTCTTTTGTTCGCAATGAAAGTCGAGAGCTGGAGTTCCAGCGAAGTAAAACGTTCTGCCGGTTTTACACCACGTCGACCTAGCGATTTTCGAAAATGAAATCGCATGCAACTTCGTTGCTCACTCGCCTATACCTTGTCCTTTCGCCTTCATTCATACGATAAATCGAAAACGTTCCAATTTTTATTCAGTATGGTCAGCTGTGAAATTCTCCGTACTTCGCAGTAACAGATCCTTTGTTCTATTCTAATTGTGCTATATCGTGATAAATGTAAGCGTAGATGGATCAAAAGAGTCCATTTCGAGTCCATTTTATGTAAAATTCATAAATCAATTTCTCATTCTTTTTTACATATTGCTTGTTGGATCGTTGCTAGTGGCTTATATTAAAAAATTTGCAATTTACAGGATAAACATTCTAAAAATTTGCACCTACAAGTTTCTATCGATTTTCTTAGTTTTATTGAATTTTTATTGACTTTCTTAAAAAAGATTATTGTATATATACATGGTTCTCAAACCAGATAAAAAGGCTTTCCGTAGGTCATCGACTGTTCTCTTTCGCAATCACTGTTAAAATTCCTAGAATTCTTATATTATTATTTATCGATAATTTGCTATTTCATGATCGTACAAATGTAATCATTTTAAAGATACAATTGTACGACCACCGAAGATTGAATGTATGTAGTTACCTTTGAATACAGAGAAGATAGGTAACGCAAACTAGATAAGGGGAAATCGATTACCCAAATTTCGATGGACATGTGGTCATTGGTTCGTGTCACTTGATTGTTTTCGAGTGACCACCATCGTGATACATCGATAACGGGTCACGATTTCATCGATAAGATCTCTTCATCGTTGTCCATCAGCTCAATCAAACAGTCGCTTTAACAGTAGCCTTTATGCAATCTCCACTTCTGATTGATTATGTATCGAACTAAGAGCAATTTCCTCGAATAAGAAAGATTCTATATTGAAGTAAGTACAAGATCCTCGGGGAAAGAAAGATCATACATTAAATGAAGAAAAATTTCCTCGAACAAGAATAAGAAAGATTATATACTGACCTAAGAACAGTTTCCTGGAATAAGAAAACTGATCTGTTCTAAAATTACGGATCTTTGAGTAGTTCTTAACTTAGACATCATCTTTCGACTTTGAAACTCGAAACATTAAAGAAACCACTCGAAAAATTTCTCTTCGCCAACAACCTGAACTTCACAGTGCTCGGAGACTCTCAAAGTGTTTCTAGCCGCTTGAGAAGCTTCCATCGGGTCACTTTATGGCTTTACTGTAATAAAACCAAAAAATACCAAGGTTTATTTCAATGTATACAACAGTATATTAATTATTTTTTACAATTTCTTGTCAACTTAATTTGGGAATTGGACAAATTAAAATTAGAATAGATTGGGTAGAAACTGCGACTATTTGCAAACCTAAAACTTTAATTTTACAAAACCTTAACCATATCGATCGTAACCAATTTCTTACGTTTTTAACTTTCATTTCATTTAATTTACATTTCAAACTTTCTCGATGGTGAAATACCAGGATATTAGATTTTCGGGAGTAATCGTGTTTGCACTTTGCATCTTCATTTTGCACTTGCACTTTGCGCCAACGTTTCGTAGACATTACAATCCACTTCTTCGGGACAGACTTGAAGCAGTTTCATATATCTACGAAACGTTGGCGCAAAGTGCAAGTGGAAAGCGCAAATGCAACGTGCAAATGAAAAGTGTAAATGCAAAGTGCAAGTGCAAGTGCAAGTGCAAAATGTAAACACGATTGCTCCCGAAAAATATCATGGCTTCTTACATTTTCTTTCCCCTATTTGCCCAACAAAGGATTAAATCACTATCAAAATAGTGGAGAGACCACTCGTCAATGAAGATGACATTTTTCCATCGTCAGAGAGGAATCCATTTATCGATTTTTATTCGATCATCGATCGATATTTCCTCTTTAGTTCTATGAGAATGAAGAACGATGAAAGAACCAAGTCCTGTACCAAGGAACATTTCGTTGTTCTCTTCATTTTTCCCGTTCTTCTCGTGATTTTTATCGAACGAATATTACTTCTGTCTTCTCAAGGACGTCATTTTATAGCCAGCCATGACGCGCACATACGGGAGATCTGTGTCGTCGGTCAATGACACACGATGGCATTCCCTACGAGACCGGAACTAGCGTTCACCAAATATAGGACGTTCGAAGTTGTCGCGCCTTGGATGTGGTATAGTAATTCGATATTAGAGCACGTTAATTTCCACGAGTATGATAAACTGGAACTCTCTACCTCGGGAACGATGTTTCGTGTACTGTTGGACTAAGTGGGTTGATCTTCTATGGGATTAAGTGTTTCCAGGATTGCACCGTGTGAGAATTAACACGAGGAACACCGGTCTTGTTCCCTGGGGAAGAAAAGAGGCTTGATTTAGTATGATTTTAACACCGGGGAAAGAACAGATGACGGCAGTCGAGCTGAAAGAGAAATCATACTTCCTTACCTAAATTCTAGTTTATTTGAAATTAGAGTATTCGAATTTCAACTAGAATTTTTAATAAAACTTGTCTCAAGATTATATTGGTAGAAATAGAAAGTAATTTCATCACAATCATTTTTTCTATTAGTTTTATTTTACTATTTATGTTATAATACAAATTATTATGTACAATGCACTATAATATAGCTATAATATAAAATGTATTAGAAATTAATATTTTACTGTAAACATTTTTTTGATAACGTCTATTAGATGTGTTTGACAGAGGAATTATAAAACGTTATATATTCAATTTTCTTAATCTTTTGAGAGATATTACTACATATTATGTATGTACATAAGAGCACATAGTTTCTGATTAATTCAAACAGATTCTGGGAAATAAACACGATTGAAGAATAAAAACAATTAAATAATATGTCGATCGCCAAACAAAATACGACGATTTTAAATCATGTTATCAAAGATTTGCTCCGGCATTTATCTCTAAATAGCAAAATTTGTAAGCAAAAGACGTGTTAACGGCTCTAGCCGTGAACTTAATTTTAGAAATACCCTGCGATATACAAATAACTATAAGCAATTTTACGTCACCGGCTGTGAATGTGTTAAAAGGAACTGGAATTTTAAAATTCCCCTTCTAAAATCTACTTCTCTTGCATTCCATTTTGTTGATCACATTCTTCGCGGAAAGAGGAGGCGGAATGGTACCTGAAAGAATAGGGGTGGATGATGAGATCCGGCTGTCTTAGAGTGATAAAATCCTCCGGTCTTAAATTCCACCTGGAGCTTGACGATTTTCATTTGTCGAGTTATTTTTTAAAGTATTTGTGCTTCATTGAAATACGCGAGGAATTTAAAGAAACACCGCGTGTGCTTGTTTTATAGAATGTTCAAGTTCCACGGCGTATTGGGGCTTCTGAAATATTGGACACCTGAATGAGCGATAAAGCTGTTTGAGTAGCTGATCCTCCAGTTATTTTGAGCTACGTATAGAGCTATCGATTGTACACAATTCGCTGTAGCCTGGCCGTTCGGCCCCCTTTATTTTATTTCAATATCGTGCCGGCGAATATAAGCATTCTTCTAAAACCGTGATATTTTTCAACAAATAACGAAATACCAGAATGTTCGTCGATAATTCATGGATAATGTATAGATCGTCGAAATTCGAAAATGGTAAATCGTTTCTGTGGAGTGAAATCACTTCTTGGTTATATAATATGTTTTTTGGAACTGAAAGAAGATAAGACCTTACGCGTATACGAATATATAAATCTCGATGATTCGTTTGGAGAATATTATTTCATAGATTTATTTTATAAACAGAGCTCGTTAAACTTATTTGTTGTTTTCATCGCTCCATAAAAATTAATTGGACCAAGAAGAATAGTTCAATAAGAAGGAAAAGATATAAAAAGAAAAAAGAAAGAAAGAAGGAAATTGGGTTACGATGGATGAAATTTATATAAAACTGTAAATATTCCAGTCTCTCTATCTCAAGTAATGTTAAAAAAAGTAAAGAAACTTGCTTCCTTCTCAAAGAATTAAAAAGAATAAGCATAAAGGAAGACACTGAAGGTGTTAACCGTTCCAATTTCTGTGGTATTAGTCTTCCGTTAGTGATGTAAGATGATAATCATTTTCCTTAAAGTCTTTTATATCTCATACACATGTAAATACCGCTGGTTATCGAGTTCATTGGAGTACTCCCACGTGAAAAGGCTGGTCAGACTGGCTTTTTCGTGACGAAGCACGCTGAATTCTTCGAAAAATTATTTCCTGTTTCGTCTATCTTCTCGAGGGAACGTAACCACGAGAGAATCATGGACGTGCGACGACTCATCACGGCATCGGTTATTTCCTGGTTCCAGTTAGTTTATTGTACCGGTACTATGACAGCTCTAATAACACTCACAATGACAATATACCGCAATATGCTTATTAAAAGCGCCTGTCTAAGACAAAGCCTTAGTTATCGAATAATTCCACTAGTTATCGTCATGTTCTATAACTTGTCTCTATAATCCGAATTTTGTTGACTTGTAAGAGAAAAAAATTGTAGCATGTCGTTAATCGCAGTATTTCTAATTTTACCTTGATTAAAAATTCGATAAGTAAATCGTTCGTTACTGGTTATAATGATATATTAATAATTACAACAAGTGTAGTAGTAGATAGATAAATAAAATTTTTAAAATATAATAATAGTAGTTATATTAATAATTACGTTCTTGTAGTAATAAATAAAACTTCCAGATTACAGACGATTAAGCGCTTATTGATAGTTGACATTCAAACATGTTTCTTGCATCAAAGTTGCAAAACTCGTCAGTTTACGAAAGTATGAAATTATAGGAGACGACGGTATGTAAATTTGTCTGAAAACGCTATTTAAATGGATTGATTGCCCCTCGTTGATGCAATTACCACGAAATGGAATTTCAGGTTTGAGCCACTTAGCTGATGCTGTAGGTAGTTTGTGAGCGTTGCATCGACAGTGTGTTTATCGATATAAAACCAACTAAAAGAAGGCTTCTTTAATATAACTTCAACGAATTCGCAAATAAAATTAATTCGAATAAAGTTATGCGGAAATATGTAGAAAATTTTTAAGGAATTATTATTGGTAGACAGCGAATGTTTATGAGAAATTTAAGGGTGCAAATATGCACAGAATGCACATAATTTGCAAAAGATATAAAAGGTATCTAAAGCATAATTATTCGTTATTATTCCGTTTTCTTCGTTCTGTTCATAAGAATATAAATTTATATAAACATGGGTAGTTTAATTATTGAATTAATTTTTCACGAATTTAATGGCAAATAGAGCGAGTCTGATAATTTTACATGGCGCAAGTTAATTAAAAATTCCTGTTTGTCTAAGTAGTAGCACGTGCGGATCACCACGTGACGACATGGATGAACAATAAATTTCCTTCGCGCGTGATGACATTGATGAACGCATACCATCGTGTTCACGAATTGAACAAAAAGATAAAACTATTAATTGCCACGTATATATCTCGCACGTTTTCGCCAATAAAGAAAATATTTTCCCTGGTTCGTATTTCCTCCTCCGGGGAATTTGTTAATTATTTTTCTAAAATTCACTGGTTCCAACGTGTTTACATTATGCACAGGATGTTTCCATAGCTTTAGATCAAACTTCGAGACTGATTTCTATCAACTGCTGCAAAGGTTTCTCTGTAGCGAAATAGCGATTAAGATTTCACTGAAGAAAGAAGATTTTCTTCTTAATCAAAGTAATTTTCGATGTTCAAAGTAGGTACTTAATTAAGAGTGATCGTTTGATTAATTTATATCAGAGGAGAAGATTGGTTTGCAAAACTAATTGCTTAATTTGACTATAAAAATAAGGATAGAAGGAATCTTAAGTATTAGTGTGATTGAATAAGATCTAAAAATAAGATCTAAGAAGTTCCGAGAAGAATGTCTACTTTTATTCTTTTTTATAAATTAATCTGGTAACCCATTCTTCGAAAAGAACTAAAAGAGAAGAAAGAAGATTGGCTACTCCACTTAAGCTAAAGACACCGCCACATACATACAGACATTATTATTTAAATTATTTTTTTGTAGATATTAGATAGAAAATTGTTTACCTATTAGATATCGTAACGAGTACATATATTTCGTACATTTTATATATTTTTGAATATTATGTGTATTCTGTGCATTTTTGTATCTTCAAATTTCCCATAAATACATAAAAATCCACATTATATTCACTTCTATGAATATTTCATTTCACAACGTAATATTAGTTTAAAAGGTGCTATATATTTCGTAAAAGTTATGAAAACAAAATGTTCCTAATCCATCTAGAAACAGAAGTCTGTTGTATGTCCCAAAATTAATTTCTTATGTTATGAATGTACGACGATGATAATTCTTCATTTTTTGAACCTGTATTCTCCGCAGGCAGTAGGGTGTATCGTCTTAAGCGAAGAATCGTGATCCAGCAATTCTGTTACCCGATCTTCATTCGTTATTTAATCGCGAAAATCGCGTGGGTTGCCGTTATAGTCAGTCTATACCATGGAATTAAGCACCCGGAAGAGACGAGCGGACGAACGATTCCGTTGGAAGCTTTGAAAAAAAAAAAAAAAAAAAAACGAGGGATTGAAATGTCACGAACCCTCGAATGCTCTTAGCATTCTTGCTGGATCCGTGCTTCTCTTCTCTCTCTTTCTTTCCTTCTGTTTCTCCATGGACGGGCAAACGTGGAAGTAACCGAGTGGCTTGAAACTGGCACAGCTTAACAAATAGCCCCCAGACTCCTTCAATTAAACGTACGATAACGCTAAAAATCGTTTGCATAAGGATTCATCGTGTAATTAGCGGTCTATTGGAGATTCGAAAGGGAAATGATCTTCAAAGGGAACAGATATGAAACTTTCAAGCTTTTTTTTTACATAATAGGTTAGCTGGTTTTTGGTAGATTGGACGAATTGCTGTTTACCTTAGGTTAGTTATGATGGTTGTTGTTACGATGTAAAAATATACGACACGCAAGGAACGCGTGCTCTATTCAAGCGTTTTGCGTTTGAGACTCGAATTCGTTTAAGGGGACGAGTTTTATGGGGGGGAAAGGAATGGAGTTCATGAAGATTTCTATTTTAAAGTTTCACTGAGATAATTCTGGAACCAGAAGCAGAGACGAGACAGTTTTTATTAGCATGAATGAATCGTATAACTAAACGTGATATTTAATCCAGAATGATCAATTTAAAACACGGCACTCGTAAATAGACTGCTAAGATTTATACCGATTAACATTTCTATGAATAGAACTCAAGAAATGGAACCTAAGCAGAATGATTAATATTTTTAACAAATTCAAAAACCGTGATCAATATAAATTTTGTCGAATTCGAAGACGTAATCAATAAATGTTTCGTTAACTCCAAATACCGTATTGAACGAAATTTCAAAGCCGATCAATACTTAAACCTGTATTTAGCCTACCAATATATGTACACACATGCATACATACATATTTACCCAAATATTCTTAACTATTCGTGACGCGCATAAAGAAAGAGATACTGTTGTTTTCCTGAAAATTGTTGCGCTGTACTCGACACGTGCATACATCGATAGCATAACAGTTACACTAGTTGCACGAAAAGTAAATAATCTATCCTTTCTCTCTTCTTCTTACACAATTTCATGTATCCTCGCCCCTTGTTTCTCGAACGCGTTGAAAATACGATCGAGAATATACGCCATCGAAATGTCAAGATCGAAGAACTTTGTGAATCCCACTGACAAATATCTTACGCGAAAGTATACGTTGAACGGTAATTACGTAGGATACGCCTAAACATCGTGCCAATTTGAAATGTTGCGCATGCCAGGGCGGAATAATTTGAGCTCTTCCTCTTTTCACGATCGCTTCTCTACGCTAACAATACCGCTACATAGATCAACGTCGAAGGGGTTTCATAATTGCGGCTTTTCGGACGCAACCCGGCTTGAACGGAACGTTGAACGTGCAAGAAATTTAATGGCGAAAAGTTTGCCGGCCGTGGAAGTGGCTGATGAAACTCGCCAGGTTGTGGAATTTGTGGAGGATTGTTGGACATTGAAGAGGATTTTTCGGATTTATGAGATTGATATCCCTAGCTGCAGAGGTTGGGAAGATGGGAGAGGAGGTAATAGAAAAGTAAGTGTGAAATGATGGAATTTTATTCTTATTTTATTTGATTATAAATGGATCAGCTGCGTGGGTGAAAAGTTTTATACTATCGATGATATATTTTAAAATCTTGATGAAGTTTTTTGTTGCGTTCTTGTTGAAATATGAATGGTTTCTTTTGTAATTTTCGATGAATCGAAAGTAGTTTGAAGAACTCTTATTAAATTTTCACTGAATTTTGATTACGACATGAGTGACTTTTTATTTTTAAGCAGGTTTTAATGGGTTTCATTTCCTTTGAGATCAGTGCTTTGACGATTTTATTTGTGCCGATTTATTGTCTCGTAAATACTTCTTCGACTATTTAATTGTCTTTTGTCGCTGACCAATGCGTCTCAAAAACTAGAGACTCAAAGAACCAGAAGAACATTGTAGCTCGTAACTAATATTCCTAATTTTTTACCACAAAAATCACGCATTTTCAAACATCCTGTGCACGCTTTAAATGCATTATTAGCATTTTTCACGAGAGGTCGAGCTTATCGGTTGATATTTTTTTAACAACGAAGCAGAGGCTCCTTTCATGGAGCCTCGTAACGTATTGATGCTTACCGTTGCTAATTAGACGCTGATCCTTGATAAACGAAGGCCATTTTTAATAAGGCACGCATGATTAGTTGTGTAGTCATCAATAAGTCGTGACATTTCTTCTGATTTTGATCTACTTCAAATTACATGATGGCATGTTCTAGTATCGATGAAGAGAGTATACATTAGCGTTACTCCAGGAGGAATTGAGATATGTTGGTTCCTGTATAGTGAGTCGTGACAGCCTGTCACGAGCAATTTATATGATGTAATCGCTGTCGAAATTTAATATGTGACCCTTCCACTGCTGGCAACTTTGCTGGTTAACCTTCGACCTGACGATCTCAGGGCGAGATCGCGTTCTTTGAAACAAGAGGAGATTATAGGGATTAATTCGAGATGGAGAAGATTTGAAAATAAAACGTGATTGAAAGTGATAATAAGAGAATTTCATGTAAATTCGGATTACTGAATTTTTTTTAGCTTTTCGAAAGATACTTCTCAGCGAAGTCTTTAACTTATTAACTGCATTATCCTTTCATGGAAAACCTCTGTAATTACGGGATCAAATGTTAATACAGACAAATCAGTTTCTATGAATGTAAATACGATATAATCTATTTTTAAGAGAAATGAAATGAGAAATAGATAGGAGTCATCGAATAAAGAAATTCTTATGTCCTGACTAACAACTTGACCTTCTCAATCAACAGATTAAAATCGAGCGAGAAATTTATAGTAGTTTGCCGTCTATTCGTTTATCTCTCTAAATGGAAGATTTTTATTTATTTCATTTCTTACTAGAATAATGCACGGAGTATGGATTTAAGAAATTCAGTTTCAATTTCAAGGTCATATTATTGTACATCGCTGAATTCAAAAAAGAAAAATGCTGTTCTTGAAGACTAAAATGGTATAACCCTGACAGAAATAATTAGTGAACCACGATATTTGCCCTTCTTATGGATTTTACAATTTCTTTTAGTTAAGGAGGAAGGTAAAAGTAAAAAGAGAAAAGAAAGACGTAAAAAGGGAAGGTACGAAGAAAATGAAGAATGACACATGTTCTGGCGTTTCACTGCGTAACGAAAGTTAGATATTTCACGCTACATTTGGAAACACCCTGTGTTTGCATCACCATATGGCGGTAGAAAAACTTGAAAAACATCATGCTGACGATGAACAGTCCAGAAATGTTAATAAAGTATTATCCATCGTTAATACCTAATTCATTGCATGAAACTGCTTTTAGTTGACTATTATTATCGAAGCGTGCAATAAAGAAGTACATTCACGAGTGTACAGAAATATCTGTCGCGTTTTATCCGTGGAAGAATTCCACTGGAGGCATTGACGAGCTGAAAAGTCGATACTGTGTCCAGCGAGTCATCGAAATAATTGTGCTAATAACAGTTCCCCGTTGTACCTTCTTTATCTTCCTTTTGCGCCATTTTTAGTCACAGAGATCCCAATTTCCCAGTGTACGCGATGATTCAAACTTGATTCACCCCGTTTAAAAAAGTGTCAGAGAGACACGAATCGCGTTGAATTTCATCGTCGAATCAAATAAGCTTCGTTGTTGCGTTGCATTTGATCGCGACTATGGATCTACCGCGGCAGGAAAATGGAATTCTTAGTAACTGACCTTTTCTTTCTTCTCGTTACGGACGAACCATCCCTTAATATATTCTTGGATCTCCCTCCGTGAGATTCTTTGGAACGATTTCATTACGAAGTATATTAAGGTGAAATAAGAATTTTTCTGATGTAACTGAACATTTTTTAGAATTTGTGTTATTACAATTTTTAATTTCTAACAGGACCATTCGTTCAATTCTATAATCAATTAAATTATAATTTTATTCTCTACCACGAGTTCAACAAATATATTTTTTTTCAGTTCTCTCGGAAGAAATTATTTCTAGAATAAACACGAAGTACCATTTTATGAAAAGTGGTAATGCAGCTTTTGCAAAAATTATGCGAAGATAAAACATTACGAATTATTTTATATCTATTAAATGGAATCTTGTGAAAAACGTCATATATCGTACGTAATCCTCAGCCGGTACATACTCACGTAGAAGCTTTTCACGTATATATTACATCTTTTACGCCTTAAGAAATCAACGCTACACGAACGCGTCTTGCGTAACGAAGATTTCTTTCGGAAGGAAACAAATTTTTCACTAAAAGTTCCCTTTCCCATTCGTGTAATATTGCTTGGGATCAGTAAGGGACGAAAGGCTTCTCGTAATGTGCCGAATGGAATTTTTATTCCCTTTCAATTGGTATTAATAGCGGGGGTGTGATTTTTATTGAAATTTATCGCCACCTTGCGAAAGGTCAGTGCACACTAAAAGTTTTTCTTCTCGCCTCCATCTGTTGAAAGGGCCTTAAAATCATGCGCCTATCTATCCTTGCCATAATCTTTTTATCACCCAGCTTCCACGAAGTCTATTTCGATTCAAGCGGCAATAAAAATCAAGGATGAAACGATCGTGAAATTCATTCACGTAACTTGAACGATGAATCATTAATAGTTTCCACTTGGCGACTCTGTAAATGCACAATCTCCACATACCGTTGAAATTTGCAATAAGCTGGGTCGTTTGAAATTCCAAGTACATGTAAAGAGTCTTCGAGGGATGCTAGACGGTACTATAGGACGTGGATAATCGGCATGCGATTTTGCGTACGAACAGGACGACGTCGTCTTAAGGCTGTGACAACGTTACGAGATCTTGTAGTAAATAATTTTACGGACGGTACACGTGAAACACGACGTTAATCCACACGTATTTACACACACACACACATTCGTCTGGCGGTGACGCGGAGTTCGATGTGTAAGCAAGTGTCACGGTCTCTACGTTGAGTAATCCTACATTCCCTCGCATAGACACGCTATGACAAATTAATAAAAAATGTTGTTCGAATAGTCGAATCATCGAATAACTTGCCACTTTGCATGGTAAGAGCTACAATTAAGTTTTTTGAAGCCTGTCATGAATGAAAATTCAGCGCAGTCTTTTTTTAAATTAGCAAGGTTTAGTAATTAAGCTTTTGTTTCGTATATCTAGTTTAGTAAAAAAATAGCATCTGGTTTTAATATTAATTTCCGATTTAAATAATTGTGAGAATGTGAATACTTTTGTGGCTCACTATATACGCGTCAAGGAAAATTCAATTCTCTTGATCTATGGTCGCGCAGTTAAAAAATCGCATTACTGTAACGTACGAAGATTTATGCGTTTAATGAAGTCTGTAATCATTCTATTATTAGCAAAAATGTACGTAACTGAATCTTCTTTCCAATTAGAAAATATAATTGCCTCGAATTCATCTTGAGGTACATGATGTAACAAATTTCAATACCAATTTCGATGTAGAACAATTATATCGATCAATTTAATTCAACATAAGTTTAAGAGAATATCTATTTAGGTTATCGTATCACGTGTAGAAAATAATAAAACTTTGATCTTTTCTAATTTTCTCACAAACCTAACACTTATGAAACAAACAATACGAACTAATAGCGTAAACACTTTGTATACATGTACATACCCTGTTATTACATTTGTGTAGAGTATTTTCTCTTGAGAAAATTAGTTTTTCTTCCTGTAATTTACGTGATAATAAGTTATTATTGATATATAGTTATATGTAGTTATCGTAGTATGTATTTGTTCAGATTCTTTATCAAGAAACGAAAAATGTATTTAGGACTGGAACATGGTCTACTACTTTAAATAATCAATGTTGATATATGGGATGAAAAGCAATTCGTAGAAATGGTTAATAAAAGTTTCGAAACAATTTCGAAAGGTCAACCCCTGTAGTTTGTTATCAGGAAACACATTGGATGGGAATAATAATGACATCCTCGTCCCACTCGCTAAACTCTATCCCCGTCATTTAATCGTGTCGGGAATTTTGCAATAATTACTTCACTCTGTTAATTAATACCGCGTAGTTTGTGGCTTTAATTACGTACGAACATGTTGTTTGAAAGTTCCACGTCTATTTAGGATTTTTTGTTCAATATGCATCGTTTTCGTTGCTGTATTTTCTATGGGATATGGTCGAAAGACCATATTATAAAAACAAATAAGAGAAAATTTTGTATGCAGAAGTAGTTCAAGAGTGGAGAAAAAAATTCTTTTATCTGAAGTTTGGTTTTCGAGAAACTTGAGTTTGAAAATTCATTGTGTACACATCTGTGCACTTCTCTAACATAACGTATTTAACTATGAAAGTGCATACATATGTGCGTATATACACAGCGAATTTTCAAAATTAATTTTCTCAAAACTTAAGCTTTAAATGAAAAAAATTATCCACGCTTTTAGTTTATCTCAATATTTTCCCATAGAGAACTAACTACTGTTAGCATGTAAAATAGTTTTAGCCGTACCCTCTACATATACCATCTTCCATTCGACCCTTCGAAGTCTCGATAATTACCATTTTCTGTTTTCTGGCTCTTTTCGTGCCGTTATCGATCAATGGAGATCTGCTTCTCTTTTCATCGTTTTTCCTTCGTGCTAAGCGACGGCAATTTTTCAAGTAAAATTCAAGGTAAAGGGATCAAAGATAATGAAAGTGGAGGAAGAGGTAGGAGAGGCGGCAATACGCTGCAAGATTAATGTTCGGCTCGCGAACCGCCGATCGAATTATTTCCTTTTTGTGTACAAGAGTGTGTCGCGTTTCGTAAGGACGGATTTATAGAATATACCGGGTGTATATTACATAATTGTGCTATAATTTATATTCTATAATTAGTCTATAATTATATTCTATAATTAAGACTTCGTTCACAGTGTTTTTGCAATGTTAATTTATTTAATCTAATGATTATATCTGTACACATACCTATAATTTTCCTTATTCTACTTGGGCTAATTTCTTACTCTCTGTTCTCTGAGAGACAATTTTATTCAACAACTATAATTAATTAATTATACATTCAAAGCAGCATGTGATCTCGAGCTTTCTGATATTCGTACATATAATTTATAATAACATCTATTAGTTTGAAGCTTATTCGAAACTTACTTCGTGAAGAAGCTTATTATATGAAACTCATTTACCCAAATAGCTCGTCATAAGCTTATTACGTCTACTCAGTGAACAAACTTTCCAGAGAATACATAGTTACTCTTCGTATTTGCTACTTACTTTCTCGTTTAAAGTCACTTGCATCGATTCGATGACACCCTGTACAACAGTGTGCAGTATAAACCCCGTTTTATCCCGACATTTCCCTCGTCGCTGTTGTACATCGAATTCAATTTGTGTAATAAATTGCATTCCTATGATAATCAATATCATAAATTTTCGTCTGTCCGGACGTGTTCTTCCCGTGGCCTCGCATTATTTCATATTCCATCAGTTTTGTACGATGCACCTATATCGAAATCATTTTGTCTCGTGATACCATTTCAAGAGATAATCACTTTCCAATGCCGATAGAAACGAAGTTCGATGGAGCTTACCAGTTCGAAGAAGATGCTATTTTATAAAACTTAGTTATAGATTTTTCAGATAAAATTGCAGTTAATTTCGTGTGTCCGGTAGCCCAATTTATGGTTAACCAATGCATGTAACATGAGAAAGTAGAAATAGAACGAAAGATACTTTTTATTCGCTCGACCACAAAGTAGTTTCGATCTAATTGGCTTGGTTTATTGGTCTGTTAGCTTCACTAGCGAAGTTTGGTTAACAAGATCGACTTCACTTCGGTTTTTATTATATTTGCGAAACTTCAGCCTCGTTTCTGTGTTAAAGAGAAGCAAAGATTGGTTTCAAACAGGAAGTTTTATTTTCTTTTTACTTAGTTTGATGAGCATCGTTAATAACTTTTCAAGTTGCTTGAGAAATAATTAAATGTTTTACGTTTGTAGAGTCCGCTAAAAAACTATTTGAAGAATAAAAAAGAAATAATTCAAAATCCGCTTTTAATAAATATTTTAGATCAAAATAATAGCGTACTGGTTGAAAATAAAACGAAATAACCAGTGAAAAATATGTATTAAAATCTGAGCACGAAAAATATTACAGCTTTAAAATTCCAATATATATTTTGACGATATAATTAGAAAATGATTGATTTTATTACAGATCTCTTTTATTAAATTTTATGTTTAAAATTTGCAAGTGTCCTATGACTTACGGATGAGAGTATGTATTCCTATTTTTTGTCTACTGCGAACGTTTAATCTGTCAGAAATTATTACAGACATTACGAACGATATAATTATTACATAAATCAGTTACGTGAAGATTGCGTTGAACTGTTTGAAGAAACTACGCACATACTATAATGGCGCGGCACTTTATCAACGGTGTGACAAGAACAGTAAAAAGATTACGCACACGTGGAAAGGAAAAAACGAGGAAAGCGCTAGTCAGTTAAATGAGTCACACGAAGAATGTTTGAACGTTTATATTTCACATGTGGTATCATCGACTTCGATCCGCGTACAGATTCCAGTTCCAGTAATTTCTCTTACCGGGTATATTTCGATCGACGAAAGTATGCAGAAAATTTTCTATTATATAATCCTGTTACGGCTCTCAAATTTTGTATATATGTAATGTCTCCTAGTCTCGATCTTTTCATCTTGTTTTAGTTTTCAACCAAAAAAAGGACATTTAATGTTTTAAGAAACAGTTAGCATCAATCGATAACGAGTTTTCCATATTTTTCTCAAATTTAACAAATTCTCTAACTCTTTTATAAAATT
The DNA here is from genome assembly GCF_024516045.1 of Bombus affinis. Lineage (NCBI taxonomy): Eukaryota > Metazoa > Arthropoda > Insecta > Hymenoptera > Apidae > Bombus > Bombus affinis. The sequence goes on from NC_066346.1 coordinate 9,398,167, forward strand.
TTTTAATTTCCCAATCTTCCTGTAGAAAAGTACGATCGAGCCGAAAATAACCCAAAGGCTGTGGCAAAGTATTCTTAGAGGATCTTTTCTATTTGAATTTATTTTTTATTTGAATCAAGTACGAACAATTGTATATTTTACTTTAAAATTTTATTGGTGATTAAAGATTTCTATAATGTAAAGGCTCTTATAAGAATTTCTTAGGTCGAATTCCACTTTGCGTACCAAACATTTTAAACTCAATTAGAATCGAGTCGTGATTTCGATCACTTATTAACTCTCTCCTAATCGAAGTTAAAACCCGAATACTCAAAACTTCCAGTTACATAACGTCATGTAATCCTATTAGGATTGAGTCAAAATGCCCCAAGTATTTGCTGATCATTTCCTAATTCGGGTAATTAATAATTTCAGACAGGATAAAAAAGTGAATAGAATCGCTTAAATTTTTGTATGATAATAGAATTAAGTATTTAAAAAGGAATAAAAAGGGAACATTTTAATAAAATGATATCTCAGAATGTGTGTTATAAATGTACTTGCACATAAAAATTCGAGATATACTACGTTATCAAAGATTATATACCTGCCAGTCTTTCCACTCCTCGTAAATGCAACGATAAACGAAGTATAACTTTTTACGCATGAGGGAAAAGTTATAGCGCAAAAGATTCTTCTAAACAGTTATTGTGAAGTTTGCTCACGGAAAAAAACGTATTTATGCATATGTATACATTTCATATATGCGCTTGCGTGATTAAAGAGCAATCTTCGCCCTCTACGTAAAAAGAATTCTCTTACGTAAAAACATTATAGCTTCCCATTAAATTCATCTATATTACATGATTATTCCCACAGGTATAGTGAAGGGACCTTCAAGTTCCAGATTGTATATACATTAGCGCTAAAAATTATTCGAATATTATAAAATTATTATTGAAAAGACTAATGATGATCTTAGTACTTACTGTTATTAGAGATTCGAATGGAATTGAAGAAAGAAATATGCAACAGTTTAGAATTCTCAGGCGTAGAAGATTATGTAGTTATTTTTTTTTCAATTTTAAGTTATTTCCTTAGAATTTATTTAAATAAACAATTTGAATATACGTAAACACTATTACACATTAATGAATTAAAAAACTTCTAAACCTGAAAGATTAAAATTTTAAAAGTTTGAAAGTTTAAAAATTTGAAAATTCGACAATCTAAAATTTGGAAAATTCACAAATTTGAAACTTCTGAAATTTGAAATTTGAAAATTAAAAAATCGGAAAATTTGGAAATTTAAGAGCTCAGAAATTTGAAAATTTAAAATTTTAAAGATCGCATGCATGTATTTATGCATGTATTTATTTATTTATTTAAATTTGAAATTTGAAATTTTAAACGCATAGAATGTTGGAAACATTTAATGGGTCAGTAATACATAATCATAGAACAAAGCATACAGATACTACATTTACTATGCTACTATTATTCTCTACCTTCTTCGTCCTCATGTGGTTTTAAGACACAGTTGCATTTCAGGAGAAATAGTATCAAACGGCTTGTACAGTGTGGAAAATGAGTTTGCATAGGGTTGTTTCGTGATGGTCAACGTATCAACTTGAAGACATTTGCTGTGCATACCAAGTTGCTAGTGGAAACTCAATAAGACGCTACAATCAGGTTACGCGAAACGCGTACACACACTGGCTTCCCGGACGTTTTCAGTTATACAAAACGTGCCGGGACTCTTGGCGACGACACACCGCTTCATTCTGTCTTCAACCTCGCGTGGTGTATAAAAGCGTTGCAAGTCTCTTTTTTCGAGCACGTTTTCTAAACTTGCAACCTTGCTTCTTCCACTGTGTTCACCGATCATCGCAAGTGTCTCTTGCGAAACGTCGAGAACGACAACAGTTTTCAGACTGGATCGATACTGGCCGAAACTTTTCATTACTCGTGTCGCTCTGTTCTAACTGATATCCTAAAGTTTATTATCTCATCCAATGTTTTATAGTTTTGAATATAAATATTTCTGATGTTAATTATTAGTATGTTATTAAATTTATTATATATTAAACAGAATTATATTAAATATTATATATTAAGTAGAAAATCATTCTAGTATGAAATTTTCTCTACGCACACCTATGCTATACTGTACGTATAATGTACGATATTCTCCCATTGAATGTTAACGAATTAGCAAAAGATTACATGCGTGTATTTCTTGAAAAAACCAATCCATCGATCGAGTTACAAATGAAAACGAAGAGAACGCTCAGCGATTCCACGAGCTTTCGAAAATCCTTGTGCAGTTACGTGAAAGCTTTTCCAATAGAAGAGTGTATATTCCCTCTTTTCTCCCCTGGCAAAATTCAGACGAGATCTAGTCGCGGTTCGCGTGTTTTGTTTCGAGCGTGATACGAGTATAGAAGGGAAGGAAAGAATGGTCAACGATATTTGCACGCGCGTGCATATGCGCGGACAAGATTTCTGTGCAATGAATAAAACGATTCGCAATATCTGGGCTAGTGATTGATATTTCTGCGTCGCTTTTGAGAGGCAGAATGAAAGACAAAGAGAGGAGGAGAGACGACAAAAGTGCCCCACTTTTCGAGGCACCCTAGAGTGTTCGTACCTTCGATCGAACCGCTTTGTTCAGCTCTAAGGATCCATCGAAACGGCCATGTATGTATGTACGGACGTGGAAAGGTGAAAATAAACGAGAAAATAGTGGATGATCGCACCTTACACGTCCGTGGACACCTAACGAGACCGTGAAATTGAGATTGTACAACCTGTACAGGTAGTTGAAATTGACGTTCCTCGTGGTCCACGGGGTGTGCGATATTAGACGGACTTAATTAAGAGATAAATATAAATAATGCCAGGATGTGTATGATATCCCGAATAAATATAATTTTAGTCATTCGAGCTGTAGGTACACGAGACGAGAAAGGGTAGTTAACGTAATTGGTATTATTTATAGCGTCTTCATGCACATAAACGGCAATCCTGTGATGAGTAGTAGATACATACAATAATATGGTATACATGTATGCTATAGTACCTACATACAACATTTATTTATTTTTTTTTTTTTTGCTTCTTAATGAAAAACTATCAGCTTACGTACTTAAACGAAGAGATTACATAATTCGATAAACTAATTAACTTTATCATGTTACGAGACGACCGGAACGATTAGGGGAACAAGCGAACTTTCCGCATCGGTTCTAGAACATTTGCGAAACTTGTTATAAATTGTGCGGGCAACTTTCTCGCTCACACTTGGCGCACACTTCGTGGTTGACCTCATTAATGGCTAACAAGTTGCCCGCGAGGACGAGTTTGAGGAACAATCGAGTGGAAACTGACAACTGGAGACGCGTCCCGCGTCGAGGCTGTTCCCAGTATACCGCTCTAAATTTAGGTGTTCGTGAAACCGTGCAGTTTAATTAAAACGTCCATGTATACGAGCAATTTTCGCGACGTGTTTCACGAAGGAAAATTGCTTAAATGAACGAAGAAAAAATAAAAATTCGCAGTACGTAAAAAGGGCCTGGTTGCATTGAAAGCGTTATGTTGAGTTTTAAGAGGTTGTGTGTATGTTTGAAAATTAATCATCGACCAGGAACAACCCTCGTAGTTGCTGGAATAGTAGCATACATATGCAACGAGATTCAATCCATTATCCATGTTGAATATGTAAATAAAACGTGCGTCGTTCGCTTGGTTTACAGTATGTAACATTGTGAGTTTGGTCACTTTCGTTGTTATTTTTTTAGTCAACAAAAAGAATTTCTTTACAATTTTGTTGGTATGAATCATTTGCTAAAGAATGTACGTATACGTTTTTTGTAATATAGAATTATTTGTATTATTTCTATTTATGCGTATTACTTTACAATTAAGTGTACACAATACTTTATTATTCCCGCGTATATTCTTTTTCTAACAAAAGGTGCCTTCAATTCTAAAGATACTGAACTGGAAGAATCAAATTTTATCTTCAATATCTATTTAAATTTTCCTCAATGAATTTCATGTACATATTTCACGTTTCAAGAAATAACGTAGATTTTTATAGAATTACAATTTTAAAGTGTCTTAATCTATTATATTCTCCTGATTATCTGAAGCTCGTGAACGGGGAAATAATCTCATAATATGCTCATACAACTACGAGCAATCTTGGAAAGCTTATTACGATAACATCAGCTTGCATAATTCGGGTATTTATCTCCTACAACTATTGGGTCAGAATTGAATCGTTTGAAGCATGAATTGTGGCCAGTTCTCCCCTGTGAGTTTCTAGTAACAAACAATTTTATTTAAATTCGGAGTTTTGCCAAACCTTACGTTGTGCGCGTCGAATAAAATGAAATCGTTGTTCACAAACTACGCCATTCGCCTTCGGATTTATCTTAAAATAGAACGTTGGAATGAAGATTTTGCATATCCTACGATCATAAGTGATTTAACAAAATTTAACAAAATCTGGACAGGAAGGTCAAGGAAGTTTGATAAGTTCAGGAACGTAAAATCGTTCGAATGAAAATTACACATTTATTTTGTGAAAGCGGTGTCATTGATTAATGATTGCATCACTGTATTTATGTTGATATTATCGCACATTTATTCGATGTTAAAGCGAGACGAGTCTCGTGTAAGCCTCACACGAAGTTTTCACTTGCTTCAATTAATGCGATACGCTCGGGTGAGACGGTTCATTGACCGTCACGAAAAAAACAAGGGAAAGTAACAATTAAATTACGCGAGATTAGATGCGTTCCGGTTAATGTTACGCCGCTTGTAATTCGAATTCAGAATTTTCGATTCAGAAAATCGACGATGCGATTCGGTTACGCGCATGTAACGATAAATCAACGTAAGCATGGTAACATTTTGTGAGAGAAACCAGCGTACTCTCTTTCTCTCGAATACCTAATTTTTATTTTAATTTGTGTTTTTAAAAAGCTGCTATTACCTCTGTTATTTTTCGCACGAAACACTCGCAATTAGGAAAGATAAAATGTTAATTGGATCCTTTTATCTAATTCACAAAATCTTAAATTCTTTTTTTATAATACTACTCTTTCTTTAATATAGTAACATATAATAAACATAGTACATACACATTAACATTCTATGTGTATGATTGAACCGAAGCTGAAACTCGGTGTGTGAGATATCGTTGCCAGAGAAATGGAAACCTTTATGTACGAAAAAGGAAAAAGGAAGAAAGGAAAGAAACTGACAAATATAAATTATTAAATATTGTGAATGTTGAGTTGTTAATTTCTTATTAAATATACATATGGTCAAAATAATAAAATTCAGTGAAATATACGTAGAAAAGCAATACGTATAATCAGCTTTTAACAAACATCTATGTAACAATGTATAACTTCCACGAAGTTTATTCTAACATGTTGCCATAGAATACACCAAAGCATCAGGTTTCAGAAAAGAACTGCTACTGTGCAAAGGATTTTATGCCAAAACCAACGTTAAAATAAAACTAAACGAACATCTTTTCTTTGATTAACAACTTTCATTGCACGCGTTTCATTTTAATGAAAACCGTTCTCCAACCCCGGGGAAATTCCGTTTATACTTCGCCTCAATGCAGCATTCGCATTTATTATTTATCTTCGTTTTCCGGCTCGTGCAAAATTCAGTGAGCGAGCATCGTTACGAGCCACGACGTTAGAAAAGCAACATTTTTCTTCTTTTTCGTTCTTAATCGGCGAATTCTCTTTTCTATGGCTCTCATAAAGGAAACCTGTATGTAAAAAAAAAAAAAAAAGCGTAACGCACACAAGTCGTGTCACGATCTTGTGAAAACTCGTTGCGTGATCATAGAAGAGATAAACCGCGACCGCAACAGGTTCGGGTTCAGGAAACTTGCCCCTTGATTAAGCCACCCACGCATGTGCGTGTGAACAGGCGCATTTCCATGCGTACAGGTTGTCGAATGGTCCAATTTCTACTGGCATCCTCCTAACGATCAATTTTCCTGCCCTTTCGTCTGTTTTCTCTTATCTTGTAAATCTATTAATTCTCTCATTACACATACTTATTTGCATGTTAATTTAAAATCTGTTTGCTTAAGATCTAGTTGCGTGTAAGACCATGCGAGTAAGGCTAATATATGTACACTACAAACATACATATTCATAATTATGAAGTAACTGCTTTTGCAATAAATATAGATTATGATAACAGGTATTTAATAAAAAATGACTACGCATTACATACGTTCTGTGAAGGGAACGTAGAATTATTTTTATTTCCATTTTCTAACGTTGATGTATTTCATTTACAATCTTTTTTTAAACCTATTTACATTATTACATTATTTAATTTCTTGATATCGTAATTGTGAAAAAACTTCCAAGAATTTGTTTGATATTTCTTCTACTACATATTTCTTCCTCTGCTTAGATTTCATAACTTTAAATTTGTTATTCGTACAAATACGTAGCATCACGGTAGCAAATGTATTTAATGATAAACAATGAAGTTCGTGTAAAATACCGTCGACGATTTATCTGTAACGAGCGGCGGCGATTGTTCTTAATTATTGATGATCAAAGTTGCGTGCGGAGTCGCTTTGATTCCGTTGCAAAATTACATCGTGCGTTTTTCTACGTCGTTGGCTCTGATTTAAATGCATTTTTACTTATTTTCTTAGAAACAACCGCCGCTGCGAAATTCGAATTAGTTACGGACTCTTCCTGTAATGCATTGTTCGCTTTGTAACGAGAAAGTTGAGTGTTACGTTGCATCGCTTTTATTGTTCGCGAATTGTTTCTCTGAACTCGATTTTAATCGCGGAATTTCTTTGATTTCCACTGCGCTTTTCCTTGCCGGAAAATTAAATATCAAGCCGCAGAAGCCAGTCTTTAAATTAGGCACTGTTAATAAAGAATCTAAAATATGAAAAATACACAAAAATTTCTTTAAAAAATATTTCAAATAATGTTAGAGAACGCTATTTAAAAATTATACAAGACGCTTTAAAATATTATCAAAAATCTCCCAAAAAAGTTATCGAAAGAATATTAAGAAGTCCCCTGAACGATTATTCAAGACAATAAAAATGACAAATAGCAAAATTTCGTTACAGGATAAGAGAAATATTCGTAAATAAATCACGAGGAAAACGCGGTGTGAAACGTATTTTTCTCGCATTGATCTCCGTAGGTAGAACGCGTTACACGTATACTAGAGTACGGTTTCCAGATTCAGATACAGGATCTGGAATAGTCAAGACTGGTTGACAGTGAAAACTCGTTGCGTGCAAGAAATATAAGTTTATAGCAACAGGTTCAGAAAACTCACCCCATTAATGAAAGGCGTTGCACTCGCGTGTAGGTGCAACGCACGGAGAAGATACGACTGATTGGAATGCAGCCAGTCAGCGAATTCTTTTCCTCTTTTTTTTTCTCCATCTTGTCGTGTATGATTTTTCTTCCAACGGGACGATGATTATTTTTACGCTGGAACGAAATCTAAACGGTCAGAATAGAAATACATACAGACAGGGGAAAATTGATGTTCCCTGCGACGAATGATCGGTAATTGCGATAGCTCGATATTACCTTCAACTTTGCAGGCTTCCAAACACTTCCTTATCCTCTTCTGATGGAAATAGTTCGTTTGTCATTTGATCTCTAGATTTACAGATGTTACCGCGAAATAAAATCGTATTATGAAATGCACGTAGTAGAGTTACGATCAATCGGCCGTGACTGGAATGTAGTCACGATAAAACTGTATTTCCTTCCTATCTTTTTGGGAAGTACCGTTTTCTACGAGCTAACAGTAAATGTACCTCTACGTTTCTTATGGACGACCTCATTTAGATTCTCGGGCTTATTAAACGATAACATCCTCCATCACTTTTCTGCTAAGAAGATGTCTTTCACCTTCGAAAAAGAAAAAAGAAATGTGGGACGAATCACTTCTGGCGTAGGAGAAATTGTAGCTCGCGAACTTTCCAACGAGTTCATCGCGCGTTCACGTGTTGCACGTTATTACATAAGAACGTAGATCGCGCACACAGGCTCAACGCAAAGCGACATGTCACCCTCGTTACCCTTGCCTCATCCTTTTATTCCTCTCTTTCTTCCCGCTTTCTCTTTTTTCCCATTCGAGACGATTTATAATGGTTTCCAATCACTTGCGATTATTATTCGATAAACGTGTAGCATGGAAACTTATCTGAGATGGGAAAAAAAGGATTAAAAAAAGAAACGAGGTAAACATTGCGCGAGATTTAATATTAATAAATGTTGAATCTCGATGAACCCGCGAAGGATCACTGATTGAACGAGTCGACGAGATCTTTTTCCTCGTTACGATCGCTCCATCAATTCCTTCACGTGTGCCGTGGATATTACGTAAGGGGGAAAAAGGCTACGTGCACTGTGTAATCTCTTACCCTTACCGCGGTATTACCCCTGTTCCCTGTTGCGTATCCGCGCCAGAAAACCACAGAAGTGAGTATCTCTTGCGATTTATACGGCATAAAATTACACGTCACGAAAGCTTCGGCTTTAAAGGCTGTTTACCCGATTGCATTTTTTTCCTTCCCGGCGAGACCGAACGAGTAGTCTCTTGATGAGCGTAAACAGCATTGTGTCGGATATAGTCCTGACTATACACGGGGTTAGCTTCTGATAATGAAGCGATGCAAGCCGGAAGATAGAACTAAAAATAGATGAAAGAATTATAGAATGAAATTTGTTTATGCGATGGATGGAAAGAAATTTGTGTTTCATAGACTATAATTAACTTTCAGTATAGATTTATTTTTGCATCTTTCTCTTTTTTTTATTCTTTCTACCCTTTTTTTTATTATTATTATATCTTTTAAGTTAGAAATTACTATATACGTATAATGAAGAGAAAATATATAGTATTATAGACTCAGTAAGAAGACAGATTTGTGTCCTCATGTTCACCACAATAAATTCTATTTATTCAAACTTAGTGCGTGTTCACATGTAACGACTAGTCTTCCCCACCCTGGTATATTTTACACGGCCTCCGCGGCCTCCTCTTCTTCCAAGGTAAATTGCAAAGGCCGAGGGTGGATGTTTCGCGCTATTTATAATGTTTACAGTGACCGACACGTTCAGAGGAGAGAAAAGCTATTTTGTGTTATTTACTGGTTGCTTAATTACAAGTTACCGCAGTCGCCCATAGGCGTGGTAATCGAGCGCGATTCCGCAAGTACTGAAAAATCGAACGGTCCGGTGGAAAAAGAAAAGGATGTAACTACGGTCGTGGCAGTGAATTATCGCCATAGGGTGCGGTAGGAAACGATTTTGTAATAAACGTGAGTAATTTTTCCGCAAACATTTTCATTCTTTCGACAAGAGGAAGCGCCATTGTCGGTATCGGTATCGGTTAATCGCGTTGTACTATTTTACTTGGTCGTTTAAAAAGAGCGCTGCGGCAATTATCGAGCACGCATTACGTATCAGTAGTTCTGGGATCCCATTAAATCCGCGCCGCGTTTTATTCGATGAAAAAACCGTGACAGCAAAAAGCTGAATCATCGCTGAGGTAGCAACGAGGAACTTTTTGTTGCCCGTTGCTGCATGTTTTAAATAGTATTAAACAAATATCAACCTGCAGAAAGATTTCATCCACGTTAGAACAACGTAATTAAAGGAATATTTGGGTTTTGTTTCGATTTCAATGCATTTGCTTCTAGCCAACAAGTATAAGAAACATTTGTTTCAGTCGCAATTTGTTGCTACCTGTTTCTAATTTTTCTCTGACCCTATCGTTTCAACCGGAAATAGGTAGCAAGCAGCGACTTTTGTTACTGGCAACAGAAATACGAAGAAACATGCAGCATTTTCTCGAAACACTAACAGCAGTTTTCTGACTGTTGCCTCAGTGGGTACACAGTTTATGCTCAAAATGAATGCACGTTGCGAACTTTCGTTTTGTCGAATGAAACATCTGAAGAACGACGATAGCTGTTCGATTTTTCTGACGTATTTGTCAGAATGTTGGTTGGCCAGAAAACGCATCCACTATAACGTAATCAGCGTAACATATTTTCTCATCGACAGCATCTTTTATAATCTGACCTCGATATACGTACTTTGAATCAATCATCGTATATTACGTGCATGTAAACGCTCTTAAAAAATTGCCATCGTTGGACGGGCGATATTGCGCATGATTGTCGTCGTCATCGTTCGCCGCGGAAATGTTCGAAATCGCTCGCGGAGCGGTATACGACGCATTAAAAATATTCACGCACGGGCGTACACACGTGCGTTAATAGTGATACATATATAGAACGGTAATCGTATCGCTCGATCAGAGATATTTTAACCACAAAACCCATGAGATGGCGTATCGTTTCCTTGGCCGTACGGTGTGTAGCCAGACAGAAAGTTATCGATCGATAACGGGTCGCCACATATTCGATATCGTTCAAACTCTAGCCAACCATATTACGAGGCTGTCTCTTTTGTGCATCCATTCCTCGCTATAAAAGTCCTCAGACATATACCTTTGTTCACCGATCATTAACATCCTTTTGGGAACAAAGAGATCCGATGAACGAAGGGGTCTGTCTCTTCCGTCTGGCGGAATCACGGTTAGTTTGTAATTGTTCCACGTCGTTGTCGTTACGTTCAACCCGCGCGCACACCATGCGTGCATTCGTGACAGGCAGTGTGTGTACGTGTATGTAATGATGCAGCCTGAAATATTTTGAATCGGTTAGAATATATGTCTATGCAGAAAAATTCGCATCTCTTTGAATATAACTCGATGGTTAAAAAGTTAAAACCTTGGAAAATCTCGATCAATTTTGAATCTTGATAGGTCTTGAATCTTTAACCACAGACATAGAGCTTTAGTAAGTCCTTTTGCAAATAGAGATAGGTGGGTGCTGTGGTTCCACATTAGACAGATTTTATGAAATTAATATTCAATAAAATTCAATTTTTTGTTTTCTACGGTATGTACATTTGTGGAAAACAATTCTCATTAGCTATAAAAAGATTAAAAGTTTGATAAGTCTTGGAAGTATTGGAAGTCTTGATAGGATTCAAGGTTCTAAAAGTTCAGTGGGTACTCAATATAGTACATATCTTATAGTACATAAAATATATACTTAAATACATATGTACGTAGTATTAAGATTATGTATAGCATATAAGATGTTTAATATCTACTAAACTTCCTTAAACTTTGAAATCTACTATGACTCCAACATTTATCAATTTTTTGAAGACCAATATTCAACGTTTGTCAAAAACTTTGAGTTTCATATATCGAACCATGTTCAAAGTAACTTGAATCTTCACGGTATGGAAAAAATGAAAATGTAGATGATCATTTCTACGCGCAAACACGCGCGTTATTACGCCTTTGACGTTATTAACTCAAAAGGTTTTCCTTTCTTTTATATTTAACACTTGATTTTAGAGCTCACAAAGTCGAGGAAATATAACATAGAAATAGTAGTTAAACTAGGAATAAAAAAACAGTTTAGGAATTACATACTTATCGATAATATGTCTAAAACAGCTATGATAACATTCTGTAGTTGCGAACCACTGTGTTAAAAGTAACTAGCGGTTTTCCAAGGTTCGATTTGCTCGTAAAGCCTATCGGCTCGTTTGCTATGCGATACACGGTTCTCCATTCCTCTCCTCCTTTTCCTCCGTGTTTCATCTCTTGACTCGAGAATGCATAATCGCGGTATGATTCATAATACGTTTAAAAACGCACGTGTTTTCGTCATAATTTGATATTATTATGACGTGTGTTAACAGTTATAATGAAATAATGAATAATTAATTGCACAATAAATTTTTCAAGAAACTTATGTTTTTTTTATGAAAACCTTACTATATTTCGCTATAAAATATACATATTCTGGTTAATCGAATCGTATGTATATGAGAAGCTTGAGATTTATTCTTTATATTTTATTTCGTATATACATTATATTATTAAGACACAGATAATACACGTTAAAATTTTAAAATATTATTTTGTATTCAAGCCAAACTCCGTACGTTATAACGAGGAGTTTCTACGTTTAAAATCGTTCGATTTGCCATTCACTTTAATTCGTGAAATTCTTCGACCTTGCAGGGAAAACAACAGGAGGAATGCGTGTACGGTATTATTTCATCCACGATGCAGCATCCTGCATTCTTATGCAATAGCAGTGTTTAGTACAATGAGTCGCGTTTATTTTTTAATGGAGGAATTTGTTATTGATTGATAATCGGTTTTCTGCTAATTAATTAGCCGGTATCATTAAACGATGCAATTATGTAATATGTTGCAGCATATGTTGAGATTTCTTTTAAACTTTTTTTTCATTGAATAATTCCAACGAAGGGTTGAATATTAAAGAAACATGAAATTATCAACAAAGCTTTACATTTGTACGTATATGCTTTGCAATACAACATGTATAACGAGTCGAAAAAATAAAGCTCGAGTGAATCGAAACTGTTTTCTTCGTAAAGAAAATTCTTCGAATTACATGTGGCCATGGAAATTTTTTTAAATAGGAGAAAAGTTATGAATTCAATAAACATCTACTTTCCTTGATGTTTTCTTTTTATGTAATTTATATTTAGGCCATCTTGGTATTTTCTATTCATGCAACAAAGAAAAAAAAGGAATTTTTATAATAATGTGTTCTAGATATACAGATTTTTAATAATTTTTTTCAAATCGGATGTAAAACATAAGTATTACTTAGTGTTCTTTCTTATTCTAGATATACCAGACATTCCTGAGAACATCAAGAATTTACGGGCACTTCAGGTGGCGGATTTCAGCAGTAATCCAATTCCAAGGTTAATACATTTGTCTAACATTTATCTCTTTTCGTGTGAAACACAACTATTTATATTCCATTTTAAAAGTTGTTGAAAACATTTATTTTCAAAATTCAAGAAGGATCAAATTTGTCATTGCAGACTTCCAGCAGGGTTCGTGCAATTAAGAAACTTAACTGTTTTGGGACTCAATGATATGTCCCTTACGAATCTACCGCCTGATTTCGGAAGGTAATAGCAACAAGAACTCGCTTTAATTGCATTCAAACTTAGAATGATTTAATTGAATTACATCATGCCTAGTACTAACAAGTTTGTGCACCGATTGTTCTCAGCTTGGAGGCGTTGCAGTCATTGGAGTTGAGGGAAAATTTGCTCAAATCCTTGCCGGAATCGCTTTCCCAACTTTATAAATTGGAGCGGCTGGATCTTGGTGACAATGACATTGAAGTTTTAGTAAGATAGATATTGAATTAATCATTGTAAAGAAAATTATGGACAAAATAGAATATTTGTTGTCTATTAACATAATATCTATTATAAATTTGGGACTTTTATTTTAGCCAGCACATATAGGAAAATTACCAGCATTACAAGAATTATGGTTAGATCATAATCAATTGCAACATTTACCACCGGAAATCGGAGAATTGAAAACGTTAGCATGCCTGGATGTATCTGAAAACCGTCTGGAAGATCTTCCGGAAGAAATAGGAGGGTTAGAATCTTTAACAGATTTGCATTTATCGCAAAATGTTATTGAAAAATTGCCAGATGGTCTTGGAGAATTACAGAAACTTACTATACTCAAAGTCGATCAAAATAGGCTTTCTACTCTAAATTCAAATATAGGCAGGTGAGATTAATTTTTTCTCCTATAAGGATCTTGATACCGTAGAACTTGATAACAAAAAGTGATGTTTACTCGTAGGTGTGAGAACTTACAAGAATTAATTCTTACGGAAAATTTTCTCCTCGAACTGCCTGTAACTATAGGAAAACTTCATAATCTAAACAATTTAAATGTAGATAGAAACAGTTTGCAGTCGCTTCCTACGGAAATCGGTAAGAAAAGTGTCGTTTAGAACTTCAATTTACGTTAATATTTATTTATATTACTTTATGACATTAAAAATAATTTTTTATCGAATGTTATTGTTTTTCTATAGGAAATTTAAAACAATTGGGTGTACTATCTTTAAGAGATAACAAACTGCAGTATCTTCCTATCGAAGTTGGACAATGTACAGCTCTTCATGTGTTGGATGTCTCAGGCAATAGGTATATAATATAATCTTAAATATCGAAATTTCTTCATATTTTGTTAACGATATTTAGTAATGATATTCGTTTTTCAGATTACAGTACTTGCCATATTCCTTGATCAATTTGAACTTAAAGGCAGTATGGTTAAGTAAGAATCAAGCACAACCAATGCTTACTTTTCAGACAGACGTTGATGAGGAAACAGGGCAAGAAGTATTAATTTGTTTTCTTTTGCCACAATTGGAAATCCATCCAGATGGTTAGTAGATCTATTTCATGAAAGTATATTTTGGTACATTTAGTTATACTTTATGGATTATATGTTACATGATTTGTGATTTAGATTCAGGAAGAATTGGTATGCTTGGTGGTATGAGAAATGTTGTTCAAGATGGCGAAATACGTGAACTTGGTAGTAGCGATGATGAAGGCTGGCAAGAAAAAGAAGCGTCGCGAACGCATTCCGTGAAATTTACGGATGAACCTCCGGAAACTGATAAGGAGGTGAGCACATTACATATGAGGAAATCTTCTAGACTTTTTAGGTTTGCTATATCTAAGTTCAGAGTATTTTCGAGATATTTAATGTGTTGGAAACGTTATTATTCTTACGACTCATTGTATTAAAATTATAACAAAAAATGAAACAAAAGCCTATTTTTTTCTAACCATTCACCTTTTTTTTTTTAATTACGTAAATACAACGTTTGCGCTTATTTCAGACACCATTCGTACGACAAAATACCCCTCATCCAAAAGAATTAAAAGCAAAAGCTCATAAATTATTTAGTAAAGGAAAAAATGACAGCCGATCAGCATCTACAGATGAGCAGGTAATTATTAATTTCATTTTTCAAGATATCATACAATCTTTTTGTAAGAGTTGTTAATAATATCTTTCAGGATGTTTCTCAAACATTTGGTTTGGATAAAACTGAGACTGATATTTCAACAAAGTCCAATGATTTGACTACCGAGACTATAGAGCAAGAATCGTTACAACCTGAATCTATAGAAAATGCACAAAAAGAAACCATACCTGGTATAGTGGCTGATAATGCAGATTTTCAGTCCAGCAATGAACCAGAAATAGTTTCTAATCAATATATTACAGAATCTAATGCTGTAAGTATTTATGTTAATGCTAGTTTATTTATTTACTTATTTGTTACTGATTTGTAAATTATAAAAATTATTTTTTTAGGATGTGAGGACTGAAGGTTCAATATCTGAATCAAAGGATATAAATGACAAAGATGAGGAAGAATCTGAAAATGAAGAAACACAAAGACATGTCGAATTTTCTATCGTAGAAGGTACTGATTATGATGGTAGTGGTGATTCAAATAGACCAAATAGACTCCATCGTAGAGATACTCCACATCACTTGAAAAATAAACGAATCCACACAGCAATAGATAAAGAAAAGGTAGCTTCCATTATTGCACAGGTAATTATTATCTACCTAAAAAAAAAAACATGTTTAAAGCTACTTAAATAATTACGATGAATTTTATACAGTTTTTAATATGTGGTAGGCACTTACGAAGAAAAATGACGAAATCTCCACATCCACGTCAGCACCTGCAGAACCCACAGAAAATTTTGACGCTCAAAGTCAAGGTAAAACAATTACGATTAGTATATCACCTTTTACCTGTTGCATTTCTTTATATCACCTTTAAATTTATCAAATTTAAATTAAATTATAATTCATATACCACGTATAAGATAAAATACTTCAAAAGGTAACATATATCTTTTCCGCGTAAACTGAATTAAATAACGAATCTTCCTAAACTTCCTAGCATCATTGCTTCGTAATCACTGGCATTAAATAGTCCATGATAAGATATTCCTTTCTACTTCTGCTATCTTATCACTTATCCGTTATCAAACTCTAGTTATTTATCAAACTCGATGTAGCAAGCGTACACGCGTAGAAAAAATTGCGAAGTGAAAATATTCAATTAAAAATTTCATCAACATTCTATATTGTGAATAAAAAATATAGTTAAAAATGCCAAAAAAATATAGATGTTTTGTAAGAAAAAAAAGAAAGGGTAAAAGTTAGTAAAACGTGATCCAATTACATAATTAAGTAGTAACGCCAATCAAATTTATTGTGTAGGTGCGATTTCTGATGCTGAGCCGACGATAGAAGTACGAGAGGAACAATACGAAATTCATATCGAAAGAACAACAGGTGGTCTTGGTTTATCAATAGCTGGTGGAATTGGTTCAACCCCTTTTAAGGGTGACGATGAAGGCATTTTTATTTCCAGAGTCACGGAAGGTAAAAATTGAGATAAAAAACCTATTTGTTTTCAGTTGTAGAATATGTCAATTATGAAGTTTCATGATCTGATCATTATATTTTCCTTTATAGGTGGACCTGCAGACTTAGCAGGTTTAAAAGTGGAAGATAAAGTATTGTCTGTAAATGGTGTTTCAGTAGTAAACGTAGGTCATTATGATGCTGTAGAAGTTTTGAAAGCTTGTGGACGTGTCCTTGTGTTAGTGGTTCAAAGAGAAGTTACGAGGATAGTGCCACCATATGAACAGGTACTATTTTATGAAACGCAAATCATTTATGCTGTTATTAACATTATATTTAACAGGTATCGTCGAGAAAAGACTCAGCGTGCTCTAGTTTAAGTACCAGTAGAGCTCCAAGTGCGACGTCTCATGTTTCATCTACAGGTTTACCGCATAATTTAGAAAATGGTGATGCTTTACCTCATGATGCTATTAAGGTATATATTTTTTAGATTTAATAGATGCAACATATACAATTTGAACTAAAGTGCAAAATTTAAAGATCAACAAATTTCTATTTTAATAAGTCTAAGAAAATCCCTGAACCTATATCATCAACAAAGGCGGGCAATGAACCAATGGTATCTGTTCTTGTTCACACGACATTAATACGGGACCAAAATGGACTTGGATTTAGTATTGCCGGTGGGGAGGGTTCTCCACCATTCAAAGACAATAGCGATGTAAGAGTTTTAATTTATGAAAATATTTTATGTTTATTTCTTTCGTTAATTATGCTTAGCAACTTTTTTCAAATATATAATGTTTAGGCGATATATATTTCAAGAATAACCGATGGTGGTGTGGCACAAAAAGATGGTAAATTATTAGTTGGAGACAAAGTAATATCTGTAAGTGTAATATTATTACACAAAATATTATTTAATACAATTATAATTGTTTATCTTTCACATAATGGAATTATTTTATAGATTAATGGAGTTGAAATGAGAGGAGCCAAACATGAGCAAGCAGTTGCTTTATTAACAGGTTTGGAAAGATTCGTTCGATTAGTGGTCGAACGTGAAATTCCACTTTCGCAAGCAAATGTAGCCACAGTTGTAACACCTTCAGAAAAATCACCACGAGTGATCGGTGCACCTAGACCATATACAGGATTATATAACGCCAATAGTTATATAGCAAATAGACCGGGTTACACCGGATATCGACGTTCTATCGATGCTGATAGGACTCTATCGCCAAGTCCTACTTCGAAAACGCCTCCGCCTATGAAAATTGAAACTACTGAGCTACCGAAAATGAATGGTGTTACAGAATCAGGAAATATTAAGAACGTTTCTTCGATATCACCAAGTCCGACAAATAGCCAACCACATCCACAACCTGCCCCCAGGCATAGCATTTCGCAACCTACAATTACACCCACAACAACTACAAGCTCAACGCCCACATCTTCTACAGAACCTAGGTCAACCTCACCCCAGGAAGACATACAGGTACCGAAGCCTATCACCAACGAAGAATTTCAGGCCATGATACCTGCTCATTTCCTTCGTCCTCCTACTTCCTCACCATCACCAGATTCCCATCAAGGCCCTATCGTGACAGTGACAATAAAGCAGCCTGATAATCTACCTGGAGACGTCAATTTTCCTCCGGCTCCTACCACACTTGGTAAAGTTACTGAGACCATCACAAAGAGCACTCTCACCGAGACCGTCGTAACTAGGGTGACTGAAAATCAATTGGTACCACCAGTAATTATTGAGGTATGTGCTTGGTAGCTAGATGCATGGATTATGTTGCACATACATTTCGAGAAAAGTTATAAAATTGCTGAAAATATATTGTTTATCTTTTCAATTAACAAAAACCATGACGAAAAGGAAGTTTAGAAGATTTATTTTATAATTTTTAAATATTACAATTATAATTATTTTTTCTTCGGTACCGGAATAGTTTGCACTTTTTAAATATTTTAGGTAAAAATTAAGTATTTAGTATTTGTAATGTATTAACTTATTTCCATGCTAGGATGATAATCGCAGTCCTACTAAATGTAAACATATTCCAATGCAATCAATTAATTAACTTCGGAATAATTACAATTTGAAAAATGGTGGTCAAGTGGTTTTCTTCCTCTCATGCATGTTTAATTAAGAAATAAATTATAACATCATTCGTTATTTAAAAAAGGGCAATTTAAACATTGTTATGGACGTTATTTATGCATATGTACGTTTTATTTCTATGACAAGTTATATTTCATTGCATGTCTATGTATTTGAAATTGATCGTTATTGGTTTGATTCAGTAAATATAATTTCTCTGTGTGTGCATTATCAAACCATACATTAAAGTATTTGGTAGGAATTGGTTGTATGAAATGTTATATTATTTTATACCTCGGGTGCTTATTCTCTGGCATGGAAATAGGTAAGTAGTATAAGCTAAATATATATTCTTTCATCAAATACCACATTATATGCATCCTCCACTATTATGAAATTCCATCTTTCATTCTTTAATATCCAGGGCATTATATTTTTAAAATAATTAACACGTGTAATTTAAACGAAATAAAGATTCTATATATTCGATGTTTTAATGATTAAATATTAATTTTTAGGACGTAATTCTTGTAAAAGAAGGATCCCTAGGATTCAGTATTATTGGCGGTACAGATCATTCGTGTACTCCATTTGGTGCAAAAGAGCCTGGAATTTTTATATCTCACGTAAGTTTTCTGATATCTTTGTTAATATCCAGAATTTGTATAATATACATTTGTTGTGTTAATATTAGGTTGTGCCTGGTGGTATAGCTGCAAAATCTGGTAAATTGAGAATGGGTGATAGGATACTAAAGGTAAATGGTACTGATGTAACAAAAGCTACTCATCAAGAGGCTGTGATGGAACTTTTGCGACCAGGCGATCAAATAGTGCTTACTGTCCAACATGATCCACTACCAGAAAATTATCAGGTAAGCTATTTATAATTTAATTACTATCTGCTTGCTAGTTATTGCACATATATAGAGGGTTTGCTTCTTAATTACAAAATAGCTGTTTCAATAAAACACGCTTATGAAAACGTAACTATAAATCACAAATTCACAATTAATGTTATCACGCTTAATTCTCAGAACTTACAATATTTTAATATTGAAGTTTGAGATCAACATTAGTCAAAATTCGTAAACGCGCATACATTTAGAATACTTAAATATATACATAAAATAGTATCGCCAGTTAAATAAATAATAGAATAGAATCAGTTCATTCATTGATACTTAATGCATTATGTTCACCAGTGAAATGTTTATCATTTGCAAACAATGGCACTCAAGTGCTTCACTTATAACTGTTTTGTTATGGCATTTCCTAATGCTATTATTTATAATTTGTCCTACAAGCTGGTCGAAATAGAGTACATCCCTGTGACAGTAAGTACTCAATTAATTTGACCTGTTATTTTTTTATTTTTTGATACCACGCTTCGCCCTCTGTTAAGGCTGCAAGTAAGCTCAGCACTGAATCACGAGCAATAGCTTTTCTGCCTAGGCTGAGATTATATAGAATTTAAAACTTTTTTTACTTGCTTTATATGCTTTATGGTAAATTAAAAGAATTATGTAATACAACAATCATATATCATGTAATCATAATTTTTATATAAGTATATTACATTGAAAATAAAACTAGGAAATATTTTGTAAAAAGTAAGCAAAGCAATATATAAAAGATGGTAAAAGTATATTTAAAAATAATGTGATATTTTAGGAATTAGTTATTACAAAAGAACCAGGCGAAAAATTGGGCATGCACATTAAAGGAGGACTTCGAGGACAAAAAGGAAATCCTCTTGATCATACAGATGAAGGGGTGTTTATATCCAAAATCAATTCAGGTGGTGCAGCTAAAAGAGATGGAAGACTGAAGGTAAAATTTAATTCTCATTATAACAATAAGAGTTTTATGTAATAATTTTTTATACTATGTTTTTGATATTAGGTTGGAATGAGACTACTAGAAGTCAATGGAACGTCGCTGTTAGGTGCGACTCATCAAGAAGCAGTAAATATATTACGGTGTTCAGGAAACACAATTACGTTAGTAGTTTGTAAAGGATATGATAAAAGTGAAATTGAACCAGTATTGCCATTATCCGATGGTAGAGATTCTAAAGAATCTAGGACATCCAAGGAATTGAAGGATCCTGCAACAGAGGGTACTAAATCATTATCGCAAAGTATATCTAGTTTGGATCGCGATGATGAAGAAGCAGCAACTCTCAGACAAGAGCAGGAAATGAAAGCTGAGCTTGTAGCATGGGAGCAAGAAGAAAGAGAACGTGCTTTGCTTGAACATAGAGAAAAATCTACCCCTGAAAAAGTAAGACCCAGTATTAAAGAAATTAAACAATATAAGCAATTCTTATTAATCAATGTTAACTTTAAAGTTAAATACTTTCAAATTGAACAGGTATTAGATGTAGTAAGAGCAGCTGAATCATTAGTAAGCAAATCAAGTAGTCCGGTTGACATGGTTGTACCACCAAAGTCACCAGGTGGTACAAAAGATCTCAAAACAACCACTATTGTGATGAGCAAACACACTTTAGCACCTCAAAATACAAATGTAAGTATCTTTTATGATATTAAAATAATAAAAATTTTAAATTGAAATATTACTATATCTGCATGTTTCTATAAATATAAATTAACTTGCAAGCAGTAGTTTGCTTTTATTGGTATATAACAATAATAATAGCTATAGTATTTGAATATTTAAGAATTCCTTTGTGGAATTATATTGTTTAATTTTTTTTATGCAACCTTACAATCATTTTAAATATTCAATGTATATTTATAAATAATGGTGGTTCTTGTATAAATGGATGCTTAACTTTATATAGCTATTACCTCTTCATTTATTTATATTCTTCTTTTACAAATAATTAAAAAATTGCTACTTTTGATTTTATGTTTCGTTTACACAAGATGCATGACTTTAATAACTCATATTTTTATTGAGCACTATTTATTTATTTGCTCATATTATATGTACGTATACGTACATATGTTCACGGGTGCATATATTATACATATAATTTATTAACAAAAATATTCTACATTTTATTAATGGCACTGGAACAAAAGGAGAGACGTTTGAAAATTTCAATTTACAAATTAAAATATATAGAGAGAAGTTGAAAAAATAAATAACTTTTGATCAAGAAATATTATTATGGTACAATATGGTGTTAAAGAAAAAACGTTGCTCTTCCCCTTGTGTACATTCTTATATGGTAGCATAAGCATGGACATTCGTTTTTACATAAACATACTTTATTTCTTCTTATTAAATACTATAGACCTATATGTTTATTTCTGCACACCTTGTGAAAAAAATAAGAAGCCATAATCTAATAACAAATTACTAATTTTTATTTATCTATAAAGAGGAAACAATATTAACTTTTTAATTTTTGTTGCCCTTCGAATGATTGTACATTTTACATAAGTTTATATGAATTTCTCAATTTGATATCAAATAGTTTTATTATTTGTCAGTACTCATACACTCATCATAAGTCTTATTACTTATTTTTAATATATGACGCATGAAATGTACATTTGTCAGTGTTCTTAGCGTCGCATGCTCTCCTGAGCGGCAAAACAAGAGATGTTTCACATGTTTGCAGACAGTGGAAGGTGATAGCGCTACTTTGGCTGCCCTCTAACAGGAGTGAGTCGTTCGACCCTCTACTCATTTTCCCTGTGTCTACGTCCATACCTCTGAATTCGCGGGACTGTGCCATAATAAAATTATTCTAAGGAATTCATGTCGTTAACTCGCATAATCATGGTGTTTAATGCGTTTCATGAGTATCACTATTGTACAATTTAACTATCGTTACTCCGTTTGTTACTGATACTGCCATTATAATATTAAGTGTAATTATTGCGAATATGCTGACTGGCTAGGTTGATTCTCTGTGATTGGTTTCTTGTTTTGGTCCAAGAATGGGGTCAAGATTTTAATCATCACGAAAATGTGATATCGTCTTTAACTACAGACTCTTGTGTACATATTCATCACTCCTTCGTTCATGAATATCGGTTGAAAGATGAACATGAAAAGATACTTCTGTGATAGGTAGACAGATGTCATAGACGACAAGAACTTCCCACGTATTTACCGAATATTTTTTAGCGATATTTGTACATTGATTCTTAAACTTATTTTACAATCTATTTTGAAAGATTGGAAACGTATGTTGGACGACTACTACAATTCATTAAGCTTAAAGAAATTAGATCAACTTCTGGGTACTGGATCAAAAATTACTGAAAGTAAGAAAAGATATAAGACAGCAAATGATTCCTGTTCCAATATGAGTGGCAAGTAACAAGTGTATTATGTTTCTATAAATTTTTATAATAATATACTTGAAACTTACATCACACTGAAGACAGGCATTATTGATCTTTTCCTTTGTGATACACGACTTGATGACTGGAGAAGTAAGAGTCTATATTCTTATCTAAAAAAATAATAACTTCTAAATTATTATATTTAGGGTACCTTTGATATATTATTTTTAATGATCTTATTTGTTTAGTATTCTCTATTTATATAGTGTTAAAAAAAAATCAGTAGTTAATTTTACTGATATTTTTACAAATATTTTGGTATACTATGTAGAAAATATACTAGAACTGTCTTTTTTATTTTAAGCTAGAATATTTTACTACTACCACGAATATAAGCATTATTGTATCATAAAGGATATCTTTTATGTTGTAATTCACAATTCATATCATGTTTCATTCATTTAAAGCTGTATATCATTGAAAACAAAGATAATAATCAATGCGTGTATCACTAAATGGGGAGTGTACCCAAAAAATGTTAAGTTTTAATTATTTATATTACTATATAATGTACAGTTAAAGTAAACAAAGCAAAAGTGAAATGCAACGTCTATTGAGACATAAAATATTATTTGATAAGGTATTTGTGCATCTAACATCTTTTTGTAAGTTATAAATGCCAGTACTCTTGGATGGTTACCTCTACAGTAAACTCATATCATTATTAAAATATAAATCAATGTACTGTATTCTACGAATGTTCTATAAATGTTATATGTTGATATAAATCTAATGGACCAGATGTTTATATATTATTACAAAGTATAAAGATAAGATAGTATTTATCTAATTATAAAAAAAGAATTATATATATATGTTAATGTTGAAGTTCCAGTTGACCGACATAAAGATGAAATACATGCAGTGCTTTATTCAAATGTATCAATGCAACAGGTTCTTCTGAAAGTGAATTGCATTTTATCCCATTAGCGCTATTAACTACAAGAGAATACATTTTTCATGTTCATATTTAGTAACGCAAAGATCACAGTTCCTGTTATTGAATTATAATTTGGGATAAAAGTTACCTAGTTATGACATTTCAGAATATCTTATGGTGCATTGATATATATGAAAAGGTGATGGATAGAGGGTACAAATATGAGGTAACTTTATAAAGTCGATTTTAATATACTTAAAATCATTGGAAGGGTATACAAATAAAAATTATGCGCAAAGCTGCATTAATTGTTGCAATAATAGTACAATTGATATAATATTGAATGTATAGATGGTAAAAGAAGAAAAATATTGAATGAATAAGTTCAAAACTGATTCCTTTTTAATTCTAATATAGATTTTGTATGAAATGTAGTATTGGAAATAAATCTGTTTTTTGAAGTATAGTTACAAATTTTATAAAAAGTAAGTTTATTAAACTCAAAGGATGCAGAAATGAGAAATGTTTTCTTATTTGATGATTTCTTATATTATGATATAAATATTACACATTTTTATTTCTTGTTAATCAATTAGTTGTCAGAAATTATTTTGTTAATCTGTTGTATATAGTTGTATATTTACATAGTGCCTAACTAATAATTTCGCATTTTTACTGCATTCTATATTCCAGTAGAAAATTATTTTAACTTTACTAATACAAATCTTCATGTTATTTACTCAGTCACTGAGCAAAGAGAGAGATGGAACTTCAGTGGACAGTCCATCGCCCCAATCTCCGGTCTCTACTCTTACTTCATCAATGAATTTTGATCACACTACTGCTGTCCAAAGCTTGCCCTCTCCAAAGAAAAAAAATTCCATACCGAAACGTAGTATTACATTTGCTGATCTTCCTCCCAGTTCTAGAAAAGAACCAATTAATTATCCAACTTCAACAAATGAATATCCTTCATCTTTGCATGATAATAGATATATTTCTGATCCTCAAATTACTTCTTATAAGAAAGTCTATCAAAATCCTATCCAAACTACTCAGTACTCATCTCGTTCCAAACTTCCTCCTACACCTTTGACTGCTCCTCCATACATGGGAGATTATGGCACTTCAGTCACTTTTGATAAACGACAGAACGCACGCTCTGTTGGTGGAAGTAATCAGGTTGAGGTGGGTTTTAAGAAGCATGTTTAAAAAATCTAGCACTAATGCACTATCTTTCCTTGTTCTTTACCAAGAATGTTGAAGCGTTTAAACCGCAGAATTTTACTGCATAAGAATTATAACACCCGTGTTAACAAAATTATTTGGTATTATTTAAATACAAATCAAATGCATGTAGTAGGTTCAAATGTGCATATTGAAAGTGGAATTGTTATTAAAAAGATAGATTAAAATTTATATTTTTATAAGAATTATTTTTATCAAATATTAATGTGTTATTTTAAAATACAGCTTTCACCAACACCATCACCAACACCACCTTTAGTGAAGATGTCAGTTAGCGATAAAAAGAAATTGTTTGAAAGTGCCATGGAGGAACATTTGAAACCTTCCCCTAAGCCAGGTAGATATTATTTTATATATTTATATAAACAAATTTTAAATACGATATATTATTTTTGTGTTCATTATCATTTTTCTAGAAAAAGTATTCAGTTTTCTAAGTCAAGATGAAGTTGAAAAAATGAAACAAGAAGAAGGTATAGTATTCGTTAATTATATTATTAAATTCTTAATTCGTACAATTAACAAATGTTATTGTGCATTTTCAGAAAAAAAGATAGCTACTCTAACGCGGGATGAATTAAAATCATGGGCTCAACTCGATGAAAACGAAGGCTTGGAAGATTTAGAAGAAACATTAGAAGATCAGGATAACCGGCGACCTAAGTAAGCTAAGTTGTACTCATTCTACGCATTTGAACGTGTGATTATTAAAACTTTTTTACCTTATTATTTCTTTCTTGTTTCCACTTCTTTGTGTCTGCATATTACAACAAGAAAAATAAAAGAGAATATACTGCTTAATAAAAAATTGCATACTTGATGCATTAATGCTAAAAAATATGATGGCTATAAAATTGATGTTTTGAAATTTTTACAGCTCTAAAAATAATATCTAATAATCTAATAATATAATAATACAATCTCATTTCAACAAATTTTGCTCGGCCATAGAATTTTTTTGCAACAATATAACTTCTTAAACAATGCCCATACAAAATATTGTAGTAATGTATTAAAAAGAACAAGAAAACAGAATTAATTTGCTTTACATAAATGAGTATTATAGCATTTTTTCCATTGTAGTACGTGTTCTGTATATGAAACTATGAAATAATGTAATTATCTTTCAGTTGTAAGATGCTAAACATATCTATCTATTATACGTGTATTGTACAAGACAGGCAATTATCTTTCGATTGAAAAATGATTGTGTTTATATAATTACCAAATGTTTTACAAGTATTAATTGTTAGTTTAAATAGATATTCTTTATATATTTAGTAAAATTGTATTTTTATAGTAAAATTGTAGTTTAAAAAGTACTCCGACGTTTCATACGAAATGACTGGACATCGTGTATATATCAGTATTTTTATACCTGCGATAAATATTATATGTATATATAATTTATATCAGTGCTTTTTGTTGTAGTTGTTACTTCATCATAAAGCGTGCATGCTCATTATAATTATCGTATAAATGACTTTGCTAGGAATTAGCGACTGCTTTTTTTTATAAAATAACGTGTATTTGTACATAGGCTTATGAAATTCACATTCACATTGTACATTGCAGTTCAGGTTGTGGTTGTGCTTACACAGGCATTTACTGCACATTATAATTACATATTCCATTCTTCAATAAGACCAAATCATAAGTTTATAAAAATTATGTATATCGGAATATAATTTTCACAAAAACTTCACGCTTTAATACATTTTCTTCACACGCATTGCAAGCGCACTTCAAAGATTCCAAAGAATAATTATTATTTATCTAATGTTAATACTTGCTTCCATTTTCATTTATGTGAATGTCTTATTACCTCTTAAATCCATAATATAAAAGTAATTCTTCTTTGGAATCTCTTAGCACCGATCCAATCACATTATTCATAGATTTATAGTTGATGTGTGGTGTAGTCTAATTTTTTTGTATTGTTATCTCGTTTGTATATAAGTCGTACAATATTTTTTTAGCCTTTGTATTGAACGTTGCTTTTGTACTTCTTCTTTTAATGAATAAACATTAAAACTGTGGCACATGTATATGATTTGTCAG
This sequence comes from Bombus affinis, assembly GCF_024516045.1. Classification (NCBI taxonomy): domain Eukaryota; kingdom Metazoa; phylum Arthropoda; class Insecta; order Hymenoptera; family Apidae; genus Bombus; species Bombus affinis. The sequence goes on from NC_066346.1 coordinate 9,425,185, forward strand.
TGTGCATGCTCGTTACCTTGCAGTAGCCGACTGAGTTCGCGAAGTTCGATCCCCCTTCTGCAGAATCTTCCAAGCAGTGTAAGGACAGCAAAAGCAGAACGTCGCTTGAAAGAGAGACTGATACAGGAGGTATTACTTTTTTAATATATTTTTAACCATTCAAATTTCTCATTTATCACAATTAAATATTCCAAATTGTTCTGTATTTTAAATAATTCTGTTGAGACACTAATGTTTAAAATGACTTAATACAGATATAATATTTGTGTTTCTTATTCAATTTTTTATTGCGTAGGGTATAATTTCTGATGAAGATGAAGAAAGTCATTTGAGTCCTGCTGAACAAAGAGCACTAAGAGCAGAGAAGCGTGCAGCATGGAGACAAGCACGTTTAAAATCTCTGGAACAGGTAATTTTCTTATAATGCTCTTTTTCACATCTGAAAAATTCATATATTAAATAGTATTTACATTTATTCCCATGTTAAATGGTTATATTCAGGATGCTATTCAAGCACAGATGGTAATTAAGAAAATGAGTGAAATGATGGATACTACAAATAAGGCAGATCCTATGCAGGATTCTACAGATGCTGTTACTGCTGTTTCTGAAATAGAAAAGACAGCCGATGTAAGCATTTGTAATGTACCTTTGCTCTAGTCATACCACCAGCAAACTAAAACAATAAACATAATCTAACGATGTGTTTAAAACAGATTAACCAGCATTTTTTTATTGTACTACTAATTACTTCTTTGCTCGCCAGTAGTTCTAACTTAGTGTTCGTATATTTACAATGTTATGTTAACTACAGTGGTACTCCCTTTGTCTGTCTTACTATCATAGTTCACTACGTTACGGCCGTCTAGTGCAGATTTTCCCAAACTTGCTGTACGCAGCAAGGTGGGTCCCCCTAAAGAGATACGCGAATCCGAGAAAGTAGTGGACGAGAAGGTCACTCGACGTACCGAGGAATACGTGGATGAGGTGACGGGTGAACGGCGTGTCCGTACAGTTGAATACGTCGAGAAGCTCATTGAGCGACAGGTATTATAAATTCTAGAGTTTGCACAAAATTTAAGCACCGAATATTATCTGTTCACATCATCGATTCGGGACGTGTTTTAAGTGAAGTTTTTTAACTGTTGTACTGGAACTTCAATATGGCATTGGCATTTAATTGATGAATGAAAAAGTACCAATATAATATTGTTATGGAAGTTTATACTGTAACTAGTTAAAATTATTGGAAAATTACTATGGTGTGTAATATAATTACAATTCGAAGTTTTAGTACAAGCAATGACATAATAAAAAGAAGTTCAAGAATCAAATTAAGATATGGCAAAATCATGATTTGTTGGGGCACTATGTTAATACTCCAATTAACATAATTAGGAAAAGGTGATATTCACAAAAGTTTGAAGGGAAAAGGGAAATAAAGTAGTATTTTTTTAGAGAGAAAGAGAGAATATGTGTTGCTTGTGTACTGTGTCTTATTTGTGTATGTGCACTCATATATTTATAGTTTTAGAATAATTATGTGTGTATATATGCATGCTGCTTTAAAAATATTTTGCTTTAATGCACAAGAATAATGGAAAAACTAGTTCAATGGTTGTATTTATTGTTCCAAGAATCCAGCACTGACCATGGAAGTGCAACCTGCACCACCTTGAGCAATTGATTTCATTTCTACTGATCACTAACAAATTCTTCTCGTACTATTGGTAATGCAACTATTGATCTTTCTTATCCACTACTTACTTAAGCATGTATAAAGGTATTTTCTTTTCAAATAATATTTTACTATAATTATTTTGGTGGTATTGCTATATATCAAGTACTACTACTGTAAAAATGTTATAAGTTTCATCCAATTCTATAATATATTTTTTTTTTTTTGTCGTACGTTTATCGTAATTAAATTAATAATTACACGTATCAATGCAGAAATTTCTCTGGTCTACTTCAGCATTTGCAATGTATATATTTATGTAATTAGGTTGAAACTCTACGAGAAAAAATTATATCATTGGAACTAAGTAATGCAGAAGATGAAGTAGAAAGTATTATCGGAACAGGAGCAAGCGACGCTGAAAGCGAAAGTGAAGAGATTACTGGACAGCCTTCTAATGTGAATACCATGCAAGAGAAAACTGAAACAATTATACCTACAAGTGCCACTGAAGATGCCGCTCCTAAAATAAGTGCAAATACTATTCTAGTTTCAAAGAAAAAGAAACGAAAACGTTCGAAAAAAGGTCGTCATTGACCTCAGATAGAAATGTTGGTGCAAAATGGAGAAAGACATATGGAAGAACGATTGTGAAATATTTTCTTTTTTTTATTATATCATTGTGAAAGTGTGTTCTAATAATGCATACTTTGCATTACATCAATCTACTTCATGCATTTCAGAATTCAAATCCTTACTATATTGGTGCATATAATATTTAAAAGATTCCTCATTGCGCGCTGCTTTTTTTTGAAGCACACATATGTATACATAATACGTAAAATATAATTTCATATTCACTATTTAACGTAACTGATTAGATATATTCAGAATTATGTTTATTTCTTTCATAGATCGTGCTATGTTTCTGATATTAACATAGTGACATAATGCATGTGTGATTAGTATTATCGCATCATATTTTTATCTGGATTGGTGCAACATAGTAATTGTAATTAGCGCAATCGATTTCCTTATTTCTTTATACATCATAGAATTTGTATTTTATACTTGTTTCATAAGATTTGTCTCCTGCGTAATACCGATAAAAAATATTTCAATGGTGAAAAAATTAGAATATAATATCAAAGTAGTATTTTTACAGTCAGTACTATGATCATATAACCTATGAAATATATTTATTGAGATCAGTTTATACAAAAAATTCATGTGATTCAATATTCATTGTTCTATATAAAATGATACACATTCCTTTTTGCAATTTTTATTTTGTTTCGTAGTTTAAATAATATATTTTAATATAATCAATTCCTCAATTTAAATAGGAACACAGGAGCAGTATTTTTGGTCACTGAAACGAACAATATACAAATGAAAAGATTTTAATCAAATCGTAATAAATAATTGGTTTCCAGACATATGTAAAATATGTTATTAGTTAGCTTAAAAATGAAAAATAACGTAAACTACAGCTATTTGTTGTGGTTTGTAAAGTATTTTATTTATTTTTCTTTAGTGATAAGTATATTAATATATATGTTCTGTAAAATTGTTTTAATATACTTTAAGATTCATTTTAAAAAGCACATATATTTAATCTCATTGTTAAATATCGACATAGTTTTTGATCATTCATCATTAGGAAGAAATTTATTTAAAGTTTATTATCCATCCTAATGTCAAAGTTGCCACTAAAATGTAATAAATACCAAGTATTAAATTTTTTAATTGTTTAAAATATATTATTACTATACATATTCATGATTTCGTTCTTTTAAAAATTTTGTTGTTTTAATTTATTTATACTAACGATAACTATATTTTATCGTTGACATTTTTTATTTCACAATATATTCAATAATTTCATGATTAAACAATGTTCTCGCATATTTAAAAGTACACAAAAAGAGTTAGCCAATATGTAACAAATAGATGTAAAAATGGCGGAGATTTGAAGCAAGATTAAAATCTTTACTTTATTAAAAGAATAAAATGTCGACTACAATTGAAGAAGCGGAATATATAAAATATACGCTGTTTCTTTATCGCTGACTATAACAGTACCTTCTAATAAACATGTATGTGTGAGATTACAAAAAATATAATTTCTATATAAAAACTTCTATAATAATGTTAAATACTTCGTAAGTATATTATCTGGTAATATAAACCAATAATATTTGTAATCTCGTGTAGTTCAAAATACTTACCTATGTTGAAATTGTAACATACACAGGTAAAAAAAATTGAAAATCATAATAGTTTTACTATTTGTGTTTTAGATATAACTTTTTGTATTCTTCATATGTTTGCAATAGTAAGATGATTCACCTTAAATATAAAAATATCATTTTATATAGATCATATACATTCTTCAGTGAAACAGACCATATTATTAGTATTAAGATCTTTACAAATTATACATATAAAATTAAATATGTAGCATAAGTAAACATTAATTGAGACAAGTATACTATTAACTGCGGTGTAAAGTGCGATTAAAGGAGCGGGACCAATTTATTAAATTATTCATAAGATTGTAAAAGAAAAAATATATGCAAAACATCTTTTTTCCATATAACTGTTATATGTAGTTTAATGCCTATTGTCAGCATTATAATTGGTCTTGGCATAATCTTCTGGAATTGTATGAAAATTATAATGTGCCAATATTAACTATATCTTTATAGCGGTTTAAAATGTAAACACTTTTCAAATAGGATTTGGAACCTTTTTATAATATTAGGAGTAGCATAATATATAGAAAACACTGTAATAATTATAGTGTTAAATATCGTATAAAATATTTTGGCATAATAATTACTTTTAACAAATTATAAAATTTTATTAAAACAGTTCTCTGAAATTAAATTCATAACTAAATTAATTAGAATGTGAATTTTTTAAAAATCCCACCATTCTTTAACACTATAACATGTTGACAAATCATATCATGTTATGAAATTGTATTATTCTTAATTATAAATGATAAACTTACAGTTGGAAACTCCTATTTTAGAAGTACTTTACATCGACGTTAAATCCAACAATAGGCATAATTTGTATGTACTTTTGGAATCTTTGTATTTGTCTTTACTTTAATAATTAATTATAAAAAGGAATATTACATTCTGCCACGTATATTTTATATTTTGATAATACAGTATATCTGGTTATATTGAATAATAAACTGAAGCTGCTAATTTATATAAATAATAAAGTTTAAAAAATGTATTTTATACAATATGATAAAAAACGTTTCATGCAACTATTACCATAATATTTGTGGTATTACTATATGTTGACAAATTAAAAATGTATTTATTTATCTATGTTTTCTATTGAACAACATTTATACATCTTACAATGTTCAACAAATTTGTAAACGAAAGATATATGTAAGTGCAAATTAATTCAAGAAATAAGAAAATAAATAAAGTATCTTAACGTTTTTATATTGGTCTTATTACGAAATTAAAATAAATGGAATTGAAAGTATTCATAAAGAATAATGTATCTTCTTTTATCGTGCATTATCATTTATGCTTATTTTATCTCTTTGGCGCAATAATTCCCTCTAACTGTGCCTGAAATAAAAATAATGCTAAGTAATGAAATTTTTACAGTTGTCTAGGATTCATATAAAAATTGTATATAAATATTACTTTCAGTTGCTGATTTGTCTTTTTCAAAAATTGTATTTCTTCCATGTGCTTTTTTTCTTCAGCTTCCCGTAGTTCAGCTGCTCTCCTTTCAGCCTGTTCAGATTTCTGTTTTAATTCAATAACTGTTTTTTCTAATTCAGCCTTCTGTAATTGTAGCTCATCTGCAGCAGCAATTAAATCTTCTTTTCCTTGTTCAGCCTTTAAAAATCATGTCGAAGTTATAACATTTCTTAATGCATATCTTCTTGTGTATTAAGAAAAAAACAGTACATACTTGTAAAGCTTTACGCATACCGAAAGCAATACTGCTTTGATACAAAGTTTGGTATGCAGCTAATGTCATCTTAAGTTCGTCTCGAATTCTAAGTAAAAGTAATCCACGTTCTGCACAGTTTATTGTCACCTGGCGTATTATTTCATCTATTAAACAGTATTATTAAACAATTATAATTTCGATAATATGATACTTAAAATTAACGTCCAATTAAAGACTTTTACCAAAACATTGCGTATAAAGTTCTCTACGTACTGGACAAATGCCAGTTTCTCTTGCTTGTCTTTGTTGCAATTTCATGTCTAGATGTTCTTGTAAATTAATAACATCTAGTCTTGTTGCTGGTATACTTGATATCTGATGTGAAATAACATATTAGAAATTGTAGTACATTATTTATCAAAACATAAAAATACCACACTTTTTGAGTCCAAATTTGACCATCCTCTTCCCATTGTTTAGGTGGCAAAATTCTATTGAGAATTTCAGAAGTTTCATGTCTTGTATCAAGCGTAGGAATAGTGGTTTCAACTTTACAGACTGTTACTCCGATTTTGGGTGCTTGTTCTTTAGGTGCCTATTGTAATAAGAAATGTTGGATGATTTGTAATAAATTATAGATGTAACTAGTTTGATAGTAGTAAGAAAAATGGTATTTGCTTTATTAGTGAACATTATACCTTTTCTGGACGGACTGTAACTAAGACTGGATTATCGTATTTAACCAAAGTATCCATATTAGGAATAGTGCGATCTTTTATTGCCGTTGCCATTATATTACTGATTTATCCGGGCTTTATTCGTTAATAATCAATATATTCCACAGAAAGAAATCGTTTACAGGCATCTATAAATATTTAATTGTTTATTTGCACTATAAAGCGAGTTTGAATCTATGAACAATTGTCATAGCAATATTGATGTAACATATGTTACTAAGTAAAATATAGTTAATACAAGAGATTAGGGAAGAGCTTAATGTATTAATTAGATAATACAACTTTTATTATTGTAAACATGATAAAATCATATAAATTATTTATATAATATTCTCTTATGTATGTAATTATTTTTAAAAATATATCATGTACATGCAATATAAAATAATACAATTTTCAAACTAGATATTTGTAAATCTCAAATTCGTATCAAAACTTTTTAATATCTCTATTAAAACTATTAAAATAACTTTTAGTTACAATTAAACTATTATAAAAGTAATAACATTTATGTAAATTTGTTGATATGTATATTATAGTTCAGAATGTCTTTGCAAAATCCTTGTTTCAAGATCTGCATGAAGCTTTTGAACAGTTCTCGAGTGCTTTTTAATATGATGTTCCATAGTAGAATTTTCTATATCATACGGTTTTCCTTGACGTGCGGCTTCTAAAGCAGCTTCCGTGTGTAAATGACGCAATTTCAACAATCTTCCTTCATAGTGTAACAGTTCCTCCTAATAATAAAATACAATATCAATAATATATCAAGTATAGAAATAAAATTCCAATAGTTATACGTGTATATAAATACCTTTAACGAAGCACGTTCTTCTGGAGAGAATTGAGATTTTAATACAATACGCCATAAGTCTTGAACTTTTGGTTCTATAAATTCTTTATGATTTGGTCCTTTTGCAGTTAATCTATCCAAACGATCAAATCCATTTCTAATTTCCAAATGTTTTCCTCTGAAATTATACATTTATTCAATTCAATTACACATTTAAAAGTTAAATTATATGTTTAAAAGTAGTGAAATATCCACTATATTTTTGTAATACTAATTATATATGTGGAATATTTATACCTAAGTAAAGATGCTTTTTCTAAATAATCTAACTTTTTTTCAGGAATCTTGTTAGAAATTTCTTCCTTGTGATCTATTTCGTTCCAACTCTCTGGTTTATGATGTAGACTGTCTGTATATATGAAATGACAAATATGAAATTTATTTTATTTACTTTAAGTTATTGTATTTTATAATATACATATAATGAAATTACTAACTTTTATATGTTTCTGGATCACCAGCTTCTACATCTTTCAAAAGATTCATGTATTCATCCACTTTATCTTGGTGATGCTGAAACTCTTCCTTTAGAGTTTGTAGTTCTTCATCTATATTTTTATTATATTTATTAAGTACAATTAAACAATGTTGAGATTAAAAATGTAAATAGTTCTCTTACATGGCACTTACGTGTAAAACCTGCTAATTCAGCTTTAGCCCACAGTTTGTTCAATCTGCTATCTTTAAAAACATCTCTAGAAATATAATTATTACCATCATTTAAAGCTTTATGTCTCTTTAATAATTCTGGGTTCTCTGTATCTTCAAAGTACTCCAATAATCCATAAGTGCTCATAATTCCTTTAAAAAACAAAAATTCAATACAAAATACATATTATAAATATACTAAAGTCATCTTTTGTTTCAGATTACCAATTAATTTTTTCCTTAAACGCGCTTCTTCTTCGCCATTTGGATCTTTCCCTTCAGACTTAAAATGTTTATACGCAATTTCTTCTTTATCGTGGATTTTCAGATCACTGAATATTGACTGCAGTTTTGTATCTGTCAAACGCTACAAAAAAGATTAATCTACATGTATATATTTTTACATATATTAGTAATATATCTTTACATATATATATATATATATATATATATATATATACATTTTTACATATATTAGAAATATATCTTTGTAATATATTAATTCTTACATTTTTCGCTTTTACCCATAGTACATTTAATTTTGCCATACGAAATGGTTTGTCCAATTCACGAAGAGAGGTTGGGAATTGTAAAGGATCTTCATATTTCGGTTTATTTGCTTCTACAGAATATTTACTAAATGCAGCAGTTATATGAAATAACAGAACACATAAACTTATTGATAAAAAGGTTCTGCTTAAAAATGCCATAATTTTCCACTTTCAACAACTTCGTCTACTTCCGTATAGAATACAAAATTAGGTATGTGATCATTTGCTGACATATGCAGATAATCATCTTCTGACATATACAGATTCATTTGATAGGCTTTTGGAGAAATACGTACATATGTATTAGGAAAATACTCTATTGCAGAATCTTTTCAGTTTATTTTTTTAATTGAGAGAGAAAAAAATATATGTATAAATATTATGCCGTATCATAAATATTTATTAAAATCAAAAGTAAATGTAGTGAATTCCTTAGTAATTACATTTAAAAATTTTACATTTGTTTCAATTTATTACAGAGAATTATCGTATACAATTTAAGAATAAAAACATCAAATTATTATGCATTGAAATACTGCTAATGCATAGGATTGTATGTTTATAAATACAAGAAAGGTTAAAATATTAGTAACAATGAAATAATTACGATTTGTAGGCGTTATAATTATTGACTACAATATATTATGTTACAAAATATATTTATAAATTGCACGAGCATTATCGTATTTAAATCTTTTTTCCTTTCCTGAAGCAACGTTTAAGGCTTACCACATATCACGTAGTAATACATTCTATATCAATATTCAATTGTACAATACAATAACAATCAAGGAATATAATTTCTTCAAAATTGATTTTCAACGTATAATTTCTTTACTGCTCGTTACTGGACAGATTGAAACGTATTTCGCATTAACTTCCATAACGTTATATCATATACATTTTTTTTCATTCTTATAAATTCCGCATGCTATATTATGCAATCACAGTATACGTATATAAAATATTATTCATTCTTCAAAACGGATGTCCTTGGCGAGGATGTTGATTACCGCCATAACGTGGCAGAGTTGCGTATCCACCATAAGGAGCCGGAGGCATATTTTGGTACGGATTATAACCTCCTAAAAGTAAAATTCCAAATATAAAGTATATTCCGAAATGTCATGCAACAATATGAATGATTCTGCATTTTTTATATCACCTTGCGCGGGGTAAGGCATTGTTGCATATGGATTATACGTTGTAGGCATAGGAGGGGAGATATATGTGGGATATGGCGTAGTAGGACCAGCTCCATATGGTACAGGCATTCCACCTTGGAAATGCGTAGGATACGGTAATTGCGATGATCCACTTTGTTCTGTTCCTGATTGGCTTTGTCCGGATGTTGCTAAATATTAAAATTTTTTTTTAATGAACTGTGTAGAGAATATATGCAATATTATTTATAAAAATCTAATCTATACCTCCGTGATGAGATGGAATGTTAGGAGTTGGAGTTGGCCCAGTATGACTCAAATTTGTTGTTAAATCCTTCAGTAGTTCTTCTTTCTCGGTTTTCCGAGCAAAGCAGAAGTCCGATATTTTATTTTGGAAGACTACTAGCAACTATACAAATATAAGAAATTATAAATTTTAATTCTAATATAACATGAAAGGATTATGATCAGCTATTTACCTGTGTTAAATCATTATAAAATTTAGCACCTTCGTTTAGATTGCCTTTCAATTCCTTAAATGCATCATAAGCAGCTGCTAATTTACATAACATTGCTTCTCTTGAACTACCTCTACCAGATTGTTCGGCTGTAAATTGTGTATGACACATCTAAAATTGTTTTCAAAATTAGTATGTATCATTTTAATTATTGTAAATATGCAAAATATTTATTACAATATAATTTTGTAATCCTTTATACATACCTGAATCTCAGCAATTAATTGTTCTTGGCGAGCAACGCTATCTCTCACTTGTTTTTGTAAAGGTCCATAAGTTTTTCCTATGCTTTCAACTGATAAATTTGGTTCATCAATTCCGCCATCTTTTGCAAGCGCTGACAAGAACGTTGCTTTCATATCGGTAATAGCAGATTTCAGTTCACTTTCTATAACATCGCGTTCTGTTTTTAGTGTTTCAATCTTAAAAGAAATTAATAGCATAAGTAATCTAAAAAAATAATACAAAAAATATAACTTTGCATAAGATACCTACATCTTCCATTAATTTCCTAAGTTGAACAACAGTATTGGTTTCTTGAACTGCTGATCCAGTTGGCACAGCATTAATCAAATCATTTGCATGCAAACTTAAAGTTTCCATACTTTCCTTGTGATTTTCATATTTCTCGCGAACAACCTACAAGATATAATAATTATCTTAAAGGTTTGATGTAAATAATTATTTTACAAAACATCTTCCATGCATATATTAATACACGTTTACCTTATCAGCGGATACAGCATTATTGATAATTTCGCGATATTTCCGTAGAGTAATAGTAAATTGCTCTGTTAAACGACTGCTAGGTATTCTTGTCCAACGTTCTTTAAATTGCTCTCTTAATTGATCATCAGACTCACGTTCCTCTTGTAACATTCGTTCACACTATAAAAACAGTAATGATTGAACAGTTATATTGAAAAAAAAGTATATAATCCATGGATTTCTTTACCTCGTCCAAAAGTTCTTTATTTCTTTGTAATAGATCAGGCAATTCTTTCATAGAATTTTCCAAAGCTTGAATTCCGCCTGCATCTTTTACATATTGAGCCTTCTCTAATACGGATTGAGGTAACTCAGTTCCACTTGTATCTTCAATAGCAGCTGGTAAATTTAAACTTGCCAACACACTAAAAACATTATTATTAGACATCAAATAAAAATTCAGCATTTAAATATATTTACATAATCATCATACCCGTTTAAAATTTGTGTCATTTCGCGTAATTTAGATATTTCTGAATTAACCAATTCATTTCGACGAACTTCATAAGATGATAATGCTTGATGTACACTAACAGGTAATAAATCAGCAAAAAGATCTAAAATTATATAATGTATATATAAAAGAAATTATACTAAAAAAAATTCTTTGAATTTGTTATTATATACAACAAACCTTTAAAGTTGGAGCTAAGAATTTCAGGCATTGATAACAGTTTTGCAACATTAGCTTTTCCAACTGGTTCCAAAGACTTTATATCTGGTATTCTTTCATGATAAATGAAATCATTATCCTTTTTTACTTCTGTTAGATTCCTCTGTGCTTTGTTAGCATAGTCTTGGAATAAGTGAGATTTGTTTGAACGTTGTTGCGCAGCTTTAAACAATTCCACAGCATGCTAAAAATGTGCATTTTAATTAATTTTGACTTATTTTCATGTTTACATATTTAATATATTTCCAGCTTTTAAGATTTACCTCTAATCTGGCAATTTCTTCTCCAATTGACTTGTTATTCTTGCATACCAATGATTGGTAAAATTCGGTCATTGCCCGATATCCAGCTTGTTTTCCTGCAATCTATTATTATTATATTATGAACAATTATTTTATATATTTTGTGTAAATTCCATATAAATAAAATTATAAATCCATACTAAAGGAACCCATTCTTTATCCCAAAATGCCCTAAAAATCTCCTTTTGAAATAATTTTAATGTATCCGCATACAGTTCTTCTGCCTGTGCAGCTAGTTTAGCAATAATCCCATTTTTCATAGCATCATGGATTGCTTTATGTACAAATATTTCTTGAGCCTGAGCAAGCATTAATGCAGATAATGCTCCTAATGTTTCTGGACTGATATCTGGTGTTGGTTCTTGTTGAATAGCCATCATAACATTTGCTTTAAGATAATTAAAGATACCAGCAGATTGCTAAAATTCATACAATATTTAGATGAATCATTTTTTATACCAAAGCAAATTGAATATTTATATCATTTTCCAATTATATTATATTTAATTAATGGAATTAAAATATTTACTTGAAATAACTTTGCAGCCAGTTTCAATCCTTCATCACTTTCTAAAGACTGTGCTGCTGCAACTGAACTTTGCAAAGCAGCAATATTAAATAATACACAAACTTTTTCATATGCTAATGTACTAATTGCTGAAAAATCAAATATCATATATTATTTTAAATATCACAAAACCAATATTATTTGAAATATAATTCAAAATATTGATGTAATCAGTAATGGGTTTATCTTATCTTCATTCATTAATCAGTTAAGAATCTATGAAAAAGCATATTTAAAATAGCTTACTCAAACTGAGTTTTCCACCAAATATGGTACGATCAAATGCATCTTTCCATTTAAATGGAATTTGTAATTCATGAGCAGGTATCTTGCCTTCCAATGCACACAACTGATCATAGTAACTAGAAAAAAGAAGAAAACATAAATTTGATTTAAAAAGATGTCACTACTTAGAAATAAATTTTTATTAATTATTAATGATATTATTTTATTATATTATAATAATTGCATATATTTCAACATTAATTTATCAAAATTACATCAAAAGTACAAACGTAATAAAATACCACGAATCGCTAATCTTCGGTTGTTTTTAAAAATTTCTTCATTGGAATATTTCACATTAAATGCAAATTTCACGAAGCAGATTATAATAAAGTAGTCACATTTTTTAGTGTACTGTCATAATTAAAATTAAAATAATAATTAAAGATGAGTCATACCTGTATATAACCTCCAAAGAACTTTCATATTTCTCGAAAGCTCGCCACAAAGCATTATTCCTTAATTTACTAAAATCTGCGATTGCTTCCGTATAATCTTTTTGATCGTTTGCGTTATTATACGTTGATTTAATAATATTTGTAAGTGGTTTAATTACATCAACATCAGACGGTTTCTTCAACGGTACCGCAATTAGCTCAGCCATTTTGACGTGTAGGTCATGTGATTGAGATCGAACAAAATAGTATATCTTGACACATACATCATACTTATATCTGAGGTATATGGTATACATACATATCTTACACGTATTCAATATTATGACATTTATTTTATACTACATTTTAAAATTTTACATTTAAAAATTTTTTTATTTTTACTAAATATGAAGTAATATAATTTTGATTTATGATAAGAACGTCGCATGGAATAGGTAGATTTACGTTATTTTTTAATTTTTCAAGCAAGTTTATAAATACATGTATCTACATATATAAGGTTCATATAGTACTAACATGATGTAACTCGTTACATATTATTATATCATTTTGATTTCTATACGAATATAAAAAGTAATTCCGAATTATACCCTTATATATTATATATTATTTTGAAATAATTAAAAGAATTCGCGCCTTCTTATATGTCGCTGGTTGTCATAAATTATCTACGTCATCTCCAGATGTTTGTAGATGAGATTTTTATAAGTGGTTTTGGTGAAGCTTTAATTTTGTTCTGTTTTGTCTAATTTGTATAAATTGAGGTAAGAATAAGTGATTTGCAAAGGCGGCAAAGAATTATATAGGGTAACGGAAATTTTACTTTACGATATAAAGTAAACCGTATGAAGTTACTAAATTACTATCTATGTTCAAACTTCCTTAAAATGTATAATAACATTCGCTTACTACTCTAGAAAATATTGAAAAAGTAATGCAAATTTATTATAATTGCTCAAGGTGTTACTCGTTTTATTGTGGAATTTTATTCCCATATATTAACTTATGTAGAAAAAATAATATCGATTTCACCTTAAAGACATTGAACTGAGAAATCAGGGTTATTTTTTTTTTGTTCATTACCAATATATGCATGAAAAGATTTTTAAGGAAGTAGCATTATTGTTATGTGGTATGAAAGTTGAATAATATAATTCTAAGTATTTTTGATGTGTAATATTTTATAATTGCAATTGACATGTAACAGACATAATATATATAACAAATATAAACATATTTGATGAATTATGAATCACTATAAATCATTCATGATTATTTAATCTTCTCACTTTCTGTAATGGTATTAATATTTTTGTTATTATATATTTATATTTATTTATACAGGTTAATTTTAGATCATAGAAATGACTCTAATCGAAGGCGTAGGAGATGAAGTAACAGATTTTTGTATTGTTGTGGTTGTGCTCTTAGTAGGATGGCTTGCCTGGTATTCCACAAGTATTACAGATCAACCATTAATACGCACAGTACTTGTAATACATCGAACACGCACACGTCTTGCTGAACTTAGAGCTACTCATCAAAATGCAAGCTCATTTACACGACCTCCAAATTTGGAGGTAACCGAAGAAGAAACTATAGAACCAATTACAGATGATAGTAATAGCACTTCACAAAATTGTCCTGAAACATCTATTGCAGGTGATATGTCATATTTAAAAATACTTCTAAAAACATAATAGAAACATTAGAACTATTTATTGTCTGTCACAATAGACACAAATGGAGAAATTTCTCCTGACACACATAGAATGTCTGAAGCAACAGCTACAGAGGAAGTACTTATTGAAGCTATGGATTCATTTAATGATAGTGCAACAAAGTTGCAAAAACAAACCAAAATAAACCCTCCGAAAGAGACTAGTATATCAACATCAACGTGTAATGAACCAATAGAACATGAATGTGAAAATCTTTCAGACACTAATGAAATTAGCATAAAACTAAAGTTTATAAACGATGATCAAAAAATGGTTACTGGTAGCCTGAAAGAATTACTTGGAGATTTTAAGAGGTTTCTATTATTTCTTTTTCTAAATAGATTTTTCATGTTAAAAAATATTTACAAGTGAAATATATATATATAAATAAATAAATATATATATAATGAATTTTTACATTTTTCAGGAGACATTTTCAAACAGAGCTTGAT
Source organism: Bombus affinis (assembly GCF_024516045.1). Lineage (NCBI taxonomy): Eukaryota > Metazoa > Arthropoda > Insecta > Hymenoptera > Apidae > Bombus > Bombus affinis. Next base: position 9,440,442 of record NC_066346.1, read on the forward strand.
GCACAAAAATTAGTGCGTCTAGTTTTTAATGGCCGAGTATTGCAACCTGATAGTCAAACATTGGAAAAATGTGGCTTGTATAACAATTGTGTAGTTCATTGTTTGGTTCACCAACCACGACCAAATCCTGTACCATCTCAAGCATCAACATTAGATAATTCGTCGTCAATATATTTTAATCCTCAATCATTTCCTGAAATCCCTGTTGGTACAGGAATTAGTTCAGTACATAACGAATGGGATTTGAGTAGACCATTAGTGATCATTTTGACTGTCATGTTAAGTTTTGCTTGGTATTCCCGATACCACTATGCTCAATTTTTTACTGCGAGTACTACGCTCGCATTGTACGCCCTCACTGCAATTTTCGCAATGTCAGTAGCTTTAATATTATGTCATTAATTAGTAATATCTTTCTCAATCAAGACAAGAGAAATATTGCGTAAATTTATAATTTATAAGAAAGAAACTGATCAAGATATTACTTTGGAACATGATTTTGTAAACGTCGATATGTGTTTTTTAGTGTAACATCATTTGAACACATTGGTTCCGGACATCAAGAAGAACATGAAGAGTTACTGTGACTTTTAACAATGTATAAAAGAATTCACATGAATAAGAGGTGAAGTATACTTAGATAGTATGGTTGCATTTCAAATTTGAAATCAATTTATGTGCATTAAGCTCAATGTTTTTATTTATATATTTAATTTAATAAGAAAATTTCTTTGGGTTTATATAAAATATCACAATCATACATGGAAACATATATAACATTAAATAAATTTGGACGATTAGTATTTTACTAACTACTATTTTACTAACTGTTCGTTTAAATAGGCATATTTGTGAAATTAATTTTCGATAAATTTTATTGAACTGTTAAATTAGTCATAATAAATATTATAAACGATAATTGCAATAGCACTATATCATTTTGAACGCAAAATTTATTATATACTTCTACATTCGTTATATTTTTTAATGAATTTAAAATTTACATTTACCTATTTACCTATATGTGACTTAAACTTGAATATGTTGTGTAACTATTATAAATTACAGTTATTAGAACAAAATCATTGTACTTTTATAATCTTCCAAAAATTTTAACATTAGAATGAAAATTATCTGTAATGATAACATTTTTTAAGTACCATTACGTGAATTGTTAAAAAAAATAAAAGTCATTAACAGTGTGTATATACATAACTCATAATGTATTAAGCAATCATAATTGTAATTTATTAGAAGATACACTTCATATTACTTCCAGAAAAGAAAATTCGTTACTTTTTCGGACAAACGATGTCATTGAAGACGGTGATTTATCATTACTTTTGCAATACACTGTACTATAGTAGTTTATAGAAAAATCAAATTATGTGGTACTATCACAATTTTTATTAAATGCGAAATAAATAGTTATTTATTTGATGTTTTCTCACATGAGTATATTTTATAGTTTATTGATTGATTTTATGTAAATAAAAATTTATTTTTCATTTGAATTTAATAATATTAAAAAATGAATTAAATAGAAAAAGGTATATTTGTATATTGTATGGTTTATAATATAATAATCGTTTATTTCTTAATTATAAAATTGTTGCAATTACATACTGTTCTTTACAAAAACTGAACAAGTTATAAAGTCTTATATAAAATAAATAAATATAATACATGAATAAAGTTACCACCAATCCAGAATTAATATTTAAATATGCAATGTATGATTTATAATGTATTTAGTACCAGCCTTAATTTAAATTTAAATGGAATTATTAAACCTTGAAAACCATTTTCAAAATGAGGTACGTAAATAAAAGATAAATAATTAATGAAAAATCGCTTTTAAATAGAAGTTAACTTAATTGTAGCGTCTTCCCACATAAATCATTTAGCACTTTAGGTATAGGTTCAGAAACATTTAATTTATTAAAGAAGATATTTAATTCTTCTTTTAACATTGTATTATTCAAACAAAAATTTCCTTTTGGATTTTCCAGAAGAATAGTACCTTTCCCTAATGTGCTATTGATATTAATAAAATTACAAACTGGTTGTTTTAATACTGTAGATGTTTCAGTTTCAGCAAAACCTATTTTCATTACTTTTATTATTTGTTTATGTAATGATAAAATATTTGTTTCCTCTGATACTGGTTTATTGTCGATGTGCAAATTATAAGCGCAATCATAAATACCGAATATTAACTCAATTTCGTGTTTTAATTGTTTGTAAGAAATAGGAACTAATGAATTAGGAGTTTCTAACAATACAGTTCCTACACAACTAGTTGCTCCAAATCTTGGCTTTATACCTATAAGTTCAATGTTTACATATTTTAAAAAAGGTTCCACATTTATTTTGTTATTTTCAATTTTATCTATTTTAGTTTTTACTAAGACAAGTTTCATGTCAATGCCTTTAATCTTTTGCATTTCTTCTATAATTACATTCGCATTATTTGGCATTTTTGATATATTCTCTTGTGGAGTTTTAGTTGCATTTTCGATAAAATCTTTGTGACTGATAATTACTTTTGCCAAATTACTATCTTGATCTTGTATTTCGTAATATGCAATGGCTTCATCTGATGGAACTAATTGAGCTTTTTTTCTCAGTTTTTGAATCCTATTGATTACTTCTCTTGCCACTCCCTCATTGTGCATGCTTTCATCAGGAGTAATATCTAGTAATATTAAAATATTTCCTTCGCTATGAGCCTCATATTGTTTACACAATTGTTCAGCTGCTGGTCCTGTGAAACTAAACATCAGTCGTAAATCTTGTTCTTCCAATTTATGACCTTGGACACTAATTTCTTTCTTCGCAACAAACACTTGTAATTCTTCATCAGAAAGCTCTTTAATAGCTTGAGTAACAGATTTAAAATCTCCTTTAAGGCGGGCTCCAAGTATTTTATGATCTGGTTCTGCTCTCAATTTAACACCATACTTCTCCTTATCTGTAGTAACAGTTAATTCTTTTACATTAAGTTCTTCTAGAATATATGATTTCAGAGATTCTATTTCTTTTAATACTTTAGCATCTTGATGAATTACTACAATTCCTGGTAATGGGTATTTAACAGGAATTGTTTTCCTATCCCTGATAACACGTCCTAGTTCAATTATAGTTTGCATATAAGATATAGCCTTTTCAATCTTTTCATCTATTAATTGTAAATTAGATTCTGGTATCATTTGATAATGAACACTATCCATGTTAGTTTTAGATACTGAAAGTAATTTAACTAATCGTTGGAACATGAATTCTGTTAAAAATGGTGTAAATGGCGCATTTACGCGAACCATTATATAAAGAACAGAAAACAAAGTTGACAAAGCTTGTTGGCAATCAGCTGCACCACCATCTCCCTTTATACGTTTCCTATTCATTCTTACATACCAGTTGGTAAGATTATCTATATATTTTATCAAGTGAGGTACTACAGTATATAACTTATAAGCATGCATTTCTTGTTTAAAAAATTGTAATAATGTTTGTGTAAAAGATAAAATCCATCTATCCATTATATTATTTGAACATATTTTTTTAGATTCATCATATATGAAATTAATTTTTTCTTCTCTTTCAAATCTTTCGATATTTTGCATTAAGAATCTAAACGCATTGTACCAAGGCAAAAACACATCTTTTATAATATCCCTAACTCCTTCTTCCTTAAAACGCAAATTTTCTGCTCTTACAACAGGAGAATTAATTAAGTATAAACGAAGAGCATCTGCTCCATACTTATTAACAATTCCCACAGGATCTGGATAATTCTTTTTACGTTTAGACATCTTTTGTCCATCAGATGCAAGTATCAAACCATTAGCTACTAGATTTTTAAATGGAGCTTTCCCAAAAAGAGCTGTTGATATAACTAATAAAGTGTAAAACCATCCACGAGTTTGATCAATACCTTCTCCAATAAAATCAGCTGGAAAATTCTCTTCAAATTCTTTCCGATTTTCAAAAGGATAATGCATTTGTGCATATGGCATTGACCCAGATTCAAACCAACAGTCAAATACTTCAGGTACTCGTCGTAAAGGTGGACATCCTGGTCGGTTTGATGGTATAGTTAAATGATCTATACTTTCTCTATGAATATCTGTTACTTTTGTATTAGTCAATTCTTCCAATTCTGCTATACTTCCTACACATACAATTTCTTGCCCATCTTCTGAAATCCATAAAGGAATTGGGTTGCCCCAATATCGGTTTCTACTAATAGCCCAATCACGAGCATCTCTTAACCAATTACCAAATCGTTTATCTTTGACATAATCTGGTACCCAATAAGTATTACTATTTGCTGTAATAAGTCTATCTTTTATGGCTTCTACTCTGATAAACCATGAGGGTACAGCTTTATATATTAGTGGTGTATCAGATCTCCAACAATATGGATAACTGTGTTTAGTAGTACTACTATGAATTAATTTTTTATTTATCTGGAGATATTTAATGATATCCTTGTCAGCATCTTTTACATATTTTCCAACAAAATCATGTACTGGTTCTACAAAACATCCACAACTATCTATTGGGCATACGATTTCCTGATCTTTTGTTATGACACCAGCTTCCAAACAACATCGGTAATCATCTTCTCCAAAATAGGGTGCTTGATGAACAATACCTGTTCCAGTCTCTGCTGTGACATAGGTATCATTTAATACTACAAAAGCACCTTTCTCTCTTAGATTTTGAAAATATGGGAAAGGAGGATTATATACCTTTCCTTTCAAATCACATCCTTTCCTTTTACCTTGTACAGTATAAGAATCTTTAGATTTATAAACAAGTTCTAAACTTGACTCTAATATAATATAAACATTATCAGATGAATGATCTTTAACTTCTACATATTCAAAAGTAGGATTACAGCAAAGTGCTAGGTTGCTGGGTAGAGTCCAAGGAGTAGTAGTCCAGGCAAGGAGAGAAACACCTGGTTCATCCACTATAGGAAATGATACAACTATAGAAGGATCAACAACATCTTTATAATTCTGCCCTGATTCAAAATTAGATAAAGGAGTGTTACAACCCGTAGAAAAAGGCATTACTTTAACACCTTGGTATACAAGATCTTTATTGTATAATTCTTTAAAAATCCACCAAATGGATTCCATATACCAAGGATATAATGTTTTATAATCATTTTTGAAATCTATCCATCTGCCAATTCTACCTACAATCGTTTCCCATTCGGTTGCATATTTCATTACAATGCTTCGACATTCTTTATTATAGTTTGCTATACCCATTTTAGCAACATCACCAGGACCTTTTATATTTAATGTTTTATCTATTTCAAATTCGACAGGTAGACCATGAGTATCCCAGCCAAATCTTCTTTCCACGTGATAACCAGATTGATAAGCATACCTTGTTACAATATCTTTTATTGTTCCTGCAAGTATGTGCCCGTAGTGAGGTAATCCCGTAGCAAACGGTGGACCATCGTAAAACGAATATTTTGGTCTTCCTTTCGACAACCTTAAAGAGTTTTGAAAAGTATCACATGTTTTCCACAATTCTAAAATGATCTCTTCTTCTTTTGGAAAATTAATCGTCTCCGGAAGTTTTTCTATCATTTTTCTGAAAATTTTAACAACTACTTCACAAATTATTTGGTACCGGCTGGTACGTTGATGCAATTATGAGGTTCAGGGTATCATGTATCAGAGGAAATACGTTACCAAAATTACACGTAACAAAATTTTAGAGGTTAGCGCTACGATTTGTAGCACGTGCTTTTGAAAAAATGAACATTACATTCAAATTGACAATCCGAATAAAAATTATACTCTTTTATGTTTTCGAAATTCAATTTGGCTAAAAATTTTGGTATTTATTTTGGTATGTTTTACAATATATAAATAAAATCTAATGGAAATTTTACATATACATATATAAATAAAAAATTATATAAGTATACATATATTACTATTAAGCAGATAAAATTTTCGCTTAATTATTAATATTATTAAATTTATTTTTGACATCATTTACGTTAAAAACATTCTTTATTTACATAATAAATGAAAACCATCTGTAATATAAAAATTGAAGATATTTATGACTAGAATTTTATGAACCGCCACACTTTCGCGTTCGTGATGAAATAATCGTGGCTAAGACATTTACGATTGTTGCGTAACGTGGGGTATCTTTTGTCGTTGTCCACCAATACGGATAATTTGTCTTTGCTCATCTGGGTGAATAAGTTCATCTGTGTGCTTCCAACGCCACTTTTTTTCACTTTCTTTAATTCGTCTGTGGTCGATGTAACTAATAACGCAGCTAGTGGGAATCCATACAATGGCAGTAATAATTATAACAGCACCTACTATATTATCTTTTAAAAATCGCATAACTTTGTTAATGTTTATGTCCTCAATAATATCCCAAAATCGCTCTACTACATCTTGAATTGTTTTTTCACAAATACCCTAGGAATATTTTATAGGTTCTATAATTACGTGTACAAAGTGTAGTAAGATCCTTTTAAATTATTAAAATTTTTTCAATCCTACCTTATTACAGAAGCCTTGAATACATGGTGTTCCATCAGGTAAAATATCTTGTGGATCTATGGGGAAACATGTTTCATTTAAACTCATTCGACAGCATCTTTTACATGCATCTCCAACTACAAATAAATATGTGATATAGAGATATAATATCTTTGATTATTATTTGTAGCAGTATATAAAAACCATACTTGTATCACACATGCAACTCTGCAAACCCTGTGTCTCACAATATGGTACACATTTTCCAAGTCTGCATTGACCTCTTTCAAGGCAACCTGTACCATCCTTCATTGGTGGAGATCTAGGACATTCACTAGATGCTCCTGTACAGCGTGATTCTTGTTCGCATGTAGCATATTGTGCATCGCGACATTTTACACCTAATGGCATGAATGCACAACTTTGACAACAAGGTGAATTTTTATCACTGGAAAGATATGTAATATTAAATATTTAGCAAAGATATTTAATCTACAAAAAATAGATTAGAGAGAAATTTGTATAACAATGGGTATTAATAATTACCTACTAATAATTACCTACCTAATTATGGGTATTAATAATTACCTACAAACTGCTCCTTGACTTCTACGAAGTTTACAATTTTTATCACAACAAGCATCATTGTCTTCTGTACCAAGCAATCCTGCATCGCATTCTTCATCTCCTTCAACCCGTAAATTACCACAGAATGATTCTTCTGGTTCGGAAAAGCAGCGACCTGACTTTGCTTGTAATACTTTTCTAATAGATCTTAAACTACATGGTGAAAAACGCTAACCCGTAAATAATTAATGATAAATATTTTTTTAGCATCATATTATTCTTGTTTTATATTAATTAGATGTACCTTGTTATTCACATCATATCCACTAACACTATACGTATACATTAAGTATGAACCTCCTTGACTAGCACTTGGACTGCATTCCTATTTAAAAATATCATTTTATATTATCTATTTTTTAATTAATCTATTAATCTAATTATCTATTAATCTATTTTTGTTAGACTAATTATTTTAAAACTGTTCGATAAATCACAAGTAAGTTAAAAAAGTTACTGTTATATCTGGATCATGTTCAGAGCCCCAATTGTGACCAAATTCATGTGCAGTAACTAAGTCTGCTTCTCTTGTGATAACTCTTTGTCCATAGTGATTCCTACTAGAACTTAAACCTGAATTGAGATATAATGTGTAGCCATTTTTGAAATATTCTGGAACATTTAAAATGAAACATTAAAGTTTATATTGATATGTCTATAAATAGATAAAAAATATTCATTAATATACCTGGTGTACAAATTCCACCTACTGAGTTTCTACGAGGTGACCCAACATATGCCAATCCTAATATACCACCTTCGAATTTAAGATCAGTAAATAAATGAGCTAAACAAAAATCTTTGTGACTATATTCTCGACTAAAAACCTAGGTACAATTTATATAAGCCAATCAATTATTAATTAAAATTAAGGCATTTTAAATAAAGAATTGCTTTACCTCAAGCAATGTGCGAACATCCCATTTTTCTCTAACCATATTATAATGTGTCTCACCACCTCTTACACGAGTTGGTTCGCTATGAACTACAATCTTTTTAATGACAAAGCCCATTCCTTTAAATCCATCTTGTTCTTGTCTTTCTTGCCATAAAGTATCATTATAAATTTTATGTACTCTATCAATTAAACTTATCTAAAAACATATATAAAAACAAATTATTATCTAAAACAAATTATTTGATATTTGTATTAAGTAATGCAACTATTTACTAGATAATTAATTGTAGTTTTTGTACTGCTAGCACCCATTTCTTGGTAAAAACGATAGTCAGCAACTAATAATAATGGACATCTTGTTTTTGTTGGAGTATATTCATAAGTTTCCGTCTGTCTCTTTGCCCTGGAATGTTCATGTGATTTAGGATCAGACTTTTCTTCTCCTTCTTTCTCTTCCTCGTTATTTACCGGAATGTCTACAATATAAATTTTGTATAAATATATAATACTCTCTAATATAATTTCTCATTTAAGACAGTAAATTGACCTAATTCCTCTTTTACGTATCCACAAGTTTTGGGAGCACCATGTGTATGCCCTTCTCCATGTTCAAAATGTTCCCAACTTAATTTAACATCTGATGATTTATAAATAATCATTGTTTCATTCCCTAAATGAGGAAGATGTCTCCAAGATGGCTGCAATAGATAACAAAAATAAACTGTAATTTAAATTCTATTAGCTATGTTGAAATATACCACTTAAAGAATTAACTACATGCCTCAATGTGAAATGTTTCATCGGAAATTGTAATGCTGCCTGTAAGAACACCATTGTCAATATGCATTTGTGCATGAGAATCAATTTCACCAAATACTCGTCCATGATAAAAGCTTTCGTGATCTTAAATAAAAGTCATTAATCATTTATGAAACTTATTCTAGAAATTTAAGAAATATATTTATAAATATTGATACTATTTTACCTAAATGTATAGTCTTTTCTTCTCCATTACCATTTACTTCATATGCTTTGAATTTGGAATGAATAACTTCTTTTCTTGGTGTTAAAATTAATCGAAAGTATCGTCCATGGGAGTAAAACTCTAATTCATTTATTTTATTATAAGGATGGTAACTATGCTGAATACCCCGTTTTACAATGTTATGTTGCAATTGGGATAGATGAAGAGTTTCATAATACTTTAAATTTCTATGAAGACCATCTGAAAAGCATATTTTACTATTTGGATATTATATTAAATTGTATAAGTTGAAAATAAGATGCATAATAATTTAATGTATTATAAAATTAAATATATAATATTTGATATGTGATAAAAAAACTTACATGTGTTTTGTATAGTAAATAAAACGTAATATATTAGAAATATATTTTGAAGTTCCATATTTGTTAAAAATGTCACATATTATTGAATTCTATTTATTATAATAGTTACTTAAAATAATACTTTAAAGATTATGATTCATAGTAAAGGCATTTTTTTATCGTTATACATTAGACTGCATCGGTCGCATTATTTATGTTACGTTCTCAAACCTCGATACACACTCCAAACAGTTTTTCTTAAAATATAGAATACATAGAATTGTTGCTTGATTTCGAAATGTATTCACTCAGTAGTGATCAATTGTAACTATGTAAAGTTTCAAATATAAGACAGATATCACTTTTTTATATAAAGAGAATTTATCAATAAAGTAGTGTAAGCTGAATGTCAATTTATTGTCTTTCATATATAAAAATAAATAATGACTGTAATACAATGCACATGAAGAAGATAATAAAATCAATGTTTAGATTTAATTAATTAATTTTATTACATTTCGAATGTTTATTACATTCTTTATTGATGAAATACTGTCTACAAATTGAGATTTATATTGAATAATGTAAGTAATTTTTTGATAAAAATTATTCTTTAACTTGCTAAAGCTGCATAATAATTGTTATAAATGTTAGTCTATCTGTCTTATTATTATATTTTTCATGGCAATATGTCTATCGTATAGTGTGATTGCAATTGATTCGAATTTTTTCTACAAACACTTTATTTAAAAACAAGTTGGGATTCTCTAGAACATGCTAGAAGTTTTTCGAAATTGTAAAAGCAGAAAGGTTTACAGTGTGTACTAGTTACTCGTTGTACTCGGTGTAACTTATACGCTTGACGTACTCGTATTTGTGATCCTATACAACGTGTGTAACTAAGTTAAAATAAGATAAAGTTAAAAATGTCGCATGAAGAAAATTTATTGCCTTGTTATAATCGTGGCTGTGGCAAAAAATTTGATCCGAACGATAATAAGGAAGGTATGTTATACTAAAGATATATTAAGCTATATTAGAAAATTTGGAAATATAATATAGTTTCAGAGGTTAATTGTTTTCCTTATTAATAGTTAGGTTAGAAATATTATGCAAATTGCTTTACAACTATTGTTATTGTCATCTTTTCAGGAGATTGTGTTTACCACTCTGGCTATCCAGTATTTCATGATGCCTATAAAGGTTGGTCTTGTTGTAATAAGAAGTGTACAGACTTTACAGAATTTTTAAATATCAAGGGATGTGTGAAATCATATCATTCAAATATTAAACCAGCAGAGCCAGAAAAGCCTGTTGTTGATAAATCAAAATGCAATGAAATAATCGAAGTAATTGCTCAACCTCTTAGCAATGGATCTGCTTTAGAAAGACCTCCTTTTGAAACTCCACAAGTCAGTTTAACGCCAGATGTGTCACCTGCTTTATTAGAACAAACTAAAGGATTAACTTCTAATATATCACAAAACATATGTGAAAATAAAGTTCAAATTGGACAAAGTTGCAAGAATAATTCATGTAAGGCTACATACAATGGCCCTGCCTCTGATGATGAAGTATGTAATCATCATCCTGGTGTTCCTATCTTCCACGAAGGAATGAAATATTGGTCTTGTTGCCAAAAGAAAACCACAGACTTCTTTACATTTTTAGAACAACCAGGATGTGCACAAGGAAAGCACACATGGATTTCTAAAGTATGTTTCTTCTTATCTTGAAAATTTTTTATTTATGTCTTTCAATGGTATAGATTCTAGTACTATATCTAAATATTGTGATAACTTTGCTATGTAAAAAATAATTTATTATTTTTCAGAATACTGGTAAGAGAGCTAAATGCAGAATGGATTGGCATCAAACAGGGACATTTGTTGTAATTTCAGTTTATGCTAAGAAATATCAACCAGATCAATCATCTATTAAATTAAATCCTATACGATTAACTGTGGATTTGTTCTTCGTAGAAGAAAACTCTAGATATAATCTTGATTTAGAATTAAGAGGAGTATGTATTTAAAATCTTTATATAATATTTTTAAACAATTCCGAAATATTAACTTCTGTACAATTTCATTCTTATAGATTGTTGATATTACACAAAGCAGTGTCAATATGCTTCCTACTAAAGTAGAGATTAAATTAAAGAAAGCAGAACCTGGGTCATGGGCAAAGCTGGATTTTCCTAGAGCAACTGAAGAAGAAACTGAAGAAGATAGCCAAAATGACGAAAATATTAGTGCACAAGTTGAAGCTGTAGATCTTAGTGATCTTTAAACATTCACATCTAAATAATTCATTAAGGACATCATTGTAAATTATGTACCTATCTTATTTTTAAAGATAATACTTTTATTTAAAGATATAACAAAATATTGTTTCTTTAACATGAATGGAATCATTTTTCAAGAAAATGAATACTTAGTATCCATTTTATTTTCATAGTAAAAGACTATTTAAAAAAGTTTATTATTAAAATTCATATTTAAAAGAAATATGGCACCTTTATTACTTCTCATGTTTTAGTTATGATTTCTTTAATATCAATAAATCATTTTTAATTTACTCCGTATTTTAATTTAGTTTAAGGCAACCTTAACATGAAATTTGAAACAATTTCATAAATTAATTAAATGTTAATAAATTACATTTTTGATAAAATTGATATTATTTCCTTATGTATTTATTTTTACTTTTTAACACTTTACCGACCGATAGCCGATTAATCGGTTTTTTGTCGCCGACGCTTACTGACCGATAACCTATTAATCGGTTTTTTGTCGCCGACGCTTACCAACCTATAGCCTACCTATAGTTAATCGGTTGTTATGGTGATAAACAATCTTTCTCATTATATGAGCAGTAATTTGTTATTTAGTACTAAGGTACCTTGCTCAGTTGCGTCAGTTGCGTTGCTTTGTAAGCTCCCACAGTTTTATATCAATTCGAAAAACTTACCGTTCGCGATGAACGAAAAGAATGGTATTGGAGAGTTTTATTTAGATGATCTGTCAGATTGTCCTGACAATTATTCAAGAAATAATAGTGGTGACGAAAGTGATGGCAGTGATACAATTATTCGGAAACGAGGTTCTGTATTGCCACCAAGATATAGTGATTCAGAAGATGATGAGATAAGTAATGTCGAAGACAATGCAAATAATGTTGAAAATAACGATGATATATGGTCGACGAACGACGAAGCAATAATTTTGGAACCTTTCGAAGGTAGCCCCGGTATAAAAATTATGCCAAGTTCCCCAGAAAGTGTGACGGACAATGTCAATTTATTTTTTGGAAATGACTTTTTCGAGCACTTGGTGAGGGAATCCAACAGATATCATTATCAGGTTATGGAAAAATATAAAATTCCATCAAAAGCGAAAAAATGGACAGATATAACGGTACCGGAAATGAAGAAGTTTTTAGGACTAATAGTTCTAATGGGACAAATAAAAAAGGACGTTCTTTACGATTATTGGTCCACTGATCCAAGTATAGAAACTCCATTCTTCTCACAAGTAATGAGTAGGAACAGATTTGTGCAAATAATGCAGAGCTGGCATTTTTGCAACAATGACAACATTCCTCATGAATCACATAGGCTTGCTAAAATCCAGCCTGTTATTGATTATTTTAGGCGAAAATTTAACGATGTATATAAACCCTGTCAACAATTATCTTTGGATGAGTCTATAATTCCGTGGAGAGGTAAGTTATCCATTAAAACGTATAATCCCGCAAAAATTACAAAATACGGAATACTTGTGAGAATGCTGTCTGAAGCTGTCACAGGATACGTATGTAACTTTGATGTGTATGCTGCTGATGGCAAAAAATTAGAAGATACCGCGGTTATTGAACCGTATAAGAACATATGGCACCAGATTTATCAAGATAACTACTATAACAGTGTAAAAATGGCTAGAATTCTCTTGAAAAATAAAGTGCGAGTGTGCGGAACCATTCGAAAAAATAGAGGTCTTCCTCGATCACTCAAAACAATACAACTTTCAAGAGGTCAGTACGAATTTCGTAGGAATCATCAAATTTTGTTAGAAGTATGGAATAATGGCAGAAGAAACGTCAATATGATCTCAACTATACATTCTGCACAGTTAACGGAATCCAGAAGCAAAAGTAAAAGATCAGACGTCCCAATACAAAAGCCTAATTCAATCATAGATTATAATAAATATATGAAGGGCGTAGATCGCGCGGACCAATATCTAGCATATTATTCCATTTTTAGAAAAACAAAAAAATGGACTAAACGGGTTGTAATGTTTTTTATCAACTGCGCACTTTTTAATTCATTTAGAGTATACACAATCCTAAACGGAAAAAATATTACGTATAAAAATTTCTTGCACAAAGTCGCAGTTTCATGGATAGAAGATGGTGAAATTAATTGTACAGAGCAAGATGACAATCTACCTAATTCTGAACCCACAAGGAGAGCACCCAGATTAGACCATCCCGGAAGACTGTCGAATTATGGAAAACATAAACTTATAAATATAGTAACCAGCGGTCGAAGTTTAAAACCCCAAAGACAATGCAGAGTTTGTGCAGTTCAAAAAAAAAGAAGCAGAACATGTTTTGTTTGTAAATTTTGCAATGTTCCACTGCATAAAGGCGACTGTTTCGAACGATATCATACTTTAAAAAAATATTAAACTATTTCACATTTGAATTAAAAACCGTTGTAATAGATAAAATAAATATAATTTAGTATTAATATTATGAAAACAAAAGATCTTATTCAATTTAATTATCCTATAGTAACAGAAAGCGATCAATTTTATCTGAGCATACGAAAAGCACAGATACTCCCGCCCGACAGTGTAAATCGAAACAGAGCCGGCGCCACGGAGAATTTGCGCCTGAAACGTCGGACGTGCGTTTGCTGTTGAACCGCTAGTGGTCAGTAAATCAGAACCAGTCAGTAAGCCAGTAATCGGTCAGTTAACTAGATCGTATAGTTCAAATTGAACTTAATCTAGTTTTTTGACGTTTGAATGTTGTCTAACTTCGTTATATATTATATTCTTTTCTATAATTTTCCAGAGTCAATAGTCACCTATAGTCGTCAACCAAATAAATTTATTTGGAAAGCTTTTTAATTTGTAATTATTTTATTACGAATGAAATAAAATTGTTTCTAACCACTTCGATTAACATTTAAAAAGTCGTGTTTTATAACCTTTTTCACTTAATAAGAAATATATAGAAACTGTATATAATTAAATATATATGCCATATTTGATATTAATTAAACGATTTATTAATGTCATTATGGATAATTCAACAACTAAGTTGCGAGTAAGAAATTAGTATCATTAATATTAGTATGTATATGTGTATGTATATAGATAAAAATATTCTTTATAATATATCTATATATATGTATGTATATATATTTTAGATACTTGCAATTCATGGATATGCTCAATCAGATGTTATTTTTAAAACAAAATTGGGCTCTTTAAGAAAAGGATTTAAAAAAGAGATTGATTTTACATTTTTAAGAGCCCCACATAAAGTTCCAATGAGAAGTAACTTTAATATCGATACAGAAGAAGATGGTATTGTTTTTTATGAATTTTACGAATTAAATTAAATATTGAAAGTGATGTGTTTATAATTAATGTATTTATAATTAGAAATTAAATATTTTCAATATTATAGCATATGGATGGTGGTTCAATACGAAAGATCACATATTTAAAGCAGTTGTTCCAAGCAATTTAGCTGTAGGTTTTGAAGAAAGTATAGTTCTAATAGAAGAGACATTTAAAAAATTTGGTCCTTTTGATGGCATTTTAGGCTTTTCACAAGGTGCAGCATTTGCTACTCTACTCTGTTTTATGCAACAAAAGAAGTGTAAGTCTAAATATACATTTAAAACAAATATAGTAATTATAAAATAGGATTAAATTAAATATAATTAATTCAATGGAATATAAATTAAATGTTATTAATTACTTTGTAGTGTTGCAGATCAAGTTTGAGTTTGCAATTATTATATCTGGATTCAAATCATTATGTACACCTCATGGAATATATTATGATGGAAAAATAAGCATACCTTCTTTACATATTTATGGAAAGACTGATCAAGTTATACCAACAGGTAAAAAATATTTTTTAGTAGATTAATAAAATTAACAACTGTTTCATATCTTCTTTTTTTATAGAAATGGCAGAGGAGGTTAGTGAAATGTTTATAAATAAGACAAATATAACACATGAAGGTGGTCATTATATACCAAGTAAAAAAGAATATTATAAAGAATTTATTATGGGAATGTTCTTAAACAAAAACAAAAATAATTAGTAATTTTTACATATTCTACATTACGTGAATATATTAAAAAAAAGAGTATAGTTTATACAATAATGAAAGTTTATTCTAAAGTATAAGTACTATTGAGCGATATTAGTAAATTTATTCAAATTAATTATAAGTAAACATTGTACATTGTACATTTTATGCATTAGAGATGAGATTTGTTAACATTTTATATTTAAACTTGTATATGACAATTGAAATAAGAGAGCAAGAAGATAACAAATCAAGATGATTTTATGAAGTAATACATAGTTGTTTTTTGTTTTACATTAATCCCTATATGGTTAAAAATTGTTTAATTGTTTTATAAAAGGCACTACAAATTTTAAACGTTCAGTATTTGGAAACTTAAATTATATGTGTATTAAAAATGTATTAAATAGTGCCTTATTCAGTTTATTAAAGTAGAATGTGTTAATTGCTTAGCTTAACTATTCATGCATACTTTCATACAAACTTTATGATTTCATGTTTATGTTACGTTATGTTTATGTTTTATGTATAGCAAGTTAAATTTTTAAGTAGATATCAACTGCCTTGGTTTATATGCTTGATTACTTATTATCTTTAATTCCAAGATATGTAGATTTATATGGTCTACCATTGTAGTAGGGTATATTTATAAATGTTAACATCTTGTTATTCAAATTCTCTTAGAACTGCCTACAGTATTAAACATTGTTTAATAACATCCTGCTTGAATGTATATAAATCAGTAATTAAATTAACTTATTGCACTATAGTGACATCTTAATTTTTTAAAAATATTGTTAGTTTAGTTTAAGCAATTTAGAGCTACTTAATGCATTAAATTATAATTTTTTAATAATGATACTCCAGTATATTTAGGAGCATTTTATATGTTAAATGTTATAATATAACATTCATATTATGAATACATTGAATGTATTCATACATTACATATAAACTGCATATAATTTTTTAAGTTTATAATTCTATATAATAAATATACATGCAATTCTTCAAATAAATAAATTAACGAATATATGTAAGAAAAATTAACAAGGTATCATGGTATAGTAAAATATAATTGATAGAAGTATTGTATTTTATACCAAAATGATTATTTACTTGATGTAATGTATCAAATGTAATTAATTTGTTAAAATTACGTACACTATTTATAATTTATCACATTTTCAAATTTCTATTCTGTAACTGTGAAACCTAATGTTCAAAGTTTTTACAATCAATATTTTTTAATTTTGCACTTTAAGTAATAAGTGATATTGCTACATATATTTTACAAAATTTGAGGCATTTGTATTTCAAGCTTAATAAAAAAATTCATGGAAGTTTATAAGCTAGAATATGTATTGAAATAAGAGTAGATTTGACTGGAAATATTATAAAACGCTGTAAGATAAAATACAATCTACAATCATAAATTACATGTGACTGAGGTATTTGGTCTATCTTGGCAATAATAACAAAGTGTTGAAATATTTTCGTACCTATAAAAGATTGTAATAAACTTGAATGAAGTACTGGATTATAAATTTTACTTTTTATTATCTTTTTCAGACAAATAATCAAGTATAAGATACTTGATTATCGCTCACAAGAAAACAACAAAAACGAAAAAGTTAACAATAGTCTAAAAAATTAATAGTAATCTCACTTAATAAAGTTAAAAAGCCTCAGGACACTTTTAATATTCGTATAAAGTTGTATGTACCTAATATTCACATTATGTTAGCTTAAGCTGTTAGCCTTTCTGGAGATATTTGACAATTATAAAATTGTATTGAATTCAACACTTTATCATCAATTGTTTCACAATGTTTCAAGGTGACTGTTCTTGTCCATTGGCTTCTTGAGATTTCATAACATCTGGTAAATCAGGTGGTAATGAAAATGGTGTCATCTCTAAAGCTTCAAATTGACCATTTTCTTGGCGTACAGCTAATCCTACTAATGCAGGACATTGTGGTTTTGCAGTTGCTGATGTTAGTCCATAATCAGATAAAAATTTACCATCTGACATTGGAACATTGTCCTTATTGAACAGCTGTTGATTCACAGGTGGTATTTTTAATATACCTATGAGGCAGTTTTATTTGATCCTAAATTATTTTAATTCAAAATCGACAGGTGTTCATACATTTCATAAAAATTTGGATAAAGGGAAGAAAGAAGAGTAACTAAACCTTCTCTTGTGAAATGTCATTATGTTATTGTCTGAAGTTAAATATATGTAAATTATGAATTCCTCACCTTCTATAATTTTTTTAAGTTCAAGAACTGTGGTATTATCCTTGGCATCGGTAAATATGGTCATATTTTTTCGCCGAATCATTAGAAACACATCCTAAGAAGAAAATCTCGATTATATTTGAGGTTATCTTACTTTGAGATAAATCATAGAAACACTATAAGAAATAATTGAATATTGATAAAAATATACCATTGTGAATTTAACTATATATTTAGACTGACAAGGAGAATTAATATATAGATTTTTTACAATACTGCTTTGTTGATTATTGTTTACTTGCAGTCCCTCAGGTTAGAGGCAGAAAGTTAAAATAAGGTAGACATTCACGAACAACATGATCATATAAAACACGTTATTTGATTGGTTCTTCTTTCTAAATCCAAACTCCGTTTGGTACGTTATTTGTTTCTTTAACCAATCATAAATTGGTTTTATATTTATCCTATAATTACGAATTTCTAAATCAGAGATAATATTTTTGAATATCTACTCATGCATTGATATATCAAATTGATAAATAAAATACAAGAATATATAGTAATATAGTTAAATTATTATATATATATTTAAGGTAATGAACAAGTCAAATTTATCTTTAATTCAAAGATATATTCAATAATTCACGAAGATATATTTATAAATACACAATTATAATTTTACTATGTCAACAGGTACTATGTACGATCTTACAACTAAGATAATATTAAAAGAATATCACAACCTCTTTATAAACATTAATTTTCATAATTGTCATAAAAGAAATTTATTTTATTTCATAACATTCACATATTTCATCAATATTAAGGTTAGGACAAATATATAACTGTAATAAGTATAATTCACATAAAATAAATCTAAGAAATGAATTTGTATTTACAGGTCATGTATTTGTATTAGGTCATCCCATAAGTTCGTTCCGTTTTTCGAGCGGTTATATATGTTAAGATAGTTTACATACCTTTCAATTTCATGAAAAAATGTAATCCCCCTCTCGTTGTACAACTACAAATCGACACATGAAATGTATACACAAAAGTCGGCACGAACTTATGGGATGACCTAATACTTTCTTAATAAACCACTGCTATCCCTAAACCTTAGTAGTTCTTGGAACTAACTTCGTGCAGTCGGCCTTATAATAGATGTAGTATTACAATATACAACAAATGTGTTTGGGTATGGGCATATCCATATCTTACCTACACTCAATAGAAAAGAGAGATGTTCAAAATTTCTTAGATATATGCCTCTCTCAACAATTAGCTAAGAAAGATTCTAATCCATAACAAGTTAATGAAGTACTATTATATACTTAATATTGTGAAATAATTTAAAATAGTCCTAAAATATCATAGCGAATAAAATCACGATCTACAACTTATATGAAAGTATTTTTCAAGAGGCTTGATTATAGATGGCTAGTTTTTAAGGAAAGTTTAAGGAAAGGTCCTTGGCATTACAGACACGGAGGCGTCAAACATTCCTGAATGAATTTCCTTTTTGCAATGACGTCAGTGGTTGCCATCAGTCCATCGAGTCGCCTATAAGAAAAGCGCGATCTATGAAAGAGCGCTTGCGCTTTTCAAAATGACCTGGTGCGCGGCGCCGCTTATAGGCTTTCCAGTGGAGACTCGACGAAAGCTCCACTGTCTTTTCGTTCACAACTCGAGTTTCACTGTAACGAGACGAAATGCGACCGTGGTATCCATCCGCGGAGTATTTCTTCAAGAAAGTTAAACGCCTACGAGATCGTAAGGACATTTAACAAGAAGATACAGAGAGAAAAAACGAAGAAGAGCTTTGTCGCGGTATGTCCTGGTGCTCGATATATATGTATATATCGTGATCGAAATTTCGGAACAACGTGCAACGATATTCGGGGACTGAAAAGGAATTTACAGAGGTCCGCGATGTGTTTTCTTTGTCGTTAGTTATTCGTCTATCTCTACGAGCACTTTGTTTTTGATTGATCGATAAGCCGTGAATTAGGTCGTCCACGAGTCGCGCCCTGAACAGAAACATACGCATACAATTTGTGAACAGAAAGTTGAAAAAATATTCTAAATTTGGTGTTCGAAAACGAGCATCAATCGACGTGTTCGACGATATTATATGTCTTGAGCGACGTCGACGTATATGATGAAATTTCAGCTGCTTGTAATCGAAACGGATAACTGCTGGAGGAAAGCGTTGCTTAGGTAAGTAAGTGAACGCGGATTTCCGAATAAGCTGCTTATGCTTTTAGTGCTTGTCACTAATGTTAGGATTATTTAACTATATAATGTTTAAACATCAATGTCTTCTTATCGTGTTAGATAATTGTATTGTGTTATATTATATCCGTCATGATAAGAGATTTGTGTTCAAATATTTAAAGTTAAGTCTAATGAATGACAAAAGATATGACCAATTATTATATAGCAATATTAACGTTAATTTTGTTAGGAACAGATATCAACTATCATTAATTTCTAAATATAATAATTATAAGGTTAAATTTGATTGGAAATCATTTGATTGTAAGTATTTTCTAATTAATATCTTTTAAAAAAAAGATTCAATTTTTTGTTCATTTATTAAAAGTGTAAATTTAAGATACATATTCATTTTATATTTTTATAGACTTTTATACAAAAGTATTTATTATTATGTTTTCTAAATATAGATATTATAGCTTTAAAACAATTATTTGACAATTAATTTTGCGATGATGTAGAAAATGAATACACCAATAAGAAAATTTTCAAAATACATTTGAATATACCGCTAATACACAAGTCGATAAAGTCAACGATTAACAACTGTTGGTAGTAAACTCCAATCGACTACAGGAATCGCCGCTATGCGCGTGTCGCTTTAAAGAATGTGATGGCTTGTACCAGAAGGAAAATGCAACAATGATTCAGAACGCTTTGGCTTTCTCAACCAGTTCTTCTCGTTTTACATTTTCACAGCCCTTTGGTTGACGCCATCTTCAATTTTTTTTTTTGTTTAAGTGTCAATTTTCTGGAACTGCATGGTACACAGTGGATCCCATAAAAACGTTGAGTGTGGGCAGTGAGTGTAATGAACAAACATCGTACGGCCGGTCATCTAAATTGAAATGATAAAGTGATCGCGATATGAGTTTGCGTCGTAGATCTAGTCTTCAACCATCCCTGAAAGATTGTGAACCAGAAAGGAGTCGTTAGCCATCCAAGTGCCCATGTAAAAGTTATTCACTTGAATTCTTCCCCTTTCAAGTATTGTTGGTTAGTTTACGTGTTATTTGATACATGTGTTTTTTTGCCTTTCTGTTGCACTCACGCGTGAACACATTGTCCTATCCGAGGAAAGTCGAGACCCACGTTTGTTGGTTATGTTTTTTCTTACAATTGTTTGCCGTAAATCGCACGCTTCTGTAGCACGTTGCTCGTAGTGAAAGAAAAAAAAGATAAAACTGAAATCGTAAAGTAGTGTGTGCATACGTAGAAATAAAATGCACAAGTTAAGATTGCCTGTCAAGGTTGAATTGCCCAGTGCTTTAACAAGGTATGCAGATATTTGATCTACAGGTATCGATACTGTTTTTCTCAACGTTTACGTATGTCGTAATAGATAAAATGAGTGTGTCTCGAAATTATACGTTTTCAGATTGTAAACAATCGTGTTGCGATGATGAACACATTAAAATTAATGATCTTTATTCTAATATTGTAACGTACGACACAATTTTGTTTCGAGTTCGCAGTATGTACTATCCTACTTATGTCTTTTCCAACACTTCAAAGTAGTTAGAGTAATTGTTCACTTTACATGTAAATATAGCATTGTTGTTATATAAAGTTGTAACAGTATAGAATGTAATATTTTTCAAACATATTAGTATCGATACAGTGTTGGTTAAGTTTATTAATGTTTCGAAATATTCATAATAATGTTTGTTCATGTTTGTAGCGATAAATATGCAAGTCATGCAAATTCAGAATTGTATCGTGCATGCTTTTCTTGTTGCTTTCGTCGGAGTAAGCATGAAACCGTTACGTATGCGTATACAGTATAGGATAGGATGCATTATTGTAGTATCACAGTTCAGTGAATTGAAGGATTTAATGCATTTAACTCATCTATGTTAACTCATTAAAAGACAGCTATGCCATTTTCACTCATAATCCAACTATTTTTCTTATATATCATCATATTGTCACTTCAAGCATAATGATTTTTTATAAACAAACTTACTACCTTATCGATTGGATTCATTATCAACTGCTCCAATATACAATTATTATTAAATAATAATATCAGTAATAAAAATAATGTATAAAAAGCCAATCAGGCTTATATACACTGTTTTTGATGAAGATAAGAAAGAAATTTACGCGTATCTATTATTACTAATTGTAAGACGTGGCAGCACGTGTGGTCGAACACGTGATTTGATTATGTTTTCCCCCTAGACAGATGTTTCGTTCGAAAACTGGTCGATAACCGTCATAATATTAATTTCAAGCAATCGTGATGTGCTGTTACTTCTGTCATAAGAAGTAACAGTTGATACATTAAAATTTTCTATTATGAAAATCGTTTAGGAATTTGTTATTTAGAGTTGTAACGGTTAACTCAGGAACTTTAATTGAAGTGAACCATAAAATTTATTTGTTTTATAACTGGATTTATAAAACTGTAATTTACAAAGTTTCTATGTTGAGAGCAAATTCGAGAGCTCCATATACATAGGGCGCACGTGAGGAGACGTTAATTCCAATATCACTACAATTCAGTTCATATGTTCAAATATCTCTTGTGGTATTTCTTAAGCAATTTTTCTTTTATTTAGATTCTAAATCGAATATATTAATTCAATTTTTGTATTAGTGTCAGATAATGTTCCATCTTTCCAGAAGAACGTTGAGCTGCGTAACCATTGGAAAATCGCAAAACATGAATATATATACTTGTCTTGCAAAATCTTTCTTATGGAAGAATGCTAATCATATCTGGATTAAGCTGGTGCTTGTTCCTCTACTAATTGAGCTGCAGTTGTTGAGATGTTCACGGCGCCATTCTTATGGAAAGCAGCTGACCTTGGCAGTCATAAAACCTAATGCACGCTGCAGGGCTTTACCCGCCTCCATCTAACTCTCCTACCATTCAAGTCCTCGTTTCTTGTGATTTGTCAAACTCGAACCTTTCGAGTAGTTTCTCTGTGGTCTTCGCTGGTGAAACATTAAGCACGGTGTCTCCTATGTTCCGGGAAATCGCCTTAACCGCGGTTCATAATTACCGTGTTTCATGTAAGTCGATTGGTAGTTAGAGTAGTTCTACGAAAGATATAATTCTACAATAGTTTTAGTGACAAAGAATTATAATTATTCAGCTTTACATTTTTAAGAGGATCTTGTACCATACATACCATGAGAACTATACCCAATATAACAGTTTGGTAGCTGAAGAGCCGGTAATAAGGTTAATAATTGCTTCCTAGTTTGTTTGTACAGTTTCTTACAAAATTTTCGGAAGTGCAACGAAAAGCTGGGAGTGAAGTGTTAAAAACAAAATGTGTTAAACAAGCAGAATGGCAATTTTTGTTAGAATTGGCGTATTGTGCGTGGTACGTTCTTCGAAGCAAGTGATCGATCGGTCTTAGTCCTCTGCCGAAGGGCGACGAGGTAAAGGCAAGATCCCTCTGAACCACCTGTGTATGTTCGAATGCGCGCGTGCGTGTTTGCTTCTCTGGGTACACGTGCACCTAACGGCTTGACCAGAGAACAGTACGAATCATTTGACTCTCAGTTGCTTACCTACGTTGCTACTTCTCGCAGTGTATTTTTGGCGTCCGTGCTTCTCATGAAACCTTGTACGGCCAACTGTGATTCTCACTTGATTAATGTAAATCAAAAATTGTACCGTGAGAAGTATTCGACGTTTGAATCTTGATTCTTCGATATGAATTTAGTTACAGTCACTGTTATTGACGATATTTGTGTGCTTAAACAGTGTAGATTTCCCAGAACGTTCTTGTTTATA
Organism: Bombus affinis; assembly: GCF_024516045.1. Classification (NCBI taxonomy): domain Eukaryota; kingdom Metazoa; phylum Arthropoda; class Insecta; order Hymenoptera; family Apidae; genus Bombus; species Bombus affinis. The sequence continues at coordinate 9,464,453 of NC_066346.1, forward strand.
TATTTCTTCGAAAATAAAGTTATTTGAAGTACTGTCGGTAACGTGAATCGCGCAGGGACCTTCGAACCTGGCCGAGTAATGTAGTCGTAGTTACGTGATTCGGGTAGTTTTTGGTGTCGCACCTTTCACGAGACCTTGGTACAGTCGATTCGGACTCCTTCGTTTAAAGCTGTGTTGCTGGACATTCGTCACGGAAATCATGACAGTCTTAAGGTGATCTCCTTCTTACTTGTGCAAGTGACAAATCAAGTACTGTTAATGGTGTGGATTTATGTGAACGATTACCATTAAGTTTCGTCGAAAAGTTTCGAGACATCAAGTACGTAAAGTATCGTTAGTAACATGTGTCAAAATTTACTTCTTTCATCTTTCTGAAACGGTGTAAATGTAATTATATATATATTTTCACGATCTTTGCCTTTCGTACACATATTTTCTTTTTTCGTCAATTTCACGATTAATGCATTCGACGAATGCCAACCTATTTACTGGCACTCCCTCAATGTTTACGCGTCAATGAAATTTCTGATCGTATACGAAACAATAGTTTGTTCGATTCCCAAGTATTTTGGTTTATTAAGGAAACTAATCGTGTCCATATTGAGCTGCACATAAGGATGTTATAGTATTATATTTAATAATGCGGTTGCTAGTCTACCATAGTCACGTACCATAACGTATCTAGTGTATTTCCCTCTCTTGTGGATATTGTGCCTATTTCGGTCTCTGTTTACGTCTTTCCTCTTTTTTCTAGCTTAATTATCAAGCTCTGTCGGTTAGTAGTATTATTTACGTAGCACACGAACATGAGACCGGTGCAAACTGTTATTTTGCTGGACATGTAAGTAGATAGAACTGCTGCTAAATAGATTTCGTTTCGCTTCTTTTTCTTTCTTGCATCGATACTGATGCACTTGCAATATGTACGTCCAATAAATTTTGATGCGTATTATCAACAACATTTATTACTTATGCGTATTATCAGTGACTATTCGTCGACAGTCTTCCCTGAAAGTAACGTTTTTTTTTATGGATGTCTTTGCATACCAGCGAAGGACGTTTATTCATCGGTAACTTACGTAAGAAAGTAATTATCTTTTGTTTATAGTTAGATTTGTATGTGTTACGAAAATGTGTGTTTGAAAAAATGAGGAATGATCGATAGAGGCAACACAATGCGTTAGTGTAACTTATTGGCAAGGTGTGACAAATATTCTAGTTGGCATATCGAAGTTCAAGCCAAAACAATGTCATTAACGATTAGAAATATATTTAATATAATTCAATTGTGTAATGCAAATTGGAAAAAAATATTCATATCGAAATACGACGTATTTTTGTATCACCACAAAATGTAAGTTTGTAATATTATATCTTTATTACATATAGAGAAAGAATTGAAAATATCGCTTTTTGTTGACTGTTGTGCCATAACTTGTTTCTGCGTGTTTTGAAGCTTAGAGAGCGTCAAGGTGAAGCAAAGTTGAGTTTGTCCGAAAAGAACTATCGTTTACTTTTTAAAAACGTTATAGTACTGTTTAGATAACTTAGAAACGTATATAACCGATCGTAAATTTGCTATACTAGTTGATACGATGCGCTTGGCTGTGAATTATTGGCATTGATTTATTCGTTCGTCTAACAATTGGTACTCATCCTACACGATTTTTGCATTTGTCAGAAACAGTGCTTCATACTTGAAACCGTGTCTATAGAATGAAATCGATACATACCTATAATATGCGAGAAATTGAGGAAAAGTTGGGACCGTCGTTAGTACAGTACCATGTAATATAGTGACTCACGACATATTTTATGAATACATTATATATGTAACATAAAACATTTTCGAATTTTATTAACATTATAGTGAGAACATTAACATTGTCATGTTAATATCGGTGAAGTTTGAAATAAGTTTGATAATGTACATGAAAGTTACAACATATATAATAGTAGATAAAGTATATATAATATTTCTCAGAGATCATAGGTATTTATGCAATCAATTACCCATTATATTAATAAGCCTCGATATTTAGGTAGGTCATTTGTAGCACTTATTATATGTTTAAGGTGGCTATTCATGCCGTATAATATATATTTAGTAAATGCAGTAAATATTTTGTAATTTTTATATACATTTTCAGATTAGTTCTAAATTTAACTAATATAATCATGGCAATCGCGTCTCATTATATATAGTGTTAATGAAGTTTCAAAATGTTTTATACGATGCACATAATATGCACATAAAAGTTTTCTACAGTAAGTTAAATACTTTCGTGAGCCACTTTATGTATGCCGCAGTAGCCTATATATGTGTAAAATCATTAATCGTTTAGATTGTAGATGTGTGTATGACACTGGAAAACAAGTATCAGGATAGTTTAACTAGTCTTAAGGAAGCAATTCGCGTGTACGGTGCGATCTGAATTTACGGCGTGCATTATTGAGCACTGAGTTAGGAATCGTTGAACCGATGATAAATGGTGAGGTCAAATACAATGTGATAGCGATAGCGTGATTAAAGTTATATCAGATTCTCTGAACGTAGACTGTTCGGTCACGTGATCGTGATTACTTGTCTCGATAAGAGACCACGCAATATCTAATACTTCGAAACAGATTAAAGCTATTTTTAAATATAGGAAATATTAGGAGCCACAGGTTCACGGGAACTTGTACATAAATAGTGACTAGAAAATGTATTTGCATACCATTATATTTATTATAGCATTTACATAACAATTGTTTAGGTTAAAGTACATTGAATTTCATATCATTAATACACTGAAAATAAAATATAAAACTTGATAAAAAGAAAAATATTTTCTTGGAAAAAATAGACTTCGATCTCTTCTTTTTTAAATTTTGTTTTAAATTGTGCACCTGTCGATTCATCGATCTGTTTGAGCCTGCAATAGAAAATTCGAATGTCAATTATTGTAGGTGGAACTGTGAATCAATTACTGGGAAAGAGGAAATGAGTCACAGATCGGGTGTGACGTAAATACGTCTTTTACAATGAACTCCGAGTTTCCGCGCCGTACCGGAATCATTGTCGCGATGACGTTATTGTTGGATGCATTTTACATTCGTCATACTGCGGTCTCGCGTCTGCTGAACTATTTTCTTATGATTAATGCACTGAGAAGTAGATGTATTGGACATATAAGACATTGAACTCATTAAGAAATTCATTAACGTTTCAGAAAATTTTCTATTAATGTTTCGAAATTTTTATACTTTTAAGGAACGATTGTTTAACATTAGCGGCGAGATTAACGTGCATACCAATTTTGTTTGATCATTATCAGACATGAATCATTATTATCGCTAAAAGATTCAGTTAAAACAGTTCGTAATCTGGTTTTAATTGCCTTTAATATCTTCTGAACCGTTGATGATCTTATCGTTTCGAAACGGCCGGTCTATATATAAACTATAACTATGATATACATAAACTCTTCATTTTATTTAATATCGATTGATTAGTAATTTGTTTGGAATTTTAGAATTCTTCGAATGTACTCGGAATGTGTATATTATTTTACGATGGTTCCTGTGCGCGACTAGCTATTTGGACAATTACGACGGCGCCAAACGTCGACACGGATGTTTTGTAATTGTGCACATGTTGCAGCTTAATATGGCGAATTGTTGCGTAATTGTATAAACTTCTAGATTTTTCTTGTCCAAGCCAGCTACGTCTGTGTCGTTCTAGAATTGCGGTGATCTGGAAATATGCAGCTGGATCAATACCTCTTATAGTATCTGCGTTGTGCCTTATCGATTGTTGCTTACCTCGTTGGCTGCATCTTTCTTGATTTCACGCGACGTTACGCCAATGTTGCTTAGGTATGTGGCAATTACCGAAATCCAGATAATAATTACAATTGGAAGTTTAAATCGGACATAAACGATCAGCGATGTAACCGATCATTTAGATAACAGATACTGTTTATCGATCCGTATAGAGGTGATTTATGTAACTTTAACATTAAATCAATGTCTGCTACGATCTGTTTTTCTATTGTTCGCTTTTACTTTGTTGTTGGCTACTATTTCAATTAAATCTTTTTTGTACTTAGTAATCATATAAGAAACTGTGAAAGATATATTTAAGTTGACAATTTATCGGTTATATATATTTAGGATTTGCCTAGTTACCTATAATATAAATATTCTTTTTCTTTTTTTAGAGTTAAATAAGGATTTATATATCGAGGGGAAGTTCTTGCTTATAAATTGATAGTTTTTCTCCATCTTGTCTCTTTACATTTATCGAATGACGCTAGGAAATTATATATGTGTCAGCCATCCCATTTTCAATATTACTCTGCAATATATTTTTATCGGGAGAAGTTATATAAAATTGCATTTCCACAATTTATCGAAAGCATAAGCTAATTGTTTTACGACAGGTGATTCTTAATCTGTCATCATCGTGCCAAGTGAAAGCTATCTGACCTACTGTATAAAATACTGTTCAGTTTTAATAAAAAATTGATAGAATAGCAAAAGATATCGAATTTTCTTCGAATATACAATTCCAAAACCAAAACACTTGTTAGAACTAGAAAGAAAAGGAATATCTCCGACCAGTGGTGAAGGAACACACATTGACTATACAATCGTTTAGCTAGACTATCGGTTTTTTAATCGGCTCATTGTATCGAGAAAACTTTGCCTGGCAACGATAAGAAAATTAATTGCTCGTGGAAGAAGCCAGTTACCCTCAATGCATTCTGCTGTGCGTTGGAAAGCGCAACGATCGTTCGCGAAAGAGATCACGATAAATATTTATTCCGTCTTTCATTGTTACCATTCTTGAAGCGGCTCATTCCCTGAATTATTTTTCCAATTCGATCAACACCGTTTAATTCGTTTTCTCTTCTGTCTTCTTTTGAAATTCTAATTTATCTGTACAAACGACACAAGTATATATATATAAAATTTTGGATTGGTTGGTCATTTTAATTTTTCTTGCTCGATTTCACGGTATTCGATACGAAAGTTTGATCGAAGTAATCGTTTGCTGTTATTTACGTTATGTTTTATCGTTGTGCATTTTGGGATATATTCGAGTTGATAAGCCCGATACCTATACAGGCGAATGGTTCGTTTGTATCTTCTGTGTCACCGTCTGCATCACGACGATGTTGCGGATTATAAATGATTAAACCGTCAGTATTTCTATGGCCTACGAAAATATTACTTGCTACGGGTTTAAAGTTCTTAGCTCTGGTGATTAAATAACGTGTGAGTCGAACGTTGAACGATGTTGAATCGCTTCAGCTTGCTCGATTGGGCTCGATCGAATTGTTCAACGAGCAGTCCATGTGCTGCAATTGCTTCGAAGGATGATGAACATGATGATGGAACGACATTTGATGGAACGAATCAGATTAGTTTGTTTCGCCTCATGGACGTTCATGAGAAAGCAGTTACGGGTAGAAGTAAAGAATTACTGGTTCGTCGGGAAAATGAGGCGGTGCAATCTAAAAGTTATTCGATAAGATGCGCAAATGATGTTCCATTTGGCATAGTGCTCGACGTTAGAAGGTAATTGAAATACACATTAATATAGAATCTACGTAATACATGGAAATATTTTTCTATTTTATAATTTTCTCAGTCGCGCTGGTAGAATAGATATCTTGACAACATTTTTTCTTCGTTTTCCATCATGTCCCGTTATTTTAGCGAGTAGCAAGTTAGGCTGTTTGTCTTTCACGCGAAAGTTTCACGACTTTTACTCCTCCGCGTGTTTTTGTCGACCATTCGCGAGGGGACGCAATCTCAAGGAAACGCGTCAACGTTACGATTTTACAATCGACGCCACGAAACTGATCGATCCCTTATTTCGTTTAAGATAATAGAGGTAGTTGAATTAATTATAACGCTGAGATAACAGGTTATAATGTATTCTTTATTCCAACAACAATTGTAGACAAGATGATTACGTATTAATATTACATATTAATTAGATATATGTTGACTGAGTTAAAGTAGTGAACCCAGTGCGGAGATGTTGACTGATCTGTAGTCGTAGATCCAGTAAAGTTCGATAACGATGTTGTCGCAGAGGAAAACTCTTGCTGGGTGTTGGTCGTTCCACCACCGGTCGCTTGCAGGTGAAAATCTCGGGAAACATGGGAAAATCCACGTTTCCCCACATTTTACCTGATGGAGCAATAATCATAAGGAACATTTTGACTAGAAGGTATTTTATCCCACTTAATGGTCTTAGTGGTCAAATCGAATTGCTTAGTTTTACGATAGTTCCTTATGTTTATTACGTTTATTATGTTTATTTGTTCCTTATTATTAGTTTCGGAATAAATACGATTGTATAGTTCCATGGTTTATTAACCTGTTGCTAAAGTCTCTTTAATAGCGATAGTTCTATACACTTCGTTTGTATATAGCATCGAATCGATAGGAAATAACTGGTTACATCACTCGTTGTCGTTGCATTTTACGAATTCGATGATAAATATTTCGAAAAGATTTGTGTGAAAAAATAATAGCGGCTTGACTCCTCGGGCTTCAATATCCGATAAAAGACAGTCATGCGCTAAGAATGCAGGTTTCCCCGGCATGTTGACGGTAAAAGTTGCTCGATACGGTACGGTTTCAATTTCGAGAATGTTCATATCGATTCGAAATCGACCAACGACGTGGAAAAAGGATAGAATGGAAAACCTTGGGAACAATCGGCTCAAGCTATTTTATTTGGCTTACCACGAAGAATTACGTGACCCTTCGTCGGAAACGCGAATTCTCTCCCGGAAGCATCGCCTGGTTTGTCATGTACGTGGATTTTTTAATAGAATCGGTCTTTTAATCTAACATGATAAATTGCTATTTCTACAGAGCATAGAATTATCTTTGATCAGAAGTAAATAGATAGGATCAAGTGTTGACTAGTCTTAGATGTATTTTGGTTCTTTGGATCAAGGTGATGTTCAAGCTTGAGCAAATATAAATATACTTTGTTCGATATTTCGTAAATACCTTCATACATAGCTAAATGTATTTGAAATATTATCTATCCATATAGTGTGGTATTTTTCCACCCTGAATTTTCCACAATAGCGAGTTAGGTGATTGAAACTGAGCCAAATCCTGTTACTTGTGACTTCGTTTTCTATTCTATCGATATTTCTTGGAGAAACGTTTCGATGAATTCGATATTAACGAGTGGCAAGCTTACGAGCTTTCTCGTAAGTATACTGCGGATGTTCATGCATCTACAGGAAATTTAAACATAAATACATATAACATATACATAATTATATATACATAAATATATATAACATCTAAAGTATAGTGCTATATAGTAAAGTACTAATTTTGACCTATAACGGATGAAACGAATCCCTGTTCTACTCTTCTCTTCTTAGTCCTATTTTTTCAATTGAGTTCACAGTCTATTAGATAAACAAACTAATTCGGAAAAGCATCGAGTCTTGCTACGCGTAATTTTAGAAGCACTTGCATCGACTACTAAAATATCATCTTAAAAGCTGTGGTAGGACTGTTTAAAGCATCACCGTGTGTAAATGGATTAATAAATTTGTGTTTACTCGGTCTGTGCTGAATCAAGGGATCCATGTTGTCCGGCCGACCGGCCGGCCGGCTGGTTTACTTCGATCTATTTTGCTCCTGCGATTTGCTAAATGCAATCATACGAATTCATTGGCTGACAGGTTTAACCCTAATACGAACTGCAAACTTGGGAAGCCTCCTATCGGCGGACAATAATTTCTTTGTCGTTCCCGTGCTCATCGTTAATTATAACCATGCGTCATCGTGTTATTCGCGGCATCTACCGATCGAGCTATTGCTCTCGTTACGAGGTGATTAATTTAATTATTACAGGGAAATTAGTTGTTCGTGTGATTCGTTCTTATTCTTTTATTCATTTTAATCCTTTGGAGATTAGTAGTACGATATGTACCAAGAAAACTTAGGAAAATCGTTGGATTGCGTTAATTCTTCTGGCACCATTCAAATCTACTGGCACATAGAATATTGTACGTAAATGGAACTGCATATCCTATTTTCTAAATTATTGATTAACCTATATTTTTTTAAAGCTTATTAAAGCTGATATTATTATATCACAGGGTTCTTTGCCAAAGGAAAAAAAGCGATATAATTTTGTTTGTTGCGGTGTGTTTTGGCAATAATTTAGATTATAAGAAACCGTCATGAAAACAAGACGACATATTTCCGGTGATTTTTGTTTCAATATGTTTTCCGTTAGAACAAAGGTATCCTTTTTGTTTTGTAAAATTTTCGGACGCAGCTTTACGAGGTCGTCGAGATGATGGAAAGTCGCTCGAAGACCATGAGGGCCATAAAGATTATGTCATTGTTGTGTACCTGGCGCGTGAAATCTTCTGAAGGTTACCAGGATTACGCTGGTCATTATTAACATTCAAAGTCATCTGAGAAATTCATCAAAATTTCGGTATCTTCTTTAATTGTTCACTAAGATATTAATCATCTAAATCGTCGATAAAAGTTTGTAAGCTAAACAAAATTAATGAAACGCTAGAATGTTATACATGTATTATCTTTCTCGGAAGAAACACTCATAACCGATAGTTCGCATGTTTAAAAGCAGTTATGACGGTAATCTTTTACATAATATTTTTAAACACCGCGACCATCTTTTTCACGTTATCGTTTTTGAGCAATACGACTCTGAATGAACCAACGTGACGGTGACAACAGGAAATATATACATGGTGTCTCGGCTAAACTGGACTAATCTTCTTACATTTTCGTCAGCTGATAAACAATGACTCGCCGTATAGTAGCGGGAACTAAATTTAAATACTTACGCACGCGGTCGGAAAATCGAAAGAACGTGCATGAAAGCACAATAGACCTAACGCTGTGCGGCCTACAAAAAATAAATTCTCACATTCTTGAAACGATACAGAAGATTGTATGAAGATTCGTATTTCTCTGCATAATTTAGAATCTCTGACGCATTTATCATTTTATTTGTTTGTTTATTCGACAAACGGAAAATAGCATTTTCCGCGAGTTACACTTGCATGGCAGAAGTAGATTAATCGTCGAAGGACGGCAACAGTTGCGAGTACAGTCTGCGAGATGGGAATTGGGTCATTTATAATCTACATAATTTTGAAGTATGCTTTGTGTGTACGGGACTTGAAGCACCGGAAGTCAACGGAGTCAACTTATTCGGAATACTTTGTTATATTTCACTCGACGTGAGGCGAATCCCTTCTTCTTTTTTTCTTTTTTAGACATCCAAGATTTCTCCGTTGTAACCGGAACTGCACTGCGCACCGGTTTATATATCGTCGTCCATAAATCGTGGTATAAGTGGAGTGAGGGAGATTCTATGGCTGAAAATAAGGCAAAAGCAGAGAATAACAGAATTGCATTGAAGGTTCTTTCGGAGAAAAATGCATTTTAAAATCAATTGAATACACGTGTACATCTCATCGATAATTGGCGTTTGGAATTTGATTATAGATTGCGACTTTAAATATAACTCTTATTTGCTATCAATATTTATCTAGTAATTACTTTTTCGGTTTGTGAATATAATAAGAATAGGTGATGGTAACGAACCTTCTATTCTAATATCAATAGTCAACATTTCGAACAATCGATGACAAATAAGCTCTAACATTCTATAAACCATTTTATCTATACAAAAAGAAACATGTATATAAACAGCGGCAGAAATAGCACACTGCGTGATATCAGTGATATGAATCAAGTGCACGTGTATTATCAATTTCTTTTTGAACTATGTATTCTTCAAAATTCATTTTGCTTGTATTCTTAAACTGTTGGGAAAGAAGAAAGCGCAGAAAGTGCAGAGAATCGATTGATCGGGCGCTAACTAAAATTTCGTTCTTACAAAAGGAGTTCCATTGTATTTGAGCTACGAATTATCGCTCATCTCGTATATTAAGACGGCAATCGGTTCCTCGGCGTAACGTGACATATTTTTCACTACTCCGAGTTGGTGTAATTTATGCGAACGGTCGACAACGGAGGTAAAAAATGACCCAGTTTCCGACAAGCTACGATACAGGCATTCGAGCAGGAAGCAATCGAGGAGATCCCGGTCGAGCATCCTTGTCGGTGTTTTTAGTCTTTCGATCGCTAAGAGCAGTTCGAGCGAGAAACTAAAAAGGAAGAAGAAAAAAAAGTCGGGAACGCTTTGAATCGGAACGCAACGCCCACGATCGCGAAGCAGAAATGAATTGACGCATGCTTTTTCGCGTGTTGCTCGATCAAGAATATTTCTATCCACGCTTAGTAACCAGTTATTCGGAGCGGCCTTCGCGAAAAGCAAGGAGCCATTCGTGAAAGAGAACGCGATAGGAACGAGCAAGGATATCGAGATTAATTCAACAAGATTCGATGTCGAGGTAGACCTGTTCGTTATTTCATTCGATCTCAACATGGATGTCTTGTAGATCATTGAGATTTTTTTGAACGTGACTCATATACAAGTTAAGTTGATTGAGACTTGGATTTGTGGAATCCTGAAAGCATTTTTGTCGTAAAACTATGGAGAAAGAAAGCACTTGTTATGCGATCAATATCCAAATTGTTATAAATTGAACTTTCGCAGCGTACTACGTTTACTATTTACAGAAATTCCGGATATTCGCAACTATTCAAAGTTACCTACGAAGAATCTTATTTTATACTATTTTCCAGTGATTGTTTCTGTAGTTAAACATTCACTTGTATATTACTCTTTCACTTAAATTGATTTCGACCATCGCGTTTTCGACATTTTGAACTTGCCAGTTTTTGTCGCTGTCGTAAAAAAATATTCTAAATTTTAAGTGAACGCGCGAGTCATTTCACGTTGTTTTTCTTTTTTTGTATCTAACGCTATCTAGGAAAATTTATGCGATCGAAAGTTTCAAAGATAAAGTGGAAAGGTTTCAACATCTACCTAGGTTGGAGTGGCTATTCAAGAAATGATAAATGGGATGGATGGAGATTCGAATCTAGGTCCAATAATTTTCTAGATTCCTCTTTATCTCATGCCAGATCTTCCGATAGGGAATACGAAGATAAAGTGGAGATTATCGCGAGTAGCATGAGGTAGTCGTGGCGAATGTTACGAGAAGTTTGGTTGCCACGTGGTGAAGCAACTCGTCGATAGAGTAGCTCCAGTTGGGTCAAAGGGTCGTTGGTTTGGAACGACGTCACGTCGTAAAGGTCTCATTTGGGCGCTTATCGGGTTACGGAGGTTAAGTCCTGAGTTCCTCTGCGAACGGTCACATAAAAGTCGGGATATTGTTTCTGGAATTTCTCCTTCTTCGTGCCTCTAGAGGACGTTGTTAATAAATTCCCGCCTACAATCCTAATTGCCGTTAATTTCACAAGCGTAGTAAAAAAAGGGTTTATCGATGTTACAAACGAGCAATCACTAAGAGTAATTTGACGAATCATTAAGATACAAAAATAATGTACCATTTGAACGTTTACCGAGACTAGAGATTCTCACAAATCCGCAGGAAGTTACATAAACGTTGGTTGTTAGCTGGTATTACTTCTTATGGATGTGCACACTGAAAATAATATTCCATGATAATTCAGTTTACTGTGCTATTTTGGCATTGATGCGTAATTTCTCGTCTTATCAAACGGTATAAAGTACCGCTGGCTTTCATGTCGTTCGAACAGCCATCGAATTATCTGCGCAGGATTTATCGCTTTATTCAGCGCGCAGAACGCGAGATCCGCCTACAAGAAATCACCTTATCGGTGGGTGCCACCCACGGATCAGCTTTTCTTCGTTTGCATCGTTTTACGCCTCGTCACGAACAGCAAAGGATCTTTCGGACGTAAAAAAAGATGAGAAAAAGTGAGTCATCGGGAGGGATAGCATTTTCGAACGAGTTCTCGCCTTTTCGAAAGATAAATCAGTAATTAACTATGATTCACATTACTTGTTGATGAGCGGTATCTCCTGGCTTGGAGTTAATTAAACTCGAATTATCAGATAATAGATCCATCTTGAAATAATTTTTGGAAGAATTTACTACCGAGTCGAACGATTAACGTTGAAAATTACAAATCAGCGTAACATTAAAATCGATAAACGAAGAAATTTAAATTGCCAGAGAAATTTGGATATACCTCCTGTCTCATTCTTTCATTTTGTACTTCTTTCTCTTTTCTTATTTCGTGTTACGATATGTTACTCTTCTGCACACAGTGACTCACGAAATATTTGAACGATGCATTATGTGTATTATACAAAACATGTCGACATTTTATTAGTACCATCATGATTATACTGACAGAATTTGAAATCAACCTGGAAGCGTATATGAAACTTAGAAGACATTTACTGCTAATATACACTTGTTAAAAAATGAATATAAATCCATAAAACAATGGTCGTATTAAATATTGAGGCTCATCAATGTTGTACGTACTATGTTTCTAACAAATATCTTATAACTTTTATACATTTTCATGGAACATTTTCTTGACTTTTCAATCTTCAAACTCAACATTTTTGTTTGGTTCTTTATCATTATGATCATGATATTCTTATCATATCATACGCTATACAAAATCAAATTGTGCTAAATTTTAACAATATAAAAATGATAACCGTATTGACACTTCAAATACTTCGATAGAAACGTGATATTGCGTCATATATCAAATAATTTTTCTTATACAACGCACATAATATATTCGCAAAGGTTTCTACGAGTATGCAAGTACATATATACCTTCATGAGCCACTGCATTCCTTTAACAAATTGCTATGTTATGTTAGTAACGGTTAACATTTCCGTCCATCATCACGGACGCTAAGTACTACCAGCGGAACGTCTTTGCATTTCCCGCAAACTTCCTGTCCGGATATCTGGTTGGCCTCGCCCATCCCAGGATTTCAAAGCCTGGTTGGCTCGGTTGCTTTTAAAGCAAGCCACGTCGACACGTATCCTTAACACGATAACCTTTTACTCCAGCAGCGCGATGATAACTAAAAGTAGAACGTTATACCGGCTGCATCGTACAGCGTCAAATGATCCGGTTAAACGCGGACTTCTCGAATGTTTTATCGAGCGACGCAGACAAAACAGTTTGCCCTGATTTTTTGCTTATAAAGAGCAAGCTACGAATTTCCTTGGTAGGTGAAAAGATTGTTAAAAAGTAGGTAGGAAGCTGTGATAGAGATGTCTAGCCTGATCGAATAGTTGGCAAAGAAAAAGTTTCCTATATAGCCGGACGGTTTGGAATTCAGCGTACAAGCTGTCTATAAATAATCGTGGTTCATCTGCATTTAGATTGATACCGATCGTTCTCCGTGGCGCCATTAAATTGTTCAGTTGTTCAGCGGTTTTCACGAAGCCCAACAGGCGAGTACACGTCTGCCTTTGATTAGAAAATCTCGAGCCGAAGTTTCATTTCGGTTCTCTGAAAGATAAAGAATATATTAATAACGCATAACCGATAAATACACCGGGTTTCTGTAGATAAGTGCTGTTTAAAACAATGCAATTTTGTCGAACAAAGGCAATAAGATTTTCTGACGAAATGGTATAGTATCGCAATCTAAAAATAAATCTTTATTGTGTACTATGTTTATGCTATTTCTAGCGTATAGAATAACAGAAAGAAGAGACAGCGTGTTATTTAAAAAATATTTCACGGTCAAAAAAGCTGAAAATTGAAAGAAAACAATTTCGACTTACCATAAACAATCTCGAAGAACTTTACGGTCTCAAGAAGTCACCAATTTAATGGTAGTTAATCGTTTACGACGTTACGTAATATAATTGTCGATCGAAAAATTCCACACTATCGTTTGCTGCAACCTTACCTTTCATCTTAGAGACTGACATAGGAAGAAACTAAACCAGAAAGAGGAAAACCTTTGTATCTCTGCCAAGATTTGCTGGTTTCCTTTCGAAAAAAAAAAAAAAAAAAATAATGATGGAATCGTTCGTGGAATCCTTCGACTCCTCATGAAAGAGCTTTCAGTAAATCGGCACGTGGAACGACAAGCAATTGCAATGATACTTGCGTTTTTTGTTCACAGGATGGTATTGGACCCCAAGGTCACGAGTCTGCACAGTGATTACGGAAGCTTCGATCGACCATTGGGCGCCGGAGAGGGCCACGAGAGGGACGTCGAGGCGACGGTTGATGGAAGTAGCAACGGAATGGCACAATCGAGCGACATTTATCAACGGCAGCCATTATTACCTGGTGCACCGACCAAGGGCAAGGACAAGTGGTCCGGGGTGGCATCCGGTTCCGACTATTACGTGGATGACGAGGACGAGAAGATCGACAGTCTTAGCCGGCATCCTGGCATACCAAATGGCTCTGGAAATGGTGTCGTTAAGCTCGACATACCTGCGCCTCTTCGGGAAGAGCCCCGTTTTCCTAAAGAGAAATGGAAAACGTTTCTTGGTAAGGATAAACTCAGAACCTTTCCTATACTTCCCATTTACATAGTCTGGTACACGTGTCGAACATATGTCTTGAGGCACAATATTAATCCTTTTGAGAAAGAAGGTCACTGTTCTTCTAGGAGTATCGTTCACAATAGCATCAGGCGTGTAGAGATTGTTCATAACGATCAAGAAGAGTTTTCGTGAAGAACACTTGTTAACTTGGAAGATGGGATTTTAAGGCCTCTATAGCCATGAAGATACGATTTTACGTCCACTATGAAATTGCAAGAGTTTCTTGTGCGAGGAAAACGCCGTCGTTATACTGCAGACCAACGTTCAATCTAGCGATATCTGTCACGTGACAAAATTTTGATTAGATACTGTGGGGATGATAAGCAATTTCAAACAGAATACTGTGCTACAACGAGTTATGTAAAGAGAACAGCTGAGGAAAACTTCTCCTGTAATTTCGTCGGCAATGAACTCTCTTTAGGGCTGGGTCTCCTCTCCTCTATGTACGCTTCATTCACACGACGGGGTGTCCGTGGAGATCGAGATCGAGGTCGCTACGTGGCCTGGTATTTCGATGCAGATCTGCTCGAACGCTGCTCTAATGCAGAGTCATGCCCGATCATGTGTTCTTGAACGATGAATCCAAAACGATGGAGTCATTAAAACGAACTACCTTCGGTGTCCGTTAGGTTCGTTCTGCTTCTGAACTAGATCGTTGCGTGACAAGATTCTTCAACCATATTATCATGCACACGTTTCTTGTTATCGATGTGACGATTGGTGAAAGCATTGTTCGTAAACGTGTTTTGTTTCATTTATTATTATTGTAATATCGGAAAAAGGATAGGATTAGGATAATTTAGGTTTGTAAAATTCTAATACTATTTATTAAGATAAATAAAAATAACAGAGATTAATTGGACAGAGAACGATAAATGTTCAACTTGAACTAAAACACAAAAGTCTTATTCCGCTCAAATCACTCTCTATAACTCTCGTCTTCGGCATCCGCACTCGCACGCTCTCGCTTCTCAACTCATACTGTTCGCCTTTTGCATTCGTTCTCGCCGGCGTCTCAACTAACACCGCCTTTAGCATCTCTTTTGTCTTTTCCCGCCCTATCGCGCACGTGTCCCGAAAACGCCCGTGGCCAGGGTCACGCAGGCCTTCTCCACAAAACTGTTCACTTGAAAGGACCGACGACACATTGATGTACCCGACGATGCCGCGGCTCTCGCGACATTGTTTACGATTCGGCCGATATCTTAGGCCTTTTGTCCACGATACTACATTATTAATAACTTTATTAATAATTTATCTTTGCTTTTAAGGGGTTAAGGATAAATATATGATTTATCTCATAGAATGTTTCAAGTTTATATCTAGGACCAAGCAAACTTTGCTAAGTTTAACTTATAGTAATTTCTACATATGAAGATACATGTTATGGATGTAGAGAAAGTTTTGATTCAATTTGAGAAATGGTCATTAGAATGCATGTCTTAATACATCACCCGGTATGTTAATGAATGACGCAGATCCATTTCTTCGTTGTCCTTTGTAACTTATTGGGAGACTAAATTGTAAACTGTTCCATGAATGTTTGCGGATGTAGGAAACGAGTTTGAGGGTGGACTTTCGAAAAGCTTTTCCCTTGTTGGTAGGAAGCCAGAGCACCAGCTGAATTTTGGCATCGTGCCACTTCCTCTGAATGTGTGTTATTGTTGTACCAGGTTTCACGACGCAGCTTTTGATTAATATACCCAGTGCACCAAGATAAGTGCTCTTCGAAATAACGTTATAATTAATAGTTTCTTACGATGATAGAAGATTTGTCTCGTTTTCTTAACAAAATGCATGTTTGCCTGCTTCCTTCGTCGTGAAATAAGACGGCGAGCTAGATAATTTAATGCAAAGAGTTATTTTAATAATCTATAGAATATTTAATTCCATTCTCAGAGACCTTCCATAATAAGGGCGGAAAACTTTAATAATGAACCATCTTTTATAACAGCTCAATTATAAATTATTATAATGTCACTTCATGCGAGGTTGTTGAATCTTTTATTTAAAAAAAATCGATCAAACAAATTGATCTTGAAATTAACTTTGAAATTAACTTAAAAAAAGTGTACAAATTTTTATAAATTCTTAATACACCTAGTATATGGTACCTAGCATATGGTAAGCATGGGCCCGCGTTTTATTTTTGGAGTATATTGTTATTCGTTGTATCAAAGTAGAAAAGTGTATTCTCCAGAAAAGCGGGAGGCAGAGAGAGAGTTGTCGGTTAGAAATTTCGGAACAAGAGAAGCATAGGCGCGTAAAGTGGAGTAGCTGTACGTTCACCGACAAAAAGAAGGATAAATTGCGCCACGATGACTGTTACCTCCGTGCTGTATCGTGCGCGCACGATACGACTAACTGCGGTGACCCGCATGCTTGAATCACCGGTTTATTTTCAACCGACTGATATACATGTTGGCTACTATTGTTTGGAAGCTAAACGATGCACTATTGTATAGTTTTCTGGAGTGTTGTTATGTATTAGTTACGTCAATGATTAAAGGCACATGTCGTCGATCGATGATTGGATTATCTGGAAAATAATTTGAAAAAATATACATATGCTATTAAAAACTATGTACATATTGATATGATAAGTATTATGATATAAGCAAATTATAAAATTGTTTTTATGATTCATGATCACGTGGTAAGATTAGAGTATTTGCTTAGTTTTAAATACAATCCTTATATTTTTCTATTTCTGAGATATAATATTTGTTTTTAAAGTAAGTCTGATAAATTATAGCTTAAGAACGTTCAAAGTTATTTTATTGTGCTTTCAAAGTTACTATAAATTTTTAGAATGAATAATTCACATTTCAATTGATCTCGTTATCGCTGATAAGGTTTCTTTTTCAATTCGTTTGTTTATTTAGAAATTTGCAATTTTTTGTTCTAATGAAAGTGTAATTGGTGTTGCAGGATTTCTGTTCATGGTCGTGAACTTCATATTGACTACTGCGTCCCTTGCGATGGTGCACGAACGAGTCCCTGATCGAAATACATACGGGTCGCTCCCGGATATAGTGTTGGACAATGTCGCCGCTCAGGATTGGGCCCTTAACGTGTCGGAAGTTTTAATTATGATAATGTCCAACTCAGCGATGGTTTTTATTATTTTTCATAAACATAGGTATGTATTGTACACGAATATCAATGAAACCGATACGTGTAAATTAAAGTTTTTGCTCGACAGGCTTGGGTCAGAAATAGGACACAAGTAATTTTAGTATTAATATACTGCAACAGTTTTTAGATGGTTATCCTTTTAGCTTTATCTCAAATGTCCAAGATCTATTTCATTTTTTAAATTCCATTTTATCTTAAATTAAGCTAAAAAGATACCATTAAATTTTCGAATTTTTGGATGTTATTGTAGGCGATATTTAAAATTATTTTTATTTTACAAAATTTTATGTTGATTCTTCTAGGTTTATCGTTGTTAGGCGAATATTTCTCTTGATGGGACTGTTGTACATGATGAGGAGTATCACAATGTACGTGACGGTACTGCCTGTCGCCAGCAAAACGTATTTTTGCAGTCCTAAAGCAAACAATACGAGTCCGATCCTCGTTATAAAAAGGGTTTTGCAGCTCATTTCTGGCTTCGGCTTGTCTATAAATGGCAAGCACACTTACTGCGGGGACTACATTTACAGCGGTCATACAGTCGTGCTTGTACTTAGTTACCTGATTATAAAGGAGTGTAAGTATTTCCTCTACGTTATGGAGACATTTATATTTTGTTAAAATGTGCTAGGTATTTATCTAGAAAATGAAGAAGTATGAAGAAGTATTATCTAGAATCTAGAAGAATGTTTAAAAATGCAGATTCTCCAAGAAGGTGTCAACCAATTCATTGGCTTGCGGGCATTACTGTTTTTGTTGGGGTAATTATGGTCTTGGTGGCTCACGGACATTATACCGTGGACGTCCTCATAGCATACTACGTAACTACACGCTTATGGTATATCTATCATACGTTAGCTAATAATTCGCATCTTAAGGTAAGTTGTATTGTTTTGTTGAATTCTCTCTACTTTTATGTTAGAAAAAAAAAGTAAAGAAAAGAAAGAGACAAAGATAATGTATTCTGAAAACTGAAGAACATATTGAAATGTATTTACAGCAATATGAACCAAACAACTTTTTGGCCCGACTCTGGTGGTTCCCTATTTTTAAATATTTCGAGAAAAACGTGGGCGGCACGGTGCCACGACAATACGACTGGCCTTTACCCTGGCCTCGACGATTCCTTGCCAAGCACCCTAATCGGGACAGTTAATGTCTGTATTTGATTTCGCGATAGAGGCTGTCAAACAACGGAGTTACTTTGTTGTAATTTGTATATATATATATAAACATATATGTATACGTATCTAGGCTTACAAAAATGTGAAGATAAAGCTTTACTAGAGAGTGGTGCGAGAGATGTGTGTGCAAGTTCTTGTCATTGTAGACGAGTATGTTTGCTCTTTTTGAGACTTGACGAAAACTTGCGGTGTTCATTTCCTTAAAAAAAAAAAAAAAAAACAAAACAAAACTGACAGCAACAAAAAAAACGAAAAACTGTAAAACATGAACGATAGTGAAAACAGATGCTTGTACCGTCATGTTCGTTGTCGTCCAATCGCGAAACCTATTTTTGTTTCTTGATTTTGATACGACTTATACATACACTGTAAGAGGCTAGATAAACGTTAGACCGAGATATTTAGTCTCATGATGAATTCACGTAGAGGGAGGTATTCGAGAGTTACCAACAAATTAGTGTATAAAATAAAATGCTAGATATCTCTATTTTCAGATACTCCGAATGTGAAATACTTAGATGTAAAAAGAAAAAAGAAGGAAAGAAGTTACGCTACAGTAATCCGGTCGAGCGCGGTAAATGCGAAACTGTCTTGTTGAACGTAGCATTAACAAGCAACAGGCGATTTCTTTTATAAGCTCTTACTCCTTTGAACAACGACACGCATTGGAAAAATTGACAAAAGAGAAAAAAAGCGTCACTCCAATAAAATAACAAAAAAAAAAAAAAAAAAAAAGAAAAAAAATAGAAGAAGGTACAAGAGAAAAATATATGAAAGTTTTGTTTCCCGCGAGACCTTCCTCTGGCTAATCTATTCGAAATGCATTCTAATCTTTCGATTTCAAAAACAACCATTTTCTTTATGCTTACATGCATAGCGGCATGCCTTATTCCGATGAAAGTCAACTGGATAAATTGCAATTTTCGAACTTGTTAATCGGTCAATTGCCGTTCGTTTTCTATATTCTAGTTTTTCGTGTTGTAGGACTTTCCCTCGAAATTGAAATCCCTTTTTAAACGAGCATTTTTATCGTAGGAACAATTAGTGGATGATTGGCATAGTTTTAAAATTCAATCAATGATCGTGCAATTTCGTGGGACCAAGTACAGAGAGAACAATTGGAAAAAATAATACTTTTCGAGGTAGCGGCAGAGAATATAATTTCTTTTGTGATGACAATAGAATACGCGCATAACCGGAGCAGTATTTAGAATAGTTTTCGAACGTTTTTGCTCTATTTTTTAAGCTATGATTTTCAGCGTCTTGATCGACGCGTTGGCGTCGCAATGTGTTCCCGTTCGAAATTTCTTGCCTACGGTCAATATGATTAGAAGCCAAGTGTTATACTGTGTGTCAATAAAATTCGTGATTTCTCGGAATAAGGTCGTCTTTACAGTTTACATACACCAGATGTTGTCACGTATACGTGAAGATGTGGAGATGTCGAATTGTGCGAAGAAAGTTTGTGTTGTCGCTAATGAATCTCTGAATAATAATAATTGTAACAAAATGAAGTCTAACAAAGGTGTTTTTTAATAATTCGTTCTTTGTATGATTTCATTCTGTTCCTGTTTTTCTGGCATCTCGTAAACTCGCAACAATAATTCCTCGCGATTCTTGCTCCCCTCTATTCGTTGGAGGATTCTTCGGCTTTATCGTTGTTTTCCTTCGAGATATAGATAGCACAAAAACGCTTTGAAATTTCTACTGAGCCATGTGTAGACGTAAACGAAGAATGTTTTAACGAATCTCAATTATCTGTATAAAGGGAGAGAAAATAATTGCACGATGGAAGAATGATAGGAAATTATTCTTCGTCGTGATTAAAAGCGTCAAACTTGTGAAGTCTGTGAATAGTTTAAGTGATATTGTCAATGATTTGTTGTCTTCTGCACACGCGATTTATTGTTAATGCTCGTGCAAAGATCTCGTTATCCGTTGCCTGAATTGTCAGCGTTCCAGTAACGCACGTTCAAAGTGCGTAACATTTTTCGAAGTGGATGCGAACAACCACACGTATGGCCGATGATCCTGTTTCTCGTTTCATAACTCGTTTTCCGTTTCGATGCGCGCGCGGTCGAACGAATTTGACGGTCGACCGACAAAAAGAAGAAGAACAAAAGAGAGAAAAAAGACATTTTACGAAAAAAGAATAGTCAGAGTGGGATGAATTGAATAGAATCTATTGGCCCTTATATAATTAAGTCTCTTTCCGTCTGTGATGATAAACGAAAAAAAAGAAAAGACATGAGTTGTCGTTGTGCTAGTTTTCGATCGTGGAACGAGACACATTCGTGAAACGATTCGCATAACGTGCCCATTACAGCCATTGATATTTCTCCTTAACCCTCTATGGTCTGCTTTATTTAAATGAATTTTATAAAATCTTCCGGTTCTCTAAGTCGTTTTAACGAATCTGGTGTTTCTAAAATTACGATTGAGTAATTGATAGTAATGACATGTAATGGACCGTAGGGGATTAAAACACTCGTATAGATGCGAGTATCGAATATACATATATATTTTAATAAGATTAAATGTGGTTCGTAGCGATACTCTTAAGTGACGCAATATTCTCGACGATGTTATTAAACTTAAAAAACGACAAGAAAAAAGAAAAAAAAAAAGACAAAACGAATCGTTCGGGCATACATATATATTTTTGGACGTGTGCATAGGTATACACGGGCCATCGAAACGATTTATTACATAGAGACCACGTAGCGTGTAATTGTCAAGAGAAATCTTAAACGCTGATTATCGTACGTGTGAACTATGCCTATTATATCTAAATACGTTTGCAAAATATCTCGTCGTTGTTCTTTTTTGGGCGGACATGCTTGGAAACTAATACATGTATAGATAAATACTGATAATACATGAACGAAACTTGTATAGATTAAAGATATCACGAGTCTCTAATATTATAAGGAGAAAGCGATGTCAGTCCAAGTTAGAGCAGTAGAGTAACCGCGTCACGATCTGCCAGAAAGATATTAATAAGCGCAATCGAATCAGCCAAACAGAAAAAAGTAAACGATTCATCGAGTGTATCACGTATTTACTCGCGTTATAATGTG
The DNA here is from genome assembly GCF_024516045.1 of Bombus affinis. Classification (NCBI taxonomy): domain Eukaryota; kingdom Metazoa; phylum Arthropoda; class Insecta; order Hymenoptera; family Apidae; genus Bombus; species Bombus affinis. Next base: position 9,486,383 of record NC_066346.1, read on the forward strand.
CTCCATGATGCACGTGTTCGTAGATGCGTCTATCCGTACGCAAACTCGGGTGAGGAGATACATGATGTTACACGCACACATGATAAATAGGTAAATGTAAAAAGAAAAAGACAAAAGATGGTATATATGTATATATACGCTTCTTGAGTGAATGGAAGGGAGTCAGGATAATTATAGAGAAAGTCTAAATCGTTGTATCAAAGAATGATGGGAGAGAAGGAGAAGATAGAAAGAAAGGAAAAAAGACTTAAAGAAAGGGAGGAAGAAAGAAGCAGATACGAATATGCACGTACGCGTGCGCGAGCGCGAGCGAGCGACATACTGTGTATGTGCGTTTATATATGTATATACATATATATATATATATATATCTATATTTTTACTGTGTAGATATTTTTTGGTAACTTGTTACAATAATCCTATTAGATCAGTTAAGCGTATACATATTATATATATATATATATATACATATATATATATATATGTTGTAAATATAAAAAAAATTATAGTTGAAAAGAAAGCTTCTGCCCATGAATCGCGATCCGAATATTTCGATCGGGATTAAAACGAATCAAAATAACAATTTTGTTCATCGATCTAAGAGAAACATTTCTGATGATGATTAAATTATAGGCTTATTCAATGACTCGCGAATTTATTCGTGTTTCTTTCTCTGTCTCTCTCTGTGCCTGTATACAAAATATCAATACGAATCCTATTCTATTCGTGGTTAATCAACGATTGATGATTATGGCTGACAAATATGTACAACCTTGATTTCCGTTGTCGATGATCTATAGGTCGTATGTACATAACGAAAAAAAAGAATATATATATATATATATAAATATTATTATTATCATAAGTATAATGATTATTATTATCATTATTACTATTATTATTATTAATTTTATTATCATTACTATTATGTCTTCAAGATTGTTCAATTGTGAAGGAGAACCGTGGACACTACGTCATTGCATGAATCCATGCAGCGTGTAACAATAAATACGAAAGCAAGTTGATCGATTTTACTTTATACTTTATATTCTATATTTATAATATTTATTACGTTTTTTCATATGTTGATATAATAAATTTCAGGTATATACTTTGCAACGGCCGCTTTTCTGCATCAATGACCTATAGTAAAGAAAAAAAGAAATGAAAAAATAATTCATTGATATACTCCAATTCGCTATTTCGTTCCAATTTATAAACGCAAGCAAATAACTTTGTACCTTTTTTATAGTATGCGAAAGCTTCAAAGACTAGCAAATTTTATATTTGGAAATTTTTGGATTTCATACATTTTCTCACATTTTTATTTGTATTATACGTTAAAATATTTCTCTATATTGTGTGTATTATGCACCTGTTCTTAGAAAGAAGCAGTAAGATGCTTATCAGGTAAGTCGAACACAAATAATTTTATACCACAAGATGTATATATATACTATTTCGTAACGAATAAAGTATCCTGCGAGCAAAAGATTGTGAACCGACTAAGAAGGCTTATAATAAATTTTCTAAGACAATAGATCCTTCTTTTTGTCGCTTCCTATTCCTCGATTAACTATCGATATCAATTCCGATTTTCATCCCTTTCTTCATTCACGTTCTTCGTGACAGCAATCTTTTTTAGTCATGTATAAGGAAAATTTTCAAGTAAAAATTTACAAAAAACCTTCCACGTTCGTCGACTCATTCTGATTTGTTAAAGATGAATATTCTTCGAAATTTATACTAAAATTGGTCTTATATAAAGTAGTATCAGGCAAGTTACTGGTCATTCTCAATTTTCATCTCTTAATTATGTATTGGTTAGGAAAATTATCGTAGAAATTTTAACGAATTACGAATATCTTTTTAATAATAGAAAGAGAATTATTTTAATAAGTATTCCGATAAAATAAACTCAGAAACAACATGACGGACGCGGCAGCCGAGAAGAAGGCAGGGATGAAGGGTGGACCGGGGACATCCGGCGAGGGCGACGCTCTTCCAAAAAAGAAAAAAGCAGCACGCTTCGATTTTGGCAGACGATGGCACAAATTCCGTGTTTTGACGCCGAACTCTGCGATCCTTCGTGGTTCTTACGCGATGAACGATCGCCACTTCAAATACAGAAGTCGTGGTCGTCAAGCTGCTCCAGCATCGATCGTAGCTATCGTCTATGGCCGTTTATTCGAGCCGAAAGAATGGGTGAAAGAATACGTAGACCAAGTGTTGGAATACGGAGACAAAGTGTTCCGTACCAGCGTAATGAGAAATCACGTAAAAGATAACGAATATATGAAAGCCAGTCTTGTCCATCCAGAATTCTACATTTCCAATTACAAAGTCTTAGTCTGCGTAGAAGAGACAGGAATTTATGGAAACCTATTGAGTGAAACTGTCGGTTGTCCAGACTTTGCGGATGGATTGCAAAAGTTCTTTCAGAATAATGACGCGGGAGTAATCACAGCTCAAGGAACATCTATGGCCATGTGGCGTCATCCTGAAATCGGTTTTCTATTCTTTGATCCAGCACCCTGTGACGAGGAAGGTGTTCACCATCCAGATGGTGTAGCCTGTGTCATGAGATTCAAATGTCTGAACGATATTCGCGATCATTTCCTCAAGAGTATGGACCAGAGATACGATTCCAGATATTGCATCGACAAGGTGACCGTGTTAAAGGTCACCGAAGTAGGTCGTGGATATATTGATCGTTTACCAAGCAGTTTGTATGTTGATAGAAGCGTTTTAAGAACTATCAATCCTGTCGACATCGATGAGAATAAAATGGACTGCACCAAACCGGTACCAAAGGGACAGAAGAAGCAAGTTGTGGTAGCAGCTAAGATTCATAGAGAACCTTTACAAATTACCATTTCGAACTACAGTATTGATAAGCGTTTTGCAACAGATCCTCTCGTAGATCAGAATAAATTTGATACTGGTTATAGTTACGAGGACATGCACGTGAACGTACCATCGACGTTTAGGGAGCTTCCGGGTTCTATGGCGATTCTCCACGGGCTGACTCACGAGCACAGTGAGATGTACAAAGGCAAAGGAGCTCAGAATGTAGCAAACTGTGTTCTGGCTATCGCCATGAAGAAGGTTCACCCGGTAAAAACGTGGTTAAGGCCAAAGTTAGACGAAATATTGGCTTTGGGCGATATTTTATACGCTGAGGTGAAGTCTGCCAAGCCAATGATGAAAAACATGACTGCTCCTGATTTGAACGATATCAAAATCGAATTAGAAGGGAGAAAGTTGGTTATAGACGTAGATTTGATTACGGTCACTGGAACGATCTCTTCCAAGATACCAACTGTGTTGAATCTGAAACAAGCTTTGGAAGAATTCTTTCTGGTTAATACAGAAGGAGTAATTGAATCTTCTTCCATGTCCGTGGCGATTTGGAGTCAAGATGATTGTTTCTATATGTTTGATCCTCGCCAATGTGACGTGGTTGGAGTTAGGATTCGAGAGGAAAAGGGTGGAAAAGGCGCCAAGGCTGAGAATTCTCAAAGGAAAAAAGGAAACTGTTGTGTGATAAGATTCCCTACTACCGATGCGTTGGCTGCTCTATTCTTGAAAAATTTGGAACAGGCGAAAAAAAACGATCGTTTTACCATCAGACATATTACAATTCCAGATGACGTTCCTGGAACCAGACCGTGGCACGATTTCCAGCCGGGAACGCCAGGAGAAACGTGGGTTCTTCAGGGAACTATATCAAACGACAACGAAGAATTTGAGGATGAAAGTAGAGGAATTCAGGGACTGGCTATGCCAGTGATAGCTTTAGTTGCTGCTAGGGAAACACCGCCCGCGAAATGGACTAACGAGATCGTTGATACCGTAGTTAGAGAAGGAGACGCTTATTACAATTGGTGTAATCCGCTTATGGAAGTTGGTGAAGATGTTGAACGATATTTCTTTGTGCCAAATTTGAAGAAGAATCTGTACTTTAAAAATAGAAAGGTAAAAATTGATGTGGAAGAAGGAACTGTTGTTGGAGACTTGACTTCACCAGCCGATTCTGATGTTCCAAATTTGGTCTCAGCTTTAAACCAATTTTTCGAAGAGTACCAGTATGGAATCATTGACGTGAAGAATATGAGCGTGGCCGTGTGGAAAGTTGAAGAAGAAGTAAAAGAAAAGGACGAAATGGTCCCACAGAACGTTTATTACTGTTTCGATCCTAATCCTCGAAACAAGCAGGGTTTATGGTTGATCGATGAAATGGAAGATGAAGAGAACGCAGCCTGTGTAATTCGAACTTTGGATCTATCTGTTCTGGCGAGTATAATCGAAACGAATGCCGGTCAGGATTCAGAAACAAACAACGAATTTGGCATTCATAATATGAAAGTCATCTCTATAGGTCAAGAAATGACCGAAGAAGAAGTTGAAGCAGATAAACAGATTCCAGTGAAGCCTGATTTGAACAATTATTTCAACATGGGTGACAACGGAGCTATCTTACTAGGGAGTTTTAATCAAGCTAACGAAGTGATGTTTAAAAGACAAACTAGAGACAAACAGCAAGCTGGAAGTGCCTTGGCAACATTAGGAATGACCAAACTATATAATCCTCATTTATGGTACAGAGAAGTGGTGGACGATATTCTTAAAATAGGTGACAAGATTACTACAGACAATTTAGAGAATCTTCCAGAAGTAGCAGATGAGGAAGAGACTCCAAGAACTTATCTTATTCCTAGTGAAATTAGCGAAGATTTCGCTGTTGGAGTGAATAGAATATACGTTAGCCTCGAAGAAGACGCCGTTACTGGCAAGGTAACTGATTTACAGTCGCAATTGGAGACTTTCTTTGAAACGAACGCTATGGGAATATTTAGGCAAGATCACGTAATAATGCCTATTTGGAGAGAAGGCGAAGTATTCTTCACGATGGATCCTAAAGGAAGAGATACTCGAGGAGAGCCTCGAGAAAGAGACGGCACTGCTGCTGTAATGTGGTTCACTGACATAGAGTCACTCGCTAACGCAATTACAGCGGTTGCTACCGGTGAAGATTTCACTTTGGACGTGGTCAGCCTGGATAATGCATACGAGACACGCGTAGCTGAAGAAGAACGTCCAGCGAAGCCGACTTCAGGAGACAATCCGTGGTATCATTTCCCCAAAATGACAGAAGGCGTATGGACCATCGACGGCACAATTGGTATGGACGATATGAAGTTCGAGAGAGTCAATCGAAATAACCAAACTGCTGCCATTGCTGTGATGGCCATTGTGTTTGCGAAAGTATATGAACCGAGATACTGGACGCAAGCTGTGCTCGATGAGGTTATAGTGACTGGAGATAAACTACACTCAAAATGTGTAGATAGACTTGGAGAGGGTACCATTCCAAGGATCAACGATATTATGACAGAGTTCTTCCTTTCGTCTCGTCGAATAAATTTAAGCATCAAAGACTGTGTCGAAGCTGGGAGTTTGACAGCCAAGCCACCTAAAGTTCAAGATTTAAAGACTGGGATAACTAACTTCTTCTCTAAGTACAAGTCAGGCGCGCTAACTATCAGTCCAAATAGAAATATTGCTCTTTGGAAATTCAACAACGACTACTATGCTTTGATACCAGATTGGACGACCACTTCAGGCGAGACAGCACTAGTGAGACCCAAAGTGTTACGTTTTACTAACATTGCCACACTTATAGAGTATCTTCAGAACTTCTTAGGAAGCGAAGGCGATTATGAAATGATTGCTATCGACGTGGTCAATTGGAACAAGCTTCCACCGTGGAAGTTCGACCCTAGTTCTGCTGTTCGTCCTTCGAATCTGCCACCTTTGAACGCTTACAGAAGAGTTCGTGGCGAAGCTCGAGCAATTTTAAGAGGAAGTTATCATCAGGGTGACGAGATCTTCCCTGAACAATTAAGAAACAAACAGGAAGCCGCGAATTGCGTCGTTGCCCTAGGGATGTCTGTAGTGAAGAACCCAGTCACTTGGACGAAGAAGACTATGGATGAAATTTTAGCCATGGGCATCAACGTTCACAGAGAAACGAAAAAAGCAAAGCCAACGATAATTCGTGTGAAACCGAAAGACATTATCAGAGTGTTCTACGTAGGAGTTAATATTTTGACAGCCGATATAGAGTCAGGAACAGTGGCTGGAATAGTCGCAATTCCTCCGCCGGATCCTGAGGACAAGAAGAAGAAGGGAAAGCGAACGAGGCGAGCTAGAACTAGAAAAACCAGGAGTAGAAGACCTCAAAGGGTTCGAGCTCCACCTCCACCACCGATACTTCTCGAACAGGGTGTACCTCTGTTCTTTGAGAAAAATCGTGCTGGAATCGTGGTGACTGATCGTGGAGCAGTGGCTATTTGGAAAGATATGGGCGTCTACTTTATGTATGATCCTCGTGCACGAAGCGATCAGGGTCTCCAAGATTTCTATGGTACCTCGTGCGTCATGTGGTTCGCTTGCTTAGAACCACTTTACGAGGTTTTATTCGCTAACATCGACGAACAAGAAAAGTATGGTCATTACGAGATTTGTAGAGTTATTATCAAGACCGCCATGATCGAACCTTTACCATGTCCAGCTGGTTTTAGACCATATTTCGACTGCACAGGCCCGCCAATTCCAGTAATTCCAATGGTGGGAGCGAAGAAGAATACTACATTGGATGTGGAGACAGTTACAGAATATAATATCGTAGATGAGGAGCTTAGCGTTCTTCGTGGTACGTTGCACATGCATCATAGAATTTGGAGTACGGATACAAGAGGCTTCCAAAGTACAGCAATCGCTGCCGTGGCTATTGTGGTTGGTCTTCTTCACGTGCCATCTACCTGGACACCTGAATTAATCGACGCTATTTTGAGATACGGAGATTTATTACATTCGGACAGTGTACGAGCCACACTTTCAGGGAACAGGAATTTATCTCCCAGTGAATTGTTGACTGTCTTCATTGTCGGGGATTTTAGAGCTACGATACATATTCATAATCATACTACAGCTGGATTGCTCCATACCTTTGATTTGTCTGAGTCTTTGGCCATGTTCTTCCGATCGAATTGTGCTGGGATTCTTCATACAAATAATATGGCGGTCGCAGTGATGCAGCATTATGGCAAGTTTTATCTATTTGATCCTTGCGCCAGAGATGATCAGGGAAGGCCCAGTTTCGATGGTGCGGCCTGTGTGATGAAGTGTGAAAATATTATGAACATGGCCAAGGTGTTTGTAACTAATTGCAACTTGAAGACACCGAACGTGTATACTTTGAATGCTGTGAATGTGCTGAGCTTGTACTTTTTCTCAGACGCAAAGACTCAATGTCCGCCCAAGTGTATTCAATGATAAGAATTACCTATTTTTGTCCTGTTTTTGGTTTTAAATGGGAAATTTGTTTAGCTATATCGTAATAAAGGTTCAGTCTGTTCTTCACATTCATGTTTGCAATATGTTTTGAATAAATTGGATTGATTATTAATCCTTTATATTCGTGAAATATTTTACTAAGTTCTCCTTTATTTATTAATTCGATAATTTTATAAATTGAACACATTTATAAAATTCATATTTATGGTCAAAAAAAAAAAAAAAAGAATATCGTGTTATCGTAGCTAACAATGATGAGGTATTCTTTGAAGAAAAACAAGAATTTTCGGAAGACTAGTACTTTTTATTTAATTTTCATTCCATTTTTTCCTTCTTCTTTCATGGGTTTCCACCAACTGTTCAATAATATAATCGAAAACGAAGTTTCATCGCAGTTCAATGCGAGCATCGGTCTAGAGAAACCGATACGCCTTACTTATCCTTGAAACTCCAAAATAGAACCGGTAATTTCTCCAGAATCATATCAAAATTGTATCCCGTTACGTGTTAAACCGTTCTTTGTCCAAACAATCAATCAAGCCATGCAATGTCATTTCAAAACCACTCTCGATCAGAAACATGATTAGTATGTAATTACATACTTGGAAACATTTTCCCAAGTAAGACACTTGCGTCTTTAGCAACCACATTGACTTGGACGCGAAGAACGGGCAAGCAAAGGTGAAAACAGACAATAAATCGACGCGGTCGACAACATTCTCAAATTGCTAATTTTATTTATAGGTTTCTTTATGACACAAATCACTTTTAGCATCTACAATGAGTAGGAGTACAGGCTATACGAGAATGAATTTGATACAGATCACTTATTTAGTGTAAATACAATGTATCCTCTTCAATTACACGCTATATAAACTAGATACTTAGAAAACACTGTACAACGCAGCTGAGAACTGTCGGTGATACTTTACAATATGTTACAAGCACTCCTTGAAGCGAGACGAGCCTAACCGCGCCCGAACCTTCTTCCTTTTCCTCGCCATGAAAAAGAAGAAACACGATTCATAATCGGTAACAGTTAGGGCGTTCCCGAGTGACTTTTCGTATGACTTTTCTCACGTGGTCTGTAGGCCGTGTTTACAAGCGGATCTCGGAAGCTATTCCACGTTTGTGAAGCTCTTATCTACCATTCTTTCGGTTCATGAACACGTTTTCCTCCCATCTGCTCCTTCTTTTTTTCTTAAAATGTTACCGATGAGGAATAGCTTCCTCGTCCCTGACCACTCGTGAGGGCCATGACGGACCCTCGTGACGTCGTCTCGTTCCTCGCAAAGTGAATTAACGCCGAGTTTCGCGGGCAGAATTCGAATGAACGACAGACTTGCGGGTTTTGATTCGGTAAAAATAATCGTCCTGACTGTCTACGCGTTTTTCCCATCGATTCGCCTGTTTACCACGAGTAAAAACTGACTTGAAATTGCGCACAATGTATTCATGGTAGATCTTTTTCGATAGATTATTTATGGTATCACCATAAAAAGAACGAATAAACGAATCTTCGAACGAATGCGCGGTAATCAGGACGATATTATGGACAATGTGTCGCGGTTACAAGTGTAATTCTCTCGTCGATGAACGAGGAAATGCGTTTAAATGCTTTTCTATCTGCTGTTGAAAACGAGCGTCTACACGTTCATGGATGATCTCTGCCCCCGTAACTCGGTTTTTCGCGCACACCAGTCATCGTCTCATGCACACACGCACGCATACATACACGCGATATACACACGGAATAATACATCACACGGATTAACGAGTCTTTTTCTTTGTGGCTAACGTCTGTCAGTACAATCGGTAGTCCTTTTCTTGCTCGCTCGATAGCTTTCTCTCTTTCTTTCTTTCTCGCGATCGTTCCGTGAACCGCTGGTCGTCCTTGCCCGTACTTGTTCGTTTGAAGCCTCGTCCGCTCGATCGTATCTCGATCCGCGATTCAAACCGTTTTCTAGCTGTCGATTCCATTGTTCTCTTAGTCTCCAAGTATGTTCGAGATAAATATTGAATTCTTTTTTTTTTTCTTTTTTGAGAAAATTGAAACTCGGAAGATCATTCCTTTCATTCCATAGGATTGAAATACTGTAACTTAATACTCAAAGAATATAAATTACAAAATATCTCTGTTTCTGAAAATTTAATACAAGATCTCTATGTTTTGAACATAGTACAACTCTTTGCAATCGAAATTTGTGATATTTATAGGAAAGCACGCTTTTGACCGTCTTGGTTATTCGTACATAATATGGTAAGCTTTTGTCCAAATTTGAGAATTTATTTGAGAATTTGAAAACTATTCAGTGAGAAGAGAAATTGCGCGTACGTCTACATTTTTCAAAACTTATTTCATTTACGTGTCGTCATGTACAAACGCGATAAATATATCACAACCATTACTTTTTAATTTCCAGCTTAAAATGGGAAACGGCAATCGATCTTCACTCTTCGGTTTCAACACGAACCAGCTATATAGAGATTTAATATCATGAGATTTAAATATCATCAACAGAGATTCGTGTTCAAAATCTCACGATAGTTCGTCGAACTATGCAAAACCTTGGATCAGCCTCTAGGATTATTAGACAGCATTTATCAATTTACAGAGCACGGTAGCCGAGGATCGTGGCTGGATCTCGAAGAGCCTTCATGATTCGTGACGCTAGAATGTAAGGATCGCGTGCAGAGGCGTTCGCGATCGAGTGGGAACGAGGCAATGAAGGGAGAGAAGAAATCGGTGGCCGAGGTAAAAACACGGCAAAAGAACCAAGAGGCGCAGACCCGTGGTGAACGCAGAAACAACCGTTTCGTACACGACTGACAGAGGCTTCTAGAGGTTCGAAAACGGATCGTAAATCGTAAAAAAGTATTGTATTATCGTTATAATATTGGCATGATGTCGTTATGGCACGTTTCAAGTTTAAATGTTCGATCGACGCGTATTACAAGCTTTTTATCTTACGTTCTCGCTATACAGGCATTAATTGTGGTCGCTTCAGTCAAGATTTTTATCGAGAAGGAAAACGTGGAAATAGAGAAGAACATATACATGTATAAAAAAAAAGAAGAAACAAAATGAGGTACAGTGAAGAAAGGAAATGAAAGAAAGGAAAAATGTTCCTTTTAACGTTGCTTTTCGTTTTGCGCATACGTACACACACATACACTTTCATTCTCTCTTTCTCGCGCGCACTTTTTCTTATTTTCCTTTTAAAACATACGCTCGCGAGACTTCGACATAACGCGTCTCTTTTTTTTTCTTCCTCGTCTACGTCTTCCTTTTCTGCTTCGTCTTCTTTCTCTTCTTCTTCTTCTTCTTCTTCGTCTTCTTCATCGTTACAGTCCTCCATTGCACATTCCCATTAGACGTAACAAATGCACCTTTAAACAAACGTATCTATATCTTATGTACATAAGAGCTGCACCGCTAATGAAAACGCACGAGAGAAAAAAAGGGGAAAAAGAAACAAATGTTCGATAGTTTTCCGGGAGTGCAATTTCTCTCTTATTCGACGCATGCTTCATTTCTTCGTTTCATCCTTTTCGTTTTTATTTCGTCACATCTGATTTTCCTCTTACATTTTTATCTAAACTCTTTTTACAAGAAATATGAAAGAGATTACACCGAGGATTCGATATTTCCAGGCTACATGGTATACGATAAAGAAAACAATGGAAATATCTTGGGAAAGCTTCCGGAGATTAACAATTTCGTAGAATCGTTGATTAATTTATTGAAACTGAACCAAGGTTGTTCAAATTAAAATAACATTTAAAATGTTGATTGTAAAGTTGAACGAACAGAAAAGGGATCTTTAATTCATGATCATTGTAAATAAAACCAAATCACAACCAGCTTTATCGAAAAGATAAAAATAAAAAAAAAAAGACCTATGAAAACGCAAACGTAACATTGTGCAACGGTCAGCCTCTTTCTCTTGCACACGAATAACGATGATCGTCGGTGAATCTCGATTACAATACGAAAAAGTACAGAAACAAAATGACAATATAAAACGAGAAATACAAACATGTCGCGATGTGTGCAGAGACGTATACAAAATTCACGAATCGGTTCGCGCCATTATTTCACAGTAACAAGGATTCAAAGAGAAACGCAAAAGCCCGATTAAAAGAAAGGAAAAAAAAGGAATAATACAGAAAAAATGTTTTAAAAACATGAAAAAAAGAAAAACGGTCGCTCGATCGGCTAAAATATTTTTCTTTCTCTTTTAATCGTTCCGCTATACAACAACAATGGACATCGCCGCTTAATTACACATAAAAACAACACGTCATTAAAATAATGAGACAAAAGAAAGCATAGCGGAAACTCATCGTTCCAACCATCCGGATGAACAAACATTTAATCATACCATAATCACAATCATTAAATAATATCGATGAATTTTCGTAATTTCCACTGTCCATGTATTCAGAAAATTTCTAAACAAATTTTTCTTTAATAGAACGCTTCCTCTTCTATGCAAGAATAGATAGGAAAAAGATCTTCGATCTCTGCCCATTTAAAAATTAAAAAGTGGGAGACAAGAAAAGAAATAAACGAAAATAAAGAAAAGAAATAAAATTATAATTCGCTTTTTACAGAAAATTTTCTTCGTTCCAATGAGGTACGTCGCAAAGAATCAAGTTTGATTAATTCCGTAATTTTCTATGGAGGCGACGCGACTCCTGGCGCGGAAGATCATAAGACAAAAATCAAGAAAAGAAAGATAAAATAAAAGGAAAAAACGAATATAAGCGAAGAGTAAGAGGAATGGATTGGACAGGGGAAGAAGCGAACGCGCGAAGAAACGATCTTCGCTCGATCAGGACGACGCTTGATAAATAATGCAACGCGTCTGCGTGTATGTTTGTCCCCTTCTGGCTCGATCGTGAACGATCGAAGAGGAACGGAGACGAGCACAAGGCTACCCTCGGACACGTTTTAATGGAAGCTCTGGTTCACGCGTTCGACGCCAGAACAGTCTCATAGTTATTGTCTTGGTCGATTAACAGCTCTAAAGCACGCGTTGGCTTGTGCTCAGGTTTGTTCGCTCTTAATCTTTCATTTTTTTATATACTTTTATCTTTCCGTATAATTTAGTTCCTTGAATTTAATATTATCCTAACAGGAACATAAATATAGAAGATTGATATTGTTATCGAAAAATGAAACAGATCGTTCACGAAGGAGAATCTTCGTTTAATTGTCAAGTTGAGTTAAGATTCCTGAGACCTTTTAAAGTTCTCTAAATAATTGATTATCATCATTATGTAATGGAGATCGACCGAGAAAAGGAAACTAGAGAATCATACGTAGACGAATTCAATTTTCCACCTGCCAATCCACAAGAAACTATAAAAAGGGATGGTTGGACCGGAAAAGAATGGAGTAAAGTATTCATAGATTTATATATAAAAAAAAAAAAGAAAAAAAGGGGGAACTTAAAAGATGAACGATTTCCCGGTTAAAAATAAGAAAAGAAAAGAGATCTTACACGCTAATCAATCGCACAGTGTGTGTGTGTATAGACTTTTAAAAAAATAACAAATTACATACAGAAGAATAGGTATTTTGATACCGTGAGGTTGAATAAAATCAATGATGAGAAAACTGTCCCGCTCTCTTGACTCATCATCATCATTTATTCCTCTTGTTCTCTTCTCTTACTGCTTTTCGTCATCCTTTCGTCGTACTTTCATTCTACCTTGCATACGCGATACATACATATCTTCAAACTTCCCTTTCGTTCTTTCTTGCTCGCTCGTTTAACCTTTAGTTATACGTCTGCGGTATAATTATTTTATAGAATATAGTACCTGGCACAGGAACATGACCTCTCAGTCATTGGCATCACAACGTAACAAGGACTACAAGCTGTGTCACGCGCACTTTTATCGCCACTCTGTATTCTCCTTTCACGCATATCTCACTCCTTTTTTCTCTCGCACTCGTTCATACATACCAATCCTCTGATCCATTCTGCTTCTCACTCTTGGAAACACGCTAGCAATCTTGCTCTCTTTCTCTCTCTCTCTCTCTCTCTCTCTCTCTCTCTCTTTCTCTCGAGTGGGTGACTACAGCCAGACACTTGGTCCTGAGTATTTCTGCATCGTATTTTCCTCAAAATTCTCAATCGCTTGTTCGCATTGTCCGTCAGTTCGTTCACATCATCATCGTTACACATATAAACGTCTCACATTGCCCAGTTTCCATGGAACTGGGTGAAGCCCCGGGCGAACGAACATCTCGAGGCTGGACGCTATTCTCCAGAAAAAGCTCCAGGTTCCCCCCTGTCGTCGATCAAACCATCCTTTCTCCATCATCGAAGATGATCCTCTTCCAACCTGACACTCCTCCGCTTCGACTTGCAACCTCCTATCCGATCAGGCCAAGTACAAAGCGCATCTTCTCTGAACACCTCCAACATCCTTCGTAACCTGGATTCTTGTTTGCTGAGGATCCCAACGAAGAAAACCATCAGAGGTGATCTCGATAAGAGGCAGCACCCCGCCGCTTTCTCCGTGCTCGCCCAGATCGCGACAGTAATAATCGTCCACATCGTCCAGCACCTCGTTTGTTCAACACGTACACGGACCCTGTTGTCGAGGACACACGCAATGACGGTGCCAGCAACAGACTTGTCACGTGGTTCCGGCCGGGGCTACGTAACACTGATCGCCGGGTTGGACGTGCCCGACGGCGCCGACACCACTTCACTCTTTATACACTGTCCGGTCAGTTGGTTCACGCTAAGGGGATTGTTGATATCGTGGGGATTGGTACCGACCGGGTTACGGTGCGGCGGCGGCGGTTGCGCCGGCTGATTGTGCGGCTGGCTGCTATGGTTGGACAGAGGCGGTGGCGGCACCGGGGGCGTCAAGGGGCAGGGACACGGGCTGGCCAGGCTCGAGGGCGACGGTAACACCAGTGACGGGCTAGCCAGACTAGACAACGCAGACAAACCCCCGGGACTGCTCAGAGACTCGTCATCTTCGGGAGTGCCTGCCTCCCCCACGCTGCCAAGGTTGTCCTCCGAATGATCGTCCTCGCCTTCGCCGTCCGCTTCGCCGTCGCCGTCTCCTCCCTCCCCCATGTATCTGATACATTTCTTCTTACGTCTGTGAACAAGCAGTCGGAGATTAGTTTTACGTGTTCTGTAAGCTTTTCTGGTGTGGGTGGTGGTGTGGTTATACGTAAAATAAAGGTAGCTTCGAAGGTTGCTCGATTTTTGCGTTTGGTTAGTTATTGGTCTTTAAATTTCTCCGATTTGTCTGGTTAGATGAATAGGTTTCTTTCTTTGTCGTTGCAGCGACGTTCGAAGCTTACCATGGAAGGTTACATCCAATATTATTATACCAACTAAAAGAACATGCGTCACTCGTGGTCGTAGCAGGACTAACCGCGCAGGCATCTCGATTACTGGTGTTCGATGAGATATCTCTTTATCTCTTCCTTTCGCTTGGATTTTTATAGAAGTTTAAATTTTGTGATTCGGATCTTAATACCTTAGAAAACTTCCAATCTTTAACGCGTTCGTTGCCGAGTCTTCGATGATGTGTCACGAAAATGCGTTACGAATTTCTCAAGCTACAGAAAAATGAATATGCTCGGCAAAGAGCGTATTCGAAATTAAAAGCATTGCTTTGTAGACAACTGACTAGCTAGTTATTCCATAAATAATACTATTTTAAACAACACGTTGACCGAGATCTCTGCGCTGCCAGCATTGGTAATTGATTGTTCGACACGGAATCACTCGCTGTAAATGCCATGCTCAAAAAGTTCAGACACGTAACAAGCAAATAACTGTGGTGTAATAAATGTATACGTGAAAAACGAAAGTCTCAACAAAAAGAATTCAATTGCCAAATGGGCATAAGGGTAGGGCAAGGTGGGGTTGTCGGGAAGGGGGATGAGAACGCAGTTTTAATCCGCAGGCGAGAACTACGTGTCCCGAGCAGCGTTGTAACGCTGTTTTCTATGGTGTCGTCTAGAAATCGATCACGGAATCAAGCTTGCAAAAGAAAAGAAAAAAAGATAGCTCACGGGAAGATCTACTCTCTTTCTCTTGTACTTTTTCCACACTTTGCCCGAAGAAGAATTCGCGAAAGTGCCCGCGTGAATCGATGTGATCAATGTTACGTGGAACTTGGAACTTTCATCAACGAAATGGCACGCTCTCTTCCTCTCTTTCTCGATCGATCATAGTAAAATCTTTTTCTTTTGGCCTTCTTTTTTCTTTATTCCGTTTCATATCGAAGAAAATCAACGGAAATGAAAATGGAAACGAACAGAAAGAAAAAAGAGAGACGATAACCGGTTCTAAGTATTATTTCGATCGCGAGAAATCTTTTCTTTCTTTTTTTCCACACATTGATTTTTATATTATTTGAATCATTAATCGCGATTTATAAGTACGAAACGAAAAGGACATATTATGTATCTTTATCTATTTTGCTACTGCAAAGTTCCCGAAAAGTGAGCCCGACCGACCTCGTGTGCTAACTGCATCGCAGTCGAGACATTTATCGCTCTGCCATTGGCTCTCATTATTCATCTCTTAGCCAGTTAATTCTTTTTTTCTTTCGTGTGTTCATTATGTAAACGATAACCACGGTTGTTGGGGCAGGACGTCAACTGTACGCAGGCACGACTGAATTCAAAAAGCGTTAGAGATCGAACCTCTCTATATTTCGATCGTTATTCACCCGTACTATCATCCAGCTGCTTAATTAAATAAATAGTTCTGTTTTCTGGATAAGGAATTTCAAGTAAAATTTGTTATCTCGATCGTTCACTAAAGAATAAGCCTTCCGCTTATACGACTTTAGCTATTCTGTCTCTATGTTTCTTGTATCTTCACTTCGTGCTGGCTTCAGCCTATGTATTGTTTCAAAGACCATTTGAAAGAAAGTTGAAGCACGTGGCAAGTGGTCTTGAGCGGCCAATTAATTTTGAGGAACAATAGGAAGAATGTAGTGTGTTCTAAAAAAGAAGATCTGAAACTTTAAGACTTTTCATGCTATGTATATGCGTTAAAGTTTTTAAAGTATTTAGTTTTTTATCGTCACATTTAATATTTTTATTATGTCAGCTATGTAATAAATTTTCAGATGAACAAAGCAGAAAAATATAATTTTAATAAAGTTCGATACATCGGTATATTAATTCTAACTTCAGCAAAAGGATAGGAGCGGAAATAAAAACTCTAAAATTTCCTTGATAATTCTAACGTTAAATGGACACAGATCTCAATTTCCTTATTTTATTCGCTTTTCTAATCCGCTTAAATTCTTCTTAATTCCAAACATTCTTCCGGCTTAAATGCGTCAATACACCGAATTTATTATTGAATTGAATAAAAATGTTGTTTTTCTAATTCACAGAGATAACAGCTGGATGTAGAAGCACGTACCGAGAGTAAAACACGTTCGAACTCCAATCCAAGTTTCTACGAAGCGAAAGAGATCGCGCCGTAAATTCGAGATCATAGTACGAGCTTCCTCGAGACTTGGTCTGATCACCGAGCGTCCCATTCTACTGAAGGGGACAGACGGCGGCCGCCTCGAGTCGGATAACGACGCGGCTGTGACACGATTATTTAAAATGCAACAATTATAATATCTTACGACATTACATAAAAGAAACAGCAGATGAAAACTAAAATAAAACAGAGAGAACAAAAAACGTCAAAGGTAAAAAAACAAATATTACAAAAAATCGAGAAAACAGGAGATAAAAATTGGAATAAGACGAAACCATGTGTATACGTACTAGTAAACGAAAATGACAACAAAAAAAAAAAAAAATAAATTAAAAAACGAAGAAGATTCAACACATCCGTTACCAACACATTAATTGACGTAATAATTACCGTACACGAACTGTCATGCCATTAAAATCAGATTTATAATAAATATAAGTAATATATATATATAATATATATAATATATATAAGTAATATATATATGTATGTATATTATATGTATGTATATTGTATACTTCTCTATAGCCAAACGTTCCGAACCGAACAACATAACAATTAAACGAAAAGAATGTTTGTTGTAAACAGAGAATAATAATAATATATATCTTGGTTACACGTAGTGGACGTACGTAACAACGTATATATTTATATATATAAACACAGACGGTATATATATAATATATACATATAGATGTATTATATGTATTACAGACCAGCCATGCTAAGGGCAACACTGAGTAAAGTCCAACTAAACGAGGGTAAATCAAATGTAACAATAATAAGCTGTAAAGAGCCACAACAATGAGAAACAATGCGAGCATTAGAGCTTAGCTGCGCCGCTCACTATGCCAGCCAGCCAGCTCGTGTTCAACACTTGTCACCCTTTCTTTTCTCTCTACCCAATGAATCCAAAAATTATTATATGTTCAAATTACTAGAGTACGCAAAAAAGATGAATTACCCGAGTACAAATTGGGAGATAAAAAAATAAAAAGAAATACGTAAAAAATAGTAGTACATTGAATAACGACAGTACACTCTGTAGAAAATATCTGCAAACTACGATACTATAGTTTTTATTCTCTTTTCTACTTTTTTTTATTTCTTTTTCTTTTTCTTTTTTTAATTTTGTGTTTCCACATTTTTGGATTATTTCACACAATTTTTTCGGGCAACGAGGAGAGTTGGCTGAGCATAGCGAGGGCCAGCTACGCCCATAGGTTTAAGTCGGGACTGACCACTGTTTAAGAAGAAGTGTTGCAGTAGAAGGGAGGCGATAGGCTTGACTAGAGATTAACATAAGTGGGTTCTTGCTGAGGCGAGGAGGCATTGGAGGCAGTGTTGGTGTTTGGAGGGGCAGACGCTGCCCCTACTGTCCCTCCACCGCCTCCAGCCCCGACCCCTGCCCCCGCGCTACTTCCCACACCGTGATGGATTATGCTCGCGTGGATGCCCATCCCCGCTCCATGCTCCACTGGGCTGCCAAAACCAACCACCAGCCATTAAAGGGGCGCTCGTCGCATCGACGTTATCACTTTAATCCCACCTTAATCCCACACCGTATCGTCGTCACCCACACGCATCGGCCCGAGTCCGTCGACACGCGAGAAACCTGTCTGCGCGAGCGGACTTGCGGCTTACTCGCTCTTTTTTCTTTTTCTTTTTCTGTTCTTTTCTCTTTTTTTTTCTTTTTTTCCGTTCTTTTAACCCTGTTTTTCCTCGCGATTTACACGCTTTTCCGTTTTACACGCTTGTACGATTAATTATTAAACTATTGGACCGCGAATAACACAATGGATGATTGGACGATTGTTTCCTGTTCGAGGTACCAGAATTTTTCTAACTTTTTGATTTACTTTGGTATTTGTTTATTTGAATTTATATATATTATTATTTGTTTATTTGGTGAATTTGGTAAATTTAAAGCGATAAATTATTGATAAATTCGTATAAAGTTGGATTACTTTGGCACCTCGAGGAATAATCATCCGTAAAGAATGGAATATTCGTCTGACGCGAAACGAGGCGAACGTGTTAGCGATTCTGGTCTATCTGATCAGAAAATATGTCTCCCAAGTTGGTCCATGCTTATGAAGCTTCCACTAGGCCGCCACTGTGTCGAAGATGCTCTCGACGATGTACTCTATAGGTATGTGTGTTAAAAGTATTTTATGGTTTGATAGCTACAGTGGAGACGAACAATACCATGATCGAATGGAATGCCCGAGAGCCAAGTGCTGTTTGACAAAACTACAATTTTTATTTCATTTCTATACGTTTGTTATAATATGAAGATCATACAGGAAAAACATGACAAGCCTAATTTGCTTGATTCTATATTTTTTTACCAAGTTTTATATAAAACCAACGATATAATTGATGTTATAGCCAGACTGGAGTTTTTTGCATTTATAGGAAATTTGGAGGTGGAAAAATGCGTAGAAAGCACATGGTATACAAAATCGTATAAAATATCTAAACTATAGTATCCGTTACGATATCTGGTAGAGAAAATCTTTCTGTTTCTTTAATTATACCCGTAAAAATATGAATTTACAGTCTAGTTATAACTATCCATGTGTTTAAAATATACGTAAGAATTACAAACTAAAAATTACATTTACACAAAAAGTTACTCTTACAAAACCAGAAAAATATCTGACGTATCATGTTTTCCCTTTTGATGTTTATATCATTTTTGATTGAACATGATTTGATCAGCACGAAGAAAAATTGCAACTGTAATCGTAAAAAAACAGTGGTTGGGATTCGTCATCGCCCCTTTAATGAGGTCCATGAGATTCACAAACCCAGCCGGCAGTTGGGGCGTTTGGGCGCACTGTGCGATTACGTACAGTGAGAACGGAAGTTATAGTGGCGCTAAAACGGGTGGCTCGTGATGCCGCAATAAACTACAGTGTGGTATCTAGTAGAGATATTTACAAGCAAGTACAAGTGGACGACGTCGATTTTCGAATCGATCCAGTAGCGTGCGAGAAAAAAATTTCTTTCTTTTTCTCTCTTTTTTTTTTCATCTTTATACGCCTTTTCAATTTCTTCGATTCTTCTCTATATTCTATCATCATTATAAATTTCTCTTTCTTTTTGGAAGACACATTTTCTGACGGTCGCTTTTAGTTCGTTCTTCTCTTTTTCTCTTTGCATTCTTTCCTTTTATCTCACCGAGAAAATGACGGACAAGCTAGATTTTCATCGCGAGGACTCGAATACTCATTTTTCATCTGATTCGTACCTCGAGTGATCAGAGTCGCATCACTTTCGTTTTCTTTTTTGCAATTTTATACTCGCGGCGAAACTTGGACTTTCTTTATTCAGATTATTTTCATCTTTTCTTTTTTCAAGTTCCACGATAACATGTGGATGACGGAACGGAGTAGAAGACGATAACAGTAAGAAGTGGTGATAATCGAGAGATACTAGTTTTCGTGCCCGGGTTGCAAGTCTCGAACGGCGAACGTGATGGCCCGCGATTTGTCAACTTGTATTTTACATCTTTTCCCGGCTACTACGTGCTACCTGCACGAGTATCTTCTATTTTCTCAACGTCTCATCTAATTTCTCCAATTATTAATTTATACGAATTAATCTGATGCCTTTTAAAATAAATTTCAATCTACAGAATATACAAGCAAAATTTAATTGCAAATTTCATATAAAATGTCATTGGAATTGGAATTTTCATAGAACTTCATATACCAAACATCTTCGGATTAAAAATATTTCAATTTAAAATTCCCTTAAAATATATATTATAAATTCAAAGGTATTGAAATTCATTTACACATCTAATACAAAAATCATCTCTTCGTTCTTAAATAAGCTTCATTTTACGCTGTTGTAAAAATGTCATACAACGGTATCGCGAATATTTTAATAATTTTCGAAAACGACTTGAAAGAAGATGTATCGAAAATTTCTGAAAACATTCCACGGAAGATACTCGTGCACGGTAGCCAAGTATTTCGTATCGTTCACCATCATTCACCACATAGAAAGAAAAGTAACTTCCTCTAGTGTTCACACTACTATGAAACCGAGACGTGAGACTTCTAGTTCCTTCTCAACACTTCTCAAGATCGAATACGTATGTACACACGACCGGAACAGCGTGCGCAGCTTGTCGACATGACGTTATATAAATTCTCTTCTCAAGAAGCAACGAGTTCAAAACCCTCTACACGATGCACACGTACCTGCACGGCTTGCACCACTGGCTTTGCTGGTCTAATCCGTACCTGGCGCGACACTTCTTCATGTTGTTACCTAGAAAATGCGAAACGTGCACCGATTAGCTGACTGTACAGCATCTTCGGCTGTGAACAAGGGCTGGGGTAGCGTTTATTCCTTATTTTTCTTTTCTTTCTTGTTTTCTTTTCTTTTCTATGTCACGTATAACATATACATATATATATATATATATACACATATATATATATACATATAAATATATATATATATAAAGAGAGAGAGAGAGAGATGGATCATCGAATTTCCCTCGTTTTATCGAACGGATGACGATAATTGACAGAACGATCGTCTACCATCGTTTTGCGCATTAATTGTAAGATAATTTTCAAGAGCAAAGAGTTTGCTTGATTGGAAAAAATTAGCAACGGTCGTTCTCGTAATTCTACGAATATTGTACGTAATATTCTCTTTGCAAAGTGCAAAATGACTCGTTACCGATGCAACGATGTAAACTTGTTGAGAATACGGAACGAATTCAACGTTTGTCAACTAGTCATGCGTGCAACAGAACGATCGCGACCAATTGAGCTTTACTCGTTGGAAGTTTCGTGATTTTCTACAGAATCGAGAGAAAGTCGAGGTTACTTAAAATCGGAAGGTGATTTGAAATTGCGAGTTCAAGCTCAAATGGTCTAGAAATTTGACAATATACTAGTGAGGCAGGACCTTCCCGGAAGACGTCAATATTTTTTGATATTATTGTTGATACTGCGATTCATAAGTCACCAGACACTTGATAGGCTGATTAATAAATTACTAGAATGAGAGGTGAATTTTGAATGGACTGAGAATCACAGTGATTCGTTACAGTGGTTCGTTACTATTTTTCGTAACACAGTATTTTGTATTTATCGTTATAAAATGTTGAACGCACTCTTTGAAATTCTGAAGACGTGTCTCGGTATTGGAAATCCTAATGAAATATTTTAATTCTTTGCTAATTACAAAATTAAGCGGACGATGCTTTTGGAGTAATTCAAATTCTTCAGATTCCGTCTTGCGTCATTATGATTCTCAGTCTATCAATTATTAGTCGTTTACAATAAAAGATCTACTATGTTTCTAAGATCTTAAGAATAAACAAATCTCCGGTGACTCATATGCGTGAATTCTCGATCTACACGAGAAATCTTGAATTACTTCAACTTCGAACATTGTAGTCTTCGAAGAAGGACTCTGCGAATCGATAAAAAAAAAAAAAAAAAAAAATATTGAAAAAAAATAAAAAAGAGATATTTTGTCAAGCTGAGTAAAAATAGCATGCAGCGTAAAAACGTTAAAAACGGCGTAAAAAACACGATCAAAGATCATATCTACTCAATTAATGTCGTGATCTGTATTAAAACGCAAGCTCTAGACAATAAATATTAAAGATGAATGTAAAAAACGAAGTTTAAGAAAAAAATTAGAAAATATATGAAAAAAAAGATAAAGAAAAAACGTTCGAGCGCTTAAACGTCGTGAACGAAACAACTCGCATGTAAGGGTCGAGAATAATTGAGTGATTGCTTAGAGGTGACCATAGAAAGAATCAAAACGAAGAAAAAAAAGGCGGGCAATGGGTCAACAAAGTACAATCTTAATACAAAAAAAAAAAAAAAAAAAAAGAAAAAAGAGATTAAAATTAGAGAAAAAATTAACAGGGGTCGACAGGCAATGTTGAAACGATCAAAGGTGATGGCGAGCGAAAAAAATGAAGAAGGGGTAAAGGTATGAATCGAAACTAGCGTATCAGAGATGAAAAAGTAACGGAGAGGAGAAGGAAGAAGAAGAAGAAGAAGAAGAAGAAAAGTGAGAACTGTGGAAGAAAAAGAAGAAGAAAAAGAAGATATACAGGAAAAAGACAAGAGCGCAAGAAAAAGGGTAGAGGCGAAAGAAAAAGAAGGAGAAAGAAGTGGAAGAAAAATAAGAAAAAGAAGAAAGAAAAAAGATAGGTAAACACAGAGAGACTGAGTGAAAATTAAAAACGCTTAGGATTGTCTGATTGCGGAGTATAGGTCCCTGTAAAAATGCAAGATGGCCAGCGTCCCCAAAGTTGTATACGTAATTAATAATTAATAAATGCTGTGTCATGTGCGTGTACGTGTGTACTGAATGCGCTCGTGTCCCATTTACTTTTTCGTTCCCGTTATATACTTGACAGAGCAATATATATAATGGAAATCTGTCGAACACCATGTTGGCACGCACGTGCGCATGCGTACGTGCACGCCTGCTCGCGCGAGTGTTGATCATTCATTACTATATATTCTTTTTTTTTCTATTTTTCTCGAACATTATATATTTTCTCTTATTATTCTCTTTCTTTTTGCATCTTTTTTTTTAATTCTCTTCCATCTATTTTTGTATGTATATATAATTTTTTTTCTCTATATGTTTCGTTCGTTATTTAAGACAAAAAGGAACTAAAAAATATATTACGAAAGACCATATACAATAATAGATATAAGTTAAATATACATATATATGTATATATGAAGGTATATATGCGTGTGCATGTATATAATATAGTAATAATTATAATTAATATATAATCGTATATATATATATATATACATATATGTAGAATATGTATTATATATAATATATATATATATATCGACCCAAAACCCCAAGACGGGGGGAAAACATGCAACATAATGTAGTGTAGCAATAAGAATGTATATAATAATTATATAATAGTATAATGTAATAATGAGGGGGTCGGGGGCTGTTGAAAAAGGGGAGGGGGAATATATTTCAATAAATTTCTGTAGCTGTGTTGGTAGTATGTAGTAAGTAGTAAGTAATAGTAGTAATAGTAGTAAGTAGTAGTAGTTGTAGTTGTTGTTGCTGTTCGTGGGGCGGGGGGAGCTTGTAAGAATGTGTGGAGTGAGGCATGTGGGTACCTCCAGGATCACTGTTTGTGTCTTGTTTGCGCTTCCTCTTCTTAGTTCGGTTGGTATTTGCGCGGGAAGACCAGTCAGGGTACAGCTGCATGTGCAACTGTCTCTCCCGTCGCGCCAACTCATAATACTTGGCCTGTTCCTCTCGCCCTAGCGCGTGCCACTACCGAGAGAGAACCAAACACTATTTGTAATTGTGCATGAACCGTGGGCTAAACAATTATTTTTAATCAAGAAGAAAAAAAAAAAGAGATTCACTAATGCTACTACCGCCACCCTAATTTGCATCTTTCGTTTGTATTTTTTTTCCTTTTTTGTTTAAACTGTTCGCTTATATGTCTTTTGCATCTTTTCTTTTAGTTAAATAATAAAAAATCTCGTTTATCTCGTTCGTATGCGCTTTGTATATAGTATATTACGTATGCTCGTTCGACGCATCGTCGCCATTATTTTGCTCGAGCATAGATTCAGTAACACTGGGGTCCCTACTTTCCGTTTAAAGTGCTAGAAGAACAGCCTAGATTCTCCCCTCCCCCTCGCTTGTATCGCTACTCATCGTATCGTTACTTTTAGCGTGAAGAACTTTGTCGATACAGGGTGTCTGATAGAGAGAATCGCCGATACGGCGAATACGGTGGATTTGTTCGCGAGTACACGCGGGTCCAGCGAAACTGAGGATTCTTAGCTGGTCTATACACTGAAAAAGTGTCACTATATATATAATCACACGTTACACTACACGAGCATAACTACTCAAAGCAATAAACACACGAAACAATTCTTATCTTAAAAAGAAATTGTAATTTCCTTCCCGCTTTCAAAGCGAAACCATTCCTTTAGAACTAGGTATTTCAAGCTCACTTCTTTCCCTTTTTCCAGTGTATTCATATCCTCCACTCAACGTTCTTCAGAGGAGTCGATAGAAAGGATATTACGATCACAAAACGTGTTCACTTACCGTTCACGATCGTAGAAAAAAAAAAATTTTTCAAATCGTTCGAAAGAATAGTAGAGAGATAAATAGTTGAAAGGACGTCGAGAATCAGCATAGAGTTCTCGCTGGACCAAAAATTCACTCTTATCGCAACACGTCTCGATGGGCCAAGAAGGAAAACACTGCGGTCCCGTTCGAAATGATCGTGAAGAGAAAATCGATCGGGAATCGGATTCTTCCCCGGGGCTCTACCAGACATCCCATACCTAAGGCTCCTCGCATCATCATCGTACGTCATCGCTCTCGTTCGAATTAATCACAGTCGATCTATGTTCGTTCGTTCAACGTAACATTTCTTCCATCTATATTTTTTCCATTTTTTTCTCACATTCTTTTTTTCTTTTGTCTCTCCGTGAACGGATACCGCTTTAGGGAGTTTGGCCAGATACACAAAAAAAAAGAATCTGCGTTAATGATCGGTCGCATGCCGCGAGACTCCGTTCTTTCCCTGTTTGCTGCGCCGCCGCGCATACAATTGATTCGGCCGCATATGAATCCGCCAAGAAAAATTCCGCCCCCCAACAGACAATCCAATGTGAACCCAATAATATGCAATAATCGAGTCGAAAAAAAAGAACGGATAACACGTGTACGTAGGCGCGTGCACGCGGATTCCGGCGCGCGGATCCATATGAGCGCGTGCACGCGTATACGTGGCGCCGTGTGTTTGTTCGACAGGGCTCCGCTCGGTATTCCATTTGAACACAATGAGAAAAACAAAAAAGTCCGCACGAGTCGAAGAGTGAAAAATGTTAAGACGGAATATAAAAAATAAAAATGAATGAACGAAAAATCGGAGAATTGAAAAAAAAGTAAAAAAAAAAAATATATATATATATATGTATATAACAAAGAGAACAAACAAGAGGAACATAAACGAAACAAATACAAAAAAAAAAATGGACACTTAAAGAACAAGAACGATAGACCGGAAAAAATTCGAAAAATAATGTAGAATATATGTTCGTTAGAATAAAAAAATATTAAAAAAAAAAAAAGAAGATAATAACCAGAATGAAACTTTGCACAAGAGACTTTGATCGTTTCAATATCAACCAGTAATAGATAATCTATATGAATTATTATTATTATTATATCATTATTATTATTATTATTATTATTATTATATTATGATTATTATTATTATTATAATGAATTATTAAGGGCCTGCTGTTCTAGCACTGGAAAGTGGTACCTCCGGTGGGATCTGCGGACCGTTCTTTCTTCCTCTTCTTCTTCTTGCTGCCGTATCCGTAGTTATCCCTGGCACTCCAGCCGGGGTATCGTTGCTGATGGAGATGGCGCTCCTGCCTGGCCGCCTCATAATACCGCGCCTGCTCCTCCCGGCTTAGCGAGTGCCACTGCGTGTCATACCCCCAAAATTCAGATTCACAGATTCACAGTCTCACAGTATCTATCCGTGCACCGTGTGTCCCTTTTATTTTTTTTTTTTTTTTTTTTCATTATTCACGTCCCTTTTTTTCCACGTGTATATTTTTTACGATAAGTTTTTTTTTAAAGGAAATTTATTATCGTATTACTGTATTTTTCTTTTGTTATTATTACTCTTTAGCGACTCGTTTTTACCCTCACAGAGTGGATACACACACCAAGAGAGAAGTGTACATATTTACTTTTTTCTTTATTCGTTATGGTGCCGACCCAATTTCGTTTGGAACCCATCCCCTAAGAAACTACCCCCTCTTTACATCGACGAGACACTTCCTTAGATCCCACCTACGATGCTCTTTTTCTCTATTCTATATTCTAATCTAGCTATCTAGTCGTACTGAGATTACTAGCAGATACGGTTAGTGCTTTGATACTTTTTTTTTTATCAATCTCGCGGATCCAACGAAAGAGTTAACAAAACGCATGCAACTTTTTATTTTCTTTCCTTTTTTTTGTTTGTGCTTTTCGATCGTCCTTCGAGACACCTTCTGTGGTTTCGGGTGCTCTGTGGATTCTGATCGTCTCGTGCTCCATCGAGTCAAGATTTTACTTCCAGACCAATATTACCGATTTCGTTGCTCCAATTTACACGTAAACTTCAATCCTTTCTTGATAATACTCAACGTGACTTTTTTCATTTTTGCTTTGTGACATTTGTTCTCTATTAAACCCTTTTAATCTATAATCCATGGATAACAATCATTTGGTATAAACATGGAAGAAAATCTTGACTTTGATGCGCTTCTGCTTTACATCAGGGCTCGTTCGAGTACATTTCTGAATGTTTTCCATTGCTACTAACGATACAGGAAAGCGTTTCAGCAACTAACTATTCTGAAAGTTTTCTTACATGTAGATCGTTCTTTCGTAGTCTTGAAATGAAAAAAAGAAGAAGGAAACATTTCATTATAGTTAACAGCAATTTAAATAGAACTTACACAAAATGTGACGTAATTCGTGGTATAATCGAGTTTCTGTAATGTAAAATAAATCAAAATGATCGAATAGCTTTTTGTCAATTAGAAGTACGTGCTCATAGATGATACTTTGAGTAACTTGAGTAATTAATGATACTCTTTTGTGTCAAATATTTGC